>NC_069081.1:119345983-119971176 GCF_025698485.1 Gossypium arboreum | reverse complement strand
AATCCAGTCAAGGAGTGTATTCTACCTAAAAAGGGAGAAGTCAATGTGAAAACTCGCAAAGAGAGCCCTAAAAAAAACACACAAAAAAACAAAACAAAAAACAAAAAACTCTAAAAAAAAAGTGAAAAAAAAAAGAGAAGCCAGGGTGAAACCCCGCAAATTGAGCTTTGAGACTAAAAGGGTTTCGAGTTGAAAACCCGAAAAGGGCAGCTCAAATTTGGATCAAAGTGGGGCATACATTAGTATTGCTATGCCTGAATTAATAATGAAGAAGTATGCTACGTCTTGGGGCATCTACAAAGTACTCCGGATCCCCCAAACACATATTGAGCTCAGAAAGGTCCTCAATAAGTTGGTACAGAGAAGCTCAGGCTGCGATATCTGGGGCATCTAGCTTCCATTTTGCCCATTTTGAATTTGTTATCTAGATATGTCCAAATAAATTTTCTTCTTATTGCATTGCTATCTTTGATTAAATCATTCGTTTTGAGTTGATTTCCTTCTTATTGTATTTGCAATCTTTGATTAATTTATCCATTTCGAGTTATGCTCCTAATCAATTTCCTTATTATTCATTGTTTTGATCTTTTTCAAGCATTTTGCATTGAAATAACGATTAATGGACTAATAACTCTTTCACAAAAGAAGTTTTACATATTACTCAGGAAGTTTTTAAATAATACAAGAACCTGAAATAGGACTATTGTTTAGAACTCACCAAGCCTAAGGGTTGGAAATATTATCTCTTTGGACTCTTTATTGGTTGAACCAAAAGACAAGACATTTCGTCAGTGATACAACCTCGACAAATGACGAGCAATGTCAACCTAAGTGTAAAAGGGGGTCATTCTCGAGAAAAGAAAATGATACTCAGATTCATATACATCTGGTCATTACACCTGTGGAATAGTGTAACAGATCGAATCGATTGAAGATGATACAAATCCTATGCCTTTGAGTTGCAAATAAATGGATGAAAGAAACCAAATGTTATTCCTCCGAAATTGCGTTAGGAGGCACAAACTTTATGTCCTAAAATGTACAAAGAAAGGGACTCAAATTACAATGGGCAAGTTTATCGAGCAAAATGTGATTGTTTCTTTGACTTTTCTGTCAAGAATACTAGCCGAACAAGATGCCAGCGTAATACGTCAGCGATAATGTCCTAATGAACAACGAACGATGATACCTTAAGCCTTTTTAAAAAAGGCTCATGACATTTCTACAATAACATATCTAGTTATGAGCATTTGATTCATTTCATAACATCCTAATTATTTGACATAAAGCATCACATTTAGTTAGGAGCATTTGATTCATTTCAATCATAGCATTCGATTCATTTCAATCATAGCATTCTAATTATTTGGCATAATCATGGATACATGAAACTGATTTTACAGATCATGTTCCTCAGAAAACAGTTCAGTAGATTCGGTGAATTCACAAGTCTTAACCCCCTAAGCAGTGGGGCAACAAGCTGAAGATATCCAAGATGATTTGGCATCTCTGTATCAGGTGGAGAGCAGATCGAAGACATAGTTGATTTAGCTTTCACGTGTTTACGTTGAAGTAAATCTATGATGATTTGGCATCTCTGTATTGTCAGAAAACAAATCGAAGTCTAGCATCTCCACTTCGACGGAAGGCAGACACATAGCAGATCTAACCTTCAGATGTTTATACTGAAGTAGATCCAAGATGGTTTGGCATCCTTGTGCTTACAAGGAGCAAATCGAATACATAGCTGATTTGGCTTTCACGTGCTTACGTTAAAGTAAATCTAAGATGATTTGGCATCTCTGTATTGTCAGAGAACAAATTGAAGTCTGGCATCTCCACTTCGATGGAGGGTAGACACATAGCAGATCCAACCTTCAAATATTTATACTGAAGCAGATCCAAGATAGTTTTCTATCCTTGTGCTTACAAGGAGCAAATCGAAGACATAGCTGATTTGGCTTTTACGTGTTTACATTGAAGCAAATCCAAGATAATTTGACGTCTCTGTAACGGCGGAGAGAGATCGAAGATTGCAGATTTGGCATCCCTGTGTTTATAGGGAACAGATCGAAGATAGTAGATCGACATTCCCGTGCTTACAAATGAAGCGGATCAAGATTTCAAAGATGGCATCCCCTGTGCTTATAGGAACAAGTTGAAAACAATGGTTTGGCATCCCTATGCCTATAGGAATAGATCAAGATAATAGATCGACATTCTGTGCTTACAATGAAGCGGATCAAGATTTCAAAGATGGCATCCTGTGCTTATAGGGAACAAGTTGAAAACAATGATTTGGCATCCCCTGCTTATAGGAACGGATCGAAGATAGCATATCGACATTCACGTGCTTACGATTGAAGCGGATCAAGATTTCAGATGGCATCCACTGTGCTTATAGGGAACAAGTTGAAAACAATGATTTGGCATCCCTATGCTTATAGGGAACAGATCGAAGAATAGCAGATTTGACATTCCTGTGCTTACGGTGAAACAAATCGAAGATTTCAGCATGGCATCCTTGTACTTATAGGGAACAAGTTGAAAACAGCAGATTTGGCATCCCTGTGCTTATAGGGAACAGATCGAAGATAGCAGATCTGACATTCCTGTGCTTATAGTGAAGCAGATCGAAGATTTCAACATGGCATCCCTGTGCTTATAGGAAACAAGTTGACAACAGCAGATTTGGCATCCATGTGCTTATAAGAAACAGATCGAAGATAGCAGATCTGACATTCCTGTGCTTACGGTGAAGCAGATCGAAGATTTCAAAGATGGAATCCTCAGCTTATAGGAACAAGTTGAAGATAGCGATTTGGCATCCCTGTGTTTATGGGGAACAGATCAAGAAGCGGATCAAGAACTCAAGACTCGGCGAGCAGGGCAAAATTGGTCCTTTTATAGCCTTTGCTCTGTTCTTGTTACACAACAACAAGCAAAGAGGGGCAGCTGTATGGCCCAAATTTTGCCCGGGGCCCAATAAAACCAAACCCAAATTAAACCTAGCCCCAAACCCAACAACCTCCAAAGCCCAAACCTAAATGCACTTACCCAAACCTAAGCCCAATACCCAAAATATAAAAAATAAAAGAAATAAAATCCAAATATCTTTACTCCACTAAACCACTCCAACCACTCCACTAAACCACTCCAACCACTACACTAAACCACCCCAACCACCCTACTAAACCACTCCACTAAACCACCCCGACCACTCCACTTGCCTATAAAAAATTTATTTGTAAAATTTGGCTATAAAAGCCATTCAAGACTATGTTAGAAAGAGGGGTTTTTTGTTTTTTGGAAAGGCTAGTTTTTGGAGATTAATCAAAGATCAAAGCAAAAGAGGTTTCTTTTGTCTATTCTCATCTTAAGTTTTTGTTTGTTTATTGTTTTCCTTTCAATTTTATTTTGTTTTTTTATACTGAAAGTAAAAATAAAATAAGAAGCTTACCCATATTTTCATTACCGAAAAGGTTTTTTGAGGTCCCACCATGTGTACGGTGGCGCCTGACCAGATAACCGATGGGGTCCGTGACCGAAGCAAAGTCGGACTAATGGCCGAATTTAGAAAAGAGGAAGAAAGAGAGTTTAGAGCTTTGTTTTATTTTTTTATTTTATTATTTTTACTATTATTTATATTATTATTATTATTTCTCATGTATATATTATTATTATATTATATATGCCTCTCTATGTTTATTTATATTATTACTATCATTATTGTTACTTCTATTATTTTTTATTTCTGACTACTATTATTATATATATATATGTATTATTGTTTGTATTATTATTATTATTATTATCACCCCTATTGTTATTACTTTACTTTTGTATTCTAATATATTATTAATATTACTCATATTTTCATTATTTTTGCTATTACTATTATTATTATATATTGGTGTATATTTTTATGTATATATATATTTATATATAATATTGTTTTTTATTACTTTAATTTAATATTTTTATTATATTTACTTTTTGTATTTCTATATTTATTATTATTATATAGCGAGTGTGTATTTCTATTATATACATATATATATATATATATTTATATATAGTATTATTATTTATTTTACTTTAATATTATTATTATTATCATTATATCCAACCCAATAATAATTTTTTCATAAAAGTAATATTCAGATTTGATAATTGAGACAATCGTGCCTAACTTATCGAGTTTGATTTTTCTCCTTTAACTTAAATAACGGAATACTCTTTTAAATCATGACATGAGTTTTGAAAATGCTTATTCTCGAGATACGAGGTGTTGTTCCCTAACTTACGGGTATGGCATTTTGTTACCTCGAAATAAGATTTTTGCAAGTAAAGGTAATATTCGGTGTTCGGAATTCGAGAAACGTGCCCTAACTTCTGGGTTTCGATTTTCCTCGCTCACCTTAGCTAACTGAATAACCTTTTGAAATACACGAATTTTATATAAAAGGCAAGCTCGCTCTCGAAAATTCAAGATGTCGTGTCCTAACTTCTTTGGATGTGACATTTTATACTATGAGACGAGAATGTCTTTAACATTTGAGCATTTTCTTTACAAAGAGGATCGTATTTCAAATTCTTTCAAGTTTTAAAATTTTCGACACTAAGACACTAATTAATCAACTAGGTACCAATTTTGGGCGACGAGGTGCTAATCCTTCCTTGTGCGTGAACCGACTCCAGAACTCATTTTCTAATTTTCGGAGACCAAAATTATCATTTTAATAAATTTTAACTTTTATTAAAATGATTAATTTAAGGTAATATGATCACACCTCATAAAAAAATTGGTAACAACTCTCCTATTCGTTTTCATTTTAAAAAATCTAAGTCGATTCCTTTTTTTTTTTTTTTTTTTTTTTAAATGCTTCCTACAATATTAATAGATAAATGATGAAATAAAGAACCGATTGTTTGTTTTAAGTTGTCATTTAACCCTTTGCCTCCGGCATCTTCCCTCATGGCTTTGGAGAAAGAAGCTGCCATTGCTGCTGCTCCCTCTGATTCTCCTACCATGTCAGCCCAGCCCTATATTTCTCCTTCTCCTTTTATGCATCAATTTCTTCTTTTAGAAAAAAAGAATTCTTTTTTTTTAAGAATAATTCTCGACAGTAAATGTTCCTTCCCTTCACTTCGATGTGAATTAGCGGGATCATTCATTCTCATTTACCTTTTTATTTTTTTCAAATTTGACAAAATCATCAACAAGGCAATACCAGCTACCGTGGTGTATGAAGATGATAAGGTTCTGATCTTTTTTCTTTTTCTTTTTACTTTTGATTTTAAATTCTGCTGATTCAATCACTGCTTATTTGTACGCTGGAAAGATCTTTTAGAAATCAGGCCTTTTTTTTTTCCTTCTTGAACTATGGCTTGATTCTTGCAACAGGTGATGCTCATTATATATATATATATATATATATATTTTTTTTTTTTTGTTTCTTAAAACAAATTTCCCTCGACCAAATTCTGGTCGCGACCTGGAACTTGGTCTGGCTTTTAACAATTCGAAAGGCACTGCTTTTGACCTTTTCCATTTTTATCTTAAAATGGATAGAAATGCAAACACCCCCTGCCCTTATAAGTCGGAGAAGATACGTCGTCCTTATGCATTCTGACAATAGCCCGTTATTGGCCTAAAGTAATGCATCAAGACTTGTGGGGTAACACATTCTAAGTTAGAATGAGAGAGTAGAGGTTCATTTCCTTGTCTTAAGAGCTGTCTATATAAAGGGCTGTGTTTTTTACTTTTGTTTAATTTATTTTCACTAGTGGTCTTGCTAAGGGTAATAGATGAGAGTCTGTTGGAATTTTGAGGGATGCTGATTGTATTTAAGAGGATTGATTCTAAGGAATGAATGTGGAAGTGGCCTTATGCCTTGAAATTATTAGGTTCATTAATTGGATCAATCAGCTGGTCAAATAAATGAGATAGCAGATGTATTAGGTAAGGTTGGCATTTGAAGGGAAGTATTTTCATGGCTTGAGAGTGATATTTGTTCTTTTTTATTGAGTTCTCAGTGCGATTATTGGTATTTCCATGTCCTGGTACTGTCTGTTCTTACTTGGTGTTTGAGTTTTGGTTGACTTGTGCTACTGATGTTTTAATTCTACATATTGGTTCTGAAATGTCTTTGTCATTTGTTTGCTTTTGTGAGTGTTGTCGGTTATTAGTGAAAGTTGTCTTAACAAAAGGGTTTTTCATGTTCAAGTAAGAGTTAGAAAGAATGCAATTGGCTTCATAATTGTTAATGGAAAGAGTTTATCACTTCCAAGAGAAGTCAAGTGGACCACGTTTAAAATTTTAGATAATTTTGATGATGAAAACTGGTGAAGGCCACTCATTGATAGATTAGAGTTTAAGTAGCTTTCAGGAATGCTAGTTGAAACTTTGGAAGATCCATTCCAAATTGAACAAATGAAAATGTTGTTGGCATTAGCAAAATCAGGAATATGTCCGCAACTAAAATTAGAGACCTAATGTACAAAGCTTGATTAGATAAGCTGAATCAGGTAGAGATATTGTATGTAACAAAGCTTGATTAGGTTGTTTGAATCAGGTAAAGATATTGTATGTAACTGTATTGAAGCTGTCGAGGGTGTGTGGATTAGTAGCTATGGGATTGTTTAGTATGATGTTTTGAAGTTGATGTATATGATGTTTGCTGTTTATTGCTGCCTTAATGAAAAGTCCTTATTATTTTATTTCTTTCGTAACAATGAAATATCAGTACTCAATGTTGCACTGAAGAAAATTTTAATTAGCTTTGAATTTTGCTTCCATTGGCCGAAAGCTTTAAAGCTATAACTTCTGGTAAAGATTTTACAATAAGCCTTTTTATTTTATTAGCCAAACACTTTCTCCATTTCTAATACCGCCCAACCTTCTCAATTTGTCTCTCCTTTCTCAAACGTGTTATGTATCTTCTCTTCTGTAATGTGATACATTTCTGCTCTTTACAACGACCCTTTACCTGCTTCAATTCATCTTTCTGACACATGCACTTAGCACCATTTTGGTATCTTCATTTTTCTTTTTTTCTCCCTTTTTTAGTGAAGAGATAAATGACTTTCTAGTAAAAGATATTTTATTGGTAACAAAAGAAATATGGCCTTAATTGTTTTTTTCTTCAAATGTTATTATTGATGATAAATGATGGTATGAATTATTTTAGCATCTTAGTATTCAATGTATACATTTTTTGGTATCTGCACAGTATTTCATTGATTATTTTTAGATGAAATTTGGAGATGCTAGAACATAACTTAAGCTCTTTGGTATATTTTACAAATATTTTTATAGAATTATGATTAATTCCATATGGACCTGGATGAGAAGGTCATCAACAGTTTGTTATCCTACTAAGTCTTGGACTCTTCTGGAACTACTTAATTTGGAACTATCAAGTGAATCCTATCTTCTTTCATTTGTTCATATTTTTGTAACTTTCTTTTTTATTTTAGTCTGTTTCTTACAATTATGTAGCAATTGAAAAGTTCCTTGAGTTTGAATAATCTTGATCGACTTTTGTGTCAGTTTTGCGTTAGGGTTTTTAATTTTTTCTAGTCAATTTGGTTGGATTGGATTTGGTTGATCTCCAAGTATGGATCAATGTTTTCTCATGTTACTTTGCTAAGAAATAGACTTTAGTTTTCCTTTAGGCTCGAGGATAGGCCATTTCATAACTCTGTAGCTTCTAGTCAGGCTGGCTTGGGCTTTTGGCATGTTGAACAGTTAAATAGGTTACTATCAAAAATAATGTGTTGTCCTTTCTGTTAACACTAGCTGATATATGATATTTGATCAACATTAAGTGAAACGTGATAACAAAATATCAAACGTTTTAATTAGAGAAGCATGAAAATCTTCAGCTATGATTATAGTTTTTGTTTGCAAAACTATAATCTGAAGTCGAAAGTTTTAGCTTTTTAACCTATTAGTTTGATTTCTATTTGCGAGTGTTAATTTATGTTATTGTTTTCTGTATGAATCATGTATTCACCTCGTCAGATGCATGCGAGAATGACCTAGTTTTATTTATCTGTTTGGGGGTAGGTTCACACGAATATATTCTTGCTGTTTCTTTAGGTTAATATGTTTATTCTTTTCTGCCAGGTTTAAGTTTATTTGACATTCATTTGCACTAACATTATGTTTGTTTGCCTTTTTTTTGTTTGTAGGTCTTAGCTTTTAGGGACATAGCTCACCAGGCTCCTATGCATATTTTAATTATTCCAAAATCAAAGGATGGCCTAACTGGTTTGTCTATGGTACAACTTTTTTTGTCTTCGCTTCTAACTGAGCAGTAAATATTTATGCCCTCTATCATAGAGGAAACTACAATTATGGCTGGGTATTAATTTGGAAAAAAAAGTATGGAGTATTGTTAAAAGAATGCTGCTCAAGTTTTATCAATTTGATTTGCCTTTTGCGTCTTGCTCACTCTTGAAGCTGTATGAGGAAAAGAAAGAGAAGGAAAATAGGAGTGAAATTAAATGGAAATTGTATCAAGAAATTCTGGTGAAATTAAATAGAAGCTGGGTATAAATTTTGCTTCATGCATCTGTAAGTGAAATGTGTGTGTATATATATTCTCTTTTGATATATTTGCATGCATCCGTAAGTGGAATTTGCGTCTATATATATTCTTTTGGTATATTCTTTCTATCTGTTTCTTTCTATCAGGTCTGTGTATCATGTCCGGGAGTATGATGTTCACAAGCTCATGCACCTAGAGGAACCGATTGATATTTTCCTTCACACTGATTATGGGAACTGGCAAATACTTGTTCACTACAAAAAAAATTTCAAAGATGAGGTAATTATAATCGATTGCTGGAAATGCATATATGTGAAAGAATGAAAATCTTCATATCAAGCTTATTCAGTTTTCTTGTTGACCATTCCTGGTTGCTTGTTGGTTGAAACATATTTCCTAGATCCAGCAAGGAACTCTTGGAAGCAAGCCTGCTACTCGAAAAACTCAAACAATCGTATTGGTTTTCAGCTCACTTGCTGTGACGGCCCAAATTTCAGTGATATCGGAACAGTGATTTGAAATCACTAAATCTGACATGTGAGCTTAGATATGAGTAAGTAAATGTTAAGTGTGGTTTTAGAAATAATTTTGAATTAGTGAAATTATGTAGTATAGGAAGTTGTAGATAAAACGGAATAAAGACGACGTATCGAGACCTCGAATTCATAAACCGAGCCATAAATATTTTTAGAAATACTTATGGAGTGTAAATAAGTTAATATTAAAGTTTCGTCAAGAAATTTTAAGGTTTCAGTAGTTAATTAGGTAAAAAGGACTAAATTAAACTAAGTGCAAAATTGTGAGATGTGATTAAATAGCTCTAGTAATAATTAAAGGAGGACTAAATAGGCAATTAGACACCTATTATTGGGCTGGACGCATGTGTGTGCGGGAAAATTAAAAATCAAGTGTGAACAAGGGGCAAAATTGGAAATAGGGTAATAATTTAATTGTAAAATATGATATATTAGGTAAAATCTAGAGTTTTCTTCATATTTCTTCATCTTCTTCAGCTAAAAAACCACCATTACAGAGCTTTTAAGAAGCTGGTTTTTATATTCTACAGCATGTAAGTTTATCTCTTGATTATTTCTTATAATTTTTGTGTTTTTGAGACTTTTACAACTAGGTCCATATGTTTAATTCATTAGTTTTTGATTATATGGATAATTTTGAAAGTTTCCATGAACAAGTGCTGAAAGTTTATGATGATTTATCATGGAATTGAGGTTTTAATTCTATTATATGATGATTTTATGAAGAGATTTTTATAGAAATTATTATTTAGGACCTAATTGTGAAAGTTATGAAATTAGGGTTTGGTGATGAAACTTTGAATGTCAAAGGCTGTGAAATAGTTTATAATGTTTAAATAAAGTGTTATTTGAGAAGAATTAGTTCAATTGATAAATAAATTAAGCAGGGACTAAATTGTAAAAAATTTAAAAGTTTGGGGGTAATAGTATAATTTCAAAAATTTAAGGGTATAAATTGTGTAATAGAATAGAATTGTAATGGATGCTAATGAAGGAATGATTTTATAATTATAGATCAAGAAAACAAATTGAACCGTGGAAAGGAGAAAATTCAAGAATAGTCCCTGAATTTCTACAACTTTTGCAAATTAACCCAGGTAAGTTCATATGGCAAAATTCGATGTTTGATATGAAAATCTTATGATTGTTAAAGTATTTTATTGTAGATGAATATTTTCAAATTATATGAACTAATGAATAATGTGTAACTAAAAGAACAAATTAGCTGGAACAATGGTTTGAGTGCTTTCATTTTATGACTATAATGAATTGACGGAAAAGATGTGATACATGATTCCGTATAAGAACATAGCCGGGCTATGGCATTGGTACCATGTGATTCGTATTCCCGTATAAGACCATAGCTGGGCTATGGCATCGGTGTGATGTGATTATGTGATTCCGTATAAGACCATATCCGGGATATGGCATTGGTATGATATCATATGTGGTCCGTGTAAGACCATGGTAGGGCTATGGCTTCGGTGTGTGATGTGTGACAATGTGAAAGTCCATAGTTTATTATAGCAATGTGACAATGAAGCACTCAATTCCATTATTGTTCCCTAATTTGACAATGGAAATAAATAAGAAATGGGCCCAAAAGAATTAAGTTCGTGAATTGCATCATGAAAATTATTCAAATGAATTTATTAATGAAGTTGTGAATTGCAGGATGAAATAGTTTAACTAATATATATAATTGTGTTCAGTGTACGGTAAGATTTGTGTTAATATGCCTAAGAGCTTACTAAGCTTCAATAAGCTTACTTGTGTGTGTTTGATATTTTTTTTTATGTAGATTGAACTAAAGTGAAGTTGGTAGATCGGATCAACACAACAAGGCACACTATCCAGATCAATTCCGGTAGTTTTTGTTTTATGTTTAAAGATTTATATGGCATGTATAGAGTTTAAATGGATTGCAATAAAGATATTATAAACTAGTTAACAATATTTTGTACTAAAACAGTTTTTGGATAGTAGCAGTAGTTTGACTTCGAAAATTCACCATAAATTATGAAAATTTAATTAGAGGTTGAATAAAATATGAAATTAAAGATTATTGAGCCTAGTTTCTTATAAAAGAAATAATGTAAGAAATGGAATTGTAAATCATGAGATATAATAACTTTTGTGAGATAAGGTCAGAGTGATTTCGAGCTCCCCTGTTCTGATTTGTAAAAATCATTAAAAATTGTATAAAAATAATTAGGAGTCATACTATATATGTATGGATTCCTTATTGAGTCTATTTTTAAGAGAAATAAACGGCATGGTTATTTGAATTCTGTATAGGAAGAAATTTGATTCGTAGTGTACAGGGGTCAGAGTAGCTGAACACTGGAACAGGGGAGACTTTAACTAATAAGCTGTACTAATTGGCCCAACCAAAAATTCTAGAAAAAAATTTAGTAAGTAGATATATGAGTCCAGATTCAGGGAAAATTTACGGATTTGGATTTCGAGTTTTGTAACTCGAGATATGATTTTTTTAGCGACTATAACACAGTTGGACAGCTTGTTTGAATTTGTTTAAGAGCTCAAATAAGTTTAGTAATGTCTCGTGCTCGACTCCGGCAATGGTCTCGGGTAAGGGGGTGTTACACTTGCACTGCAAATTCACTACTCTTGTTGAACATGAATAGGGTGGTCGAGTGACAAAATTTCTTGCACTTGATAAATGCAAGTGCAAGACGCAAGTTCTTTCAGGGACAATTGCCATTTTCCCAACATACTTGGAATATTGCTCATCTTGAACAAAAGTGATGTGTCAGTCATACAAGGACACAGAGTTGTGAGTTATAACTTTTGTGCAAGTTTTGCTGGATAGCTATAGGCCATGACATCCCAAATCAAACAAAACCTGAAGGGTAGTCTAAGTTCTGGATTTATTGCAAGACAGGACACTTGGTATAAGGAATGAATAATTTATGTTACCAATCATTGGCGAAAAAAAAAAAAGGCCACTATGGTTTACCTAAAAGAAAGCATTTTTAATGCTGCATCCAAGATTCTTTAATAAAACTGTTATATGTTATGTTGCTCAAGTTAACCTTATTATTTAAACGAAAGATCTTTTTCCACATTAACCAATCACTGGTGCCTTTATCCAAGTGGCATCATGCAAGCAGTGAATCGTCTTTTGTTTTTATTTGAATAACCTACACTTTCTATTTCTTTGTAAAGAATAGTCCTATCATATCAACAATTCTCAAACAGTATCCTTTATTCGGCCCACAAGATAGTAGGATCTACTTCTGAATAAATGCACTGAGTAATTGGATGAAGGAAATTCTGTTACATGACTTACTAAAAAAATGGTGAAAACGCAATGGAAATATTAACAAAAAAATCTCACAATATTGCAAACGTAGTTATATTATAGTGGTCATGAACTAATGTTAAATATAAAATTTGATGATTCAACTGTACCAAGTTTAAAAATCTAAATGCAATATAATTATCAAATTCGATCAATTAATGTATATACATGATAAGGATTTTACTAGAAATCCATAAAGATATAGCTTTTAACAAATTTTACTAGCTTTATGAATAGTGCATCATGTTGTTAATATTTCCTCTTCTTTTGACAAAGGAGGTGCTTTAAATCAAATTGCTTCTGGGAACTGGGACCAATTCAGAGTAGTAATATAAATAACATCAGGCATGATTCTCTACTTACATACTCCAGTCCTCCTAAAGCTGGGAAATGCCAAAACACCATTGCCAAGCCTGATAGAAAATAACCAATAGAGAACCGTACAAGAGAATGATTAGGAAAAAACAATAAGAAATATGTTTCAAGTTAACCATCAACAAACAATACCAAGCATGTTACAGGCAAAGTTGAAGGAAAAGAAAATCATCATGATCAAAGTGTAGCAAATTGTAAAGTAGCATTGAACATATTTTACAAGCCACATACCGTTAAATTATAGAAATTGGTAGTCCAAATATTAGTGCATCATATAGACTAATTTGAAAAGGCTATGTTAATCAAAGGAAAAGAATAAACCTAGACAATCAGTTCACATATTGATTTTCTTTTTTCAATGTTGTCATAATGTATAAATGTTGAGGGTTAAATTCTCTAATTCTTATCAATGTCAACAAGCATCCCAATTAGATTTTTTTTTTTAAAACTAAAGTACAAAATTTTTGAGAAAACTAAGAAACAGAATGTCACAACTCACAACAAATTAAAAAGACATGTTATTACCATAGGATTTTTTTAGTGTCAAAAAACTCTAGAGGAAAATATTTGAGGGGGGTTTCCAATGGATCCCTTAATTTCTTTATTATTATTGAATTTAATGTTTGGCGTTTAAGGGGAGTGACATATAAATTATTAAACTATTAAATTTCATGAAAATGATTTAATAACTAGAATTTGGATTAACTTCTTAAAAGGAAGTGAAATTTGTAATTAAACTATAAACAAATATTGTTCTTGAAATGACTCAGGATAACTCGAAATTATGGTTAATTTATATTAGCTAAATGGCCTGAATTTTATAATGTGCAAAATGTTTTTCTTTTCACGGTGAAAGATTTAAAATTATCTCTAATTGATTGTGTAACCATTCTAAAGACAATTATAATAAGTACATTAAACATGTTTATCTTATCTCGTATCTTATTTATTACTTGGTGTCTTATCATGATCGAAATTATGAAGTCTATTCTTTATTGACTGTTTCTGAAGAGCTTAACATATAAAGTAGTGTTAGTCGCTCACCCATGAGCTCTCATATCGACAATGATTGGTAACTTAAACCATTTGATCATCAAATAATTCTTCGTGCTAAAGAAGCAACCATTTTTAATCTTTGCTTTCGCAAATCAAAGAGAGAAACAATGTTGCTTCCCGTTTTCGTATGATCATAGGTGTTATTGCAACATGACGAGGCATGATGTAGGCATTGTCATTTGGTTGTCGCATGTCAAGCACATAAGCATCTCAACTTCTCTTTTATGTGTCACAAAAGGTACTATGTGCCCTTATTCTCTTGACCGTAGTGCATCCCATAATTTGATATTTGCAAATGGTACCAAAGTTGCGATACTCTTTATACAGAGAATTTTGTATTTTAACTTGAAGAGGCGAAAGACTTTGGCCACTTAATTTTTTAAAAACAATTGGATTTGAATTTTGGTATTACCAAATGTTACCAAGCTAAAGAAATCGCTAGAGGCATTGGCCACTCAAAATTTTTAAAAATTCTCATTAAGCACCTCAAAACTTTTGAAATGTTTAATCAACCCTGAACTTAATGTTAAGATGATATCTTCCTCAGTTCTCTACTTCTATAACATGGTTTGCAAAGAATGAGATCTTCTTTCCTAGTGTGAGGTTGGAGCACCGTTTCTCGTGGAAGATTACCTTGGTTACAGTAGCAGCAATTACAAAAGATAAAAGAAATAGAAAAAAATATTAAAAAAATAGGAAAAAACTAATGAAAATATATATAGAAACATAAACATCCATTTTATAAATTATAATAAAATTAAATATTTAAACCAATTCAAACAATTTTTTAACAGACTTTTTACCCGGTTCAATCTTCCTCTAGTTTTAATGTGTTTGATTGGATGTGTATGAACAATATTGTTATTCAAATGAATTGTGTTCATATTGTGAAAAGTTATCCGGAATAGCAAATTGATAAGAATTGAATGATTTAATGTGCTTGATTTATTATTATTTTACCTTAAAGTATTTGGATTATAGAAATACCACTGAGTTTATACTCAGCGTACGATTTGTTTTCTGTGCGTAGGTTAGGTAAAGGTCAGATTTGCCGATTCAGCATTCGTCAACGATCCCGAACTCAAAACGTGGTGAAGATATTTCTTTTTGTGTCGGCATGTATCTAGGATGTCTTATGTTTGTCGTTTTGAAAAGTGAATGTAAATGATGTTATAATATGATATTGGTTATTTATATCTTGTATATGGGTTATGCTGTGGTTTAATATGAAATGTTTAAGTTGATGCATAAGTAAATGTGATGTAAGCAAATGTGGGTTGAAATTGGTATGGATTTAGAATTGGTTGGAATGGTGTCTTATTAGAACTTTTTATTGAAGTATTTGAGGTACTTATGAGGGTACATTGATTAGATAACTAAGTTGATTGTTTTATCATGTTTTTAAAGTATTTGATCGTGTTTTGAAGTGGTTGAACGATTGGTTTTTAAGTTGCTTGGTGTTCAAGGTTGCAGGGAAGGGTAAACTTGAAGTTTAGGGTTCATTTTGAGTCCATACGGCCAGACACAAGGTCGTGTAACTGGATCGTGTGAGACACACAGCTAATACATGGGCGTGTAGTTTGACCGTGTATCCCATGCAACTTAAATATTTCAAAACAGAATGCTCAGGTATTTTCACACGGGCAGAGACACAGGAGTGTGTCTCAGCCACGTGTGACACACGGCCTAGCACACGGCATGTGACTTGGTCGTGTTACTCCTGCACCTTAATTATGCAAGTCAGAGAGTTACATAGGGTTGGACATGGCCTGAGGTATGGTTGTGTCTCGTGGACACATGGGCGTGTCCCTTGGCCAAGCGGACGTGTGACCCCTACACTTAGTGAAAAGTTTTGAAATTTCACGAAAAATTCTCTTAACTTCTAATTGAGTTCTAATGCATATTTTGAGCATCGAAGGCTCAAAAAAGGAACACTATGATTAAATTACGATGTGTATGTTAGATGTTAATATAATGTCTGTATTTGGTCTGAAAAAATCGATAATGCTACATTACCCTATTTCGATGACAGATAATGTAACGCCCCCTTTACCCGAGACCGTCGCCGGAGTCGAGCACGAGGCATTACTAAACTTATTTGAGCACTTAAACAAATTCAAACAATTTATATCACACTTTCCAGACAAGCTGTCCAACTGTGTCATAGTTGCTAAATAATTCATATCTCGAGTTATAAAACTCGAAATCCAAATCCGTAAATTTTCTCTGAATTTATACTCATATATATACTTACCAATTTTTTTCTAGAATTTTTGGTCAATCCAATTAGTACAGTTTATTATTTAAAATCTCCCCTGTTTCAGGGTTTGAATACTCTGACCTTTGTGTATTACGAATCAGATATCTCTCTGTACAGAGCTTCAATGACTATGCCGTTTGTCTCTAATAAAACTAGACTCAATAAGGAATCTGTACATATAAAGTATTACTTCTAATTATCTTTGTAAAATTTATGGTGAATTTCCAAAATCAGAACAGGGGATTCAGAAATCGCTCTGGCCCTGTTTCACAAAAATTTAAACATCTCATAAAATATAGCTCATATACCTGTTTTGCTTCTTCCATATGAAAATAGATTCATCGAGATTCAATTCCATAATTTATTCATTATTTAATTCCATTTCTACTATTTTTAGTGATTTTTCAAAGTCAAACTACTCCTACTTACCGAAAACTGTTTTAGTACAAATATTGTTAACTAGTTTATAACATCTTTACTTCAATTCATTCAAACTCTATACATGCCATATAAATCTTCAAACTTAAAACAAAAGCTACGGAATTGATCTGGATAGTGTGCTTTGTTGTGTTGATCCGATCTACCCACTTCACTTCAAGTCAATCTACATAAAATATTAAACACACACAAGTAAGCTTATTGAAGCTTAGTAAGTTCATAGGTTAAAAGTAATGCTTACCAAACATAATATTTCCAAACAATACCAAAACATTTACTAAAGTTTCCTGCGATTCACAACCATTGTTATAATAATTGCATAGTTGAGCTCAACAAGAATAACTACTCAATCTCTTTCATTTGGATCACTTCTCTTTATTTCTTATAATCAAATTAGGAAACGGCTTACGAAATTGAGTACGTCGTTGCTCAATGCCACGATTCACAACTCAGTATGGTTTTCCTCATTGAAATACCATACCTACATTTTTAACTCGGTATGGGAAATGCCATACCTACATTTCTTAACTCAAGATGGATTTGATAATACCATACCTACATTTCACATTTCAAGATGGATAATACCATACCTACATTTCACAACTCAAGATGGATGATACCATACCTACATTTCATACTTTGCCATGGAACAACCATGGTCTTATCCACAATTCATCACACGTCCACGATACAAACGTACTCAATCCTGCGTTTTCCTAATTTGCATTTCCACATTTATTCTTTCATTAACAAAATCTACACAATCCCACAACAAATTCGTATATAATAACACATTATATATTTCAATCATTCACAAATAAACATCTAATTTCAACCATATGAACTTACCCGCTAATTTGTAGAAGATATTGAAATTTTGGGACTATTCCGCAACTTTTTCTTTTCCTCGTTCTTCTTTGGATTCTTGATCTATAATATAAAATATTTCTACTCATTAGCATTTATTTGATTTCTATTTCACTTCACAATTTATGCTGTTCAAATTTCGAAATTGCACTTTTACCCCAAAATTTACAGTTTTCACAATTTAGTCCCTACTCAATTCACCCATAAATTGAACTAATTTTTCTCAATTAACACTGTATTTTATCATTATAAACTATTTGAAAACCTTTTATATTCTGAATTTCAACAGCAACCTTCAATTCACAACTTTTTCACAATTAGGTCCTAAATATCATTTCCTATCAAAATCACTTAATAAAACCACCTTAATATGAAATTAGAACTTAAATTTCATAATAATTCATCATAAAATTCCTTATCCATCCAGGGTAACTTCCAATTTCACCCATAAAATCAAAAACTAATGAATTCTACAAGTGGACCTAATTGTAAAAGTCATAAAACATAAAATTATCAAGAAAAAGCAAGAATTAGACTCACATGATGTAAAAATATGAAAACCAGCTTTCTCCAGACCTTCTATGGCGTTTTGGCTGAGAAATTATGAAGAAAATGTCTAGATTTTTCAATTACATCATTATTTAACTATTAACTTTTATCTATTTCCAATTTTGCCCTTGTTCACATTGTTTTCTTGCTTATTTCATACCCAAACCGTCCAGCCATTAACCTTTGGGTCTAATTGCTCTTTAAATCCATCTTTTAAATACTTAAGCTATTTACTCACAATTTAACAAATTTTGTGCTATTTTCAATTTAATCCTTTTCAATTAATTAGCCATCCAAACGTTAAAATTTTCTAACTAAACTTTAATACTAACTCAATGACACTCCATAAATATTTGTAAAAATATTTATAGCTCGATTTTCAACTTTGAGGTCTCGATACCTCATTTTTGACCCGCTTGACCTAATAAATTCTTTTAATTCACTAATTTCACCATTTCACAAATTCTTCTAAATTCTTACTTAACTCATAAATATTAAATTACTATCTTGTTCAATCTTATTTGTCGAATTTAGTGATCTCAAATCACCATTTCCGACACCACCTTGAAAATTAGGCCACATGAGATAAGGGTTTGGGGTGTTAGAGTAACCAAATCAATTAAATTTTGTTAATTTAAAATTTATTAAAATATATAACATTATATATATGTATATGTTTACATAGAATTTTAATATATAAAATATAGTTTATATTTTCAAATTAAATTTTACAAATAATATATATTAAGTTTTTGAAAATAATATAAAATTTATATTTTATATATCAAAATATTGATAATTATATTTATATATATTTTAAAATATTCTTATATTTTTATTATAATCCAAATTTATGTATTTCATAAAACATTACCAATTTAAATATTATTTAATTGTAAATATTTTTACTTATAACTTCATATTTAAAATCAAAGACAGACGTTATGATGGCCTAGAGGCCTTGCCCCCAAAAAATAGAAAAAAATTCTATTTTCCTTAAAATTAAAGAAAAATTAATTAGATCCCCAAATTTTTTAGAAAATTCATTTCTCTCTTAAAGTTTTTAAAAATTCTCACTAAATCTTTTATTTTTTGAAAATTTTAATTAAAGGCTCTTAAAATATTTAAAATTTTACTTAGATTTCAATTTAAAAAAAATTCATTAAACTCCTAACATTTTTAAAATGCTACTAAGCCCTAAAATTTAATCTGATCCTCCATGGTTTAAAATAAATATTTTATTTTTCTAAAATAAATATTAAATATATAAATTAAACCAAAAATTTCAATTCATTTTACGCTTTTTAGAGAAATGCTGAAGTATTGGTCTTCTATTATAACGTGTTCTTGATGCCGGTGCCAAACAATTCGCCTGTTTTACTTGGGTCTCAGTGTCGTGCTACTAAACTAAGCAAAAAGAAATTCCTCCGTTTTAAAGCTAACCGAGTTTGGAAGTGGGAAGTTTTCCAAAACCGAAAACAAAATTTTCAGAAGCCAAAGGTCAAAGACGAAAGATGCAGAGGCTTCTTTCTCTGAAACAAGCTTCATCATCAGCCTTCACCAGTTCCTGTTCATCACTTCTCCATTCGCTTCCGTACAAAACCTTCTCTTCCGTCGCCAACCCAACCCCCCAAAACCACTTTATAAGTTCTGCATTCTCGAACCAATGGCGATCAAAGCCTTGTTTTACTGGGGAAACTCAGGGGTTTCTCTCATACCCAAATTTTCCAAAGCGTTTTTGGTTTTATTTCTCAAATACCCATCAGAAGGTTTCAAGCAAAAGTCTTTTGGGTTGCAGAGTTCGGTTTTTCAGACCTCATATTCCCAAAAGCAGATTTGGTTTTGGTCCGAATCGTGGTCTTCTGAAGAGCCGTTGGTAATTTATTTATTTATTTTTCAAATTATTGTATCATCTTTTTCTATTCTTTGTTGAAATTTGACCCATTAAATCACATAATGTCAAGAGTTTAGGTTCATATTCTATTATTGGATGACAAAATTTATGGTACAATGCAACTGCTTTAGCGCTGCGATTTCCTTTTTCTAGTAATATCTCCTTGTCATTAAGGTTAAAACAGCTCAGCAGTGTTTTTTTTTTTTTTTTTTGCTCTTTCAAGAGATAAGTTTTCCAGTCAGAAGAAAACAGTTCTTTTGAACACAATTTATTTTTTCTTCTTTGAGACGACTTTTAGTTACATTGTGAATTCATAAGCAGCATGCTTCTCCTTGTAATAATGGCTTATGGCGAAAGCAGTGCTAGAGTTGAACTTGAACCAGCTTATGGATATTGCTTGATTGTTCTATGTTGCTAATCTTTCTTCTCTTTCGTTTGCAGGAGATTATGGTTCCAAAGGTTTTCAGCAAGTGACATGGTTTTGGGCCTGGTTTTAACTAATGTTGCAGTTTTTTTATTATGGCGGATTGCAGATAGACGATTTATGATGGATAACTTTATGGTGAGTCCTTACCTTTTGGCTTGCTTGTTAAATGTAAAGTGTCAATGGTAGATTTTACTCTCCAAATTCCTATTTCTTGTACATATACTTTCTAGTTTAAATCCGATTTTCTAGGTACAAAAATGGAGGAGCCCTGAATGGTAGTCTTATTTCTATTACACCACTATTTTAGTCTATTGTCCTTAAATGTTAGTTTTATCCTTTTTCTTATCTAATATAATAGTTAAGCACATTTAGTGGGAGATAGCCCTTGGTTGTAAGCATGTATTGGGGGATAATGCTTGCTGATAGAATATTGCTCAGGATTAGATATTCTCAGAAGTTCATCTTTTACTTGCCCTTTTATTTTATTTTTATTTTCTCTTTCTAACGTATTTGATGTTATGGGCAGGTTTCATTGGACAATTTTAAAAGTGGACGCTTGCATACACTGATCACTTCAGCTTTCAGTCATATTGATATTGAGCACATTGTGTCTAACATGATTGGACTTTATTTCTTTGGATATAATGTATGATTGTTGAAATCTTTTATTTTGGTTGCTACTTCTTTTCTTATTAGTTTTTAGGTCTTACAAATTCTTTCTTTTCGACCTTTAAGTAATGATATCTACCTTATATACTTAGTGCTTTTTTAACTTCTTTGTATGCAAATAATTGACAGTCAAGTATTTATTCTAGAATTTATAAATTGATTGGAAACTTGCATCGTTTTATAAAACATGGTTTGTGGCGGCTCAATCCCAACAGTGTAATAAGCTGTATACTTTGTAACATTAACATTTCCCTCACTGCCTTTTAATCTAGTGTGACTAATGTACTGCATTATTATTTGTCTCTGAAAGTCCTTCTACCTTTACATTGTAAGAGAAAAATTATGTTAAAGAGTACTATTTCAGACTACCTAATCAGGATCAGTTATCCAATCTAATATCCATCATCCTTGCCTTGAGATTGTGATGCCCAAACTGGATACTAGGAAAGCAGAATCATCGTTTTATGGTCTAACACTGAAACATGTTGCATCTCAATTCTTTAGTGTGAAATTCAATATATTTCCTTCTTTCTAATTTACGACATAAGCATCATGGCATGGCATTTCTGTGTTACTCTTGTGACTTGGGGGATTTAATTCATGTTACAACCAAGATTGCTACATTTTGATTTTTGTGTTTTAGTATGCTTTGTCTACATTGTTTTTCTTCCTAGTCCTTTGCTCCTTTATTTATCTCCTTTAATTACCAACCATTTTAATTTCTTTGCTTATTACTTTGCATTGTTCAGATTGGAAGAATCTTTGGACCTGAATATTTGCTGAGGTTGTATCTAGCTGGGGCAATGGGTGGTTCAGTGTTTTACTTGGTGCACCATGCATTTTTGGCTAAGGTACCATGATGCTGCAAGAAATATCTGAATTCCTACCCTCTTTGGCATGGGCTATTGTAATATGGCAATAACAAATGCCAAAACCTAATTGATTTTGGATACATCACGATACTCCCTCATGTTTAGGCATGATAAGAACAGATTTATGAGAATTTCCAGGAAATGTGGGGCAACAAAAAATGAATAACAAATAACATATAGTGGACAGGACAATAAACACTATACTATAAGCTCTCAGCCATATGATGTTATGCTTCCCACCAAAAACCAACTAGCAATAGGTGGGCAGTCTTGAAGTTTCAGATAGGACCACTGGAAATCCAACTTAATCCATTTAGACTACACCACACAACAGATGCCGATTCATGGTTGGAAGGTTTGTCATGAGAAGTCTGTTCTGCATGTTACAACGTACAATCTTTTAACTTGTTCATTAGCATACTTGTATCTTGATAATATGTAAATATTCACCTATTATGGCATAGGAAAACTTCTTCATGTTCTCAACTTCTCATGAACCATATAGGATTTGATCTTTTCTCACTCTTAGCCATCCACCACAGGGACAAGCAACATGGATGATGGACCCTTCAAGGACTCCAGGATTGGTATGCTCTTAGCCTTCAGTGCATGAAGCTCCTGTGACGATCTTTGTTTTTCTTTTTGTTGACTTTTCTGTTAATGACTGTGACCAAGTGGTAACAGTATCGTCTTTTCGCCTTTATCTGATGAACTGCTGAATATTAAAGAAAATTTTTTTCTTTGATATCCTCTATTGTTTAGCATTTGAAATGACATTTTAGTTGAGCTTTGGTAGGTCTGATTTTCCTCTCATTTGTTTTCCTGACTAGTTAGTCTTTTCCCATTTGCAAAGAAATGTGATTGAAGGTTTCATTCCTACTATCCAAACCCTCCAACACCCTCATGCCACCCCCTTCACTTTTTTTGCAATCAAAAGATTTTCATCTTATTCCTTCATACAAGTTTACCCCTTTTATATGTTACATGTCATGTTGATCTATAATCATATCCATTATTTGTATGGATTCCCTTGTTTGTTCCAAATGAAGATGCTAAATAATGAGAAACTTATTTTAGTTCTTAGTCCTCCTAATTATTGCTGTGGCTTGCATCTGTTATGCAACAAATGCACCAAACAGTGCTTAGAATATGTTTAACTTCTGGCTGATTGTTTCATTTAGGGGGCAAGTGGAGCTGTTAATGCTATAATGCTGCTTGATATATTTCTGAACCCAAAAGCTACTCTTTATTTTGATTTCATCATACCAGTGCCTGCCATGTTACTGGTAAGCATGCTTCTAGTTTGTGCTAACGATTAAGTGACATTTTAGGTTTACACTCCTTTCTTAATTGTTTATACATTATTTTCTTTACAGGGCATATTTCTAATTGGGAAAGATATATTGAGGATAATAGAGGTATATTGCTCATCATTCAGCAGTTTTTCTTCTTTTTCTCTTACATTTCTTAAATTGGTTTATTATGAGTCATGTTCTTGGTGGAAAAGATGTACGTTTGTGTAAATTCTTCAGCACCAAACAAAAGCCAGTTTACTAAAAGGCATGTTGAAGGAGAAAGAGGGAAGATAATAAGAAGGAAAAAGTACTAGATCATCTGGCACGCTTCAGATGATAGTCATGATCACTGACCATAACTTAGAAAAGCTTTTTGAATAGTTTTATGATATTTAATGTGCTATTTGATAAATTTAAGGGCGCGCCAGTTATTGTGTAACATTGCCAATCGGTAGCTTCAGCAGGATTGCTCCTTTAAGATGTTCTACTTCCTTCTTGTGACAAATAGATGTCTGGACGCTATAGCACCAGCTTCCTTAACTTGCAACTAGGCTTAAAATAATATAGTATAGAACCATTAGAGTTAATGGTTTGTCATTTGTTTGGAGTTAACCTTCAATATGACTTTATCAAGGTACTAAATGTGATTGTTAGTGCCCTTGTAATTTTTTACTTCTGCTTTCATTGGGCTGCTTACCTTATCTTGAGCTATCTTACCTTATCAAGGTACAAAATAAGGTTCTAATATAATCCAACTGACTAATATTTTTATTTTTATTTATATATTTATTTATTTTGCATTGTAGGGAAATAGTCATATATCAGGATCAGCTCACTTGGGAGGTGCTGCAGTTGCGGCAATAGCATGGGCTCGACTTAGAAGGGGACGCTTCTGAATTAAATAATAGACCTGCTAGCTGACATTTACTTGCTCTTGTATGTTGCTTTGCCACATGTTTCATTTTAGTTGCTTTCTTTGTGTGTACCAATTACAGACGGTGAAATGACTAAAATATTCATTTTTATAATTTTTTCGATGGCAGTTACGATACTGAGTTTTTTAAATATTTTAATTAAGGTTTGTTAATTTTATAATTTATTATATTTTTATAATATTTATAAGTTTTCTTAATTTTTTAAGTTTATATTAATTTTAATATTAATATTTTTATTTTTATAATTTTTCTGATTTTTTAATATTTTTATGAGAAAAATATTAAATTAAAACCAAAACTACCACATATCTTCTAAATTAATGTAGTTAGTGACAAAAACCGTTAATGGAAAGTTTAATTGGGTGCAAATTTAATATGAAGGTTAATTAATTTTTACATTTTCTTAATGATTTTCTTTACATAAAAGCCTTTTATTTTTAAGAATTTAATTTCTCTATTTTTAAATTTAAAATTTAACTCCAATTATTAATGCCTACTAAAATTTCTGTTAAATTTGTTAAAATGACATTTTAAGTTTTTCTTTTAAATATCCATATGATAATCATGTTAAAAATAACGAAAAACATTGCAATGAATGTAAATTTAATAGATAATTTTAATGGTATTATCAATTCTTAAAAATTTCAATCATTTTAATCAAAACAAAGCATTTGAGCTAGACATTCTTAAGTTTTTGTTCATTTAAGATCTCAACAAATATATACATATATATATGCCAAATATATATAAACCCTTTTCAACTCACTTCAAAATCATCTGAAAGTTCAAACCAAGTATTCACTGCAGTATTATAATTTTTTATATATGGTGTTTTTCAATATGAAACCAGAATTTATTCCAAACCTAACACAACAAAAACAAGAACAAACAGCAATCCAAAAGGCCTCACATCCGGATCTGAGAGCAATACTCATCTAGCAAATCAGGTAAGTTTTTGCGAGATTCCTAGGAGTCAACAACACAATTCCCACGAATCTAAGACTGGGTTTCCCAGCAAGGAAGCTTATATCAAGAGGATTGTTCATTGGAGCCCTGCTTCTCAATTTTCTGCCAACCAAACAAAGTCATATTCAGATCTCAGTTTAAAGAACTTCGGTTCTGCACAATAGCATGACACCGTTTCAGTAGCTAAAAAGATTATCACTAATAGCATGCACTTATTCACAAGCAAGTTAAATTTTTGTTAAGACCAATTTGGTCAAAACTGAAACTTGGAACTGATAACATACGGGAGAGAATACATCATATGTTGGTAGGAGCCATCACCAATTTATGAGGCAAAAGACCATAAGACAGGAAACTACGTATCAGACATTTGGTACAAGCACACTGTCCTTCGCTCCTTTATTCAGTCTTCATCCTTTTCTTTCTAGCCATCCATTTCTTAAGGTGACGATTCTATCTGTTTGAGTTAATGTGAATAAATATGCCAGAAAGTCAAGTTGGAAACAAAAAACAAAATAATAATATAAGATTTGCAACAAATCTGCACATATGCTTATACATGCATTCACCTAGACACACACGCACACATGAAAATAACTTCTGATTAGGTGAATTTATAAAAGAATATAATATTGAAACTTGAATGAACTCTTTTTGTTCCCTAATGCTTTCCAAATGTTTTCCCAATGTTTTCACAAACCATAGTAAATACTTCAAAAACTTTCTTAAATTTCTGGAATTCAAGGTTTTCATTTGACCTCAATCCAATCATAATTTGAAAGCTGCAGAACAGAAGGCCCTTGCAAAATCTTTTTGACGTGTGAACAGCTCAAAATCTTACAGAAATTGTTTCGGATAATTTAGCAGTAAATAACCATGCTATTAAGTTCTAAACCATGTAGAAACATACTATTTTCACTTCCAAACAACGCAAAGATTGTCATCTCATTCCCAATGGCCTTATGAGCTGGCATAAGTAGGTAGGCTTTGGTAGCAACGAACACAAACTTGATACGGGCCCAATTAAGAGTGTGGCTTATGCAGCCCGAGTCAGCTGAAGTTTGAATAATTTAGTAGTTACAGTATTTAGTTTAGTCTTGGTTATTTTAGTAAGCATGCACTACGTCTAAATATATCAGAAAGAAAGAACGATATCAGACACTCTTGAGAATATTCTACCATACAATACCAGAATGGGTTTTACATTTCTCTCTCTCATGTTTTTCTTCTCTTCACTATACCCTTCTTCTCCTTTCACACACATTTTCCAGATTATTCTTAGCAGGAAGGCTCAGCTCATTTGGAAGGTACCATCGTGGTTTTGAAAGACACAAAAGGTCCCAGGTTTTAGCAAAGACAGATGAAATATCTACCAGATTATAGAGGGATGTTGTTAATCTTAAAAAGGAAGTTGAGAGGTTGGAGGAAACAGCGATAGGTACTAACATAAGTCAGCTCTGTGATAAACTTTGACTTGATATACGCAATGGGAATGGAGGCCATGACTGCAGAATTAAGTCACATGGTCAGTCAAATGTTCACTTGTTTTTTGGAAACGCAACAAGACCTGAAATACCCAAAAAGGACAGAGTCGAACGGAACCCGTGAAAAAGACAAGGGTACAGGCTTCTAGATGGACTAAGTTCAAGCGACCATGATTTCATGGAACTGACTTTCTGGGATGGCATTTGAATGTAGAACAGTTCTATGAAGCTGTGGGAATTTCGGATCAAGACAAGGTCCAAAAAGTCATATGATTCATTTGGCAGGTAAAGCCTTGCAATGGCACCAGCAATTTATAAAATCCAAGGGTAATGTTCGTGATGTTAACCGGAGGCAGTATGTAGTAGAGATGAAGGCTCATTTCAGTGACAGAATACACAGATCCAATGGTTGAGTTGGTAAGCCTTAAACAATCTGGGTATGTTGAAGAATATTATGAAGAACTTAGGGATTACTTAATCTTTTACAATTATCGGATGATCAAGCCCTTAGTACTTTTGTTAACCTCAAGCCAGAGATTTCAAAATCCATAAAATTATTCTATCCCAAAACACTGACCCATGCCTTGATTTGGCCAAGCAAATGGAAAGCTTATCGTATAACTTGCCTAGAAAGCCTTTTACCCCTAACAAAACTCCATTGACAGCACCTCCCATACATCATATAACCTATTCTACCTCCAAGTCACACCTTCTAAACAGCATCTTCCTTGCCTCCCCTATTACCCACTCCCAAAACATTGTTTCCAGCATATCCGAATAAAACTAAACCTTACTTCAATGGCCCTAACAAATTACCTATACCAAGAATGATATCACCCCACCAAAGGCAACCAAGCCAACCACGAGGGAGGAAAGAGGAGAGGGTAGACAGAAGGGATTGTGCATGTCATGTGGCAGTAAGTATGTTGTAGGCCACAAACATGTTAGGTCCCAACTATAACATATGCTAGTTAAGGAGCCCAATGAACCTGAAGTTGAGGTAGAGGAATCTTCGAATTTTAGGACACTATTAAGGATCTAGGAAATAGAGTAGAAGGGTCTGAACATAAGGTTACCATTTAACCCCATACCTTACTTGGATTGGAAGGGTATCAAACTATGAGGTTGGTAGGGCAAAATAAGAACCAACCACAGATTATTCTAGTCAATGGTGGTAGTATACATAAATTCATCGATCACAATATGGTCAAAAAATTGCATTGCCCTACATATGTCCTACATGGCCTTGATGTGTTTGTGGCTAATGACGATGTATTGAGAGCCTGGGAAGGGTGCAAAGGAGTGGAATGGAGTTGTCAAGGGTTTTCGCAAGATACTGACTTCTTGTGGTGCCATTGATTGGTTGTGTCATTTGGTGCTTGGAATACATTGGCTTCGTACATTAGGTCATGTACTGTGGGACTTCAACACTCTTGCCATGCAATTTTAAGTAGGGACTCGACAAATTATCTTAAAGGGAATTCAAGATGGAGCAGTAAAGATAGTTACAGAAAAACAGTGTAATAAAATATCTTAGGCTTGTCACAGGGTTCTTGTATGCTCTTATTTATAGGGATCTCAGGTGCTGATCATGTCCATTTCAGCCACTGATACCAGTAATGATAGTATTTCTGGGGATTTGGATGCTCTTTGGTAATCTGTTTAATGCTCCACAAGGTAAACCACCTAAGCGAATTTGTGATAATCACATTCCATTGTTGGATGATTCACAAGTGGTTAAAATACGACTGTATAGATGTCCAGTTTTTCAGAAGGCTGAAATTGAAAGAACCATGAATGAAATTAAGACATCAGGAATCAGAAGGGATAGCAATAGTCCTTTTGCATCTCCTATGTAGTAAAAAAAAAAAGATGGCTCTCGGCACCTATGCATCGACTGCGCAACTATACGAAATCACTATTAAAGACAAATTTCCCATGCCTTTGGTAGAGGAGCTTGCAAATGCTTGTAGGTTTTCTAAGTTAGACTTACAATCTGGGTACCATCAGACCAAAATGAAGGAAGAAGACATCTATAAAATTGCATTTAGGACTCATCATGGTCACTATGAGTTCCTAGTCAAGCCATTTGGGTTGACCAATGCACCATCCACTTTTCAAGCTCTTATGAACAACATATTGCAGCCTTACTTGAGAAAAATTGTTTTGGTGTTTTTTGACAATATCTTGGTCTATCCAGTCACTTCAGAGTCTCATTTGATACATTTGTATAAAGTATTTGAGATGCTAGCTTGACATCAGCTTTATGTGAAGAAATCTAAGTGTGTATTTGGTTGGAGCCACACAAATTGAGTACTTGGATCATGTGATCTCTAAAGGGGTCATGTCCAGGATACTAAAAAGATTTCTGCCGTTAAGGATTGGCCTATTCCTCAAAACTTGAAAGAACTCAAAGGGTTTTTAAGGCTTACCTGGTTATTACTAACAGTTCATAAAGAGGTATGGGGTTCTAACCAAGCTGCTCACTGAATTGCTTAAGATGGGCAGCTTTGCATGGAATGTTCAGGCTCAATCAGCTTTTGAAGAGTTGAAACAAGCTATGGTTACAACTCTGGTGCTAGCCTTATCCAACTCTAACACTACCTATACTGCAGAGCCTAATGCATGTAGTACTAGAATGGGGGCTGTTCTGAGTTGGGAAGGAAAGCCTATAACATATTTCAGTAAGGCATCAAGTCCTAAGCACCAAGCCTTATCAGTATATAAGAGATAAATGCTAACCATTTTAGCGGCTGTGAAGAGGTGGAACACAATTTTGATGGATAGGCATTTCCGAATTAAAAAAGACACCAAAGTCTTAAATTCCTTTTGCACCAAAAGGCTAAAACTCCTGCTCAACAAATGTGGGGTAGTTCGTACAATGGTTATGACTGAGCTATTACATAGGAGGGGCTCACCCAACACTATGGTGGATGTGTTGTTGAGGGTTCTAGGTACACAAGTGCAGGCTATTTTAGTGGTGACAAACAGCCTACAGGAAAGGTCAAACGTTCTTGGAACTTTGATCCAATTCTAGTACATCTCATACATAAACTCTAGAAATCTTCTGGTGTTGCCTCCTCTAAGCATAGTTGGCACGATAATCAACTTAAGAGGAGAGAAAATCTAGTTATTGGTGGATAAACAGCTAAGACGTGAACTGTTTGAGTTATTTTCATGCTTCAGCACAAATTTCATGTTTTTCTTCCTTGAGGACTAGGATGCACTGAAGGGGAAGGTAGTTGTTACTTACCCAATTACGAGTACGGCTTATGCAGCCCAATTCAGCTGAGTTTTGAATAAATTAGTAGTATAAATTTCTCTCTCATGTTTTTCTTCTCTTCTCTATACTCTTCTTTTCCTTTCACGCATATTTTCCAGATTATTCCTAGCAGGCAAGGCTCTGCTCATTTGGAACTTGGAAGGTATCAAAACTTCGGGGGAATTTCAGAGTTATGTATATGGATTGGGCAAAAACATGTTGTCTTACACCCTTTTTCTTTTCATTTTCCTAAAGACATTTATTATAAAAATTACTAGATAAGAATGCCTCTAAAATAAAAGGTAAAGTAACTAAACAACAAGAATATTGTTTTACGTATTAATACTAGTTCTTACAAGTTACAACAAAAGAAAGGCATATAACCTAATAATGAAAACTAGCTTTAGACTATTGAATCAGATCCTTTAAGAGAATCGAGTTTAATAAAGAATCAGAATTTATTAAGGTGATATTAGTGATTTCGAGAAGAACGCAAATTGAAATACGCAGGCCATCCTAATAAACTGTAAAGCAGCAGCCAAGAAAAGTATTACTACTGTAAACCATGAACTAATGCTACATCCTACAAAACACGCCCCATGAGTTTCGCATCAAATCTGAAGTTAATGATCGAGCATGATAAAAGAATTGGAATTTTCTATTGAACCATTCATTCAGAGCATAAAAAGATGATAACCCAATATCAAAATAGTAACAAAAGAAAAGGGATTGATGAAATGCTCAGAAACAAACACAAAAAAGGGGGTACAAGAGATTACGGATTGAGAGTTGTGCCAGGCGAGGCCTCGGTAAACATTAACAGAGAAAGTGGCAGTTAGGTAAATGGTGGCCAACCCCAGACCAGCTGTGAACCCTTTGAACACCCAATCCCCCGCTTTGCTTCCCCATCCCATCTTCTTACCTCTAGTTCTCACCCTCGATCGGTGTCGGAGGTTGCTTGCTCTGCCCTCTGCCCAACTTCAATTAAACCTCAAATTTGGACTCAGGATTACACCTATACCTAGCAGTCACGCATGGGTTTAAAATTCGAATTCTTTTAATTATTTTTCCTTTTTGGTTAATTTACAAAAATATTAATTTATTATAACTTGATGAGTGGGTTGTTCTAACGTGGTTTATTAGACATCGTGGTAGTAGAGGTGAGAAAAGATAAAAAATTTAAAAATTTATATATTTCAACCTAAATTGATACAATATATAAGTTTTAATGATTAAAATTATTAGTATATTAAAATTTGAACTGACACCTCATCTTTCTATAATAAAGTTAACATAAGTTAATGGAATTAGAATAAAAAGATAATTTAAATGATCATTTTGTTATTTTTATAATTAATGAAAAAAAACTTAAATATAATTGGTTGATATGTAGGGTCTATTTGTTTGATTGAAAATGGCCTACTATTTTTGAAAAGTTAATATTTTCTTATGTTTAGATGATAATGTGTAAAATATTTTTTTGTTTAATAAATTTTTAAAAATATTTCATAAAAATTGTTTTAAATGAAATAAACATACATTAAAGAATTCATTGTCTTTTATATTTAATTGAGTTTATCTTTTATCTATTAAATTTATATTTTATATTGTTTTACATATATTGCAATGATTTTTTATAAATAAATATATCAAATTAAATATTAAGAACAAGTGCCAAAGAAAATATTCAAAGAGGAAAAAATCAATTACAAAAAGAAATTCATTGACCTACGAAAGTATATTATACAAGAATATGTGTATCTGGTTTTAGCGGACCCTTCTGCATTAGTTGAAATAACCATGTTGGCTACCTGTAACACCTCTAACCTACATTCGTCACCAGAACGGGGTTACAGAATGCTACCGGAGTTTACAGAATAATTACACATAATTCCACTATTTGCTCATATTCCAATCAAGCTGTCTTCTCGAGTCATATTCACTAAATTATTTATATCTTGAGCTACAGGACTTCAAATTAAGTTCCGTTATTTTTTCCTGAAACTAGACTCACATATCTTCTTACCATAAAATTTTCAGAATTTTTAGTTTAGCAAATAAGTACAGTTCATTCTTCAAAGTCACCCCTGTTTCGTTGTTAGATAGTTCTGACCCCTCTTCACTAAAGGTTAATTATTTCTTCATAAGAAATTTGGATAATGTACTCGTTTATTTCTTTTGAAAATAGACTCATTAATCATTTTATGAATATAAATTTAAACCCCTAATTATTTTTCTTCAATTTATTATGATTTTCCAAAGTCAGAATAGGGGAACCAGAAATCATTCTGACCTTGTCTCACAAAAATTCAAATATCTCATAATATGAAATTCTTTTGATTACACTATTTCTTCTATGTAAAACTAGACTCAATAGGATTTAATTTCATATTTTATTTAACCTCTAAGTCGATTTTCACAATTTTTGGTGATTTTTCAAAGTTAGGCTATTGCTGCTGTCCAAAACTGTTTTAGTGAAAAAATATTGATAACTAAGTTTATAACACATTCACTTCCTTTCAATTAAAACCTATACATGTCATAAAAACCTTAAGATGCATAATAAAATTTACCGAAGTAATCTGGATAGTGTGCCCTAATGTGTTGATCTGATCCACCAATTTCACGTCAATCTACAAAGAACATTTAACACACAAGAGTAAGCTTATGAAAGTTTAGTAAGCTCATAGGCATAGAAAAATAAATCTTACCGAACATTGCACATAATCGTATAGCATTTAATTTCACTATGTAACAGCCCTAACCCATATCCAATCTCCGGATTAAGGTTAAGAGGTGTTACCGAACTAAACATTTAATTATCACATTCATATAGTCATTAAACACAATCCAAAATCAAGCTGAAAACTATACAAACATTCAAGATCATATGCCATATTCGTATGGCTAAATATTTACATTTACAAAATATCGTTCTCAACAGTCTAACCTATACATGCCACATCAACTCCAAAATATAATAGTACCAAAATGATCGATAGTGTGATGAACTGCTGACGATCCCCGAGTCGGTGGCCAAAATCAACAATCTATAAAATAGAGAAATAAAGAACAGAGTAAGCTTTCAAAACTTAGTAAGTTTTAAGCAATTCAAACAATTAAAACTTGTCATTTAAAATGAGCATTTAGTATCACAAAACGAATATTCTAATTACAAATCACTTGGCCGAATATACACAAGTACACCAATTAAAAAAAAACTATTGGCCGAATATATATGTATATAAATATATAAATACACAAAGAAATTTCAGCACATACTTTACTTTACTTTATAGCTCATACAATTAATTTAAGTCACATACTTTCATTTAATGGCAGACATCGACCGAATAGGTCATGCTCTTATTCGTAGATATAATAATCATTCAAACAAATATATCATTCTTTGATACTACTAATTCACTTTAAAAAAAATCAATTCACATACGAGTACCTAATACGTACCAGAATATCATAATGTATCATACATAATCAATAGTAGTTTACCTCGAACTTTCAAATTCATAATCTTACTCGAATCACTGGCGTCAAGCCTGCTAGGTTTAAAACCCGAATCTAGTCACCAGCACAAAACCTGTGGAACTTTAAGCTCAGATATAATACCAGCACTAGGCTTGCGGGATTTAACCCGGATATAATAACAACACGAAGCCTGCGAGATTTAACCCGGATATAATACCAGCATATAGCCTGCGGGTCTTTAAGCCCGGATACACATCAAATATCATGCATATTTAATCATATATTAACACATCTCATTCAACATATCACATTAGTAGTCATTTGCTACATTCGGATACAAGCTCCATATGAACACCATCATTTACATTTCGGTTCAAAAGTCATACATAAATATTACATATCCATTTCATCATTCAAGCTTAACCCATGGTGACCATTTGATTATAAGTCATATACATAAATTATTTATCACACAACTTAATTCAAGTAGAACCAAAAGGTCACAATTCATCTAATATATATACATATCAAAGCATTATCAATTATATACTAAAGGTGACTACTCAAAACTTACCTCGAATATACTTGAATGGTTGTGGAAAGGTTATTCAATTACTTTCCCTTTTCCCCTATCCAACTTTGATCCTCTTTGCTCTTGAGCTTAAATTCAAAAATTTTAAACTAGTCATTATTCGACTATTCAATCATTACTTCAGGAATATAATATATATATTCGACTTTCACACATATAGATCATAGTAAGATTATAAGAAAACATTAAGCAACTCATTAACAAATTTTTTTATCAATGTTTACCACAAAATCACAAATTCACAATAAGCTGTCTTCCTGAGCAATAGTCACTAAATTATTTATAACTGGAGCTACGAAACTCCAAATCAATTTCCGTAAAATTTCCCCGAAAATAGACTCGTATATCTTTTATCCATAAAATTTTCAGAATTTTTAGTTTGGCCAATCAATACCAGATTTTTCTTAAAGTTTCCCCTGTTTCACTGTTTGACTAATCTGACCACCCTTTACTACGAATCAAATTTCTAATTGTACAGAAGTCAAAATATGATCTTGTTGATTTCATTTGAAACTAGACTCATTAAAATTTAATTACATAATTTATTCAGCTTCTAACTCCACTTCCACAATTTATGGTGATTTTTCCAAATTCACATTACAGCTGCTGTCTCGAGCAGATTTACTACAATTTACTCTTTCACAACTCTTTGCATTCATATTATTTAAACATGTATATCACCAATCAATTTCATCACATATATCTATAATTTCACTTAAGCATAATCTCAATACAACACATCGTGCTCAAATCATTATTCAAGTTCACATTCAGCATTTTCACAAATACACATGCCGATTTCATGCACTCATCTCTAATGTTAATTAAGAAATGCCGAATGCACATACTTAACTAAAACTCAAAATTTAACTTTTTCACTTCAATAAACCACTACTTATTCATCAAGACATCAAATATAAAATGCATAATACTTAAACATTTATACCGTATTTGCTAGCACATAAGACCTTTGGCCGAATGTCCTTAAACTCTAGCCACATAATTTTATTCCTTAAGACACATCCAAAACCACATACGGCACCTCCCAACAACAATTCAGAAATTCTCAAATTCACTCACAAGTACAATTATATAACATATAAAGCATTAAACATTTTTCATCATGAATCTATAGCATGGCCGAATACTTAATTTCTTTTCTCCCTAAATTTAAATTTGGCAATCCTATAAACAAATACTAACCTTAACTTTCAAGCTAAAACAACTAACAGCTCAACATATCCAACATAATTAACCATACTAATGACATCAAAGCATCTACTAAGAATTTCAAGTTCCTTGGCCGAATTTCAACCCTCCAAAATAACCTAAATTCAAACCAATAAATAGGTAGAATTCAAACTAATCATCCAAATTATGCATACATTTCCAAGAGTGGCATAATACATACCTTCTTCTAGCAATCACCTTAGCCGAAATTTAAACAAGAATTTTCTTCTTTCTCCCTTCTAGTTTCGGCAATGGAGGAGCAAAGATGAACCACTTTGGTTTCTCCTCCCACTACCCATTATTTTATTTCCCTTAATTCTTTATTTCTTTTAGTTGAAAATAATATTAATATAAAATACATATAATATGTATAAAACAACATCATGGCCGGCCACTATCAAAAATGGACAATTTGACATGCAAGTCCATTTTTTTTATAACATGCATTAATAGACCATTTTAAATTAACCTATCACATTTCAAAAATGTCTCACATAAGTCCTATTTAATAAATTTCACATACAAATGACAAAATCAAAGCATGAAACTTTCACACATGCATTTACACATATTATAAGTATAGAATATAATGGTTAATTATTTTTGTGACTCGGTTTTGTGGTCCCGAAACCACTTTCTGACTAGGTTAAATTAGGGCTGTCACACACTAAATCCTCCTGTAAATCACAAAATCATTAATAAACTCATTTGATTGATTTCAATGTCACTATTCACCAATTCTTGATCTTTTGGGCCCATTTCTCATTTACTTTCATAGTCAAATTAGGGAACGATTATGGAATTGAGTGCTTCGTTATCACAATGCCATAGTAAAACTATGGTCTTGCACATAGTCACACATTACACACCGAAGCCATAGCCCAACTATGGTCTTACAAGGATCACATATCACACTAATGCCATATCCCAGATATGGTCTTATACAGTAGTACATATCACACCGATGCCATATCTCAAACATGGTCTTATACGGAAGCACATAATCGCATCGCTCCGATGCCATAGCCCACCTACGGTATTGTATGAAAATCGCATGATCACATCACACTGATGCCATAGCCCAACTATGGTCTTATATGGAAACCACATAGCACATGTTGCCATGGTCTAACCATGGTCTTTTCCGTCAATTCGTCTTAGCCACTAAACGAAAGTACTCAAATCCATTGTTCCACTCAATTTGTACTTTTTTTCAAATATCATTTTACAACTATCACAGTTTAATGACATTCATATGCAATAATATACTATATCATTCATGAAATTTTCATATCAAAACATTAAATTTAGCCATATGAACATCAAAACATTAAATTTAGCCATATGTACTTACATGGGCAAATTCGCAAAAGTCATACAAGTTTAGGGACTAATCGGCTATTTTCTCTTTTCCACGATTCACTTCGGGTTCTTGATCTATAATTGTAAAATCATTCATTTATTAGCATTCATTTCAATTTTACTCCACTTCACAGTTTATACCCTTTAATTCCAAAAATTACACTTTTACCCTAAATTTTACAATTTTTATGATTTAGTCCCTACTCAATTAACCCATCAATTGAGCTATTTTTTTTTCTCAATTAACACTTTATTTATTCATTCTAAGCTACTAAAAAACCTTTTAAAATCATAATTTCAGCACCAAACCTTAATTCACAACTTTTTCACAATTAGGTCCTAAAATCAATTTCTATCAAAATTACTTAATAAAATCATCATATAATAAAATAAGAATTTCAATTACATAATAATTCACTATAATATACAGCACTTATTCATGGTAACTTTTAAAGTCACCCATAAAATAAAAAACTAATGAATTAGATAGTTGGACCTAGTTGTAAAAGTCACAAAAACATAAAAATTACTAAGAAAAAGTAAAAATTGAACTCAAATATGTCGAAATATAAAAAACCAGAAACTTCCAGACCTCCCATGGCATTTTTTGCTGAAGAAAAATAATGATATCTCTAGATTTTTCAATTTTGTCTTTATTATATATGTTTAATTTGTAAAATTTCTAATTTTGCCCTTGTTTCTCCTTGTCTTTTTGTTGATTTTCTTGCCTAAACCGTCCAGCCTATATAATTTGGGTCTAATTTCCTTTTAAATCCCTTCTTATTAGTCACTTAAGCTATTTAATCACTTTACCAAATTTTACACTATTTTCAATTTAGTCTTTTTTAATTAATTGACTAACCAAACGTTAAAATTTTCTAACGAAACCTTAATATTAACTTAATAACACTCCATAAATATTCATAAAAATATTTATGGCTCGGTTTATGAATCCGAGGTCTCGATACCTCGTTTTCAACCCGATTTACCTAATTAATTCTTTTAAATCACAAAATTCACTAAAAAAAATACTTCTATAATCACACTTGACTCATAGGTATATTAATTTATTAAATTTTCAACTCAGTCGTCGGATTTAGTGATCTCGAATCATTGTTTCTAACACCATTGAAAATTAGGCTGTTACACTACCGAACATAGTTTTGACCTCAACACGATTGAATAGTCGATGAATGATTATGACAAAAATATAAACACTAAGACTGCCATTGTTTTGCCAATTTTAACTCTTTCCAAGGACAATCTCTTAGCACCTATTGTAGCATTATAGAAGGGGTTCAATATATAAAAATAGTCTCACAGATTGTAGTAGTTAATAAAAGTAATGTTATGGACACTTGAAACGAACATAACAATGATCGAAGTCGATGGCAACTCACCGTCATTTGTAGATATGGAAAAGTTTGAATAGAACTGGTAATCATGGCACCATATGCTGCAACTTGATCTATACACCTATCATTCTCTCTTATTTATTTCCAGTTGTGGTTCTAGATGTCATTAGCTAAGTATCCAAGAAATTATTGCAGTCAGTTCTACTTATATCCTTAGTGCATTGAGCCATGCCATACCTCTTGCCAAATTGTCCTGCATCCAACACTACTGCATGAAACATCACCCTAAATTATAACAAGAATGAGAGCAAATCATTCAACTAAAAAAAAATCATAAAATGGTAAAAAGAATTAAGCAACAGAAATAACAACTCAGGAACAACCGACATCTAACAAAGATGTGTTTACCCCGTTGTTACAACAAGCGAATTGATAGCACAAGAAGATGTTAAAACTGCTAATCAAGTTCAACCATGAAATATTATATTCAACACTTCAAACCAGAATATCCAATGATAAAACATAGGATTCTAAAAATCACGCATGGAACAAATAAAATCACAAGATTCTGAAAATTCATTTGAAATCCAATTTTTTTTAGAAGCCATGGTTCCACTTATAAGATTTTCAAGTTTGATCCCATTATAAATGCTACAAATTTGATCAACTCTTTGAACAACATAATAGGAGAATACATTCTTTCTAAACTTGCCTTTTATCAAGATTTAATGACTATTTTGATATTGTATTAAGCATACAATTAAAAGTTTAAAACATAACATGCACGCTTGCAAAACTATGAATCAAAGTGAAAGCATATAATTGCAAACATCAAAAGCCCGCTATGAATAAATAAAATCATTTAAAAGAAAACACATTTGAAATCAAATTTACAACAAGTCATTGTGTAACACCCTAATACCCGACCCGATCGTCGAGTTAAAGCATCAGGACGTCACATTCATTGCCGAAGCAACTACTGAAAATTTCAGATCAATTTATCATATTATTTAATTAATATAGATCATTAATTCATTTCAATAATAACTGAATTTACAATAGAACTAATTACGAGTTAAATGAGCTCATTAAAATATCCACAATTGATCAAATGGCAAACTGTAAAGTTCATAAAATTTTTTGAATTATCGTCGCGACATTGGGGTTTCCACATCGTAACAGGGCGAACTTGTCATCGTGACGTCGTCTTCATTTTCCTACAAGTTCCACGCTTTATTTTTATTTATTTATTTTTGTATATCATTACCTGAATATATATTCAGATGTCATAATCGTCACTTCATTTTACATATCATCCACTTACATCTATTTCTAATATCAAGTCTTCATAAAAACATGATATTCAATAAAAAATAACAATGTATATTGTGAAAAATAAAATAGAATAAAATAAATAAAAATAAAGAACACATAAATTTTACGTGAAACCCTTTCGGAAAAAAAACCACGCAGGCGAGGAGAAGAAAATTCACTATGTCGAAAATTTTTTACTCAAATACAAGAGGAATAGACTATGTCTATTTATAGGCTTGCAAAGTCATATTCTAGTAGGATTGAAACACCTTATCCTAATCAATATGAAATAGATGGAGTTTAATAAGGTTTAAAACCTTATTCTAAAATAAAATAAAAGAAGTCTAGTTCTATATGGATTTTACTTTTATTTTATTTTCCATCGTATTTTATTTAAATAAGAATTTGGGTCACTTAATTCTAACAATCTCCACCTTGACACAAATTCTCAATGAACAAGTTCTTCATCGCGAACTTTCAATAAACAAGTTCTTCACCTCTTCCAAAAACCCCTTAAGGGTTTAACTTCAACAATGAACACCAACCAAGTCTAAGCAATGCTCAAACTTGGTTATAGGAAGTGACTTAGTCATCATATCTGCAGGATTTTCATGAGTGCTAATTTTGCTCACAACAATATCACCACGAGCAATAATATCACGAACAAAATGATACCGAATATCAATGTGTTTTGTTCTCTCATGAAACATTTGATCTTTTGTAAGAAAGATGGCACTCTCTCATCACAAAATCTTGTCTTGATTTGAAGGTCTTCATTGAGTTCACTAAATAGTCCCTTCAACCAAATAGCTTCTTTACAAGCCTCAAGAATCGCCATGTACTCAACTTCATTGGTAGACAAAGCGATCGTAGTTTGCAAAGTGGCTTTCCAACTAATTACACAACCTCCGATTGTAAAGACGTAACTCGTGAGAGATCTTCTTCTATCAAGGTCTCCAAAGAAATCAGCATCAACATACCCTATAACTCCATCTTTAGTTCTTCCAAACTGTAAGCAAACATTAGTAGTGCCTCGTAAGTATCTTAAAATCCATCGAATCGCTTTCCAGTGTTCTTTACCGAGATTCGCCATGTATCGCTAAGCACCGATCGCATATGATAAATCGGACGTGAACAAACCATAGCATACATGAGAGATCCTCTCGCACTAGAGTATGGAACATGTGACATGTACTCAATCTCATTATCGATTGAGGAGATAAGGCCGATGAAAGTCCGAAATGGGTCGCTAAAGGAGTACTAACAGAGCTTAGCACTCTGCATATTGAACCCGCAAAGAACTTTCTCAATGTACCCCTTCCGACTTAGGTACAATTTACTTGCTTTTCTATCTCGAGAATCTCCATACCAAGTATCTTCTTTGCTGGTCCTAAATCTTTCATCTCAAATTCTTCACTTAGTTGGGCTTTAACCTTTCTTATCTCTCTTTATCTTTTGTCGCTATCAACATGTCATCAACATAAAGAAGTAGATACACAAAAGAACCATCACTGTTTTTCTTAAAGTAGACACAACTCATCAAAACTACTTCTTTTGAAATCATGAGAAGTCATAAAGGAATCAAACCTCTTGTACCACTTGTCTTGGTGATCGTTTCAAACCGTAAAGGGACTTTTTCAAAGAAGCAAACATAGTCCTCTTTTTCGAGACTATAAAACCCTCTCGGTTGTTGCATGTAAATATCTTCCTCAAGTTCTCCATGCAAAATGCGTTTTTACATCTAACCGCTCAAGCTCCAAATCATGCATGGCAACAATACCAAGCAAAGCTCGAATCGAACTATGCTTAACAACCGGAGAGAACACATCATGAAGTCCACTCGGAATTTGATCAGAACCCTTTGCAACAAGCCTTGCTTTATATCCGGTTCTTCAACTCCTGAGTCCCTTCTTTCTTTTAAACACCCATTTACAACGAATGCCTTTTTACCTTTAGGAAGTTTTACAAGATCCCATGTTCTGCTTTTTGTGGAGTGATTCCATCTCCTCTTGCATAGCAAACATCCACTTTTCGAGTCTTCACATTAATCGCCTCGAATAATTAAATGGCTCTTGATTCGCATCTATATCTTCACCACATTTAAAGTATAAGCAACTAGATCAACCTCGGCATACTTCTTTGGAGGTTTAATTTCTCTTCTTGTCCTATTTTTGGCGATAGAGTATTGCGGTGAAGAAGCAACTCTATTCTCAATTTTTGTACTTGGCTTGAGGAGTTGATTCGTATTAATCGATGCTCCACCGCTTTTGGTTTTCTTTATTGGAAGAGTCTTTAAGAGATAAGTTAGGTAGCATAGCGGTTTCATCAAAAACAACATCTCGCTAATCACAACTTTTCTATTTTCAGACACCATAACTTATAGCCTTTTACACCACTTTATAACCAAGAAAACGCATTTAATGGATCTCGGTTCCAATTTTCCATTATCAACATGAGCATACGCAGGACACCCAAAAATCTTTAAATCGAATAATTAGCGGGATTACCGGACCATACCTCTTGTGAGTCTTTTCTCAATGGCAGCGGATGGAGATCGGTTGATCAAAAACATGCAAGAGAGGTCGCTACGCCCAAAATGACTTCGTAAGTTGGCATTTGACAACATACATCGAACCTTCTCCATGATCGCTCGTTCATTCGCTCGCAACGCCGTTTTGTTGTGGAGTATGACGAATCGTCAAGTGTCTCATGATCCTTCGACTTGCACAATCTATTAAACTCATCGTAGCGAACTCTAAGCCATTATGCATGCGGAGGTATTTTATCTGCTTTTCCGTCTGCTTTTCAATCATAATTTTCCAAGACTTAAATGTGGAAAACACATCGCTTTTCGCTTCGGAAGAACGCCCAAACTTTTCCGGAAAATCATCAATAAAGGTTAGCATATAATTAGCTCCACCTCTCAAGGCACTCTGGGCGGCCCCACGATCGAATGGATATACTCCAACGTTTCCTTCGTGTTATGGATTCCTCTAGTGAATCGAACTCTCTTTGCTTCCCAAAACACAGTGCTCACGAAATTTAGTTTGCAAATTCCTTGCCCATTAAGAAGTCCTCTTTGCTTAATTACGCCATGCCATTCTCACTCATATGCCCTAGGCGCATATGCCAAAGTTTAGTAATATCATCATCGACAAGGAAGAGGAAGCGACAATTGCATCACCGATAATGATAGAACCTCAGAAAACATATAACTTGGCAATCTTTCTTTGCCCTTTCATCACAACAAGGACCCTTTGAAATCTTTAAAACCCCACTTTCACTGTGTATCTGCCTTTTGAATCAAGAGTACTCAACGAAATTAAATTTCTTTTCAATTCGGAACATGCTGCACGTCACTAAGTGTTCGACAACTCCATCAAACATCTTAACTTTAATTGTTCCAACACCGCGATTTTACATGAAGCATTATTTCCCATCAAAACAACACCTTCAGATCTTCGTTTCATAAGTTGTAAACCAATCCCGATTGGGACTCATGTGGAAGGTGCACTGAATCAAGTATCCACTCTCGCTTACTTTAGAATCATTGATGAAGCAACTAGAAGTTCACCATCGTTGTAGTCTTCTACAACATCGCCTTCACCGGAATTTTACGTTTGTTTTCCTTTTGATTCGCAGCCTCCTTTTAATCTTATTTTGTAGCTTATAGCACTCAGTTTAATGTGCCCTTTCTTCTTGCAAAAGTTGCAAGTTTTACCTCTGTTTGAAGATTTCGATCTACCCTTAGATTTACCATGAGGATTCCGTTCTTGTGTTCTACCACGATCATCATCAACATTCCGGTCTTGTCTCCCACGAACAATGAGACCCTCTCCCTGAGAGTTGGGTTTAACCACAAGATACTTCATCTTATCATACGAGGTTAAAGAATCATAAACCTCATCAACTGTGAGAGACTCGCGGCTATATAAAATCGTGTCTCTAAAGGTTGAATAAGACGGGGGCAACGAACAAAGTAGAATCAACCCTAGATCTTCCTTATCATACTGAACCTCCATGGCCTCCAAGTTTGAGAGAATTTCTTTAAACAACATTAAGTGTTCGTGTACGACGCACCTTCCTCCAAACGATGAGCATAAAGACGCCGCTTCATATGCAACTTGCTTGTTAGAGTTTTCGACATACATATTTGTTCTAGCCTCTTCCATAATGCAATGCGGTTTTCTCTTTCATCACATCCTGCAAAATTTCGTTGGACAAATGCGATGTAATTGTGTTAATGCCTTTCGATCCTTACGCTTCTTCTCTTCATCATTAATGTCGAAGGCATCTTATCTATCCTAGCAGGGCATCCTCTAGATCCATCTGCAAGAACGCTTGCATCTTAATTTGCCACAACGCAAATCGGTGTTGCGATCCAACAATGAATTTCATACTTCAAAGACGCCATTACCGTGATCGAGATGAATAACCCTAAGCTCGATACCAATTTGTGAAAAATAAAATAGAATAAAATAAATAAAAATAAAGAACACATAAATTTTACGTGAAACCCTTTCGGAAAAAAAAACCACGGCGAGGAGAAGAAAATTCACTATGTCGAAAAATTTTTACTCAAATACAAGAGGAATAGACTATGTCTATTTATAGGCTTGCAAAGCCATATTCTAGTAGGATTGAAACACCTTATCCTAATCAATATAAAATAGATGGAGTTTAATAAGGTTTAAAACCTTATTCTAAAATAAAATAAAAGAAGTCTAGTTCTATATGGATTTTACTTTTATTTTATTTTCCATCGTATTTTATTTAAATAAGAATTTGGGTCACTTAATTCTAACATATATAAAATTAATACAAATATTAAAGTTTTACAAATAAGATCATTAGAGGACTTACACTTTCAAAAGTAGTTTACCCATTTTACATATATTTCATATTTATTTATAAATTGTGTCAACCAATTTAATTCTTCATAAAATTTTATCATAAAATTTTAACAAAGAATTCAATATCACATCAATTAACAATTATTCACTTATTATTTTATCAATTCGTTTAAACATACTCACATGTATTAATCATTCCATCACTTACAACCATTCTGAAACATTTCAAATTCATCTACTTGATAACATGTTAATTTGCATGACTTTTTGTGTTTAATTCGGCTAATTTTGAAATTGATCCTTGTTGAATTAGTGCTTTTATATTTTAATCTTGTCAGGGATGCAATTGGGATGCTATGAGTAAAAAACGAGCAGAAAATGACCAAATTGAAACATAGTCAATAAAGTGAGGCCGAATAAAAAATGTGAAAAAAGCCAAGGACTCATCATATTATTTTGACTTTGTAAAAGCCAAAATTAGAAAAAATCTAATTTGTTTTTATTTAATTTTAATTATATGTTGAAGTGGTTAAAGCCAAATTTAGTAAATATCATGTATATAAATTGGGTTTTAAAGTACCTTGGGACACATTATATTTTACATTGGAATTCATTTGGAATCAAATAAGAATTACTTTTTTTTTTTCCTTCCAATTTGATGCGTGGTAGCATATTGCTACTTTCATTTCCATTTCTTTATCCTTTACCAAAATTTGTCTAATTGTCTTTCAAACCCTTTCCCTTTCCAATTTCCTCCATTATCATCAAATCACCTTTCGAAACATGATTAAATACAAGTTTCACTAAATTCCATATTAGCTTTAGGCCGGTGTTCATTTTCGATCAGGAATCGTAAGATATGTATCCATACTAAAAATCTTTCCACTCGGTATTCACATTTTTCCTAAGTATCGGGATTGACAACTCATCCCTTAAAGTTAACTCGATTTCAAGTCAAAAAATGTACGTTGAGTTGGAGTCTTGTTTGCTGACAGTTGGAGAAACGAGGCGGCCTTGCTGTATTTGGATCTTTGAGAACAAATCAAGGAAGAAGTGATCGAGTTTAAACGACCCATGCAGTTGAAGCCGTTAATTCGAGTTGGGTTCTTCAGAGCTCAAGGCTGCCGAAATCTTGAATCGGGAATACGTGCATCTCGTTTAGATAATCGGTAAGGGTTGGTTTGCAAGTCGTACTGAGACCAGCTACGAGAGGAAGAATTGGTGGTTAGGACGTTCTTAACTGCTATAACTAGCTTATTGTTTGAAGAAGAAAATTAATTCTCAAGGATCGATTCAAAAATCTGGAATCCACTGAGTCTAAGACTAAGGCTTATTATCTTTGATTACAAAATCTGAATTTAATTTCCAAATTAATTTCTAATTTATTTAATTATTTATTTATGTTGTTTCAATTATTTAGTTTTTAAACATTTCAAAACTCCCATGATTTATTTGATTATTTTTCAGCAAGTCCATTTAGAATAGTGAACACGACTACCGACACGACAGAAATTCTGATCACAAGTTAAACGTGAAAGTTGATTATAACAGTTAAATGTGAAAGTTGATTATAACACCAATCCCTGTGGGAATTATTTTTGGTGGTTTCGATGCCCCATCACTACTATATATATATTCATATTTTTTTTCCTCACTCCTCCTCTCCATTCCACATCCTTTATGTATATGCTTTTTAGAATATTTAACTTTTAGTATATAACATGCTTATATGTAACATTATCTATAATTCCACTATTTATTTATGTGTTTATATCAAAACTGTCCACTTCAATCATAATCACTAAATTATTTATATCTTAAGCTATAGAATTCAGATTTAAGATCCTCTTTGTGTTTTTGAAGCTAGACTCAAATATCTTTTTACCATAAAAATTTCATAATTTATGACTTAGCCAATAAGTATAGTAAATTCTTCAAATTTTTTCTTGTTATGCTGTTTGACAGCTTCGATCTTTCTTTACTAAAAATTAATCATCTCTTATTATGGTGTTTGGATGATGTTTCTATTTGTTTATCTTGAAAATAGACTCATTAAGAATTTAAACATATAAATTTAAAACCCCAATAATTTTTTTTTACAATTTTTTATGATTTTCTAAAGTCAGAACAGGGGAACCTGAATCCATTTTGACCTTGTTTCACGAAAATTAATATATCTCAACCTATAAAATTTTGTTTCTTTCACCGTTTATTTCATATGAAATTAAACTCAATAAGATTAAATTAAATATTTAATTCAATATCTAATTAAATTTCTATACTTCTTGGTAAATTTTCAAATTTAAGTCACTACTGCTACCCAAACTGTTTTAATGAAAAAAATATTTTCTTTTCCATAGTTCTTTGCACTATCTTTCATTCATTCACACATTCTCTATTACCAGTTTAGTGTTTTAAGTCTCTATTATTCATCAAATATTTTTTATTTCTAATATTTAGATTAAATACATGTTTCATACATCTCACTTAAAACATCTTTAACTCAATCTATTAAAATACAAGTAGGTTTAGTATGAAACTTACCTCCTTTGTTAAGAATTTCTTCATTTCTTCTTCATTTCCATGCATTTCTCATCTTCACCACTTTTCTTCATTTTTCTCCTCATTTTCTCCACTTCCATCTACTATTTTCTTACTTTTAAATTGATGAACATATTCTCTAGAATCTCTACTTCATCTTCTCTCTTTAATATCTAATGAAATTTTTAAAAAATTTAGGTAAAAAAAAGTAGGTTTTCATGGCAAAGGACTAAATTGCAAAGAAAATAAAACTTCTTTTCTCATCCTTTCACTCATGTTGGAAGGATGATAAATTTCCTTCATCATTCCTTTCTTTTTATATACTACCATTTTCTAAATAAAATAATAATAAATCTCTAAGTAAAATATTAATAAAATAATTTTTAACTAATTAACTAAAAAAATCACCAAAATATCATCAACATCATCATTTCATTCTAGAATTCTCCCTCTTGCTAATTTACCATTTTACCCTTTATGATCTTTCAAAATTCCATCCTTGAATCATCACTTAATTTGGTAAAATTACGATTTAGTCATTCACAATTCTTTACGTACTTAATTTGGTCCCTGCATGACAATTCCATATCTTAGTAAATTAGATTGTTTTCACTTTTGGTCCTTCAAATTTCTCATTTTTATACTTTGATCCCCTAAATTTTGAATAGTTACACTTGAGCCAAAAAGTTTTCACATATTTATGATTTAGTCCCTTACTTAATACATCATGTCATGTTTCTTGATTTAACTCTATTTTAATAAATTGTAACTTCCATTTTCTTTGATCTTATACCTTATTTCGCTGAGATTTTATCTCATATTATTTATGATCAAGGGGGTTTTGAGGATGTTACACATTGTTTTACTTATAAAATTTTGAAGTCATGATCTCAATGCTAGCGTACAAATTCTCAATTGCAAACAGGGGGACTTTTCACTTTCCAAATAATACATTAACACTTGTGTTTGTCATGTGTCAGGATATAGATACAAAAGTATGATGTGATCCTTCAACACCCAAAGACCAATCATTATGAACATCTAAATGATCAGCAAAGGATTGACTCAAAATGAAAAGAATCCACGAATCAATTTCAAGACAAAACACTTTTCTTCGTGGATGAACAGAAGGAAGGAATTAAATTGAAAGATAAAACTTACCATAACTGATAGTTATTAGAGTTAAAATTATCAATTTGTTGAAGAAAATCCAACTCCTCGTCCAAATCGACATTAAGTGCTTCGAGCACGAGTTGACTAAAATGCCAAACCTATTTTAACACCACAAACAACAAATATTTACAGATTTTAAGTGTCGAAAAAGAGGCCATTAAAAGAAGAAACAACAAAAACAAACGTATATATAAAAAATTACAGTGTAATTGCTAGGATTGAGATGGATGGCTCGTCGAGTGAGGACACGAAGGGAGCATTCATCGACTTTGTAGATAGCTCAAAAGTAATCCATGGTTTCACAGAATTCTTCCTTGTAGGCTATGAGGACGACGAGGTCAGGACCATCTTCTTGCGGAAGAGGTGGAAAGGGGAAAGATGCCAGCGACAAGCACTGGGTCGAAGTCGCAATGAAAGGAAGGGGAAGAGGGTTTTTTTTTGTTGGGATGCGAAGAGAGAAAGATTGGAAAATGTCTTAGTGACGAAAAAAAAAAGGGTAAGACATTTTCTTTAAACCAGGCTTCATTTTCCCGTGTTTTGGAGAATGATTTACACGGGGAGTTATTTTTCACGAAACAATTCACGAAACAAACACCGTAAAATAAGGAAATTATTTTACAAAAAATGTTTAACTAGCAAACAAACGAAGCTGTAATGTAGTTTATGTTTTGAGTAAATTGCACCAAATATCCTTAAACTACGGTTTACATTCTAAATTAGTTCCCAAACTTTAATATCTAAAAAAAGAGTAAAAAGAAAATCAATAATATCAAAATGGATTAATTTGTAGTTTGCCCTCCGAACTTGTCCAAAAGTATTTAGTTGATACCTGAACTTGTATTTTATCACTCAAGTTGGTACCATCGCACTAACATCGTCAGTTTGTGCTAATGTGACACTGATAACCAACCTTATAGTGGCATGTGATAGGCTCTTAGTATGATATGTAACAGATGTAAATTAAAAAATTAAAAATCTTTTTAAAATATAAATTTTTAGCCAAATTCACGTATCAACTAAATATTTTATGGTCAATTTTGAGGGGTAAACTACATGTTAACCCTTGAAAAATTAAAGTTATTAATAATTTGAGACAACATATGTAATAGAATATAAATTTAAATACCAACTAAATGTTTTTGGACGAATTCAGAAGGTACATATTAAGCCTATCAAAATCATAAGGAGACAAAAATTAGAGTTTGTAAGATCAATGGGACCATACAAGGAAACAAATAAGTTGGGCCTAGAAAGGCAATTTTGCCGGGCTTCACCGCCCTGCATCTTGGTGTCCCCAAGAAAAATGGATTTCCTAGTGGTTATCATCACCAAATTGTCTAGTCATTTAATCAACGACATTTCTTGCTGTGACTGTGAAATAATAGTGATCGTATTTCTGGGAAATTGAAAAAAAAAAGGTTCCCTATTTTGACGTCGGCTCCTCCTTACCTATTGCAAACACAAGCGAAATTGGTACTAGCAACATGCGCACTGCATTACTACATCCATAGGAAGAAACCACGTGACATGCTTTTTAAAATGTATGAACGGGAGACTATTTTATAAATACAGGAATCATTGGCAACATAAGAGGTGGAACAAACAATAATGCTTGTTGATACCCATGATATGGAAGTTGCATTTGAAGCAAAACAACCAGAACTTGGTTCACAGCTTAAGGGATTCAATTGGGACTGAAATGTGGGAAGGCTATATTCGTGATTAAGTAATCATGTAAATTGAATTTTTTTTTTTTGTTTAACTTTAAAGTTTAAAATTTTCTTAATTTTTTAATTTTAAATTATGATTCCAATAATAAAAAAACATGATTGATATAACCGCAAAAACTTAGAGAAATAATTAGAATATTTTTAAAATTTAGAAATCAATTTAGAACGTGAATCATAGCTGGGGGACTTCTGGTGCAATTTATTTATTTTTCCCGCTTAACCAATGTAAATTTTGTACCATAATTGCTTTTGGCAGTATCGCAATTCGCTCCCCGCTCTGTTATCCACTAAAACTCGAAGTTTCCTTGTTGAAGCAAACATACCTTCTTCATCAGTAACCTTCCCATCAAAATCTCTCAAATTTCGTCTCCATTTTTCTCGATAAACTTGGTTAACTTTTGCTAGCACATGCCAGATTTCAAATGGCAATTTCAATACCTAATAACTTCATAGCTCTCACACAGCCTTCCAATCTTTTAATCAATCGGAGGCAGCTCTCTTCCTCTCGAATATTCACCGGCGGTAACCGTAGTTTCCACTCCAGCGGTGCTGGAATATGCAGAGCGAAAGCTCGGGAGATTGTCCTCGGAAACCCGTCGGTGACAGTAGAGAAAGGAAAGTACAGCTACGACGTTGAAACACTAATCAACAAGCTAAGCAGCCTCCCGCCACGTGGCAGCATCGCGAGATGTCTGGATGTCTTCCGTAACAAACTTTCGCTAAAAGACTTCGCTTTAGTGTTCAAAGAGTTTGCTCACCGCGGCGATTGGCAACGGTCCCTCCGACTCTTCAAATACATGCAGCGCCAGATATGGTGTAAGCCGAATGAACACATTTATACCATCATGATCAGTCTTTTGGGCCGCGAAGGCTTGCTTGATAAATGTCGCGAAGTGTTCGACGAAATGCCAAGCCAAGGTGTGCCTCGCAGTGTCTTCTCCTACACCGCATTGATAAATGCTTACGGGCGGAACGGTGCGTATGATGTTTCTCTTGAATTACTAGCCAAAATGAAGAAAGACAAAGTTCTGCCGAGTATCTTAACTTATAACACCGTGATTAATGCCTGCGCAAGGGGTGGGTTGGATTGGGAGGGTTTGTTAGGGTTGTTTGCGGAAATGAGACATGAGGGAATACAACCTGATATTGTTACTTATAATACTCTGCTTAGTGCTTGTGCAGATAGGGGTTTAGGCAATGAGGCGGAAATGGTTTTTAGGAATATGAATGAAGGTGGGATATTGCCGGATTTAACTACTTATAGTTATCTTGTTGAAACATTTGGGAAGTTAGGGAAGCTGGAGAAGGTTTCTGAGTTACTTAAGGAAATGGAGTTGGGAGGGAATTTGCCGGATATCATGTCATATAACGTGTTGTTAGAGGCTTATGCTAACTCAGGGTCAATCAAGGAGGCGATGGGTGTGTTTAGGCAGATGCAGGCGGCAGGATGTGTGCCAAATGCAGCTACTTATAGTATTTTGTTGAATTTGTACGGGAGGAATGGGCGGTATGATGATGTACGTGAACTTTTTCTTGAGATGAAAGCGAGCAATACAGAGCCAGATGCAGCTACTTATAATATTTTGATACAGGTTTTTGGAGAGGGTGGGTATTTTAAGGAGGTAGTGACATTGTTTCATGATATGGTGGAGGAGAATGTTGAACCTAACATGAAGACTTATGATGGTTTGATATTTGCTTGTGGGAAGGGAGGTCTTCATGAGGATGCCAAGAAAATCCTACTTCACATGAATGAAAAAGGGATAGTACCTAGTTCCAGGGCTTATACGGGTGTTATTGAGGCTTATGGACAGGCAGCATTATATGAGGAAGCTCTAGTTGCCTTTAACACAATGAATGAAGTAGAGAGCAAACCAACCGTTGAAACTTACAATTCACTGCTTCAGACTTTTGCAAGAGGTGGATTGCATAAGGAAGCTGAAGCAATTTTGTCTAGAATGAATGAGGCTGGTATTGCAAAGAGCAGGGATTCCTTCAATGCTTTGATTGAAGCATATAGGCAAGGAGGCCATTTTGAGGATGCTATCAAGGCTTATGTGGAGATGGAAAAGGCAAGATGTGATCCTGATGAACGAACCCTTGAAGCAGTTTTAAGTGTATATTGCTTTGCAGGCCTATGTGATGAGAGCAATGAGCAATTCAAGGAAATCAAAGCTTTTGGAGTTTTGCCCAGTGTCACAAGCTACTGCATGATGCTGGCTGTTTATGCAAAGTGTGACAGGTCAGTTTCACTGTATTCTGCAATTTGTTCACCATTCATGTTGTGTACAGGCAGAATTATCTGTCTATGGGTAATTTCATGATGAATGTCTGATTTTCTCCTGCATTTGGTAATAGCTATATAATAATAAATTTGATGAAAGAGATAACCTACCTTGGTATATCACTGTGAATGATTTTGCCACATAATTCCCTGAGCTGTAAGGATGATCTTGACTTGTGAGAATGATCTTTCATAATTGGATTCCACCACTATCACAGACCAAGAATGACATGTTAAGAATACAAGGTAATCTCTTCTGTCTTGACAAAAGATTAGCTTGTTTCTTCTTGTCTGTGATCCTGCTGATCAGCGATCCATCTGTATTCCATCTTTTTTTCTCTTTGGTCTCTGAAGGTGCTCAGCTATTTTCCAGTCAGTGTTTCTTAGAAGTTTAGTTCTTGTGATTGTAGGACTATTTTATCTATGTGATGGAATTTCTAGAATGAATCCAAGGAAAATGTTTTATGATGACATGATAATTGCTTTAGCAAAAAAACGTAAATAGGTAGATGCGAACTTTTTTTTTTTTTTTTGGAGTCACATGCTTAGAATGGCACGATGGTCTTGAAAAATACCCTCTTTTTTTTTTTTTCCAAAAATAGGAGTCACATGCTTAGAATTTTATGATGGTCTTTATTATTCTCGAAAAGTTGGCCAATGAATCATTCTGTGTCTCCATCTTTGGCCGTTTTCCAATCCCAACCATCTAGGTGATATACATGATATTTATGCTATAGGAGTCTAGGAAGGAGGGAGTATCAGGGCATAGACATACAAGCAGGGCAATCTGGTAATTGCATTAATATCTTGGAACAGACCATTACCTATCTTTTATTTTTAAGACTAATGTTTTGATTCTATTAAATATTGTCCTCCTTTTCTTAGGAAACTACCCAATACAAACTTATTTTAGGGATTTTACCCTGGAAAAGTACCTCAAGTACTAAAGCTAAGAAATTACTAGCCTATGTTGCTACGATTCTTCGTGTTTCTTTAAGTGTCCATATCTGACACTTGTGTCCAACACATTTTCGAACATGGATATGGAGAGATATCCTCCAAGAAGCCTCCAAATACCTGTAGAAACTTAGAAAGAATTGGACATACACGTGTTGGACAGGTAATCATATCCGACATTCCCGTGTGAGTCTGAGTAACATTGCTACTAGCCCTTGTAACATATGCATATTTTTGAGTAATAATGAGGTTCTTGGAATGGATAAAATTTGAAATTTAGTGATGTAAAAGGAAGTGTGAGGCAGAGCCCCCATATGTGTAAGTTAAACTACAGAAACTTATCATGAATATATTGTCGAAATTTGTAATGGTCACAAAACTACAAATAGTGTCTTAGAGTTAAATTTTATCTTTGTTTATTCTTGAGTTACAATTAGGTCGTGAAGTGTACAAGCATTTTGGTAGCAGAATCATTTTCTCCTTACTTGTAAATTTATCTTGCTAAAATCAATGTGTTTAGGTGGGATGATGCCTATAAGTTACTTGATGAGATGCTTGCGAACAAAGTGTCAAATATTCATCAAGTAATTGGGCAGATGATAAGAGGAGATTTTGATGATGATGGAAATTGGCAGATGGTAGAGTACATCTTTGACAAACTTAACTCTGAAGGATATGGCTTTGGAATAAGGTTCTATAATGCACTTTTGGAAACACTTTGGTGGCTTGGTCAGAAAGAACGAGCTGCAAGGGTGCTCAAAGAAGCAACAAAGAGAGGCCTATTCCCTGAACTTTTCCGTAAAAACAAACTTGTATTTTCTGTGGATGTGCACAGGTATCATGGGACTTACTTTCAAAGTTGTTTCTTTCCGGTTTCAGTCAATCTTATCTGACAAATGAAGTTCGTCATTTCACAGGATGTGGGAAGGTGGCACTTATACATCAATGTCAGTTTGGCTCAACAATCTGCACGAGATGTTTTTGAGTGGCAATGATCTTCCTCAACTTGCTACTGTGGTTGTTGCGTAAGTGAGATTCTCCATGCTACTCATCTTTTTCCTATCCTTCACATTTGAGAGAGATCCACCAGTGGGGTGTGATCAAATTCTTCATGAAATGAAAATGTTAATGATTAAATATTACTTATATATGGTTAAATGGACAGTGGTAATGTGCTTTACTTTAAAATCCTTGTTTTATAAACTTCTGTCCCTAGGAACACCACCAGGCCAAGGTCAAGGCCTGCCTAATATTTGAGAGGGTTTGGATACAAGTGTTACTTAAAAAGGAGCTTGGACAAAAAAGTTAGGTTTTTAAGAAAGGGGATTGGTCTTGGCTCCAAACATTGAAAGCACAAGCCTGGCCTAGTCCTTTTTATATTATATAATATATTACTTTACAGGGGAAGGATCCACTTTTACACCCTTTTGTATAATTTTGTAAGATTTTTTTTTTTTCATGATTCAACTGTTGAATTTATCAATATAACTATATTTTTCATGCATGTAAAATTTCGAACTGGTCCGATGTCTCTATCATATCAATTTAAAATACTATATTTATTTATATTTTATTAAACAGTCGGAAGTTCTCTACCTAGAATAAATAGTTATAACTTTTAATTTACTTCAAACTTGACATGCATTATCTATCTGAATGGAATATGAAGTATGACTGTTAGATTGTTAAAATATTAATCATACAAAAAGATAAGAAAGGATGTAAAACTACTTTAGTTTTATCGGTGCAAGTGGATCTCTCCCCTACTTTAAAGATATTGTAATTTGTATCATATAAGGAATAAATATAATATTATGGATAAATCTAATTAGAACTTGAAACCTACAATTTTTGGGTTAGGCTTGGACAAGCATATATGGTCTTTATATCATATAAAGAATAAATACCATATTATAGTCTAAACTCGTTTAGACTACCCATATACAAATCTGGGCAAGTCTAAGCTGAATTTGGAACCCATTTTTGGGGTGGGTTTAACATTTCCGACCCGAACCCTAACCTAGCTAGGCCTATAAACACCTCTAATGTTATTTTGATGATGTTATTGGTATCATTCTTCCTGCTTGACTCTTGATTAAACCATCTTGAAGGACTTTTCCTCCTTATTGTGTGCACCTAGAATGTTTTGACTAGATGGTAAGCATAGTTGATGGTATGCATTTGTTTTTTATAACTTGTTTACACAACCAAATGAGGTCTAGATGTAACCTCTTTTTATATGATAGGCATAATATACATTGAGCATATTTGCCAACTATTTCATGCCAAACTTCGCCTTTTCATGGATTATGAAAAAGTGATGCACTATTACAAACTGGAAATGTGTATAAATGCAGTAAAATGCACACAGTTTTGAAGATTTTCTGCTACATTTTACGGCTTATTCCCTTTTCCCATCTAGTTATACAATCAGTTGCACTGTTTATGATTCAAGTTTTCTTCTGAGTAGTGATAACATTTTGTCTTGAGCAGACGGGGCCAGATGGAGAAATGCGCAACTGCTCATGATAATCCAGTTGCTAGGGCTGCAGATAGATTCCTGCAGGATAATTTTTCGTCATCATTTTCTTTTCCTGGGTGGAACAATGGTCGAATTGTTTGTCAACGGTCTCAGCTCAAGCGAATGTTGTCTGCTACAAACTCATCTTCAAATGGATCCAAAGAGGATAATATAATTGCTTTAAGTAACTCCCCTATTCCTTCTATGGCATTCAAGTGATTTTGGAGTAATTTAGAGTATAGCTAACATAACAATGTGATCTTTGAAACATAAATAAGAACAAGAACCGAGCTTTAGGTCAGTACAATTTAAATAGAAGCTCAAAAATTATTCATCAGTTTTCACTGCACAGGTCCTAGAAAATCTTCTTATTCATGTTCAAATGTTGGAGGGTTGATTTGATTCTAATCATTGTTGAAAGGGAGTTCTAGGGTGAGCTCATTACTATGAAGCTTTGTTGAGGTGAAACTTGTTTAGCAAGTTATAATTTAAATCACTTAATTTCTTAAATATATTTTAAGTTTTTAAGTAATTATTTCATGTTTTAAAATTAATTTTTAAAGGCATTTCATGTTTTAATATTGATTATTTAAATTCTTAGAAGCCTTTTATATTTTAAGTAATTTTTCATGTTTTAACTCATCTTTAATGTTTTAAAATTATTTAATTTTTAGAATTTTTTCATGCTTTAAGAGTCACTTAATTTCACAGCATCTTTTCATGTTTTAAAATTCTTTCATGTTTTCAGTAATTATTAAATGTTTTAGAAATTATTAATCTCTTAAAAAAAATTATGTTTCAAGTAATATGTATGGAAGCATCTGAATTTGACAATTTGTTACACGACAGTTAAAATTTTTTTGGGACCTAACTAGTATCTATTGTTGGCTAGTTTAGTACTTTTTTTTAAATTTCGAGCTAACACCATTAAAATATATTGACGTGATATTGTTAACCATCAAAATAATGACATGTGGCAAAAAAATATATTTAACAATATTATTGGTCATCATCATGCTATTGGTCCATAGTGTTGCACGCTCTAACAGTGACTACACCAGCAACAAAATCAGTGCTAATATCGGGTCATCAAGGCTTGCCAAAATATGTATGCCTAGATTTATGGTTTGTATTGAAACATGCCAAAAACACCATTACATAAAAACATGATTTCAGAACTTTGAAATCAGTGACACAACATGGCCTAAAGTTTTGGTACATCTATATATGTCTCGATACATTGTCTTTATGTATCAATACTAGAGCTAAATTATTTGCAATTTCTAATGCAAGTGTTGGTACATTGGGACTAAAGTATCAATACTTGTTCTCTATTTTTATTGTTTTGGACCTGAATATCATTTTAAAACTAGTTTTTGTTTGACTTTTTGTTTGACTTTTAACACTCTTGTTAATATAATTTAGATATGTTGTATGCATGTGGATTCAATTATTTCAGTTTTGTATGAGATTATTGTAGTAACCAGTGCAGCCTTGTGCATCCTTCCAACTTTTGGATCAAGTAGAAGGAGTTATAAGTTCCTCCTTTAGCAACCCTTAGCATATTCCACCATGAACATTGACTTCTTTCCTCTACCTCCTCTCTCTCAACAATACTCAATGAGGACTAAATAAACTGACCTCCCTGTGATATTTTAGCAACAACTTAATCATAAATAAACAATTATATCACCACTTTCTCAATTAGCTTATGCTATATATTATATCAATCAATATTTTTTTGTCACGTGTGCTTTTCAAAAAGATAAACGACTAATTATAAAATATATTCTATTTTCATGAACGAAAATTACAATTCTAATCTCATTATTTAGTGATGAAGTGAATAACCATCACACCCACCTCATAATCATCATTAGTTGTTTTTATTATTATCATAAATTTGTTATATAGTACTGGTCTAGATATTGTCGCCCTTATCTATCTTTTGCATCATTTGAAATTTGACAACTTCTCGTTCTAGACAAATTCCGGGTGGTAGATCATAAGCTTAACAACTGTACATGATGTGGCATGTCACACTAAATTTGCAACAAATTTGGTAAATAAAGCATCAAACAGTGAAGAAAAAGAACATGGCGATGAACATGCCCCAGCAATAATATATACACATAATTCTATGAAGAGTAAGCTAGCATCGATAAAGACACTGCTGCAGACATAAAATACTGGGAGCTTTTGATCATTTGGTTTTAGACTTTGTTTTGGTGCTAGAAAGATTTGAATCTCCGGAATATTTCTTTTTCTTTTTAAAATTTTCCAGAGTATGCACTTTTTCATTTCATCAAATCAAACAAACTACTTTGGTTTCCCCCTAGAGGAGAAAGTGGAATGAAAAGCCCGGTTCATGTGGGGAGGTGACTTTATTAGAGTCAAACTTAAAAGTGATTGAGAGAAAAAAATGGTGATAACATGTTACTTGAGACCTAACCTAACACTCTAAAAGACAGCTTGCATTTTGCCTGATATTCTCAAAACAAAAACATTACGCTTTTCAACTTTATTAAGGGCATGCTTCAGTCTTTGAACATGGGTTGGGATTGGTTTTAAATCATTCAAATTATCTATATATTCTTCTTTCGGGCCTACAAAAAAGCTGAATTATGAGCTGCTTAAAGGCTTTGCCAAAGCCTGTCTTTCTCAGCTTTAAGCGTATACTTATGCTTACAGCCTGAAGCTGGTTTGATCCCGGCTAATGCTTATCTTCTTCCTCCCTATCTATACGTTTACAATCCACCTGTACTTGGTATAAAATTTTTTACTTGACATTTTTTAAAATTATAAATTTATATAGATTAATAGTTTTAGTGACATAGTCAATCTGTTTTGCTTGACATTGTTTGGAAAAATCAATTATACAGATGTCAAAAATATGATACAGGAAGGTCAAGAATCAAATGGATATTAGATTATGTATAATATAAAACTTCTGGTTGAAATGTTTTAAGTTAAAAGGATAAGTTTAAATCCCATCCTAAAAATATTTTATATAAAATGTAAAATGATAAGAATATGATTTTATTAATATTTACTATTTTTAATTGTTTTAGTCTCCGATCGACTAATGATATCAATTTAGTTAAAAGCTTAAATAATAGTATAAATATAGATACATTAAATTTTAACTTAAGTTGATATGTTTTTCATTTAGAACATATATTGTTAAAAATCTTAAAGAATTTGTTCGTATGAGACTTGAGCCCAAAGATAAAATATTGATAGAAATTAAATATATTTAATATTTATTAAAAATGATAGCATTCAATCGAAATAAGATCTAAATTTCGGCACTACTTGATTGCTTTCCTCCCAAGTATCAATCAAAATTCACAAATATAGGTGAAAGCTTTTTTATTCATTTGCAAGTTTCTACAATTCTTGAACAATTTAAACTGTCCTTTGATCTTCTTTTTTTTTTCTTGATTAATTAATGAATCAAAACCATATTCCACACACAATCATGTAAATTCACAATAATATTATTCTATGATAATCTGATATAGTAGTGAGTACAATAGTTGATAACTAGTTTAATAAATAAATATATATACTACTTGTGCTTATTTGGTCCTTTGTCTTCGTATATGATATAACATTGGAAGTATTCGTGCAAACTTCAAAAAAAAAAAAAAAACATTGTTTCGCAGTAAGATAACTGCAAATGAGGAACGGCAACCATCAAATTTGTCTCCACATGTATACTTATAGCAGTTACCAGGCTGCTTTTGCAGCGAAGCAAATATACTCTTACCAATGCCCCACCGGTGAAAATTAAATAATAATAATTTTACTAAGCGATTTAATTTTGTTAGAAAAATTATTATTTATATAATTTCATTATTTTGTTAATCTTATCTATATCATCTTAATTATAATCATTAAACATTAATTATAATAAAAATAAAAAAATATATTAAAAGTTGAAAGATGAGGAATGCTTCGATCCTCTAACTCTATGATTCCTCTGTGTGTTGTCAATAGATTAACCAAAATTCCAAGAGGCCTGCCAAATTCCATTTCTTTAACTCAATTCAATAAAGCATTCCTCAATTTATCTTACTCCATAGACAATCACAAACAGCCTTTTCACTGTTGCATTATAAAAAACAATATCTTTACTTAAATAACAAAGATGCAATATATAAAAAACCTTTTTTTTTATTTTTCCCTTTTTGCTGCAATCATATTATTCATTATTCAATCTCCAAAACTATGCAAGTGACCTAATTAATTTGTTAAATTTCATGTTACTTGAGGTTAAGTAGGGTTAAATATGGACTTATTTATCAATAGTTGAATTTTTGTTTTGTTTATTCAATTAATTAGTTTATTAAACGAATCAAATACAAATACAACTTGTTTAGTTTGTTTATTTTATGAATAAACTCGTTTATATTCGTTTAATAAATCATTTAAAGCTTATTTACTATTTCATTAGTAGATAGTAATAAAATTATTTTGATTTGTATACTTTTTTTCGTGAACATGTCCGATAATATTTTAATGAACATTTATATACGTTTAAGTTAATCAATTACAAAAACATGTTCGTGAATATTAAATAAATAAATATAAACACACATAATTTTAAACAAATGAACACAAATAAAAATTTAAAATATTTAGTAAATACAAATTAAATAAGAATAAACTTAAAAATAAATTGGGTTGATTTATGAAGGAATTAGTAGCAATTAATTAGTTAATGTAGGTGGTGTAATGGTAAATAACTAAGGTTAAGCTCAAATGTCAAAGGGACAGGATGGACCTTTGCAATTGGAAGGTTTTGCAAAAAAAGTGGTGAAATGATAACTATCGTCATGATAGAATAAAAAATTCAAATTAATTGAGGAAAAAGAAAGCGTGGGACTTTTCCTTTTTTCTTTCAGAACAAGGAAAAGCTGTCCAGGGGTTTCGTCATAATTCTCAGTTTGAAGAAAGAAATCAATTTGTATTTTCTTATTGTAACTATTAATTTACACTTTCACCCTTTTTATTTTTCCACTAAATTCTTTTTCTCCAATTTAATAATTGAAATATCATTCTCCAATAATTTTTAGAAAAATCATTCAACCACATGCCATTCTCTCCCTGTTTTGACCGAAATAAAAGTAAAATGCAATATTTGCTTAAACTCTCTCTCTTTCACCTCCTCCCACCAATCAGAATATTTTCTTTCATCTCTTTCCACCAATCAAATTCCTCACCCTGCAGATAAACCATCGCACCCCCCAATCTCCGTTCCAGCTCCTTCACTACTAGACTCACCACGGTAATGGGAAACCATCGAAGCAGCCTTAAACCACCTCAAAATTTCCTAATAGTTTTAAAAATCATGCTTAAGGTAGTCAAGGTGCTCCCTTTCATCAACATTTAAAAAAAAAAAAAACAGCCTTTAAATCCTGCAAGCTCAATTCCCTTTCGCTAAGCAAACAAAATCATGTGATGAACATAAATTTTTCTTTCATCTTTTTCAGATAAATAGTTATAATTCAAATGATTTCTTGTCCAAATTTTGCTAAGTTTAATATCAATCATATGTATGTCGTTCTTCGATGTTTATACCAACACCAACCATAGATGTGTCATACTTCAATGTTTATTATTTTCTAAATATCCTGGTAATTAGATGGATATCCGAGAAAAAATCTCAGTGTTGCCACTTCCATCTTATTTTCTCATAGCAAGAAATCGAAAATCAAAAGCAATTACAAACTTCTTTAAAACCAGATTTACAATATAAAAGCAACACCCAATAAATCCACCAAATCAAGAACAACACGTAATCCACAGTCAAAGGCATATAAAACCACAAATAACAACTACCTTCATAAACCCACATTCGAAACAATATTTACTAAAATACCCGTTATTCAATAGATTTACGTATATATATTTACGTATGTGTGTGTTATTCAATCGATTTACGTATATATATATATATATATATATGTATGTGTGTGTATATTTATATATTCTTCATTTCCTATAATTAAGTAATCTTAACCCACTCATATAAGTCATCTCCTACTATTTGTTTCATTGAGCTGGTAATGTGTTGGAAATATGTTTTTGACAGAGAAGTAGCTTTTTTCATTTTAAAGGGTCCAAGATTCTCATCTCATGTTTTGGCAGCCAACCATAATCAACTTACCTTATCCAACAATCATCTCTCTATACAGCACACAATCTTTTATTCCCTCTCCTTTATCTGCAACATCAACTCAACAGGCAAAGGAAGAAAGGGTAGTGGTGGGGGAGCGTTATCGTCTACGTGCAATGAAGCTGCAGAGAGCTCTAAAGCTATAGCTTCTTCAAGAATGAGGTTGGAGCTGGAAAGAGGTCTGTCATTACACTTTGTGGGCTGGTCGGAGAAGGTTGGTGATGGTGATGGCAGCGCAGGTGAGAAGAAGGGAAATATGGTGAGAATTAACATGAGAAAGGAGAGAGAGATTTTTAGTGGTGATAGCACGTGGCCTTTTTTAATTGGTGGAATGTTTTTTAAAGTCTGTTAAGAAAATTGACTAACAAATAGTTGCGCCAAAAAAAAAATTTAAATATTAAAAGTAAAAAAAATATATAATTTAAGGGTTAAATAGTAAATTAAGCTTAATTTTATTATAATTATTTTTAAAATATTATTTAAATGTGTGTTCAAATAATTATATAAAAAGGGATAAAAATAAAGAGTTAAAAACTTGTTGGGTGTGAATTTGATCCTTTATTTCAGCCACATAGATGTAATAGGATGGAGGTGAAGGTCACGCAATAGGCTGGAATTTTAGTTGGTCTAAAAGATGAACAGCAAACATCAAGCATCATGGACTCCTCCTCCAAGTCCTTATTCCTATCTTTCTGACTCTTGAATACTATCATCATTACCCCCTCACCACCACCACCACCACCACTACCACTTATCGTCATCATGATCATCCCCACTTTCTTTTCAACATCATCCAAGCTCACAACCCAAGTCTCAAAGCTAAACAACCACAACAGAACTACCACCACCACCAAGAAGAAGAAGAGGAAAAAGAAGAAGAAGAAGTATAGCAAGCAGTGATGAGACTACTTTCAGTTTTCACTTAAACAAAGTCTTTTACTACTATGTGTTATGAGTGGAAGGGTCTTTTTGTTTCAGAAGATCCAACAACTCTATACGGGGAATCAAGCTTCTCGGTCCGATTTATTTGCTAGATTTAAGCAATTCATATAAGTTTTATTTATTTATTTTATTTTAGTTGACATGGAGTTTTTTCCTTTTTCACTACTTTGATCCATCACTTATATCAAAAGATGTAGCAATAACTAGCCTTGCTTCTTCTTCTTCTTCTTCTTCTTTTTTTTTTTTTCTATGGGGCCATACTATAGGCATGGTGTTTGTTGATGGTGTTCTTGGCGGTAGGGCTGATCTCCCAATGTCGGATGATAAAGTTGTGGAGCAGACCAAAGGTGAGAAGGGCATCAGATCAAAAGCAGTACTCAAGGATGCTATGCAATATTTAAGTGAAGAAAGAGTTTTAGATGGAGAACATTGTGGCAATATCATTTATGAAAGAAGGAGAAGATAATGGTGATATGTTAATTGTATGTTGCCCCCCAATTTCTCTCTCAAATCTCCCAACATGTTTCCTTTGTCTTTTCTTAAATTTTGTTTGTTTGGTGATCTGATACAAAAATATAAATACTCATCATGACATATGCAAACAGGTATTATTACCATGGAACCTTGACCAAAATCCTTTGAACTCTTGACAGATTTTCTTGTCGTAAAGGTCTCAGAAATTAACTTGATGAAATTCTTTCCCAGTGGCCTGCAACCCTAAGTACAATAAAAATAACACTTGAACTAGGGTTTTGCTTGGTAGCTGCATATATTTTCAGCAGTGAATCATTAATTATCGTTTTTCTTCTCTTCCATTTAAATTAGTATTGAAGCTGGGATTCAGTTGATCATATTAAAAAAAGAATACTCAACGAATGTGCAGCTCAAGTTTTTAGTATTAACACTTCATCTTCTTTTATACAATTTAAGGAGAAAAACTTGGCAGTATTTCCCGTAGGATGCTTCTTTTGAGGATTATGCCAGCAACAGCAACGGCAAAAGTAATAAATACTCGGTCAAACTGAAGGCGTAGCCCTTACCCAGCTTTTATTTTTTGTTTTAAAGCTTTCTGGTTTCGTTTGCATTCTCTTCTATTCCGATTATTCAACTACTCGTATCTTTAATTATTTTCTCCACATTTGGAAATTGATGCTTAATTTTCAATATGCTAAAGCATGGGATTTCTTTTGTTTCTCTTGCAAAAGAAAAACAACAACTTTTAATCAAATTTTTATTTATATGTTGAATATCACTGTGGTAAAGGTTTTCAGGCAAAACACTTTATAATGGTATAAATATTTTTTAAGTAAGTTTAAATTGAAAACGGGTAGTTGCATATGTACATCAACAAATTAAAATAATATGCTAAACCAGTCTACTTTTAACGGCTTAGCATTGATTTGGAAATTTTTTTCCTCCTGTCTTTTTTATTGTTAAGACAATGGTATGGTAGTATTATTTTGATATTAAATATTTAATTTAGTTCATAATAATTTACAATAATCCATTGTTAATATTATAATATATGAAGTATAAATTATTTGTAAAACTTAATTTAAATATATATCATATTAATTTATATTTTATATATAAATTAAATGAAAGACAAAAATATAATTAGGCACTCGGTTTTTAAAATGTTAACTTTTGAATTAAAAAGTTGGTTTGAAAAATTGGTTTAACTTAGAAAAACATTTTTAAGACCTTCCCTATTGCTTTTGAAAAAAAGCTACAAAATAAGAGATAAAAAGCGAATTTTTAGTAACAAAAAAAGCTTTTACACCTAAATGCAAAACCATAAACAATATTAAAGAATTTCAAAGATAAAAACTACTTTTAAAATAACTTTTGCGACCAAACATTAAAGTTGAAATTTGTAGCTTCGGGCTTTTGTCGATACAAGTTATTGATGATTGCTTATATTTCTACATTTTAGGCCCTTGTGTTTAGCATTTCATTTGGTTCTTTTTTAGCTTACTTTCTATGATTAATGTCTCATTTGCATTTGTTTGAATTTTTATTTAATTATGCTTGATTTTTATAAATTTTTAGTATTTGATAATTAATTAATTGTTTTATGACTTAGATTAAGTTTATCAAAATTTATGGTTCGAGTTTGAACATCATCGATAAATAAATAAAGTATGAAAAAAAAAATCGAGCACCATAATTTTAGAATTGGTGACTCAACGCAGAATCGCATCACAATATGTTGGTGTCCCTGTGTCACAAACTTCAAAACTTAGCCTCTAGCTCAATGCCCCTACGCCAACGTGAATATTTTATCCAAGTTTTAGGCGTATTTTGATCATTTATGAGTTCTACAACTTCAAGCAAATTTTTCTAACTTAGCTAATTTACGTTAATCCGACAATATAAATAGGATATTCTAAAAGGGAGTGAGAGAACTTTTGTTATTTTCTGCATTATAGTTATTTACTTCTTGAATGTGTCTTACAATTTTATGGGTTTCTAAACTCTTTTTTCTAGTTGAAGGATTATTGAATTTTGATTTCATAAAATTATCAGACTTAATTTTTTTGTTCTTTAGTATTCATGTATCTTATATTTTTATTACATTTGTTTAGGTTTGTTAAACACTTGACTGGTATTTGGCTTAGAATGTTGCCTTGCCAATTAAAATAATTAAATTTGTAATTATTTAATTCATTCTAATACTAGTGACAAACTGCATACCTTGTTTATGTCGTAGTGTACGATTATGTGGTGTGGATATCTAGCTTAAATGAACCTCATTGAGGTGAGTTTATTGGTTAGAATTAGGCCCCTCTCATTCTTAATGTTGTTGGTAAGTTAGATTTTGAGCGTTAAGTTATAAGATTATCTATTGGTTACGGAAGTAATTTCAAACGAATTGCCTATTGATTACTTCAAAAGTAAGGATAGATTAGTTGTTCGGTTTTAAATTAACTACAACTAATTTAGTAAATGTATTGAAGATATCATTGCATCAATGATTAAATTTATCTTCTTACTATTAATTTTCTTAAACTTTTAATTATCACTTTCAACGTTTTAGGTCTTAATTTTAGTTTTCGATTTTATAAAAAAAAACCTTTTTATTTACTTTGTTTTTGTTTAAAAATAAAATTATTATATATGTTTATGGACACGATACTAATATTATAGTCTCATAACTATTGGGGATATTTCATCTTTTAAAAACACTTTTTAGATAAATTGAAATTTGCTCCAAGGTTCTATTCTCTTCACATATCTTAAATTTAATCCTCTATTTTTATTTCTAAAAATTTTGTCTATGTACTTTCCAGATCAGGTCTAATTATTTTCTCTATTAAATTTATTATTATGAGATTTTAAAATAAAACTGTAAAAATTTTTCAAAAGGGCGGCATCGTTTGTCATTAAAAAAAGCGCGAAATAAAAAATGCAGAAAACCTGCAAAAGAAAGCAGCTTCGGCTGGATGGGCGGTCCCAGAAAACACCCAAATCAACCACTGAAGAGCCATACCCATGTCACCATAGACCCACCCCTGAAGAATGTAGAGCCGTAAGAGACGAGCTCTTGGCTCTCCATGGTTTCCCTCGAGAATTCCTCAAGTACCGCCGTCACAGGCTCATCAAAATGGAGCCCTTCAGTAACGAAGCACAGTCAGAGCCGTTGATTAACAGTGATGATGGGGATGATAAGGAAGAAAGCGTGTTGGATGGTCTGATCAAAATTGTGCTCTCTCAGAATACTACTGAGCTTAATTCCCAAAAGGCTTTTGCTTCTCTCAAGTCTGTTTTTCCCACCTGGGAAGATGTAAGCTTCCTTAGATTTTCTTCTAGTTTGTTGCAACTTTTTTTTTCTTTCTATTTTTGCTCGTTTTGGCTTGATGGGTATTTATGAAATTGGACCTATAGTTAGTTTTAACTTATTTGCTTTTACTGGCTTCATGGTTTATCCGTTAAAAACAAGAATTCCCTTTTCTCGTTAAAGCTCTTCTTATGTATTTGGTTGATGGTGAATTGGATATGTGTGTGTGTGTGGAACATTTTGCATGTTTTTAATTGCTTTTGCATTTGATGGTATTGTGTTGTTTTAGTTAAAATGCTTCTTAAGTTATGTTGGCTTTAGGGGTTTTTAGTCTTTAGAGGTGAGTTTGAAGACTTTGGTTTGTAGGGTGTTCCAATTTGGAGTCACATTTTAATCAGATGAATTGGGATATATGTATTAACGTCAGTTTTACTTCAGGTATATGCTGCTGAAACCAAAAGTCTAGAAAATGCAATAAGATGTGGCGGCTTAGCACCAAGGAAAGCTTCTTGTATTAAGAATGTGTTGAGTTGTCTGCATGAGAGAAAAGGCAAACTCTGCTTGGAGTACTTACGAGATTTGTCGGTTGATGAAATTAAGTCTGAGCTCTCCAATTTTAAAGGAGTTGGCCCTAAGACAGTAAGTTTCCTCGAATGGACTTTAGCATCTATGTTAAGTAATCTGAATTCAGTACTTCTATTGAAAGAAAGGAAATAAGCATTGCTCACTCCTTTTAAGCATTGCCTTTCTTGTCCATGGCAATTTTGCTTTTGTTATCTTTTCAAAAGGCAGATTTGTTGTTGTGGCTTTTTCTCTTGCAACCTTTAAATCAGTCTGTTTTTCCTTTTATGCTGAAAGCACAAAAGTAATGTACTTTTGACATCATCAATCACCTACTTTGCCTTAAGCGCAATTTGACTCTATTCATGCATGTCTGTGATCACGTAAATTCCATGCTCCATTTAATAGAATGTTTCTGCTACTCAATCATAGTTTCACTCCATTTGTAGTCTTTGATCAATGTCCTTTTGGTTATACTTCTTTTTCTTTCTTAAATATCATCCTATAAGTTCTGTGGTCCTCCTGAGTGTATCCATAGTTCATTTTATTATTCAAGGGAAGGAAAAAAAAGAACTTGATTATTAGTAACTCAACCAAAGGTTCCTAAGGTCATTGCAGTTAGATGCAGTCAAGCAAAATACTCAAATTTTGGCCTACTAGGATATTACTCTATTTACTAATAACATGTTATTCACTGAAGATATATATATGTCTTAACTGCTAATAGGAAACATCAAAAACTTCTAGAGATATTCACCTTTTTGTTGATTGCTGTGGTGTGTGTTTTGGAGCCCATTTCATCCCAAGATTCACTCATTGCTGCATCTGTCCTAATTCCGTATGGATAGCTGCTTCTAGAAATAAAGATACAGATAAAAGATCTTAGTGGTCCTGTGATAGTTTATTTAGTGCATCTTCCCTTTAATAATATCTATCTCTTTAGTTTCATATTTCATGAACGAGTACTACGAAGATAATATGAAACTCAGATAGTCTAAATGCTTTTTTTTTTTTTTTCTTTGTATGTGTGCATGGTACATGAAAATGTCTAACAATTTGCTGTATAGAATGTTGTATGGCCTTTTTCAGGTGCTTATTATTAAGGCAGAAAGTGCTATAAGTGCCCTTTGATCTGTACCCATGGAATTAATTGTTGAAAATATCTCAGCATGGAAAATAGTGACAAGCTGCAGGATCCTGCACTCAAGTTTGATGAATTCTCTATGTATTTTCACTTACATAATTGCATGTGTGTGTAACCGTTGATGAATGAATCAGTGTCCTGTTGGATTATGATGTTAAGGATATGTTCATTGACTTTGCCAATGTTCTATATGAAATCTATTGAAATTTGAGAAAGGAAAGAAAAATGGAATATATAAGCCTTTGTTATCAGTGTCGATCATTTTTAAGCCTGTGCTATTCTTCCTGATCATCTTCATTTTATCTAATACATAAATGTTGTCTTCTGTTATTTAATTTGGCATGGGTGTTGAATTGAATTTCACAATCACCAGAATATGGTATTACTCTTTTTACTGCCATCATTTCATTGGTATTTGACTTAAATTTATCACTTGTATTTTTAGAGTAAATTTATCACATGCTTTTGTCATACAATCCATGCTAGTTTGCATGTTATTCACAGAATTACAGCATGTATGTTAATCAGATATCTGTATGCTTCAGACCTTGTATCAAACTGACTAGGTTTAGGTAGTATGTTAAAGATTTCTATTACTGGTCATTTCCAATGCTGGTCTCTCGTTTAGATTTAATATTTTATCTGTTTAAACTCTTTGGATTGTGATCTGTTTTTGGAGTTATCACGTGTTTTAAATTGCTTAATATTACCAGCATTGAAATTTTAGATTAACCATACAAATCCTCAACTCTCAATGCCTGACAGGTGGCTTGTGTTTTGATGTTCAATCTTCAGCGAGATGATTTCCCAGTGGACACACATGTGAGTAGCAACAGATTGTTCCAGTTGTGTTTAAATTTATATTTGCAACTTATTTATTAGCTCTCAAATATCATTGCAGGTGTTTGAGATTGCTAGGGCCATCGGTTGGGTCCCTGCTGTAGCGGACAGGAATAAGACATACTTTCATCTCAACCGTAGGATCCCAAACGAACTTAAGTTTGATCTGAACTGTCTTCTGTATACACATGGTAAGCTTTGTCGCAAATGCACGATGAAAGGAAGTAGCCAGAAAAAGTTGACATCCGAAGATCGTTCGTGTCCCCTATGTGTAAATGTTGTGGAGGGTTAAATTTTTTAAAATTAAGATTAAATTGACATAATGTATAAATATTGTGGGTTAAAATTATTATTATGTTAAATTAAAAAGCTGTCATGTCGTATTCCTATTAGCTATTTTATAGTTAGTGATAAAAAAAGGAACAAAATCAAATAATTGAGTGATATTTTATAACTTTTAATAATTTGGTGAATAAAAAAATCTTTTACCAATAATTGAGTGAATGGTAATATAATTTACCCTAAAATTAATTATAGATCCTAATTAGTGTTGGGGCTTTGATTTTTTACTCGAACCAAGAGTGGAAAGCATTGGGAAGCCTCATGCGGCCCTAGAGAGGTCAACATAGGGGTTTAATAACTAGTAAGTGACCAATTTCTATCCTTTTTGTTTGAGGACTCACACGTTACTTTCACTTAAACTCTTCCATATTTTCTCAATAAATATATAAAATGAATGAGTCACCACAGATACATATGTTAGTTGTCTAAGAGATAATTCTGCATAAATAAATTAGAAAATTTATTATTTATACTCTTGACTCGACTCAATAAATGATTGTAATTGTTATTCTTTAAAGCTATTTTAATTTTAATTCTAATCAAAGTAATCAGGTTGAGGTTAAAAATATTTTTAATTTAAATCATGATTTTAAATTAAAAAATAGTAAATAGATAGACTTTCAAATCAACTGGAATTTTAATCTAAGTTAAAAAGTCAAAAGAAAACCAAAAGCTTGTTTATTCAATTTTCAATTTTGGTTTGGATCTCTCTCTTCAAGCATTCATAAATGTGAAAATAACAAAAAAGAAAAGACTGTTTGATTGAATTTTGGATTAAAGTGATTGGAAAGGACAAAAATTTCTTTAGAAAAACCTTTTACAATCCCCCTATCCCATAACATTGAGCAAACACACGCAAGAAGTGATTTAATATGAATAAGTATTAGAAATAGTAAAATAATTATTTTATGCAAATAAAAATGACTTATACATATATTGCTAATTTTGATATTATTTTCATTTAAAAGATAATCCAGATGGGAAATGTTAGTGGGGAAGCGTAGAAAAAGCCAAGTCACCCAAATTTTAGGATGGAAACAAGAAAACCCCAAAATGGAAAAACAGAAAAAACAGAAACAGGGTTAAAATAAAGAGGGAGGGAAGGGAAGCGCGAGAGAGCAGATCAGAGGTGGACGCATCCCCAGGATATTGGCGCAATATTCAAGACATTAGCGTTCTTTTTCTGCCCCCGTCCCTCGGACACAGGCATTGAGGGACAGGAAGCTAAAGGAACCCATGGCTTTTCCTTCCTTTCTCTTCCTCCTCATCCTCCTTCCCCTTTTCTTCTCCAATATCCCTTTCTCACTCTCACAGTCCCAACTTTCGCCTGACTATTACAGGCAATCTTGCCCTAACTTGGACAACATCATTCGAGATGTCGTCACCACCAAACAGATCAGCAACCCCACCACTGCCGCTGGCACCCTCCGCCTCTTCTTCCATGACTGCATGATAGGAGGCTGTGACGCTTCCGTACTCATCTCCAGCAATTCCTTCAACAAGGCCGAACGTGACGCCGACATCAACCTCTCTCTTCCCGGCGATGCTTTCGACGTAATTGTACGTGCCAAGACTGCCGTTGAGCTTTCCTGCCCCGGCGTTGTCTCTTGCTCCGACATCCTCGCCTTGGCCACACGTAACGCCATTACCATGGTTGGGGGACCCTTCTACACCGTTAACCTTGGCCGTAAGGACAGCCTGGTGTCCACTCAGTCCAGCGTAGAAGGGCACATGCCACTGGCTAACATGACCATGGATGAGATCATCAAAAAGTTTGAACCCAAGAACTTCACCGTTCAAGAATTGGTCGCCCTCACCGGTGCCCACACCCTCGGATTCGCTCACTGCAAGGAGTTCGCTTACAGGCTCTTCAGGTATAGCAAAACTGTCCCCACCGATCCTGCTTATAATCCCAAGTATGCCGAGGCTCTAAAGAAACTCTGTCACAACTATGAGAAGGATCCTGCAATGTCAGCTTTCAATGATGTAATGACTCCATCCAAGTTTGACAATCTTTATTACCAGAACTTGGAGAAGGGAATGGGACTGTTGGAATCTGACAATGCGCTGTTCCAGAACCCCAAAACCAGGCCTTTCGTGCAATTGTATGCTAAAAACCAGACTGCTTTTTTCAATGATTTCGCTCGAGCAATTGAGAAGCTTAGCCTTAATGGGGTTAAGACTGGGAATCAAGGAGAAGTCAGGCGGAAATGCGATGCTTTTAACTCTATTCACATTTGAACACTTCTTTTCTGGCGGTGGCCATAGATAATGTGAGCAATATATCATACTAAAGTCATCGATCAAGAGACTGTATTCTCTTACTATTACATTTGCAATTTTCTTTTCATCCAAACCAGGAGCGAAGTGGAGAAACAAATTTTGGTATCGAAATTAAATTTTATACTTTTATAATTTTAAAAAATTAAATTAAATTATTATTATTTTATAAATTATAAAATGAATACTAAACCAAATGATTTTTATATGGAATGGATGGTTTTCGATGTTTCAAATGATGATGGCATCCGTTTCTGATTCTCTGCACCAACATCGTTATGTATGTAAGTATGTATAAGAATTTGTAATTTATACCTATCTATCGTTATATCATTTATTTTCAGCTCCTAATTTTGGAGCTACCATTAATAGGTATTATTTTCAAAATATTCTAAATTTTATTACTATATTTTAATTAATTGTGCCATGTAGTTATTTTCATGTTTCAATCAATTATATCCATTTATTCTATAACATGTATATATTTGTGTGATTACAATTTATTTTTTGTTTTTGTTTTATAACAATTCTATTTCAATAAAAATGTTAAATTTAATAAAATTTGCATTTATTAATAAACTGTTAATAAATTAATTAGTGAATGAAAGGTATTAAAAATTTCAATATTATATCAATTTGTAATAATACATTTTATCATTCAAATTTCCAAAATTCTCATTACATTTGAAATTACCAAATGTTACCGACTTGTATTCTTTCCTTTTATATAAAATGTGAGAGTTTTCACGAAATAAAAAAAAAAAAAAGTGATCACTTTGTACAGTACTTCTAATTTATTAGTCAATTATTTTAATCGTTAAAGAAATTAAAAGGATTTCACTTTATTAAAGGTTGAGCGAATACCTCACCCATAAATAGTACATCAACAGATAACGTATGGATAAATTATCAATTCACATCGGAATTTACTTGAAGGCTCTTCCTATCACATCTAAGTACACAAATAATAAGATTTTCCATAGTTCAATTATCAACTCTCCATGTTATTATCAAGATATGATCATATCACATTCAAGTAAGTTTTTATTTTATTTTATAAGCTTTGATTTTATTATCCAAGAAAAAACAATATTCTGCTGCAAGAAAACATCAAACAACTGATCTATAAACCAACAATCAACAAATCAAATCACCTATACATTATGGTTATTTTCATTATCATTCCCATTGATTTTAGTAGTTGACGATCTAACTCTTATTATGTCCTTAATCAATTCCAACAGCTCCAGTTCAAATCTTTGTTGGCTCCTAAATTGCTTACAGTTCCTCTCTCACCATATCCAATAAACATCAGCATTCCAAGCCAGCCCAAGTACCACTGTAATGAAAGTTCTTTCTTTTAGCTTTGCTTGCAATCATCGTTGCTCCTGTCTCCAATTCATAAGTTCCTGTTTAATTTGAGAAGTTTTAGTATCTTTTGCCAGATTCTTCTAAGGTAAACACATTCCACAAACAAGTGGTCTCTAGTCTCTTGACCTGATTTGCAAATTATACAACTTTCACCTAAGTTCATTCTCCAAGTCCTTATTTTATCTTTTGTCGGCAGCCTGTCTAATGTAGCCAACCAAGATATAAAGGAATTATTGGGAATATAAAGAGGGCACCAGATGACCCTACAACAAGGCACCTTGCTAGCCTTTGGCCTTATTTCCTACCAAACTTTATTTACTTGATACCTCTTTCCCTGCACTGGCCAACCTCTTGCTTGAAAAACCTGAAAAGTTTCATTTCTTAATCCCATCGATTTCTTCCAACCCAAATAACTATTCTGAAGGCAATTGCATAAGATGTCTTCCCTTAGCATGTAAGCATTAATACAAGCAATCCACAATGAACCAGCTTGGATAAGAATGGCCTAAAGGTGATGAACTTCACATGCCTTGTTCCAATTGGCAAGATCTGTAAGACCAAAGCCTCCTTCATTTTTTGGCTTAAGAATTTGCGCCCAACTCACTTTAGCCGCTTTAACTTTTTCATTTTGTCCCTTTCATAAAAATCTCATACACATTTGATTCACCAACTTAATCACTACCTTAGGTAGAAGAAAATGTCCTGTCCGGTAGTTCTGAACGTGAAACAAAATAGATTGAACCAACTGAGCCCGACATGCACAAGACAAATTTTTAGCTACCCACCCATTAACCTTCATGGCAACCTTTCCCAGCAAAGGAGCACAATCTTTTACTGTGAATTTCCTTGCAACAAGTTGTATCCCAAAATATCATACTGGTAAACAAACCAATGCAAAACCAGTAATCTTATGCGCCACCTCCAACTCAACCTGAGTCATACCAGCTGAGTAGACCTAACTCTTTGACCTGGACTTAGTAATGCACCCCTCAATCCATGAAATAAAAAATTAAGGAAATCACATTGCTTTAAAAACAATATCCCAAAAATCCCAACTCACTGAATCAAACATTTTTTTTGTAAATCGATCTTCAATGTGCATATAGGAGAAAGAGAAGTCCTCCCATATATTCTAACAAGCTCCTGAGCCAAGAGTATATTCTCTGAAATACTCCTCACTTGAATAAAAACTGACTGATTAGGCGCAATGCAACTTGGTAGAAACTTAACAAGGCTATTCACCAAAATCCTTGTAATTCTCTTATAAATTACAGAGCAACAAGAAATTGGTCTGTAATCTTTGCTGCACAAGATTTATCTTCGTTGGTACTAAAACCGCAATTGTAGAATTAAAAGCAGGCAAGAACCTTCTTGTTTCAAAGTAACTCTACACTGCCTCTATCACATCCTCCCCCACAATTTCTCACGCTATCTAAAAGAAATGAGAGGTATAACCATCTAGTCCAAGTGCTTTATCACTATATTGAGAAAACATAGCCTCCTTTATCTCCCCTCTTCCCAATGGTTTCATCAAATCCCTCTGCTCAACCTGTGATAAAGTGATTGGCAACAAATCTTTCTCTCCCAAAAGTTTTCTTTATAATATCCAACAACCTCCTTTTCTAGTTCTTCCTGAGATTCAAGTCTATCCCCATTATCACTGTAGTAACCATTTTTTTTAAACAGAAATCGACTTTAATTTTGAAAGTGAAAATTAAAATGGGAGTCGCCACCAATCCTTTTTGATGAGGTGTGATCGGGTCACCTTAAATTAATTATTTTAATAAAATTTAAGTTTTACTAAAACGATAATTTTTTGTCTAAGAAAATCAAAAAACGAGTTCGGGAGTCGGTTACGCATGAGGAAGGGTTAGCACCCTCGATACGTCCAAAATTGGTACTTAGTTGATTAATTTGTGTCTTAGTGTCGAAAATTTGAAAACTTGATAGAATTTAAAATACGATTCCTCTTTGTATTAATGCTAATTTAAAAAAAAATGATTGAATAAATTAAAACGGATGTTAAGGACTCTCTCATCTCGAGGTAATAAAATATCATGTCCAGTAAGTTAGGACACGATATTTTAACTTCTTTTAAAAGGATATTCGGTTAATTAGGATGAACGAGGAAAATCGAAACCCAATAAATTAGGGCACGTTTCCCCGAATTTCGAACACCGAATATTGCCTTTATGAAAGAATTATTTTAGTTGGGTAATTAATATAAATTAAGTGGTAAAGTGGAATAGCGAAAATGAACAAACAAATATGAATTTCGATATCAATGAACATAACGAATAAAAATAAATGCATAATAAGAATAATGAGATTAGAAATAGAGGAGTAAAACAAACAGGCAATGTAAGAGAATAATAAAAGATTAATAATAATTATAATAGTAAAAATAATAATAGTAATAATAGCTAAGTGGGAAATAGTAACAGTACATTAATAAGACAAATAATATAATAATAGTGATAGCACTAAAGAAAAGAAAAAAAATATTAATAATAGTAATAAATAGAAAATAATAGTACATTAATAATAATAGTATATGTTAATATCAATAATGATATGTATAAAAAGGAAATAATAATATGGTAAAAAATATGTTAATAAAAATAAAAATAGAAATAAAAATAATAGTAATAATGATATTAATAATAGTAATAAAACAGAGAAAAGAAAAAATATATATATATAACAATGAAAAGTAATGATAATAATTATTATAATAGTAATGATATAAAATCAATGAGGTAATAAGCAAATGGGTATTAAAAGAAAATATAATCATAGTAATAATAGTTGTAGTAATAATAATAGTAAGAAAAATAGTGATAATATAACAATAATAGTAATATAACAAAAGAATAATAATAATAATAATTGTAATGGAGATAATAATAATAATAATAATAATGATACTAAGACTAATATAAATAAAAATATAAAAACCAAAAAAAAATAGCAATAGCAATAATAATAATGGAATGAAGGTAATAATAATAATAGTAAATAATATGCAAGAAAATAAAATACAATTATAATACCATAATGTTAAATAATAAAATAAAATATAAAAGAAAAGGACGAAAAGGGGCTAATTTGAACTCTAGACAGAAATTTAGGGCGAAAATAATAAAATAAAAAGAAATGGGACCGAAATGCTAATATACATAAGTGTCAAAGCCAAATTAAAAAGAAATGAAATAAATGAGGCATGATTGAATGTTTGCGCAAATGGGAAGGACCTAATGCAAAATTCTCCCATTTTCAATTAAAAGGCACATATTAGGCCTGATAAACGGGTTAAAGTGCAGGCCTCTTTTTTTTTTTAAAAACTTAAAACTCTTTTTTTTTTATTTTGTGTTTCCAGCCCCCCCTTTTTTTTAAAGAAAACAGAAAGTTTTTTTGCTTTCTCTCCTTCCCCTTTTCTCCTCCATTTCTCTCTTTTTAGCTAGGGCTTCATACCCATCATCGCCGCCGCCGTTAAGGCCACCATGGACGGTGGTTGAAGGCATGTGAAAAGGAGGGTTTTTCACCTCCGTTTAAAGAGTTTGAAAACCGAGCCTCCTCAAAACCCCCCTCAAAAAAACGATATATGAAAGAAAGGCCCCTTTTTCTTTCTTGAAATCGACTTCAGCGATGGAGAGGAGAACTCCAATGGCCGACCACGGGGCGTTCGGGTAAGGTTCTCCTCTTTTTGTTTTCTTTTTATTAATTTTTCTATTTAAAATAGATTTGTAATGAAAATAAAAAGATAAAAAAAAATAAATTGAACAAAAAGAAACCGAACAAGTAGAGACTAAAATCAACCTTTCTTGATTTTGTTTTTCTAATTTTTTACTGATGTGTGTGTAAAAAGCTTTTGTAAAAAAAGAAGAAGAAATTTCAATGACCAGGTTCTGGCTTTTAAAGCCAAGTTACAAGACTTTTATTTTCTATTTTTTGTCTTTTTGCTCTTGTTTCTTCTGCTACTTGGCCTCTGTTGTTGCTGCTGTTTCTTGTTGTTTGTGTTTGCAGGGTATAGGAGTGTCAGACGCGTGGAGCGTGGTGACCAAGGCTGAGGGGCATGCGTGGGGCGTGGTGGCCAAGGTTGAGGGGTATGCGGCGGCTGAAGGTCTTGGTACCTAAGGTTGGTTGCTGAAAAATTTTAGGATATTGGGCTAGTTGAGTTTTTAGGGTTTTAATTTTTTTGGTCTATAATTGGGTTGATAACTTTGTTTGTAAATGGACTTTTAATTTAGACTATTTTATTTGTGTTTATTTATCTGGGCCAAAATTGGCTACTACAATCATTCATTAAAACTTTTATTGAGCTTCTACCATTTCTACTTTTTACTGCACTAAGGAAGACATGGGTGTTCTGATCCCCCTCCCTAATCCATATAATCCTAGATCTTTGCCTATAGTAACTTTCCTCTGTTGCAAGAAGGTCCCTCTACTGCTTAGACAGATACGTTAATTGCTCCACCAATACAAGATCAACATTGTCCCCCAAAGTAAGCAATTGTACTTCCTCAAGCATTTTTTAACCTTCGGAAACCTTATTAAAATATCATCATAACATGCTGCATTTAACTTCCTCGATTCCACCTTGAGTCTCTTTAACCTTAGGAATAATCTGGTTATAGGATTACCCTCAACTGGCACCTTCAAAGAACTTTCCACAATGTGCAAAAACTCAGTATTTTTTATCCAAAAATTGAAAATTTTAAAAAGGCTTCGGATGTGGCAACTCCTCTCTATCCGAAACCAGAATAGCTAAACGATTATCTGAATCTGAGGTGGCAGAAACTCAACAAAAGAATGGGCAAAAGCATTAAATCATTCTCCATTAATCATCACTGTCCAGTTTTCTAGCTAAATAACTCTCCTTTTGTAAATTTGACAAAGTGTAAGTTGGACCAAAGTATGAATGATCCTGCAATTCCAAACCATTAATGCATTTAAGAAACTCTTCTATATCCCTCATCAATTGACCGCTGCATTGAGATCCCAAACTCTCCTTAATGTCAGCAATAACATTAAAATCACCAGCTAATAACCATGGATTACCCCCAACACCTTGTTGAATGTCCTTCAAATGTTCCCAAAATCTGCATCTTTCTCTACTCTCATTTCTCCCATAGATTGCTGTAAAATAACCCTGCTTAGAATATGCTTGAAAACTACAAGTAATACTTCGATCAGAAACTGCCACTAGCTTCTATCGAACATTATTTCTCCAAATAATCCATATCCTTCCATTTTCAGCCACACCGTAAGTACGTAAAAATCCCTACCCTTGAAACCACGCATCAACAATCACTTGCGCATTACTATGCTTAACCCTTGTCTCCAATAAACATACAATATCAACTTTAAGCAAAAAATTTCAATCTGCAATGTTCTTCAGTTTAGAGGAATGATTCATTCCTCAAACATCCAAATTACCCACTAAATTCAGAGGTTGATGGAAGACCTCCTAAGGTAGATACTACTGCCTTATTACCCTTTTTCCCTCTATCAACTTGATTTTTTCCTTTTTGGTTTGAGAACTTTCATCAAATTGGCCACCGCAGAAGCAGCTGCTCTAGAGAATTTTCTTCTCCCTCATCCAATTCATGCTCGCTGAAGTCCTGGGCTAATTGGTTGTCTTCTAACAAAGCAAATCTGTTGGTTGAACCTAATAGGACACCCTTGCCCTTTACTTGTGAACTACTAGATAACTTGTGCTTACCCTTTGCTTGTACACCCAAATCAATTTCAGTATGAGCTCCATTATTTAGAGAGACTCCATCAACCAAACTTACATTAGATAGAATAACATATTGCACTTCAGACTCCGACTTACCTTCATCTATTTCAACCCTCAACTACTAACCTTAGAAACCTGCACCTTATTATTGTCCTTTAGCTTTTTGGGGCAAGCTTTGTCAACATGCCCAAAAATTGAAAACTTTGAACAACGCTGTGGTATCCATGGCACCTCAACCCACAATATTCTGGTTGAGCTATCCTTAAGGACTATATCAATTATTCTAGGAATAATCTGATTTGCATCAATTTCTACACAAACTTTCGCATAGACTAATCTAGATTGTCCGGCTGTAATTGTGTCCATGTATAATGGAACGCCAATGGCCCTGGCAACATAACATAGCTCTAATGGAATATGACTAAGATGTACCCACACTGGCAATTTATGCAAATAAAAATCAGGTCGTTTTATACTTGGTTCACATTTACGAACAAGCATTCGTTTATTTCGAATGTGCCACGGCCAATGGTCCAACACCTAATCATAAGCCTCCAAAGATGAAAATTGTATAAGATAAATATTTATGCCCATATATTTCAACTCCAGAGCTCCAAATTAACCGTCTTCTGCAGTAAAATGAAGTTAGACGGTTTATTAAGAAGCTGAACAACAAGGAAGAATTGCTGGACCTGAACACCAGCACCGAAAACTTCCGACGGATGTGCAGCCGTAATACTTCCATTATTGTTCAATGGAAGAAAGTATTGCAGCGATTGATCACTCAAATTTTTACTTAAAATTACATTATGTTACTCCAATAATGTTTAAAACAAAAATGTTTGATTTAAATGTCCAATGAACTAAAAAGTACTCTCTTTTTTTTTTTTCAAAGATACTACCAATAAGCTTGTCGTTTATTTTAAATATGTAGGCGAAAATACGTGGATGGGGAAAATTTACACCTTATAAATAAGATAAATAAAATTAGTATCAAATATTTCGATCTGATTTGATAAGCTAGCTTGGCATCCATCAATATTTTACATGGACTAAAACTATGCACGTGTCACGTCACGTAAATACCCATTATTGCTATTACAATGCTTTTCACTAAGTTTAATATCTGATATCAATTTAATTTTAAAATATATTAAAGATAATGTTATAAAATGAATGATGTATCCATGAAAATGAAATCAATAATTTAACTTTTAAGAAAATAAAATTATATAAAAATTAACTCATTTATCTTTATTGTATTTTTATAGAGAATTATTATGATTTTTTCTGAAATAACAATACGACTCGTCATTGTAATTTTTTATAATTAATAAGAAGGAAAAAAATTTTCCAAAATAAAAACCGAACCATAAAATTCTAAAAAATCAGTGGACTCCACAACTTTTCCTTCCCAGACAAAACCATTTAATCTAATTTAATTTTAAAGGTAAAATTATCGAAAATGAGAATTTTATAATTTAATTTAAATAATTTTTATATTTTTAAATTTAAATAATTTATAATCTTTTTATTTGTAGACGAGTAAATTTTTATTTTAAATAAAAAGCAATTTATGTTAAAATTTTAAGTAATTTATGTTTACCTTTTAAGTGTAAATTAAATTAAAGATTACGCATGATTTGAATTTAAATATAAATTAAAATATAAAAATTTGTTTGGTTATGCAAAAATAAAGCCAAAATTAAATAAAACTAGATCTTAAAAATACATTTATAAAAATTAGAAATAGAAATAAAAATGACTTTAATGGAAATGATAAAGTTAAATAGTGAAGGCTATGATATTTTGGATACAAATTTTGTGATTCCTATAATGTGTATATAATTTCCTAGATTTATTAAAGTATAAAAAAATAAAACTCTCAAAATAATAATTGTTATTTTGTAAAAGGATGAGATTATGGTAATTTCACAGTTGAATTAAGACTCCATTAATACATTACATCAATTTAGTCATACTTTTAATAATAATAATAATATTATTATTATTAAATAATTATAAAACACTATAAAAATTATTTAAAACTTTTCAAATTTTTGTAACTTTTAATAATTTTTAAATAATTATTTATGTTTTATAATTTTAAAAAATTATATCTAAGATGAATTAGAAAAATCATTTGTCCAATTCTTCTTGAATGTAGTTTTTAAATAATTATAATTATAACTATAACAAATATTTATTTTTAGGTTACTTTAATTTTTAAAATATTATCACATCACAAGGTCAGTAGTTAGGCTTTTCTCTCAACCACATCAAAATTTAAGAGTAGATATAAATGTAAATTTTAATAGATGATTAATTTGCACTAATTTACCCATTTTGAGTAGAAATAGAAAAATGCAACATGAATCTTAATATTTTTTACCTAATGCTACTCATCATTGAATTTAATATTACTTACATAAGAAATTTTAAAATTTAAATCATCACTTAACAACATATATGGATAATTTTTAACGAAAAAGTCAAATTACACTTTTTCTAACATATAAAAATTAATTAATTTATTTTTAATAAAAAGACAAAATATAATCTAACTTTTAATATTGATATTTTTACTTGATTCAAACCTAAATATTATAATTTTTAATAACTTAATTTTACCATTTAAAATAAAATCATATTTAATTAGTATTATATCAAAATTAATAAATATATTATATAAACTTTTTTACGTACGGGGTGTTGTATGTATAAAATGTAAGAAATATTTTATCGTAAAATTAAAATTGAAATTAAAGTCAAATTCCATTACACGCTTAGATTAGATTTAGATAGGGTCGGAACGAAATGGATGGAAAATGCGTATTATTATGTGGACCCCACCCCTCAAATCTAGTCCAAAACGCGGTTTGTCGGGTCCCATGTTACGGACAAAAATCCTTGCTTGCAGACACAGCATATACAGCAACCTTTGGCATTGCAGTTAAACTCGAAGAAAGGAAAGAGAGAAAAAAGATAATAATAAAATGAAAAGAGTTTTGCGGCGAAGAAGCATCCCAGATTCCGCCAAATTCAGGCAATGGATAGGAAAGTGAGATTAAAGTGCTAGGTTGCTTTTGCCTTTACTTTTTATTTTTATTCTTTTGGATTTTACTCATTTGATTAGCAGTGTTTATGAATGAGTAGCTTATATATGTATATGTTAACTCCCCCGGGCTGTTTCATAATTTCATTTTATTATTGAAGTGGCGCATGGTGGGTTCTTTGGCTGTTGTTGTTGTTGTTGTCGTCTAGGTGTTTGTTAAATGAACCTAATCGTTTCCCGCCATCGATACTGCTTAGCTTTTGGGGTGTTTTTGTTGTTGGAGTTAGTAGTATTAATGTCACAGAAAAGGCCCCAGGAGGATGGTAAGGCTCGACCGTCTGAAGGGAACAGTCCTGATCAAGATAAACGGAGAAGGGTTCCAACCTTGAGAAAGTATTCCCCTTCCCTTTCCTGTTTTCCTATTCTTGCTTATATTTTGAAACAAATTGGATTTTCCTTGTTTGGTATAATTCATGTGTTTAATATGATTGAAGTTCAGAATGGAAGAGTGATATTTTTACTGGGTTTATTACTTGCTTACCAAAGTTCTTGATTAAATATGTCTTCCCAATTTGTAAAATGATTAAAATTCTCTGCAAATTTTGAAACTAATTAGAGAACTGAATTACTCTTTTTATTTTTCACTTAATTGAGTCGATTGCTCCTTGGACTTTATTTTCTTGCAATTTGTTGTAGTGGACATCCATGAGCTTTCATCAGGGTTATGGGGTTTTTTCTATTGAATGATATGTTAGGAGAGTGGGAGATGTTCTAAAGCTGTTATGGCGGATATACATGCTTTTCAATACATATGAGGAGGCAAACATATTTGGCTATTTTACCATAGAGTGTTGAGTTGCCATTAGCTTTTATTCAAAACAAAGTTGCTACATAAATTTGACAACTAAAAATATGAGAAAAGAAATGGTTTGCATGGTCCTAGAAGTAGTTTTGGTGCTTTTGGTGTTGGTAATGGAGCAATATTCCTCGAATACATTTTCATTCTTTATGTAGATGAATCTTACCTGTGATTATTTGATGTATGTGATAATTGGTAATAATAATCGATGTAAAATTATGCATTATTTATTCTGTTTCTTTAGGCTGCTAATCTATTTGTAAACTATGCCAGTGTGGTTCAGGAGGTGATGAAGTTGCAGTCTGTCCAACATTTGCTGGAGCCAGTTTTGGAGCCATTGATTCGTAGGGTGGTATGTTTCTTCCTTTGATCATGTTATTTCTTCAATTCTGTATTCTGTTTTTTTCAGCCCTTTTTTCAATTAAAATCTTGTCAGGTTTTCTCATTCAACCATGAAATTTAAAGTATGCATTGATACTATATGCCCGTTCTTTTCTATTCAGTCCCTTCCTTCAGATTGCTTTGAAATATTTGAAGTTTTAATATTTTATAATGAAAAAATAGTAAAAGGAAATCGGCCCTCTAAAAACTTATAATTGGGTCTTTTCTTTATCTCATCCGCCCAATATAAAATCCCTGGCTTCACCCCTAGTAAGAATAGGGGATGATGCCTCTCAATAATTGAAATCATAAAACTACCATGTCCCATGTCCCATGTCCTTTACTGCCTACTGACAATTACTTTTATCAGCGTCCTGTGTTTCAATCTTGATTCAACTCTAAGTCTGTTTTATAGACTGTCTTAAATGCTTTTCAGTTCATTCAACAAATTCTTTCCGCTTCTTCAGTCAACTGTTTTATACATCTTTGTAATCGTTTGGAGCATGAATTTTTCTTTTTTTGCTTCTGTGGGTGGACAACTGGACATGCTGTCAAGTAGGGTTGTATTTTTATTTATTCTGATATTTTTGTTATTTCTTCGTAAACACCCTTGTCATGATGTCTGGCATCTAATTTCAAAGCTTTTTCAGGAAAATGGAGCAAAAACTTGAATTTCATATCTATTTGTACCAAGCTCCCATTCTTTTACTGGTGTTTTGCTGCACAATACTTTTTAAAAAGTAATTAAATATATTAAGAATTGGATGTAAATTACCAATCCTCTGTTTTGTAGGTCAAAGAAGAAGTTGAATTGGCTCTTAGAAAGCATTTGAATAATATGAAAAGGTATGAATTCAATTCAAAGAAGGAAGAAAAAAAAGTATGAATTAGAAATATTTTCTTCCAGAGCTGTGTTAACTTGTTTGTTTATACTAAACCACATGGTAACACTCCTTGTTTGTTTTAAGGAATGGTGGGAAGGAGGTAAATTCTTCCGAGTCAAGAAGCTTACAACTCCAATTCTTAAATAATCTCTCCCTTCCTGTGTTCACTGGAGCTCGAATCGAGGCAGAAGATTGTTCCACCATAAAAGTGGCTATCGTTGATGCTCTTACTGGACAAATAGTTACCTCTGGTCCGGAGTCTTCTGCCAAAGTAGAAGTTGTAGTCCTTGAGGGAGATTTTGATGGCGATGAGGAGGACAACTGGGCGGTTGAAGAGTTTAACAATAACATTGTAAAAGAGAGAGAAGGAAAGAAACCTCTTCTTACCGGAGATTCATTTCTAACTCTCACCGAGGGCATAGGTTTAGTGGGTGAGATTTCATTTACAGATAATTCAAGCTGGACTAGATGCCGTCGTTTCAGACTTGGTGCTAGAGTTGTGGATGGCTCTGGTGGAACTAGAGTAAGAGAAGCAAAGACAGAATCCTTCATTGTCAGGGATCACCGTGGAGAATGTAAGAACTTGATTAAATCCATTTTTGATGAACATGTATCTATTTATTGTGTAGCAAATTTCTGCTTAAATTAATATGTTGATAAGATGTAGAATAATTTCAGGCTAAATGGATGCTTGTACCTTTGAGCAGTGTTGGTTAGTACAGTGTTCAAAACTTGAAATACAAGTTCTATAGTGTTCAAAACTTGAAATACAAGTTCTATATTGCTATAATTCATATTTGATACATATAGACAATCACTCCACAATGTTGATGTTACCAAGATGTTGAATTAACTATAATTTATTGGTCACTTCTAACTTTCTTCACTTTTAGTATAGTCTTAGACTGTGAAGAGCAATATTAGTCTCTGGGTTCCAAGAACAACTAGAAAAAAAATGGGGAGGTTGATATTTGGAGTGCTGGAAAGTTAGCCCTTTCTTTTTCTTTTTATTTTTTTCTGTTTTCTTAGAACTTGTTTTCTTCAGAAGTTGTTAAAGAAACATGTTTTGAACTTTGGTTTCTGGTTGCAGTATACAAGAAGCATCATCCTCCATCTCTTTCTGATGAAGTATGGAGATTAGAGAAAATTGGCAAAGATGGGGCTTTCCATAAGCGCTTGAGTCGGGAAAATATCAACACTGTTAAGGATTTCTTGACCATGCTCTGTATAAATCCTCCAAGGCTTCGACATGTGAGATTCTTCTGCTTTATATCTCTTTTTGTGAAACTTGGAGTTTAATCAGTTTTAAGTACTCATTGAACTTAAGCATGTTTGGTTAGCTTTTGAGAAGGAACTGTGCTGTGAATGTTACAGGATTAGATCACACAAATTCATTTATGAAAAATATAACGTAAAAGGTTCCTTGGACATTTGTTTCATATTACTTCCAACTTTATGCAGTTTACTTACGGGACCCTATGCCTGCATTGATTAAAGTTTAGTTTTGCTACTGCACCAAGGATATTCTTTTATCAGCAAATAATTGAACAATGATATAAATTTGGAAATTAAATGTAACTTAGCATCTCTAAGATATCCATGCTTTGCCGAAGCTTCACCAGGTTACATGTTGACTATTTGACACCAATTTAAGCAGCTTTGATGCTTAAAGGTAGTATTTTGATGATGCCAAAATGCTAAAAGAAAGCAATATTTGTTTCATGAGATATATGCAGATCCTCGGCACCGGTATGTCTGCTAAGATGTGGGAAATCACTGTGGAGCATGCTCGAACATGTGTGCTTGATAAGAGGAGGCACGTGTATTGCCCTCCTGGTTCTCAACAGAAATCTGGTGTGATCTTCAACGTTGTGGGACAATTGACAGGACTACTTTCAGAATGCCAGTACCTTACAACTGATAAGCTATCAGAAACTGAGAAGGTAAAACTTCCCTTATCTAATCTTATTATTATTATTTCTTTGCATTTCTTCACTCCTTTCATTAATGGCTTCTGATTATCTGCTTGCCCATTAGATTGAAGCTCAGAACTTGGTAATTTCTGCATTTGAACATTGGGCAGAAGTTATCTCGTTTGACGACGAAGCCTCTCTCATAAGTAGTTGTTCAAAATTAGCTAAGATTCCTTGCACAAACTCAGCCAAGACAGAGAATTCTAATGGTAGCAAGGTTTTGGCTTCTCAAAAGATGGATGGATATGATTATGCTCAAACAAGTGCTTCTTCTCCCGATATCATCTCAACCATCTATTCAGTTTGGGGTATGGGTGGATTGGAGGATTATGCCCTGCATGGTATCGAAAACCCGGATCTTAGATATGACCAAACATTGAGTTATCCTGGCCAAGTCAATAATTCCCTAACGTGTGACGCAGATATTTCTCAGACTTTTGGTGACGAGGATCATCTTGGATATTTTGATGGTGATCTTCATTCCCAGGGCCTTGGTTTGGAATCACAAGCGGATCTACAAACTGCTGTTGACGGATTCCTTGTGCAACGTACAGTTGCTGACCCAGCGAAGACGAGATGGACCAAGGTTTTTAGTGTACTGAAGTGGTTCTCTATCAAAAGAAAAGTTAAAGAAAAATTTCTAGGTCTGAGATATGGCACTGGACTTTAATACTTTTGCAGGTGCAGTGGGAAATAGTAGGGGGGAGCCAAGTGCTGCCTTATTGAATTTTGGTTGGTTATAGAATTGAAGAGGTTGAAGTATCCTAGGTTTACACCATACAGCTGCTTGTTTACAAATCCTTGGTGGAGGTCAGAAATGCAGTACTCTGTATCATATTACACTGTAAATATTATATTGATGGGCAACACAGAATTTCGTAGATTTTTAGTTGTAAATTATCACTGTTGCTTCAGTGGAAGCATGGACCATGCATGAATGAAATGCTTTTGTTTGATAGCTGCAAATTTATTGCATTTTTTGTATATCAGCTTTCTTTTCCGGTTTAATAAAATGAGTTCAAGTGAGTCTTGACCATAAAATCTGTGGAAAAACAAGTATATAGGCACCTAGTATCTCATCGTTCAGCTCTTTTCTTGTTTGCTATAGGCAATCTTATGTATTAATTAACTTATTAATGATAATGGAAAAAAAGGTTGAAAACACATGTACTCTTTCGTATAATTTAGGTACTTACGTACTAAATTAAAGAAAATATATTAAATATAATTTTATGATTTAAGCCTAAAACGAGGGAAATAAATGGAAAGTAAGAGAAAATATGATATTTTCTTTGTTTGGATAAATATTTTTTTATTTAAGAGAAAATACATTTTGCTGTATGAAAAACTCTATTTTGGGATTAAAATGTGAAATAAAAATTCATTATAGTAAATTTTTCTTCCCTTTACTAATTTTAATTATTTAAACAAAATATGTATTTTTTCTTAACCTTTCTTTATAATTATTTAACTGAACATAATGGAAAATTTTATTCAGACTGAATTTGAATTGACTCTAATTTCTTATTTATTATTCCAGAAATAATAAATGTTTTAAATATTATAATATTTTATAAACAAACTTAAATTAAAAATATTAATTTCTACTATTAAAATTTTAATCGGAAGTTAACCTAAGGATATCCAAATTCAGTCCAGGCCGGGCCCGCCCTACAAAAACGTAGGAGTTGAATAATTTTAGTGAGAAAATTAAAGCCCTATTGGCGTTTTCCTTTGGTCGACAATCGACAATCCCCACCCAGCAGCTAACTTATTGTTTTTATTTTTGTTCTTCAGTCTGAAAATCAGTGAGAGATTGAAGAGATGGCCTTTTTCCTTGGACAAAGTAGCCTTGTGAACCACTTCCGATCTTATCAGGTATTAAAGAATATAAACATTTTATACGTGTATAGATCTTTGTTGGGTCTTTGCTTGATTTGTTCATAGCTCTATCTAATTCGGTCTATGAAAATTGTCCTCTGATTAAAGCAGAAGACACAGGCTTCCATGGCTGTGCCAACACGAGCATTTCATGTTGAACTTGGGGATCGTGAGAAAGCTGTGAGTTTTCCCTTTTACTGTATTTCTTTCTGAGTTCGACTTTCTTGATAATAAATATATACGCCCTTTTGATTCTTTTCATTTTTACTCTTTTGACCCGCTTTGATAATTTCAACTTCGAGCATTTAGTTCAGCTCATAATTCCATGAGGTAGTGTTTTGGGGTTTTATAGTTGCCATTGCATCTTCTTTGAGTTGGCCCATGTTAATTGATGGAATTGCAGAGGGGAAGAATATTATTTGAAATGATTCGGAATGTTGGTCTGTTTTAAACCTTCTTGATCGTGATTTTCAAGAAATTTTTTTAAAACGGATTTTTATGTTTAGCTACTGAGTAATTACATTGGATACGGAAATTGGGTTTTGATTATTGGTGATTACTTATAATCTAATGATTCTAATCCTTTAATCAGTTCCGTATTTTATGACATGGATTGGGGAGGATTAGAAGTCATCAGATCTTTTTAATATTTATTCACGTGCGTGTGTTCTTACATGTGATGCTTTTGTGCATACTTGACATCGTGTTGATATGGATTACACCCTGCAGCTCTTGGCAAAGGACCCTTCGTTAAGTCGTTTTAAATCTTATAAGAAGAGTGTGTCGACACTGAAGAGAATTGGGGATGTTCTTACAGTTGTTGTTGTAGCAGGTGAGCCTACTTTTGCTAAAAGTTGAATGAATTGGCCCTTGAATATAACTCCACAAGAAGTTGGATTTGATTCTCCACTATCCTTTTTAGATATGCTCTAAATATCACTAATATTTGGTAAATTTGGATATTATACTTTGATTGTAACTGGAAATCTTCTTTCTTTTGAATCTTTTTAGTTTTCACTTTCCCCTTTTTTCTTACTCTGCCGGGCGGAGGGGGGGGGGGGTGGGGTAGGGAGAGACTTGAAATGAAAGAATGCTACCTGTTTGGTGATGAGTCCTCACCTTGTCAATGGCTAGATTGTAATAATTAGTTTGGTTAATGGCTACTCTCTTATGCCCTCCCTTACCCATTCAATGAGATTGTGAAATTATGAACCAATTCGCGAACAAGGGAAGCATGTTGAATCAATCTTAATAGATTTGATGGATTAGAAAGTGCTACGATTTCTAGAGTTCGCTGTACTGGACCCTGCATAAGATCAGAAAGAAATATAGTGTTTCTGCTTAAATGGATGATCATCTATGACTAAACTTGTTGTATGATGATGGTGTTTTGTTCATTTGTTTCAGGTTGTTGCTATGAAATTTATGTCAAGGCAGTAATGCGAGAAGAAGCTAGGAACAAGGCAAAGGCTGGTGGTGGAAGTAAATGAGGCTGTGCAAGCTTTGGCCTGTGTGTGGAAACGAAAAAGTGGATGTCAGCATTTCATCTTGTTTTTGGCAATGCTGTTTTAGATTTTAAAGATTTTGTCTAGTGATAAATAAGCAAAACTGACGTGTTATGACATTGTTGAAGACCCTAGTCTGCAAATTTCCATCATGTTCTCATCATATGAATTCTGTCATAAAAAAAAATGATGATTCCAATAATTTTAGAAACTAGCCCGTTAATAGGGTTTGGAGTATGCAGTGTGACATGAAGGAAACTCCCAAATCCTTGCTGGTATTGGTGGGGGGCATCATCAACATGATGTCAAACCAGAAGATCCGATTGCATTGTAGCAAGAGCTTTGTCGCATTTAACTTTGATAATTGATTTGGGAGTACGGTCAATTGTTCCTGCAGTAATCATGTTTGTAGATTGTAGATGATGTGGTTTAAAGATGAAAGAAGTGAACCAAACTGCGCCTTGGGGATTTAGTCCACAGATGGTTTCCTTCGATTCTAGTAGAGCAGGTTTGTTATATTATTTAAATATATTTTGATTGAGCTTCAACAAGATGGTTGTTGAATGGTCGGCTTTGGCCCATCTCACTAGTAAAAAAGGGGCTTGAAAGTGCTGGTTGTTGGTCAGGCTTAAAATAATTGCCGATTCCTCCTAATGCCACCAGCTTTATACAGGTTCTCCTCTTCTTACTGGAGTTTTGCTCAAGTTGGAAACCGGGAAATAAATTCATTTTACAAAAAAGATCGTTGTCCTGATTTAGGTGGGAATGGGATGAGTATATTAATTAATTAATTTTTATAAATAATATAATATAATATCATTTCAACTCCAATTTAGAGGAAATGGAGATAAATTAGTCATTTCATATTGGATTATGTTTTTCATTTTTGTAATTGAGATTTTTAATTTGATGTAATACAGTTTAAATCACAAGGATTATTTGACCTACTTATCACATTGGAATGAAAAGGATTAAGGAAAAATACAAAAAAAAAAGGAACCCAAAATCGGAAACTATTAACTAAATGTTCAAAGTTTTATTGTTTAAAAACTTTTAAATAAAAATTTATATTAAAGATACAAACGGTAAAAAATTGGATACAAGGAATATTTCTTATGAAACATTCCAGTAAATGTAAATGTGAATGGTAAAATTGATATATTAAAAATGATTTTGTTAAATTTATTTTAATTATTGGAGAGCCGTGGCAGAGGGTACTACATTTTACTGCTTTAGCCTGAAGATGGTATAAATTCCAGTAATTTACTCACTGTTTGTGTCCTAATTCTATATGGGCGGCCACACTTGTATTATTAATTTATATTATATAATATCTTTTAATTATTTTTGAGATGCAATTATTACTTAAACTTCAAATTCAATATCTGTGAGCTGTAATCGCATACACGAGAATTTTGAATTAATAAAAACAAAATTAAGAAAGGAGAGAGAACAAACAAAAAAAGTCTTCTCTATCTTTGTTGTCGCCTTTAACATCAACAACAAAAAGAAAAACAGAATTATCGAAGGAAAGATCTGAAAGAGAATGGCAACTTTTGCAGGGACTACCCAGAAATGCAAGGCTTGTGAAAAAACTGTTTACTTGGTTGACCAGCTTACTGCTGACAACAAAGTTTATCATAAAGCTTGCTTCAGGTGCCACCATTGCAAGGGTACCCTTAAGGTTTCATTCACTCTCACATTTACATGTATTTTGTGTTGTTTTTTCATCTTAATCCTGTCTTTTTGTTAATTAGTTTATCTTGGATTTGTGTGTATCTGGGGTTTAAATAGTATTACTTTTTTTAGTCAGTCCTTTCTGTTGATTGATCATAGGTTGCAGACAGACAGCTTTTATGATCAAAGCTGCCTGCCATTTTGCAACTTGTGTTTGAGATCTCATCACTTGCTATAGAATTAAACCCTAAATCCTAAACCCTAAACCCGAGTTACATGTACCATGTGGCTTCATTGCTTATCCATTTTTTTCCTGAACTTGGTTTGAGTAAAAACTTATCAGTTTAGGTTGTATAGAATTTGCTACTGAGAATTCATAAAACACAATCACCTAGTCAACTGTTTTTGGTGGAATCACAATTAGATTGTGCCCAAAACATTGAAGCCTGAGCTACAAATGGCTGAAAAGTGATCACTTGTATGTATTAAATGTAGGGATATGAAATGGTCTACTGGATTTGGTACACATACGCTTTTCTTTTTCATTGAGTGTCTAGGAAACAACGGATATGATTTGGACTACTTTCACCCTTTTTTCCTGTATTCAACTGCACACTCGTATTAGTGAACATGTCGGATACGAATAATCAGGACTCTACAACAGTGAAAACGTCCGCATATTGACTTGTTATTATGAGCTGTTCATTCAAAGAATCATGTCTGCTTGGCAGTATTGCACCTTGAACCCCTTTCTTCTTTATCCTATGTGTTGTTTACTCATCTTTTCTGACAAATTTGCAGCTAAGTAATTATAGCTCCTTTGAGGGTGTCTTGTATTGCAAGCCTCACTTTGATCAACTATTTAAGATGACTGGCAGCTTGGATAAAAGTTTTGAAGGTGCTTACTAGTTAATGAGTTGATTTCAGGCTTATTTACTTTCCCGTTATTTCTGCTTCAAAAGACCGGTTATTTTGATTGTTTTGCTTTGTCAGGAACTCCTAAAACTGTTAGGGTAGACCGATCAGCTGACCAGGTACCTCCGTCTTCCCTTTCCAGGCCACATAAATCTTGTTTAGCCCTTAACTCAAACTACCATACTTGATCATCAAGGACTGTTATAAGTTGATAATTCTGAGTGGAACTCTGCAGGTCACCAACAGCAAATTTTCGGGCTTGTTTGCCGGAACTCAAGAGAAATGTGTTGCTTGCAAGAAAACTGTGTACCCGATTGAAAAGGTATTCGTCCCAATTTTAAATTATTAACTGCATAACTTGTAGGAAAAACATATCTTTTTGTCTCATCAAGTTTTGCATCAATGATTAAGAATGATAACTGGCCAAACTAAGCTGGTTCTGTTGTTCTCGTTTATGAAACAAAGCCAGTCAATTTTGCAGAGTCACCCTAGGTAATATGGATTTACTTGATTGATACCGAAAGCTAGAGTCCTTTTGTACAACACCGCATTGCCTTAAGTAAATTTTTTGATGGTATTTGAGTTTTACCGGTTTTCCCGAATCCTCAGGTGGCGGTTGATGGCACTTCATATCACAAGGCTTGTTTCAGATGCACGCATGGAGGTTGTGTTATCAGCCCGTCAAACTACGTTGCGCATGAACATCGTCTATACTGTAGACATCACCACAATCAACTGTTCAAACAGAAGGGTAACTTCAGCCAACTCGACAAGCACGAAGAAGCTAAAGGGGTGACTGAGAACACTGTGGCCTAAGGATCCTGTCTTCAAGCATGAATCGGTTTCAACTTGTGAAGCATACGAAGTGCTACTATTGTGTTAATCCTATTATATGTATTCGTCATCGGAGATAAACATTCAGCTGAAGAGTTTGAGATTATTGATATAATTTTTTTTTTCTTTGTGATCTTTTTGAATTGATGCATTTGAGTACAAAATTGGTGTTGATTCGTGTATGGTCCCAAGAATAATCGGATTGGTTTATAGAATGCAATATTTTGTTGTATAATAATAATTCGAACCTAGACTATTTTTAGAAAGGTGAGCACTCAACTAATAAGTCATAACTTATATCTAATGGTTTTATTAACTTGAAAGCCATTTTTACCTACAAGCTGTGTAAACATATATATATAATTGTGGAAAGTTGTGTAAACATATTTGATATTCCTTGCTCGATAAAGACCAAGAGGTAAGTATGCTTCGTAAAAAAAATTACGTTTAAGTTGTAATTATCAGATCAATGTTGCATGAACGTAATATCCTTAGTCAATACTTTGATACGGTAGGATACTGGTAAAGCAGTTGATTATCTTTTTAGTTATGAAGCGACATCCTTGACCGTATGGAAGACGAGGACTTTTTGTTGTCCTAGGCCGAGGGGAGAAGGCATTTTAATGGCTATTGGGCCAATGGCTTCACTCTTGTCGATCACAAGGATGTGGACGATGCCTGCTTAGCAGCCAGCGCAGGAATCAGTAGACTAAAACTTGGAAAGCAAAAATCAGAAATAAGATAAACTTCAACAGAGGCATTACATTGCATTGCTTACTTCAAACCCGTGTCTCCATTGGAATTAGTCATTTAAGTGTTCTTATAAAGGGAAACACCAACTGCTATAGCGTGTAATACAATTAACATGGAATTAAATAGTAATGATGTCGTCCACAAAGGGCAATTGAGATTTTACAACTTAAAATGACAATACCTCCATTATATCTCACACAGATGGGAAATATTTGTTTAGGTTGAAGGGGAGGGAATAAAATTCTTCACTCCTCGAATCACCCTTGAAGGATCGGAACTTGTCCCACCAGTGCTTACCCCTGTCCTTCCTAATCCCACTGTCCTTGCGGTGCAATGTGTTATCGAGGAAATATGCCAAGCATCCCGCTACGAACGCTTCCGATGAGAATGGCACATTTACAATGTCATTGAACTGTTAACAAATGAGTAGATATCCTTGTCACTCACATTCACTTCACTCTAAAATCACTACACAAAAAGGTTGTCTAAGAATAAAACCGTTGAAAACAGATTTAGCATGGATATACATACCCATCTTGCGCCTGTGTGAACAGGACCATAGCCATTAATTGCGGTATACTCATTGAAGTACTGTGGCACAGATAAGCCCATAAAAACAGAGAAGCCTAATATAAATTTTGTACGGAAGCTGTTGAGGTTGCAAAACTGAAGAAAACTAAGACCCCCAGCACCTGCAGAAACATAAGGAAATAGATTCATTATATAATTTCTTGAAACACCTTGGTACAAATAAAATGGAGATCCACATGTTTCCTTGTGAATAGCTCCAATCAGTTACCTACCAACATATGCAAAGAATAGGCAGTACAATGCAGCAATAATAGGTGCTGGAATTGAAGCAAAGACTGCTCCAAATTTCCCTGCACATTAAGTATAAAAAAAAAATCAGTAACTGATATGACAAAGAAAATGCTCAACGTCTATTTAGAAAGAAGAAAAAGAACCCATAAATCAGAAAATTTTACCAAGAATAGAGAAGAAAATCATAAACCCTGCTGAGATTTGGACAACCCTTCGGCTGCCAACTCGTGTTAAGGCTAAAAGGCCAGCATTCTCTCTGTAGAGAGAACAAAGTTAGTACACAAATTCTGTTTTCAGATTAATTGAGCACAGTAAAAGTAGGTCCAACATTGTGTTCATTGCTTGTCAGAGCCTTACACAGAAACTGAGGAACCATTGGCAGTTCCAAACAATCCCGACACCAAAATTGCAACTCCCTAAAGCAAGTCAAAGAAAGTTACTTCACAAAAATAAATAAAAATTCAAGATTTAACTGAAGTTCAGCAAATGCAGATGAAGGCAAAATTTCTAAACAATTAGACATGAATCAACAAGCTTTTTAAAATTACCTGCCAACCAATACCACGGCTAAGAATAGATGGTGGCATTGGAGTCGCACTTGCATATCTTGACACAGAAATAAAAGCCCCAGTGGACTGTTCAAGCCATTGTACAGGTAAAAAGTTAGTATATTTTGAATAACACTGCAATTAACCATTAACTTCCAAAGAGTATGAAGGAATTTGTTTGGATGTTTTAGCAGTTAAGAAAATAGAAGAAAACAAACCTCTACAAGGGCAACAAAAGAAGCCATCATCATAGCAAAGGCTTCACCAGCATCAAATGATGGCGCTCCCCATTGAAAGGGATAAGGAACTCTTATCCTGCAAACCCCTAATTCTCGTAAGCTAATTATAACTACACCATTCTTGACGAATGCTATTATATCATGGTAAAATAAATCTTAGGATTGTTATCAAACACAAGCCCAAAGTGCCTTCTGTATGAAAACCACTGTTAGCACCTCCAAAATAAACTACTAACTATAATTCACTGAAGGCAACAAGTCCTCGTATAAAACATTTAGTGATACAAGCAACTCTTGCCAAATCAACAAGCCCAACTTAAAAATGCATGGCCTCACCTCTTAAGTGATACTGAAACCCTAAGACTTAATAAAATTCATCTTAAAGAAAACCTAACTTTTAGTGATATACCAATCAAGAAACAGGTGATTGAGCTGCACAAACTCACCATGGAGCAGCATCTATTAGACCAGAACGATCAGTTCTACAGCTTGTTTGTGTTTTTGGTGCTGTACCATTATAAGCTCCACCCACAGTGAGTAAATGAGCATAAATCCAGACAATCACCACTGAAAACAAGACAGCAAATCGATCAAAGACATTTCTTCCAGACTTTATCACATGAGGCACGTACTGCAAAATAAAAACAGATAAGCAATGATTAATTAGATAAAGTTTATAGTTTTTAAACTCAAGTTAGATCATCCAAGACTATAACTAGAAGATGGATATCTGAATGTCCCGAAAGTTATAAGACATTACCTGTGAGACAAATACTATAAGAATCAGCTGAGGCAGTCCAATCTCCACACATTTGGCAACCTAATAATTGACACAATAGTCAAAATCCATGGTGATGATGATATAATACCATGTTAGACTAAGTCTATCATATAAAGCAGAGACTCACCCCAGGAAAGCCAAACTCGTAAAGCCCAAAACCAACTAGAGATACCAAAGGAACGACTGAAAGTGGACTTAAAAACCTGGAAAAAAGAAAAATGCAATCATATGATTAAAATAGTTAATTGAAAGTCTCACTAAAATATTTGAATTTGGTACATTCAAGTGAATCAGCATGAAGCATGTATTAGTCAGAGACCATAAAAAAATCAACCTAGTTTCAATTTATTTACAAGGAAAAACGTATAAAGCCAAGCTGTTCAAACTTTCCCTGAAAAATTGAACACAAGTAAACTAACCTCGCAACATTACGCCAAAGGCCACTGAAGCCAAGGACAATCTGAAGAGTGGAAGCTACAATGAGGGCACCTTGAGTCGCCCGCATTATCCTTTTAAATCTCTGAAAGGCATTAAAACACAATACTTAAATAAACCAAATGTAGTTCTCTGAAAAAGCAGTAAAACACAATACTTCAAAAAACCAAAGAAAACACCAATATGTAGAAGTTAATATTCGAACTGGACAACTTAGTTACGCTCTTTTCTGTATTTTAAATTTTCAAGTAATAAAACTACATTATAATGAGAATGGAATGTTCCTTTCAATGGAATGATGAAGAATGAAGTCGTTTTATATCACATAAGTAATGATCGAGCTGCATGGTAACCATGTCCCATACTGGAGTAGGTAAATACTTGCTTTTCCAAATCAATACGCAACTTTAGTAATTACAAAGTCCAAACATACATTGTTTATTATGGTAAAGTTGGTGTATAGATCACGGTACCTCAATAGGATCTGAGCTGTCACTGAACCGACCAGCAAGAATAATTGAGATTGTTGTTGGGACAAAGGTATAAGACCCTCCAATCACAGCAGGCAATCTAGACCCAAACAGTGACTGCAATAATGTGTTCAAACCAGCAACAAAGAGTAGAGTCTGGATAACCTTTGCTTTCTCCTCCTATAGTGGTCATTGATAAAACATTGTTGAAATTATTAAGGCAGGCAAAATGCCATAGTAAAAGCATAAAGCAAAATACCATGGTACTCAAAGTAAGTAACAATTGTTGATTGTTTTTCATGGGGACTTACATTTCCACCTCCCATCTGGGGAACAAGTGAAGTTGGAATGATCACTGTCGTTCCAAGCATCACAAGATAATGTTGGAAACCAAGAAGGATGGCCTCGGCTGCATCAAATACAGACCAAAATGTCAAGAGATTAGTTGCAACATTTTTCAACCGGCATTCAAATACCAGCAATAGCAGCCATTTAATATAGCCAAGTGAAGGCATATCTAAAATATTTATTTAATATCTTGATCCCACATCAAAACAATAAATGAAAATTTCCTCAATTTGTTTAAAGTGGAAACAGAACACTATAAAGTGAAAGACAAATAGAAGAGGGGAAATTCAACCAAAATGAAGTCAATTAGCAAAGAGTAGGCTTTAGGTTAACTCTCACCAAAACAATAACCATATGACTAAAATTACCATCCGTAGTTACCGAAGTGAAGTTATAAAATAGACCCAAACATTACTACATGCATTGTTGAAAGGTCGTTATGTGTTTCTTTTCCCCTTCTCTTTTCTCATCCTTGCAGAATATAAAAAGAAAGTTCATTTCTTTTTAGCAGAATAATGGCATTTCACTTTTCCAAAAAGGAGTATCTTAGCCAAAAAAGCTACTTACTTTCAGACTTCAGCTAAAAGAAGAATATACATTTTACAGAAGATACATATCCAAAAAACTAAATGACTACTACCTGAACCTTACCTAGAATATTCCCAGGAGGATTCACAAGAATCACACTTTAAACCAACCAAAAATCTAACACAATACATCAGCTGCTGCTGAATGTGAAATTTAGGATCTAAACAGTCATAACTAGGGTAAAAAACAAAAAATAGACATTGAAGAAACTCACGCCATGGAGGTGGACTTGTAATGCAGTAAGAAATGTTGGGCAGCTGCTCCTTTGGTGGATGTGGCTGTGGTTCATCTACTTTTGCCATGATCTATTTCTCTATACCCAAAAAAAAAAACACACACACACACACAACTTCTGAGAATCAGCAAATGTAAACTACTAAAGCTGAGAACTACCCAGATCCCAAATCCTAAAGGAGGTAACTAAAACATTAAAAGAATGAAACACTAGAGAAAGTAAGGGAAAATAAGAAAAAGGACCCCAAAAGGCCAAAAGAGTGAGCCACTTACATGTGTAGACACTGATATAAAAGGGACAAAGTTGAACTAAAGATAAGGAAATCTGCACAAAAGATTTAAGCTTAAAAGATAAGAGAAAAAAGATGAAATGAAATGTGGGGGAGAGCAAGGAAGTGTTAATAATTGCAATAGCAAAAATAATGAGCCAACAGATTTAGGTTGTTACAAAGCAAAATCAAGTGAAGGAAAGCATTAAAGTAAAAAATAAATCATGTTACCCCACTCCACCTAAAAAGTTGTCACAGTGAAAGGAAATGCAAAAAAACAACCCACAGGCTTTTTGGAAGCAAAGAAATGAGAAAGGAAAATTTTTTATGAGAAATCAGAAATGTTTAAGCTTAAGAGAAGATTGAATTGAATGTTAAAAAGGAGTGCCGACTGACTTTCTACTCCAAGTTGTCTTTCACTTGCTTTTTTCACCTTTTCGAAGAAAATTTTTCTTTTTGTTTCTGGTCTGAAGCTACAGCCTTTATAATTATTACATGACCAACAAACACACACACAGAGGTTAAATAACATGTAACTTAAACCAAACATTAATACAATTAAGTCCTCATTGGAACAAATAAATGATAAACACGGCTAAGAATCTCATTATATCATTGAAACAAGCTAAAGGAGGGAATTAAACGACGACGTGTGGCCATATCAATTCTCAGGTTGAAAAACCTACATGTTCTTGTAAAGAAAATGACGGGATTGACCTCAGCAAGTTGGCGCCTACGTGGCATGTTTTAGGGAACTGCAGTGGCTCTGGAATGATCGAAGGGTGAGGACAATTTGGGGAACTGAGAAAAGATAATCACGTGGGTAAGAGGTGCCCCTAAAACCAATGGAGCGAGAAAAGGGATAAACGTTCATATAAGACGGTCAAAGCAAAGGCCGATACATTTCCCTTTACAGCTTGTTCTAAAAAGTATGATAAGGAAAATATGGTTTAAAATTTTGTAGGCTTTTCTAAAATGACGAAAAATAATAATTTAAAACAGGAATTCAAAAATATTTCAAAGTCTACAATATTAAGATTAGTTTGAAACAGTTGATTTCAAACAAATTTGCTTGATTTAATTTCGATTCTTATGTTAGCACGCAATAGTTTAATTAATAGGTCAAAACAAAACTAGGTAAGATGCTGAAATTGAATTTAATATTTTTGCCCTACTAACACTCTACATCAATACAGACAATTTAAAGTTTTTGTTAAGTAGATGATTATAGCATTCGTTTTTGTATATATTAACAAATGAGTTTATTTTCATTGTTTAACATATATCTATCAAAGTTTGATATTTATTCTTTTAAAAAAGAAAATAAAAAAAAAATCTCAAAGCAGAAAGAATATGAACATGAAGAATTCATGATTACTACAGTATAAAGCAGAGACCCAACTCACTATATTGATGATCTGCAGTAAGAAACTATGATGATTATTTAGATAAGTAATTTCAGGATTTTGTTAGTATCTGAAAAAGGCCAATAACAGAAACATGGGCAATTTTATTGAGATATATGGTGACGATCATAAAGAAACTATATTACTTTTTTTTAAAAATCCTTGTAAAAATAAACAATTTATACCTATAATCACATATTTACACTGCACATATCCATTTTATTTATTTGTTTTTACGATGTGGATGACTAGAAAACAAAATTAAATGAAATGTTTTAAAGTTTTAAATGATGTCTTCATTTAAATTTTCTATTTATAGTTTGCAAAACATTATATATTTGTTTTTGAATGATGTATTTAAAGGCAGCTACTTCATTTATTTGCATGTGAATTTATTATTCATAGTCTAAAATATTTAATTGGTGGTTTAAATATATTTATGGTCAATTTTTCTTTAAATCTGACTCGAACCTTTGTGTCCACCAATCAAAACCCATCTTCAATCCGTGACCTTCACCACTTCCAACTTTCATTCTCAGCACCTTCTTCGCCCCTCCTTCTACTGATTAGCACCATTGAAGTGCCCAGGCCACTGGTATTAGCCTTTAGGGTTCTCTCTAGAGTCAAACAAGTCTCTATTTGCAGCATCTAGTTATGAAGCTCTATCTCTTCTTCTCTTTTCTTTAAAGTTGCTACGTCATTTAACGATTAACCAAAGAAAATGAAATGATAATTTTATAATTTTCATCGCTATAAACATAATTTATAAATAAATTTGGTTTTTGAAGCCGCCAAGGTAGCGGGGAATTAATGTTGGTTAAATATTTTTAAGAGGATGGATGTCATTTAGTGAAATACAGCTGTAATAATACGACAAGGCTACTGCTTCATATAATTAAGGTTTCAAATTTTGTTAAAATTGGATTAAAATGCATAATGGAACACAAAAAGTGGTTTAATTGACCTGGAAATTATAGTTTTTTTGTAAAAAAATTACCGCCAGTCTATCATAAAATTAATGGCAAGGGATGAAAAGGAGAACGTGGAAAGAGATGCAAGTTGTTGAAAGTTTAGGGTACAGCCAAAGCCACCGAACCATTGCTATTGCTGATGGTAATGGTGGGACCCATTGATTGGGAAATTCTCTGGCTTTCTTTTGGCCTTTTTCGAGAATTGGAGGCACATATGTCCTTTCTCATTATACTATGAATGAGTAGAATTTGAATATAATGCATTTTTATTGATTTTCCGTTATCATCTATATTTGGTGTGTTTTCGTTAATAATTTTAAAACTGATGCTTCTGTTGATTGATTTATTGGTTAGGCTGGGGAACATTTCTTTTTTCCTAAATCATTATGGTCGAATGTATCTCAAAAAAACTAATTTTATAAATTTGTGAAATGATAAACAAATAAACTATCATTTTTCACATTTTATGTTTCACTTTCATTTAATAAACAACTATAAAGGGATGATTTGTGAATTGTAATGTGATTATTCCTTGGAGAAGTGGGAGTTTAATTTCTCTCACAAATTCATATTTGATTAAAGTGGTTGGTTGCACAATCTCTTTCACACAACGCAATCACAGACACATGTCGAGGAGCGCTAAAGCCAAGATTTAAGGGCCGAAAATCAACATACTTACTATAACATAAAACGAGGACCCCACAAATTAACGTAATCTTTTATTATTTCTTGTTCTCATCCTGTTTCATGCAATTATTGCATTTCCTTATATGAATCTATTTACGTTATTTTCCTATGACGTGTTTCTGTAACCTAATTATACTGAGTTTAAAATTATCAAATATATATTTTTGTTATCATAATAATGTTTTTTTTAAATCAAGTATTACAAAGCGGTGGAGATGGAGAAGCAAGTGTTTTGCTTTTATTTCAGCTACTCGGTCGGCGGCTTTGTTTCCTTCTCCAAATTTAAGGGCCCAAAAAATAGAAGAAACAAAATACGACAAGTGTTAGATTCAAACTCGAATAAATATATAATTTAGTTTTAAACAAATTAGGTTAGTAGATTAAGAGTTAAATTTTCAATAATATAATTAATAAATATTAGGTATAATAATAAAATATATTATATTTTTAAGTAGAAAATGTAACATGGACTAAAAATTGATATTTTAAAAGATAATAAAAAAGAGATAAATTATAATAGAGATCGTTCAACTATTATTTTTTTATCACCTAATTATGAAAAGTTACAAAATAATCACTCAACAATTAAAATTTGTATTTTTTGTCACCAGTTGGCTAACTTAAAATAAAAACACAAAAAATCTAAAATATTTGAGTGACAAAAAATGACAAAATTAAATTGTTTTGTTACCATTTTGTAACTTTTCATAGTCGGTAACCAAAAAAGAATAAAAAGCATAATTGGGTGTACTAATATAGTTTATCCAAAAATTGCAACATTATAAAAGATTAAAATGTCTTTGGATGGAGAATTATAAATTTTTGAGTTTTTAAAAATGTTAGTATTTTAGAATTCATCAATTCAAAAGGTTAGGATTTGTAATTGATTTGTTTAGATAAATAACTGATTTTACAAAAGTAGGCTAATGAAATTTTTATAAATTAAAAATAATCATAAAAGAAGAATAATTATATTAAGAATAAATAATGTAAAAAATATTCAATATGTATATCATTATATTTCATAAAAATTATAAATAGTTTTAATAAAATAAAATTTAAAATATTTATTATAATTAAATAAAAATAAATTTTAAGTTAAAATTTTTATTTTATAGTGGGATCATGTGTATTAAATCAAATAAAATTACTATTTATAAGCAATTTTGGAAAACCAATTATTTAGGTAGAATTTGTAAAAGAAATTTAAACTGTTAGAATTCTCTTTAAATTACTCATAAATTTTAAAATCCTCCGATATATTTACCTAAATAAATAAATTCATTTTAGAATTTTAAAACCTTAAATACAAACGAAATCATTTTACAAAATTTTCACCCAAACGTGCTCTTATATTTAAATATAAAAGCCCAAAACCCACATATTACTCTTACAATGGGCCGTGACTTGGGTTCTTAGAACCCCATTAAAATAGAAATGAGCCCGTGACCCCCACGTCAAATCTGGCAATTAGATTTAAATGGGCCGTGGACTGGGCTCTTAAAACCCTATCACATTCCGCAAACACAAGTCTTCCTCACGAAACATTTACACTGTCTCGGCAAAACAGTACTCTAGTGAGAGATTAACCATGTTTCTGTCTAGATTTGTAGGGAGAACAGCTCTCTTGGCTGCTGCTAAATCAGAAAGTTCAGCTGCGACCACCGCCGCCGCCGCATCAGCAGCTGCTCCTACTAATCTCAACCCACTTGAGCAATTTTTTGAGGCTGATAGAAATCCCGAAGATGAAAAACCTGTCTACGGTACATTCTTCGTATGCTTTTCTCTTCTTTTTTTTTTTTTTAATCATGAGTTTCCTTTTCCTTCTCTGTTTCCAATTTCCATTTCTTATTTTCTAGAATAAAGTAAAAGCAATATGGGACTATTGAATACCATATCTTTGAACCTGTTACAATCTTTGAACTTATTCGAATCTGTGGGTTGCTGGTGTTTATTCATCGAGTTCGTGCAATTGAAAGTTTGCCAAATTCACTTTAAGGGCCAGTGTTTCCCCAAGTCGGAGTTAGGACTTGAGAGTCCAAGATAATGCTTTAATTGCTCACACTCTAAAACAAACTACAATTGTAAAGGCATAATTGAATTTTAGATGCCATGTATTAGAATAAACTAGGATAACTGTTGAAAACTTGGTACCTGTTAAAGAATCAACTTTCTTGTACATCATCCCCTAAGTGACTGCTAAATTCTATATTAATAACTGTCAGGCACCTGGGAATTTAGTGCCAATGCTTTTGTTGTCGTTATTGAAGAAATCTTCAAGTCAGCATGCAAGCCACGGATATAATTTTACTTGCCACCTTGGATGAAAGATCTATTTTTATTTGGTTCTTTCTGAAACTGATAAGTCATCTATAGTTTTACTAAATTTGGATTCGAAGTTTATCTATTTGAAGTAGTTTGATGGCTGGTGTTGTGGGATAGATTTCAACTTTGGGATCAGTGTGATAGTTTCATTGGATTTCATTATCTGGTGTTATGTGGTAGTTATGATAGACTGGCCATAAATTACTCATAACAAGATTCTTACAGAAGCCCTCTTTATTTACAGGAATACATTTTCCTTAAGAAGTACAACTTTTTTTTTAATTAACTCCTATGATTGGCTTGAACCTGAAGCTATTCTTTCCACCGAGTCTGTTTAGCTAATAAAGCATTAACAACTGTTGCACTCCTAGAGGAAGGATACACTGATATTGCGGCATTTTTTTTCCCTGTTAAACTTAAACAAGAGATTTGGTTTTCATTTATAACATTTTAATTCATACCGTTTCCTGGATATATTTGCATAGTACTTGGTTATAGACCCGAATCTTTACTTTTCTGTCTTGTTTTGAGTTTCAGCATAATTACACCTAATGGATTTTTCAAAAGAATTTCTTCTTTCCCGAAGACCCTGCCCCTACCCTAAGAAGGGTAGAGCTGCTATTCAAGACCCAATCCAACCCATGTAGTCACCATGCTAATTCTAGTGCTGTTGTGATTTGTTCAATTTCTTCTTAAAATTTCGTTGCTGTCAGGTCGAAGTTGGAAAGCTTCTGAACTGCGTGTAAAGTCCTGGGATGATCTCCATAAACTATGGTATGTTCTGTTGAAAGAGAAAAACATGCTGATGACTCAACGGCAGATGCTTCATGCTCAGAATCTCCGCTTTCCCAATCCAGAACGCATCCCAAAGGTAAAACCCTGTTTCTTCTGCTTGTCATTTGATGTGCTTTGTGACCATTGTTGCTTGAATATCCTCGAGGGTCTGTTTGGATAAGGTATTTCTGGAAGGAAATTCATTTAGTTTGATATTATATGCTTAAAATCCTATTGTCTTGTTTGGTAAAAGCAGTGGAAATTTCAAAACTTGGAGGAATTTTCTGAAGGAAATTGAGTACCTGAAATCCCTCTCTGGAACCCCCATATAAAGATGTGGGTTTTCAAAATTCTTTTAAATATGTCCTCACTTTCGTTTCATATGGTCCACCGTAAAATCCAAAATTCAAAAATTAAAATATCATTTTATTTAACTATGATATACAATTTTATTTCATTGTATTATTAGTGTAACCTATAAACTTTTACAAATATAATTATTCCCATACTGCATTTTTGAAAATTTTATTTTATTTTATCTTTAATATAATTATTCTTTTATATGTATATTTACTCCATGAAAGTCCAAGAGTTTCTTTCTAAATGATATTCATAGAAACAACAAATGCTTGATTTTTTAATGGATGAATTTTAAAAGGCCCTCATTTAAAAGAACTTTGAATTTACAAAATTCCCAATCCAAACACACTGCAAATTGTTTAGATGATTAGACACTAGTTCTAAATGTTTATACTATTGTGAACAAAGTAGCGTTTTTGTAGTTCTTAGTAATAAGTCAGAATGAATGGTTAAAATGTATTAAAATGAAGCAGTCGTGTATGGTTATTCCTTGTAACTACGACTATCGAACAATCAGACTTATTTTTAAATATTTTATAAAATTTACTCTGCATAGGTAATCATGTTTGTTAATACTGAAATTATGTTTGGAATCATTCATGCTTACCAGATTATTAATATTCCTCCACCATTAGGAAGTACCTTTTGTTTACTGGATTTTTTATACTGATTATGAAATTCAGGTAAGGAAGTCGATGTGCCGAATTAAGCAAGTACTTACAGAAAGAGCAATTGAAGACCCTGATCCGAGGAGATCAGCAGAGATGAAGAGGATGATAAATGCGCTGTGATATTGTACTAAACTGCTTATCCCGTTCACTGAAGGCTTTCTATTGTTTTTGTTGGTGGAGATTCGATTCTGACTTGCTATTCCATTATGGCATCAGACATCTTAGGTGTTTAGGAACATAACTAGTGTTTTTGTTTGTTTTGGATGGCACATAATAACTGCTGCTGATGATCTTAAAGGAACTCGGTTTATTTCATATTTCCCTTTTACACTTGGTTTCTATTTTGAAAAATTTCTAACTATGTTAGCCGGATTCCTCACCGAAGTTGTAGTAAAAATATTGAGTATACACAAATGCAATGATCCAGACTGTTCAGTGGCTCAAGCTTTGTCCCCCACACAGACAGACTCGAACTCGATGGAAGAATTGTGCCTTTTTGCCTTTATTTTTAATCTTCCCTGGGGATGCTGACGGTCCACAGTCACAATCAAGTCTAAGCTTGAATCTATTCCAACTGTATTTTCAGAAATTTAAATAAATAAAAATAGATAATAAAATATGAAGGGAGTTGGAAAATGGCAACTGCGAATCCCTGCTACTTCTTACAAGTGGGGATTCGAGAGCAATAGCATTGTTTGTGTTGTGTCCTGTCAAGGCTGCTTAACACACAGCACGGAGTGGTCCCAAATGCCTGAGGGAAAGCGAAAGGGAGAATTGCCATTGCAACGATTTGAAGAATTGGTTTTGTTAGTTTAATGAATAATGCTCTCTGTTTCTGGTCTCACATACTTTCAGGATGATGGATCCCATCCCAACCATAGTCTCCACCATTCTAAAATTCTGTTTCTTTCATTCATTCAAGGCTAGTACTCGACTGATTTGTTTAGGTGAGGACAAAAACTGGTTTAGAAAAAAAATTTTAAGGACCATCCATCCAAACTTGAGCAACCGTAGCCTTTAAACCCAAGAGCAGCGGTTTATTGCCACCTACACCACTGGAAGCGCTGCCCTACCCTACCCTATTATACTACTACTATTAGTTTTGCCTGTTTCCGTTTCTAGATTCAAATTGATGATATTTAATTTGGATTTAAATATTCAACAACTTATATCTGTGATCATCATGCAAAAATTCCATGATTTTTTGAAGGCTATAGAGAATTGTTTATGCTTTGTTTACCCATAAAAGAAAATAATAAAAATTCACTTCTTATTCTTCTTTTAAAAAAATCAACTTGTTTTTATTTTTCTTATGTTGGATGAAAGAATCCAGGAGGGGAGACAACCTTAACTCTTCCTCAAGTAAGAAATTACGAGTTTGCCCTCTTTGAAGCATCACCCGCAATACCCCACACGGGTGGCTTTATCGTCCCCCGCCCTAAAAATCAAAACCCAAAAACCTTAATTTTATCGGCCGTTGAAAATCCCATTTTCCCTCATTACCCCCTCCCAAAAAATAAAAAAAAGTCAAAGGTGCCAAAACAAACACTGATGAGTCAAACACTTTTTAAGTTAATGATCTGAAACGAAATCGAACAAGTCCAGTCCCGTATCCGGAATCCCACACACGTCATTTCATTTCCGTCACAGCACTGTGACTATATCTTGCCCCTCGTTAAGTACTTGCCCGAACTGCCCATCCTATTGCCCGCTCTGCCCTACCATGTAACCCCAAGTACACCTTTCCTTTTGCCGTCTCTCTCTGTCTCTGTCTCTGTCTGTCTCTTTTTTTTTTTCTTCTCTCTCTCTCTCTCTAAAAGTCGATCAAAAACAATTTTTTTTTAATCTCTCTCGATTTTCTCTCTCTTTAATTTTCAATAATCTCTTTTGTTCTTCTATAGATCGAAAGGCGGCTTACAAAATCGGACGCGGTGGATGGATCTGAGATTGAATTAGGTCGGGTAAAAGGCGGAATCGCGATCCAAAGGGAATTAGGGTTTCCGATTTGCGATTGGGGAAATTAGGGTTTGGTTGAGGGGGGATTTTTCTGTAGATGGTAAAAGGTAGGGTTTTGGGCGGATCTAGGGCTCGGAATTGTTGAAAGAAAGGAGAGGAAATTGAAGAGGGGAAAAAGAAGATAGAAATAAGGAGGGGGAATTGATGGTACTCGAAGGGGAAAATGCAAGGCTATGCATGGGCGGGGAGGAGGTGAGGAGAGGAAAAAGGCACGGCACATGTGGACAGTCCCTACACGTTCAACGGCTGTTCTGAGTGGTGATGGTGGTGCTTCTCTCTCTTCTTCTTCTTCTTCATCTACCGTTAATTTCTTTTCAAAGGTATACCTTTTCTTCTGCTTTTATTTGATTTGATTCTATTCATTTTCTTTTCTTTTTAGTTGCTTGTTTTGTTTCGTCTTGTGATTTGATAAGAGAGGTTTTGTCGGATTGATTTGGTGGAAATGAAGAGAGGGGTTCACTTTTGCTTTTGGGATTTTGGTATGGTGGCTTAATTGGTGCCGGATTGTGTGGAAGTACTCCTAATTTTATTGGATTTTTCTTGGCTTGGTTTTGAATCAGCTGGAATATTGATCTGTTGGAAGGCATTTAACTTTTGATCTTTTGGTTGGATTGTTTGGCCGAGGTGTTCGTGTAAGAACTTTTGGCTTGATTTTTGTCGTTGTTCATACAGCGCTCCAGTTGTGGGAAGCGGTGTACTACATTGTAATTTGGGTAATGATTGAGAAGAGTTTGTTTCCTTGGGGCCAATTTACGTTTTTCTCTAACATATCTTTTGTGTGCTAAATTATGATACCAGAACATCCTTTTCTTTTCATATACAAGTTTTTCTATAGACGATACGGTCCTTCCATTGACTTGTCTGAAATTTATAATTGTGGACTTCTAGTAGCAGTCGCTTAGCATGCTTTGGATGTTTTACTTTCACCCAATATGTTGGAGTTATGGACAGGGGGAGTGTTGGGAAATGATAGAGAAATTTCGGTCCAGATAGATCAATGTATATATGTTGATCATGGGAATTTCCCTACCATCAAGGAGTGTTAAGGAGAAGAAATCACCAGCGTTATTGTTGTTCAGAATATTGGGAAGTTTCCAAAGTGTGGACAGGTCGAATCATGAAATTTGTTGATAAAGAATTAGTTTCTGGTTCATCATTTGCTCTTAAGTTGTATTATAATAGATACTGAGAAGTATTTTGCCATTTGATGTAGATTTACTGAAGAGAAGTATTTGTTTCATGAATTTGTTTAAAAGTGGCCAGTCATGCTCTATATGGTGTATATGCCTCTTTTCTGTACATATGAATCTCAGAAGTCTTTCTTGTCTAATAAAGCTGGATTACTGGACTCAGACTAGATCTGAGTGGTTGAATGACTTGCTAATTCAACTTCTCCTTGGTTGTTGCTGTAAAATATCTTTAGATATATATGAACTACTATAATTCCTTCCTGCTATTGTTGAAGTTTGATGGCTTAGGGATAATTAATTTGCAATTTTCTCGTAAATTGAATTTTAGTAGATTTATTTCTTACATTGTGAAACTATGGTTTGATATCTATAGAAGCTTTGTAAATTTACTGAAGAAAAACTTGTTTGTTTTGTGAATTTATTTAGAAACTGACTGATCATACCCTAAATGGTGTTATTATTTGCATCTTTATCTATACATATGCTTTTCAAAAGTCCTTATCTAATAAAACTGGATTATTGGAATCACAACAGATCTGAATAGCTGAATTTCTTGCTATTTGCTAGTAGAGGGTTGTTCTTGGAGTTGTTTCTGTCTGTGTTAAATTACCTGCACTGCTTCCTTTGGGTGGCTTAGTCTTTGAAGCCAAGAGTTGGTGGCTTTTAGAAACAACTGAGTGGGTTACAATCTGGGTTTTTGATCAAGCATTTTTTTTCATAGTACAAATTGCTTTATTTTTTCACTGATAAAAAATTACATACACGGTTGGATGTTCACTAAGTTACTGACATAGCCTGTTTTGCTACCAATAGGATGGACGTAAGATCAGTGTTGGTGACTGTGCTCTCTTCAAACCGCCTGAAGATTCTCCACCTTTCATTGGAATAATTCGTTGTCTAACTGCTGGGAAAGAAAACAAGTTAAAGTTGTGTGTAAATTGGCTTTATCGACCTGCTGAAGTAAAGCTTGGCAAAGGCCTCCTGTTGGAAGCTGCGCCAAACGAAATCTTTTATTCCTTCCATAAGGATGAGATTCCTGCTGCATCTTTACTCCATCCGTGTAAAGTTGCATTCCTTCCTAAAGACGTTGAACTTCCATCAGGGATTTGCTCATTTGTGTGCCGGCGAGTTTATGACATTACAAACAAGTGTTTATGGTGGCTAACCGATCAAGATTATATTAATGTGAGTTCTAGCTGCTCCTTCATATGTCTTATTAATGTTGTACCCTTTTTATTGATATTTTCTTCTTATATTTTCAGGAACTACAAGAAGAAGTAGATCAGCTGTTGTATAAGACGCGCTTAGAGATGCATGCAACAGTGCAGCAGGGTGGCCGTTCTCCAAAGCCAATAAATGGTCCGACGTCAACATCACAGTTAAAACCTGGTTCAGATAGCGTACAGAACAGTGCTTCCTCATTTCCTTCTCAGGGTAAGGGGAAAAAGAGGGAGCGTGGGGATCAAGGCTTCGAGCCTGTCAAAAGGGAACGTACTAGTAAAATGGATGATGGGGATTCTGGTCATGGTAGACCAGAAGTTAATCTAAAATCTGAGATTGCTAAAATTACTGAAAAGGGGGGACTAGAAGATTATGCAGGAGTTGAGAAATTGGTTCAACTCATGGTGTCTGAGAGAAATGAGAAGAAAATAGATTTGGTGAGCCGGTCAATGCTTGCTGGTGTCATAGCAGCTACAGATAAGTTTGACTGTCTTAGCCATTTTGTTCAGCTCAGAGGGTTGCCTGTTTTTGATGAATGGCTCCAGGAAGTCCACAAAGGGAAGATTGGAGATGGTAGCGGCTCCAAGGATGATAGATCAGTTGATGATTTTCTTTTAACCTTACTCCGAGCTCTTGATAAGCTACCTGTAAATCTTACAGCTCTGCAGATGTGTAACATTGGCAAGTCTGTGAATCATTTGCGTACTCATAAGAATATAGAAATACAGAAGAAAGCAAGGAGTTTAGTTGATACATGGAAAAAACGAGTAGAGGCTGAGATGGATGCCAAGTGTGGTTCAAATCAGGGTGTTCCGTGGTCTGCTAGAGCTCGTCTCTCTGATGTTTCTCACAGTGGAAGCAAGCACTCTGGATCATCTGATGTTGCCATGAAGAGTTCAGTAACCCAACTTTCTGCCTCTAAAACTGGTTCGGTTAAGCTTGCTCAAGGGGAGATCACGACCAAGTCTGCTTCTGCATCACCAGGGCCTGTGAAGGCAGCAACATCACCTGCCTCAGCCAGTACAAACTTAAAAGATGGGCAGGCACGAAATGCTGCTGTTGTTGGCACCTCTGACCCTCAAACTACCACTCGGGATGAAAAAAGCAGCAGTTCTAGTCAGTCCCACAACAATAGTCAGTCTTGTTCTAGTGATCATGGGAAGACTGGGGGAGTTTCTGGAAAGGAGGATGCAAGAAGTTCTGCAGCTGGTTCAGGAATAGTGGCTAAGATCTCAGGTAGTTCTTCACGGCACCGGAAATCCATTAATGGTTTCCCAGGTCCATCAGGAGCTCAAAGGGAAGCTGGATCAAGCAAAAATTCTTCATTGCATAGAAATCCTGCTTCAGAAAAAGTATCACAGTCTGGTTTAACATGTGAAAAGTTAACTGATCCTCCTACAGCTGAGGGTAATAGTCATAAGTTCATTGTTAAGATCCCAAATAGAGGTAGAAGTCCTGCACAAAGTGCCAGTGGAGGATCTCTTGAAGATCATCCAGTCATGAATAGCAGAGCTTCTTCTCCTGTGCTTTCAGAGAAACATGAGCAATTAGATCGTAACATGAAGGAGAAAAGTGAGAGTTATCGGGCAAATGTTGCCACTGATGTGAATACCGAATCTTGGCAGAGCAATGACTTCAAAGATGTGCTGACTGGGTCTGATGAGGGAGATGGTTCACCTGCAGCTGTTCATGATGAGGAAAACTGTAGGACTGGAGAAGATGCTAGGAAAACAACTGAAGTTACAAAAACTGCTTCCTCATCTTCTGGAAATGAACTTAAATCAGGGAAACTGCAAGATGCTTCTTTTAGTTCTATAAATGCTCTAATTGATAGTTGTGCTAAGTACGCCGAAGCAAATGAGTGCTTGCCAGTTGGGGATGATGCTGGAATGAATTTGCTTGCTAGTGTGGCTACTGGAGACTTCTCTAAGTCAGATGGGGCTTCACCGATTGATTCTCCACAAAGAAATACCCCTCTTGTTGAGCATTCTTCCACAGGCAATGAAACTAAATTAAAACCTTCTTCGGGGGATGAGGTTGTTCAAAATCGGAATCAGTCTGTTGAGGGTACAGATGATGAGCATCTAAAGCAGGGTGTTGCTGCTGGTAATTCATGGCCTAAAAATGCAGAAAGCAAGACTGGTTCCTCTCTAGAGAAATTAGGAGGAGAGCCGAATGAGCATTTAACTTCATCTTTGCCGAAGATTGCAGATCAGTGTCCTGAAAATGGTAAATTAAAGGAAATTGTGATGGCTGCTTTAGTCAATCTGCCTTCTGCATGCACTGTGGAGAAAACTACTGATATTGATGATTCCAAAGAGCGCTTGGATAAAAAGTCTGATGAAGTGGACGATGATTGCTGTTTGGATGCTAAACAAAAGGGGAGCACTTCTGCGGTAAATGAAGAGGTCATTGATCCAGGTGTAAAAGTGGAGAAAGAAGTGGTTGAAGGTTCATCATCTGTACCTTCTATTGAAGTTGATGCGGATAATAACAAGAAAAATGTCACTGAAGATTCAGAGAGAAGTTCACAGACTCATCAGAAGGCAAATGTTTTTGGGCATTCCATCAAAGGAACAGATAAAGAAGCACTGCCTCCTGGTCCTTCCGGAGATACAGTTTTGGAACATGTTGATGAAGTGAAGGCTGAGAAGGATGTTGAGACTGATGCACCGAGTTATGCCAGTCACAATGAGAAACAAAAACCTGAGTTGGAAAGTAATGCTTCTCTGATCATTGATGTCCTTATTAAGTTTGAAGCACTTGTTATTTATTATTTTAAGCTTTTGTTTTGCGTTCCTTTATTACTATTATTATTATTATTATTATTATTATTATTATTATTATTATTTTGTCATTATTAAACTGATAATTAAATTGAATATGTTTTGGTTCAGTTGTTACTGCCCAGAAAGGTGAGCACGTGCAGGAGAACTTAGAATGTAGTGAGGGTCATGAAGCACATGGTAGACCATCTCCTTGTAAGGCATTGTCAGAAACAGAACAAACTAAGAGGCCAAGGGCATCTAAGGTGACTGGTGTAGAAGCAGATGAAGCAGAAGAATGCACATCAATCACTACAGATACTCCTGCTACAGGTGTTGCTGATACAGATGCTAAAGTAGAATTCGACTTGAATGAGGACTTCAATGCAGATGATGGGAAATTCTTGGAATCAAATAATGTGACAGCTCCTGTCCAATTAATTAGCTCATTGCCTTTCCCTGTTTCTTCCGTGTCTAGCAGCCTTCCTGCTTCTATTACTATTGCTGCTGCTGCTAAAGGCCCCTTTGTTCCCCCACAGGACCTGCTGAGGACTAAAGGGGCACTCGGTTGGAAGGGATCAGCTGCTACAAGTGCGTTTCGGCCAGCTGAACCCAGAAAAAGTCTAGATATGCCTCTGGGTACAAATAATGCTTCCATTCCTGATGCCACTACCGGAAAACAGTGTCGTCCTCCATTGGATATTGATTTGAATGTACCTGATGAGAGAGTCCTTGAGGATCTTGCTTTTCAAAGTTCTACCCAGGGCACAGACTCTGCACTAGACCTTTCAAATAATCGTGATTTCAAATGTGGGTTGGTTGGTTCGGCACCCGTTCGCTCTTCTGGTGGACTTGATCTTGATTTGAACAGAGTTGATGAACCTGCTGATTTGGGTAATCACTCAACTGGAAATAGTCGCAGAATAGATGCCCCTATGCATCCAATAAAATCATCAGTTGGTATTCTTAATGGTGAGGCAAGTTTCCGCAGGGACTTTGATTTGAACAATGGACCTGCTGTTGATGAGGCGAGTGCTGAACCATCACTATTTAGCCATCATAATAGAAACAGCAACGTGCTATCTCAAGCACCAGTTCCCAGCCTGCAGATAAACAATGCTGAGATGGCAAATTTCTCGTCATGGTTTCCTACAGGGAATACATACTCAGCTGTTACTATTCCATCAATTTTGCCTGATAGGGAACAACCTTTTCCAATTGTTGCAACTGGTGGAACACAAAGGGTGTTGGGTCCCCCTACTGGTGCCACCCCTTTTAATCCTGATGTCTATAGGGCACCTGTGTTGTCATCTTCACCAGCAGTGCCCTTTCCATCAACTCCTTTCCAATATCCTGTGTTTCCCTTTGGAACAACTTTTCCTCTTCCTTCAACCAGCTTTTCTGGCAGTTCAACAACTTATGCTGATTCATCTTCTGGTGGGAGGTTTTGTTTTCCCCCAGTCCATTCACAATTGTTAGGACCTGCTGGCACTGTTCCATGCCATTACACAAGGCCCTATGTTGTTAACCTTCCGGACAGTAGTTATAATAGTAGTGCTGAGAGTGGAAGGAAGTGGGGAAGGCAAGGTCTAGATTTAAATGCAGGGCCTGGAGGTCCAGACATTGAAGGAAGAGATGAGACAGCACCTCTTGCATCTCGGCATCTGTCTGTTGCCAGTTCTCAGGCCCTGGCAGAGGAACAAGCAAGAATGTATCAGGTGCCAGGTGGGGTTTTGAAAAGGAAGGAACCTGAGGGAGGATGGGATGGATACAAGCAATCTTCATGGCAGTAGCATCCTTAGATGTCACTGTTTAGTGGCCCATTAAAGCTTGTGAGTCATTTAGTTTCTTCTCAGCTTCTTTTGACAAATTCTCCATTTTTCTTCTCCCCATTTTACTATTTCTATACCTACTAGGGAGAAAATTGATATTAGAACTAGGGAATTTTTTATTGACTAATTTGATGTATTCTTTTTCAGTTCTTCAAGGATGGGCATTGGCTAACCCCCAGAGGTCTTCTGACCTGTGTTTGCTTAGAGGATGGGTGGTAAGTGAGCCATTTGATGTTTGTTCATAGTCTCCAACCCCCCACCTTTTCAGCGTATCGACTGTACCGTAAAAGAATCTGTTCGGGGTGTATTCAAGCTTTGTTCCTTGAATTTGTTCTGGACACAGATCATTTTCCCTTTGTAGATATTATAACTGTTGGAAATCATGCCCATATGTTGCCCAGACATTAGAAATTGGTGCCCATACTGCTTTTTAGTGCATATCTTTCTTGACTTTTTTTTTTCTTTCACTTTTTAATTTTCTTTTTCATTTTCTTTTCCAATTAAAGTGGTCACCGAATTTTGATACTGAAGCCTTTTTTCTGATGTGGCATGACTTGGTTGCTGTGGTTGATGATGTATTCATATATTTTATTTAATTGATAAACTCTAATTGTAGTTGCTACAGTTTTAATTGGTGTCAGCTTTGCTTGCTATGAAATATTATTAGAATGTAATGGAGGCAGTAAGACTGAGTGCATACACTAGAGTGGGCAAGTAATATTTGATCATTCATCCTTTTCCATTGCGTTCATATATTTGGTGTTGATTTGAGTAGTAGGCAAAGCCAAGCCCTTTCTGGAATCTGGAGCTTGCGGTGAGCCATTGACATATTCACATCAAATTTCCATGTTTCGATTTCTACATGTCCCATATCCATTTGGAAAACAGAATATTCTGAAGACAATGCAACTGTTCTGTTCTGTACGAGTATTAGTGTCCTTGTTTGTGCTTGACCCACGTCAGTCTTAACAGCATCGAGCAAAATCATGACGCACGTCGAATTGGTTATTAAGTTTACGCACCAGAAAATAATAATTGGGTCTTCTCTTGAACGTAAAGACGTGCAATTCCGATATCGATAATCATTCCTTGACTTCAATTACAGCAAAAACTGTTCTCATCATCCATTTCCTCCGCATTGGGAATGTTTATGAATATATAATATAAAAACTTCAATTGTAAGATGACATAACTCAAAGCACACTTGTGTTTTTCTTTTTCATGCATAAAACCACAAGTCCATTAAGCTTTAACTCTATACAAGAAATCACTATAGTAAATTAGCATCAGAATTAAAGCGTAAGATTAAAAATAAATCTGTATGCTAAAAGCGTTGCATGATAAACAAGCCGACTTGATCCTGATTGTCTAAAAAGAATCTCTAGGTAGCAAGAGGAACACAAGCATTTGATTTTTGACTGAAGCCAATCTGTCTCATTTAGCAGGCACAAAGTTCCTCCCGCAGAAGACATTTCTGCAATTTGAATGAATGGAAAGGAGATCATGTCCTGGATATTGTTGCTTCCGGATTAAACAAATACACAGTAATCGCACAGTTCTTACACATCCGTACACGATATGTCAAGATGCAACTGGTTAAGTCTCACACTCAAGTTTGAAAGTTTTGTTACTTGCATTTGATTTAATTGAATACAACAAATCACTTCAATAGCTAATAATTTAGTGAGCTTCGAAGCAAGAGAATGCAGAACACAGAAATGATTCAATTATTAGGGGATTCTTAGTTTCGCTTGTTGATAACACAAAGACCAAATGTGCCATGTCATATCTAAGCTACTCAGTATCAAGTATGCATACTAATTCAAAAGCTTTAAATTTCATATGTTAAGACTATCAGATAATGACAAGCACCCAAAACTTTAATAAGAGAGAATACTGACATTAGACATCCTCGACTTGGCTTTTTCTTCTTCTCCTTCTGTTTTTGGGGTGGCTTGATCACAACTTTGATTGCAGCATCAAAAACTGCTTTCACGTTCTGCACAAGCAAAATCATAACTGAAAAGCTCCATGCTACTTGTAAAACAACGCATCAATCTTTTTTAGACTGGCATAACACCAGGATCTGAGCCTAAAGTATGGAAGCTCCAAAGACAAGTTTGAGATAGGATCTTTATGTTAGTGACATGACGTGATGCATGTCAACAGATAAAGAGTTAACAAGTGACCAAGATCGAAGAGTTCATGTCTATAAACCAATTTCCACCAAGAACTCCTCCTTAAGAGACTCAAGTCTCCCTAGGTCATTAATAAAGAGTAGTTACCAAACTTTTTTCATACCTGCTGAGTTTTTGAGCTGCACTCAATGTAATAAGCAGCACCTATCTGTTTGCAGAGCTCCTCACCCTGTTTTTCATAAGATGGTTAAAGTACAAAAACGCTAATAACATCTATATTACAAATTCTACCTGTAAGAGGTATCACACCTGTGCAGTGCTAACCGGCAGCAAGCCAGGATGATCAGCCAGATAATGTTTATCCTCACGAAGATCTATTTGTCCATTTAAAAAAAAAAAGAAATTAGTACATTATCTAGCAAATGATCACGTAAAAATTGCAATGTTGCCTATAGTACTAAATTAACTTTTAAAGGCTCCTTTATAAAAAACATGGATCATTCAAATACCAATTCAAAAGGGCGCATTAAAAGTTTCAGGTTAAAAAATTTCCGTTCAGAAGATGCAAGAACTCGCAATTTCTATTTCTATATGAGAGCACTAAACAGTCCATTTGGTCAATTAGCTGGAGAAGTAGTCTGTCCAGTAGAATTTAAAATATGCAACATCAACATAAGGTGAAAACAATGGAGAAAAGAAGATACTAAGATTTAACTGGAAGTGTCACTAAATTGTGGACTTGATATTGAAGTAATCAAGGACTTGTGCAGAAGCAATTGACAACTATTCTCTAAACTATTTGCCTTCAACATTGCATTTAATTTTTCGATGAGCATGACCACTTTTAGATCAAAACAACACAAAACTACCTCATGATATTCGAGCAAGCTAGAGTTCAGGCCTATGATTATAATAAAATAGCATTGGATTTCCACCTACCAAGGTTTGAAAAACAAATTTCACTCAAGGGAATATTTTTCTGTTCATTTGTTCTCTCAAGTCTTAGTAGTCTATATCCTACCTTTCTTCCATCTCTACGAGATGCATGACTTCAGTTAGACCAAATCTCTAGTACATCAAGTAGTTTCCAAACAAAATTTTTGCACTACACACATCAATCAGTGCCACTTCCACTACCTCTTAATTTATTGCATGAGTTAATTGCACCAGACATCCCATAACTATTAGTCTATGAGCCCCATTCTAAATATTACTCCAATCTCCAATTTCATGCAGATATCATTTAAGTAGTTTTTAAACTATCTGGTGATGCAACTCTACTACAAAGTCTAGAATGTGAAAAACTAAATTAAGATCTAGTTTCACTAAAAATGCTAGTGATGTAATTGCAGAATTACCCAATTTGGTGCCAACCAGAACCACAGGGACGCCTGGGGCATAATGCTGAAGTTCAGGAATCCACTGTCACCAAAGAATTGCAGAATATTAACATAAGATATCACAAATGTTGAAAGGAGTTGAATATCCAAGATAATTCACCTTTTTTAGTATGTTCTCATAGCTTGCTCGACTAACTAATGAGAAAGCTAGGACAAAGACATCTGCACCTCTGTAGCTCAATGGCCTTAGTCTGTTGTAATCCTCTTGTCCTATAAAAATGTTATCAATCAATACTTGAAAACAAGTTTAAATTTTAAGAAAATGTTTATCAAATTTCACTTTAAAAAGAAACAAAAAACTTTGATGAGAAAATTCAATGCCATACTGACTGTAAATTGGAGCTTCAAACATAAAACTTAAAGCATAAAACGTCAAAGTAGAATTGATACCAGCCGTGTCCCAAAGACCTAAGTTCACAGTTGTGCCTTCAACTACAACGTTGGCACTGAAGTTATCAAAAACTGTTGGTATGTAATCCTGATAACAAAGCACAGTAAAACCCCAGATTCAAACACTAAAAGAACAAGAGAAACCCAGATGAGAAAATTCAGCTAAGTTGTAAGAACCCCAAAAGGACATACTTTTGATGATCATGAATAAGTAAGCTAGAAGCATGTTCAGAACTATAAAGCTAGAGTCTTTACATGAAAAAAAAAGAATAAATGGAAACTTTAGCAGCAAAAATCTAAAAAACAAGATATATACCCAGAGAGATAAGAAAAGAGGAAAAAATAAGAACATACTGTCGGGAACTTGTTACTTGTATAGCAAATAAGCATGCAAGTCTTGCCAACAGCTCCATCTCCAACTGTTACACATTTGATAAATCTTGAAGCGCTTGAAGCCATTGAAACACAAAACAATAAAGCAAATACAGAAAAAAAAAAAAAGAAAAAGAAAAAAGCTTGGGTAGTTTTGATGGATGGATAAATTTATGATCTTTTTTAGTTGGATTTTGGATTTAGAGACAAAGAGTGTGAGAGAGAAGAGTGGGGTGGATCACATGATTCTCACTCATTTCACTTCTTCTCTATCAATTCTATTACTACTCTTACTACTTTTTTCTTTCTTTCTTGACAATGGAGATTGTGAATTTATTGCACAACTCCAGATTTTGTTTTAGTGTTAATATTTCTTCTTTGAATTATGCATAATTTACTTCTTTCTTCCTTATCCACTTTTCATTTTTGAAGTTGAGTAATATAGGGGTTAAGAGCTTTTAAAAGATAATATAATAATAAGCTCAAAGTATTTTTTGGTTTCTAATTTTCTATTGAGTAAATTGCACGGTTATTAGATTATTAGTAAATTTATATTTTAGTCACTTAACTTCAGATGTTATAAAATAGTCATTAAACTATTCGAAAGTTTTCGTTTAAGTGAAGTTGAGTGACTAAACCATAGACATACTAATAGTTTAGTGACATTGGGTACAATTTACCCTTTTTATTATAGATTAGTGATTTTTATTATGTTATTAATATTATTAAGTGATTTCCATCACCTAATATAATTTTATCACACAAAGAAATTCAAAAAAGAAAATTGGGTTCTATTTTGAGGAAAGCAACACATAAAGACACAGACACCATCAATTTTTTTTTCTTTTTTGGCACGTTGTTTAAGGAGAAAAGAAAAACTCTAGGCTTTTCAACAATTTGACGTGATGAATATTATTTAAATGATGAAATTAAACACATTTAATAATTAATAAATGTATAATTATTTTTTAAAATGAAAGATTGAATCGGTCGATAGTTATATCCCACATAATGATAAAAACTAGTTTTCTAAGATGTTTTTGAGGTGCCTTGCTTATAATTAAAATTAAAATTCACCTTCACGAGATAATTATTATTTAATATTATCTAATTAGGATCAAATTTCGTTAATGTGTAATTAAATATCTTGAAATTTTAATTATAAAATTTAACTATCGTATTTAAAATTAAATATTTAATTTATTTTTATATTAGATAAATATAATTATTTATATATGTAATATATATAAATATGAAATAATTTATATTAATTGAATTAAATTAAAATATATATTTAAAAATAATTATGGATAGTGAAATGAATAGACTTGATACATATATATTTTAAGAAAAACATTAACATTTTAATCGAATTTATAATTTCCAAAAAGAAAAATTAAGAATTGGCGTGCCACTAAAATCCCATTGAAGTGATACACCTACTACATTAAATATATAGATGATATTATATGGGTGAGAAGACCCTTTGGGTTTTATATTTAGGACCACACCGCATTTATTGTTATTATTATTAGAGAAGGAGATTTTAATTCTTTTAATGTCATATTCCGATTGGACCGCTCTATTTGGACTCATTCAATTTTCAAATCATATTTATAATTGAATTGAAACTTCATTTTTAGATAAATCTAATTTTAAGTGAAATTAAAATATAAAATAATGTGTTGATGGTTTAACAAAAGAAAATGGTACATGGGAATTATGAAAATGAAAAAGCAGGGAATCTAGGTGAGTTGGTCTTCCCCAAAATTAGCAAAAGTTTAGGGGTGAAGTCCAATAATTGCAAAGCATTGATAAAGTGGTGGTGGAAGGTATAAGTAAAGATTAAGTAAACATAATAAAAGCAAAAGCAAGGATTGCCCACAAAAGTTAAACAAGTGTTTAGCTAAAGTTGCACTTATCATCTTAATTTCTTTTTTATTTTTATTTTGCTTAAAAGCTTTAATGCTTTCGCCTTTACTCTTTCCTCCCACGGAAGTTTTTTTTTTATTAAAAATTGAATTATATTGTTTATTTTTCATTAATAAATTAATTCATATATCTTAATTTAAAGAATAAATCAATATTTTTAAAACTAAATTGATAATCATATAAACAATTTATCAGTCCAACCGATTCAATTAAAAAAATTAATAAAATCTGCAATCTATCTCTGGGTCTCCAGCCACAAAGTCTCAACAACCAGGGGCCAATCTCCATTAAATTGAACAGGCCCTGACTCCATTACAGTTGGGTCAAGTTCATTGGACCTCAAAACCCATTGTTTGAGCTCACTAAGCAATTTCTACATAGAAATTTTGTTAATTTTCCCGAAGCTGAAAGCTATTGCGGCAAGATCCCAGCAGAAGAATATACAGAAAGGTAGAAGATGAGTTCGGGGGAACCTAGTTTCGAAGAATTGTTGGAGGAGAAGAAGCGTGTCAGGAACCCTCTTGTCCCTGTCGGTAATTTTCCATTTCCCCTCTTCAAATTCTCCGATTTTATGCTTGCTTTTTATCTATTTTTTGTATGAAAGATTTGTGGTTCGAATTTTATAGAAATTAAACTTTTGTTTGCTTCAGTTTGTCTTGCAGATCCATAGTTGGAAGGATGTTTCTGATAAAGTTTTTCTAATTTTAAGCTTTCATTAATAAATTGATGTTTCTGATAGCCAGTTTAAGCTACCTAATTAACAACCCCATTGCTAATGCTTTATTCCTTTAAATGAAATCTCAAGTGTGAAAATTGTGTAGCTAAGTGCTTTGATTTGTTATGTGTATGTAGCATATTCTTGGAGTTGCCCTTTTATTTGGCTGCAAAAACACTTCACTTCCTCGATTATGTTGAGTTTTTGCTTAACTAAGCATTGCTTCATGTGGTTACTATCCAAATGGGAGCTGTAAATTAACGTAAATTTCTTAGAGTTACACCTCAAAGTATGTAATAGGACCTTTCGTGGATGATCGGATGCCAACTCTTTGTAATCAATTTGAGTGTATTGCTTTACTCCTTTTTATTGTCTGTTGATGCTTGAGAATTTGCTTGGTCTTATGTTTCTAGCCTCTTGGACTAGTGAGCTGCTTTGTCTCACCTTTGTTTTTTATTTCATGTTAATAGAACTAGTACTGAATGAAACTAGATTGTACCTGTGAGCATATCCATAGTATATCAATATTTGAAATAAAAGTTTTTTATTTTTTAAATTTTCTAGAGGACTTTTTGAAAATTCTCTTCATTGGTTTTTTTGGCCAAGTTTGTATGTTCAACATGAAGCAATGAGCATCCTGTATTTTGGTATTTTATTGTTGCCTGTTTTGCATTTCTTTATTTTTACAAATTTGTCTTTACCAAAGTATTATAATTGTTATTGGCAACTTTTCATTTATAATATGACAATTAGAAGGATCATGCTTCACTGTGAATACCATTACCAGTTCCATTGATGAATTGAATCCTAAGATGCTTGTGTGACTATCAGTTAGTGAGATGCTGTCACTCTTATCAAACCTAGACATGAAGAGTGTCTGTGTAGGAGTTGGGAACCCTGGAAGCTTGTGTCCAAAACCTAATCAATGACCTTCCTTGCATGTTCTATACTATGAACTCCATGTCTTTTTCCAAGGATTTGATTTAATTTATTGGCTACCTAATCATCTTGCAGAGTTCACACTGGGATGGATTATTAAATAGCAAAGAGATTTATATAGTGCTTACAACTTGGTTCAATTCGGTTTTATTTATTGCTATTTTGAACTTCATTTAATGTTTAGGTTGTTTGCTGTTTTCCTTTGTTTTGTTTTCATCTTCAGCTCGATAGCTTGTAGTGCTTTAGGCATTTGCTGCACGTTAGGATGTTGTTAGCTACCTTAAATGCATAATCTAATCAATGCTGAACCGTACTTAACTAATTGAGGGATTAGCTTACTAAGACTTTTGATTGGTGCTCTTGTTGCATTTACCAGGCTTAATTGTGATATTTCATAGTACTAGAATTATATTTGGTATTTTACATTATATCAGGGTTTAGCATCTTAATATGTTGTCAAGGTTTGGAGTCCAAGTAAGATGTTATTTCCAACTGGAACCCGGGTTTATGTAAAACCAATACAATCTTCTTTGCTGTGTGATGCTAGTGGAAACAAATAGTCGTCGAAATTCGTAGCCTCTAATAGATTTGGGCATATACAGGTGCACTTATTACCGCTGGAGTGCTCACTGCGGGGTTGATCAGTTTTAGACAAGGAAATTCTCAGTTGGGTCAGATGCTGATGCGAGCTAGGGTGGTAGTTCAGGGAGCTACAGTTGCTCTTATGGTTGGCACTGCATACTACTATGGGGATAATCCCTGGAAATCGAGTTAGAACACTCAGTTTCTTGGTTGCAACCATTATATTGTTTTTATTTTGATATGCAATTTCTTTTTATAGCTATAAATGTTGAACAAAAGCATCATACCAAGAAAGCAAATGCCCTCAGATTGATATAGTTTGGGAATAAATTAAATATGCTCTATGCATGTCTTATTCTAAGATATTATTATTTAGTACATATGTATATGTAATGTTGAATATGTATTTGTTTAAGGCCCAAAGGATAGGGACAAAGAACCAGCTGCTCAGGGGGCAGCGAAATTTAATTTTGGTTTTCGAAAAAATTAATTAAAATTTTATATTAAATAATTTGAGTTACGCAATTCTGTGAAATAAAAGCTAAAACCGAAAAAAAAAAACAATATCTCTCACGTCAAATAAATAAATCTATGCCTTCTAATCTAATTCGCTTGACACGGCCGTTTATCTACCAAATCGGGAAGGCGACTAATCAGATTTTATCCTATCATCAAACAGTATTTATTCTAGTTAATCACTCAAAAATCAGTAATTATCTTTAACTTTTATCACAATCATTTTAATCTAAATAATATTATCTAAACAGTAATTAGCTTGATCCAATTAATTTATCATATTTGTTTAAATTTAAAATCAATTTTATCTTAAAATTATATATAAAATTTAGTTTAATGTGTAATTGTATAGATGAATTTTAATTTGGTACAATTATATATTTGCATGCAATTTTAGTTTTGATTCAATTATAAATAAATACTTTAATTTATTTTATATTGAAAAAGTGCAATTATTTCTATATGCAATATATAGATATAAAATGATGCTACATAAATAATTGTGTTAATAATTTGTAAAAATTGAGTAAATTAAAATTTTTGTATAAAATTATACAAAATTAAAATTTTAATTATATATTAAATTAAAATTCTGTATAATTTTAAAATTTATCTTTATTTTTCCCGCAATCATGATGATAAAATTTTGTTGGAATATCATAGAAGAATTTTATTATTATCATCTAACGTCAAAATTAATTTAATTTTATGTGCACAATTTATTTACCTTTTATTCCTATCCAAAAAGGGTAAAGAAAAGGAAAAAAGAAAAACATTTCTCGCTAAATCCGTCAAGTCAATTTCTAAAACGAAGACGGGAAGCCGTTTCAACCCGAGTAGCTAAAGCTTAAAGCTAATCCTCTTCCATTATTTGATTAAAAGAAAAAGAAAGCCCATTGATCAAGTCTCATCGCCAAAGATCACCGCTGGTTTTGGGGTGCCTTCAATCCATCCCTGAAATCTGGTTCCCCATTCCGTCCCCAGCTCAGCTCTCTTTCTAAAATACAACTCCTGATTTAGCTTTTTAATTTTTGTGGATCAAGGTTAGATCAACTAAATTTCTTGATATCTCAGCAAATTTCTTTACTTATCGCCTTTTAAGCTATATTCTTTTATGAGCTCCGCACGATTATATATTTTTGCATGTTGAGATTTTGATGAAAGCAATCTCACCTAGAGCCTGACTTCTAGCTAAAATCCCATTTTACTTCTTTTTTATTTATTGAAGACTTTTTCATATGAAATTGCAATATGTTTTAAAGTTATATCTTTTTTAATAAAGTTCTAGGTAGTCTTTTATATACGTGTAGTACTAGCTGATATCAATTTTGGTTAGTCTTCCCGTCTTTGAAGCTTAAGAGGATAAAACTTATTATATTATAAGGAATTTTGATGGTGTTCATGGGAAAATGGGGAAGGAAAGGTTGGTAAAATTCTTGCTCAACCAGTGGGTGCCACGCAAGATCTACATTGGACATTTAGATTCCATGTAAGCTTCCGGTTAGTATTCCCGTTTGAAGGGCTGCTGAAAGGGCTAGATTAACACTGAAAAGGTTTAGGACTGATTGTGTACAAGTTGTAGAACGAATGAAAAAAGACTAGGTTTTAGGACAAATTATTCTTATCTCAAGAAATGTATATTAGGTAACAACTGGTTAAAGAATTATGATGTTAGTTTCCCCAACAAATGACTGAAAGGTCTAGGTGGTTTATGGGATTGGTTCTCTTTCAAATAGTTAGACATGTTAGTTTTGGTCCTAGATTTGTTGTTGTTCATTTGGAAAGTAAGGTAAATCCGAGTTATCTCTATTGGATGGGTAATTCATGTAATTTTGCAATGCTTCTGTTGGGTTGTCACTAAAAGAAATTTAGCACTTGACATTCTAGTTGAATCCTTATGAGTTGGTCGATCACAGTTAGATGAGCATTCACTGAATTGTAACTAAGCTGTGTATTGAAGGTAAGTTTTTTGTTCCCATTTGTTTCTATTTGGTAGCAGAGAAAATGGAGGGCCATACAGAAATATACCAAATGAAGTGTTTTATTTTTTATTTCTAAGGCAATTAATGTACTGGATCAAGTTAGGACACAATGGGATATTTAGTTTGCCTTGCGTTATTTTTTTTTTTAATGTTTCTTATCTTAAAATTAAGCTGTTGCTAGGGTTTTTCTTTTCTGCCTATCAAGAACTTTGATTATGGTCTAATGTTACTTTTGTTTGATTTAATCTGTGTCAAATAGATGCCAGAGAGGTCAAAATCTTCTTCTGTAAGTAATCTTCCACTCATCCTGGACATTGATGACTTTAAGGTAATGATTCTAACCACCGATTTAAGCTTTCCATTAGTTAAAGATTGTGATTGGCCAAAAAGAAGACTGTCAGAGCCTCTTTTAGTGTTCTCATTGGATGCCTTTGGATAACTTTATGGTTGAATGTCAACTGGCAGGGTGATTTTTCATTTGATGCATTATTTGGGAACCTGGTTAACGAGCTCCTGCCATCTTTCCAAGAAGAAGAAGCAGATACAGCAGGTGGACATGGCCTTGGTGGGACTGAGGCTCTACCAAATGGACATGCCCGTGCCTCTTCCGATGCAGCAAAATTTGCACAAGGAGACTCTATCCCTCTATTTCCAGAAGTAGATGCTTTGCTATCACTGTTCAAGGATTCTTGTAAAGAGTTGATTGATCTTCGAAAGCAGGTCTATTCTATAATAGTTGGTGTTGGGTTTGGCAAAAGCTGTAGGATTCATATTGATGTTTTTATTTTCTTGATATGGGATGAAGGTTGATGGAAGACTCTACAATCTCAAGAAAGAGGTTTCTACTCAAGATGCTAAGCACCGGAAGACACTAACTGAGGTGTGTCAGCAGAATTCCTTCACACCTTTTCTTTTGAAGCATTCATGTGGAAATGTTATTACAAGAAAGAAGTAATTATTTCTTTCGTGCCTAACATTATTTTAGAGAAAGTATTTGTCTTTTGGATATTTCTATATAATAAAACTAAAAAAAGAAAGATGAAGTCCTATAGTTTCACTGATTTTTGCTTGTAAGGACTTTAAGAAAACAAAATAGTGAATATTGAGATAAAAAGGTCTTTTAAAAAAAAAAAAAAAAAAAGGAGCACCCTGCCTTGACTTGAACAGCAACAACATGGAACTATGCCATTATGTCAAAAATCTGCTCAAAAGTTTTGGATTTTTCAAATTTCAAGTTTTTGGGTGAAAGTGAATTTCAAAAAATATGAGTTACCATTGGGTTATAAACTGATTAGTTTTATTTCTTATTTTTCTCCAGCTGGAAAAAGGAGTAGATGGATTGTTCGACAGCTTTGCGAGACTGGATTCACGTATTTCAAGTGTTGGGCAGACTGCTGCGAAAATAGGAGATCATTTGCAGGTAAGAATTAACAGTAAATGACTTAGTAAAATTTTTTAAATTCCTTTGTTAGGATATTTTGTGATTAGATTATTATCTTTTATTGTGTTTTGATTCATTTTAAACTCTTATTTTGAATTCTTGTTTGCTGAATATTGCTCTATAAATACTCTAAATTCAATCAATGAAAAGCATGCTTCATTTTACCTTATTCACAGTTTTCTTTATGGTAACCAGAGCCTTCAAAGCTCTATTTGTATTGGCTGCATTAACCAGTATTGTCTGATCCTAGTTGGTTGTCATCATGTGATGGATCTTATTGCTAAAAATTGAAGTTTTTTATGGCATTCCCTGAATGCATTATTTGGTACTTTCTTGTCAGAGTGCAGATGCTCAGCGTGAAACTGCTAGTCAGACCATAGAGCTTGTAAAGGTACTTTGAGTTAGTGTGTTTTATCTGCTATCTGTTGCTTAAGTTGCTTTAACGCTTTGACAATTTAATACCTTGCAGTACTTGATGGAGTTTAACAGCAGTCCGGGCGATCTAATGGAACTCTCACCTCTATTTTCTGATGACAGCCGTGTTGCTGAGGCTGCTTCAATTGCACAGAAATTGCGTAAGATGACATCACTTTTCCAAAAGCTTTAGTTACTGCACATTATTCTTGAGCTCTTTGAGTTACCAAATCTGTACATGAAAACTGACTGACTGAATGTGATACAATGTATCTGATATGACCATTCTAAACTGTAACTGGCAAAATGTAACATATTTGACTATAGGAACTCATTTCCGTAACTGGAAAACTTAAATATCTATTCATGCTTTATGAATAGTTTTTACCTTTCATGTCATTTTGTTAATTTTAGGATCATTTGCTGAGGAGGATATTGCCAGAGCTGTACCGTCAGTTGTGGGAAGTGCAACTGCCAGCAGAGGATTGGAAGTTGCTGTTGCTAATCTTCAGGAGTACTGCAATGGTATGTTAACTATTTTGTTATACTTGCCTAACATGAAACCTGTTCAATAAATGAGAATGATAAATGAGTGAGTTTTAGTGGATTATGATGTAAATTTTGTAAGTTGATTTTGTTATCTCGAGAATTTGTAGAAGCTTTAGAATTAAATCGTGAAGGGGGGCGGGGGGGAATCCACAAAATTCCGTGTTATAAATGGTCTCTCTGACTTTATCTTCTCCGAACTCTCTGTAGAATTGGAGAACAGATTGTTATCTCGGTTTGATGCTGCATCACAGAGAAGGGAGTTGTCTACCATGTCTGAATGTGCTAAAATTTTATCTCAGGTAATAATTAATTGTATATGTAGTTGTTTATCCTCTATAAAATTGAATTCAAGTATTAATTTCCTCGATTAGAGCAGGAATCTTGTTAACCAATTTTGAATATTTCTCTTCCATAAATGCAGTTTAACAGGGGCAGCAGTGCCATGCAACATTATGTGGCAACCCGTCCAATGTTCATTGATGTAGAAATCATGAATTCAGACACCAGATTAGTTCTTGGCGACCAGGGTTCTCAAGCTAGTCCTAGCAATGTCGCTCGTGGGCTTTCTTCATTATACAAAGAAATCACAGGTTGAGAGAGTTGTTGTGTATTGATCGATCCTTAAGTCAAGAGTTTTAGTTCACCAATAAACATTTCATGTGTTTGCTGTTTATCTTGCAGATACTGTGCGCAAAGAAGCAGCAACAATTATGGCAGTATTCCCGTCTCCTAATGATGTTATGTCAATTTTAGTTCAGGTTCCTTGAAGAATCAGTCCTTCATGTTCCCTTTTTATTGAATTTAATCAATTTATATGCAACCCCATTATATCTACCTGTTTTCTAGTTATATTTGGTTTCTTATGCCATATGCAGCGAGTTTTGGAGCAGAGAGTTACTGCTCTTTTAGACAAATTATTACTGAAGCCATCTCTTGTGAATCCTCCTCCCATGGAGGAAGGCGGACTTTTATTGGTGAGTAAAACCTACAGAAAATGCATCCATAATTAAAAGTAACAAACTTTAACTTTACACATTCCACTTGAGGCTTTCAGTATTTGAGAATGCTAGCTGTGGCATATGAGAAGACCCAGGAACTTGCTAGAGAGCTACGAGCCGTTGGATGTGGTGATTTGGATGTTGAAGGTAACCATATGACAGTAGCTTCTTTGCAAATCTCCTTGTAGTACATATTCCTTTTATAATTTTAAATACCTATTGGAATCAAATATAATTATTGGTTAACTACTATATGGTTGAACATGGTCATTTAGAAATGTTGATGGGATTAAATAAAAAATAAACTAAAGTGATGGATGATGGTTGTGTCAGATGAATTAGAAAATTTAATCAAATGTACAATATGGGGTTTCAATCTAGCGATATGATGTAACATTATATTCTTGATATTTTGTGAGGTTGTCCAAATTCACAAAGGTTGTTTTGGATTTGATTCTTTCATATGTAATTCTTTTATCTGAATAGATAATTGTTTTACTAACCTTATCAAAAGTTATGACCATTGACATGTATTAATTTAACAATAAGATTTTAGTAGAAAGTCAATTGCTCTTACATAATTTTTTCATGTTTTATCACCGTAATGACGAAATTGCTTGTTGTTACAGGTCTCACAGAGTCTCTATTTTCATCTCACATGGATGAATATCCTGAACATGAACAAGCATCTCTCGGACAACTGTATCAAGCAAAGGTTTGTGAATTTGCCATGCTTGTTCCCTAAAGTTCAAGTGCTTGATTTGCTTCATTCTTGCAGCTTGTAACATCTGTGATCTGGTGCAGTTGGATGAACTGCGTGCTGAAAACCAGAATGTTTCTGATTCAACTGGAACTATAGGGCGCTCTAAAGGGACTTCAGTGGCTTCTTCGCATCAGCAAATATCTGTTGCAGTTGTGACAGAGTTTGTACGGTGGAATGAAGAAGCATTAACCAGATGCACTTTATTTTCGTCTCAGGTAATAATTTATCCACCAATCAGAGGTATGCTCTGTTAATTGTGTAGTATTTGCAGCTCAAGAGAGACACTGCATATAAGAATTGGCTTAGCAGTTAGCACCCAAAAAAAAGGGTTTTAAGGAAAAAAAGACATGCTTTCGAATGTTTCTATTATGGATTAACTATTAATTGTTGTTGTTCTTAAAGTTTTGTCTAAATCTTAACCTTCCAGTGGGTTTCTTAATGTGCTTGCTGATGTAATGCGTTGATTTAAAAACTCTTAAATCTTGCAATTCAGAGGCCTTATCCGCCACCATGACAGTGATAAATAAAATATAGCTAATGTGACATGATAGGATATATTAAAATTAAGCATGCATTATGCAACAGAATGCTAGTGTGGTAAAAAGAGAAAAGGGTGGGAGACCAAAAGAACCAGATATTATGACATAAATGAGATCAATTATTAACTGAATTGCAATGTCTTTGACAGCCTGCAACACTTGCAGCCAATGTAAAAGCAGTGTTCACTTGCCTACTTGACCAAGTAAGTTGGTTTTAAACATGTTGGTTGTCTGGATTTTTGTCTAGGTACTTAATTTAACTCATTTTTTTAGGTCAGCCAATATATTACTGATGGACTGGAACGGGCTAGAGATAGCTTGACTGAGGCTGCAGCCATGAGGGAAAGGTTTGTGCTAGGTACAAATCTTAGTAGAAGGGTGGCTGCTGCAGCTGCTTCTGCGGTAAATACCTGATTATGACATTGTTCATGAATTTTGAGTTCAATTTAAACCAAAAAAATGGAAATAAGATTAATGACCTGATGTGCAGGCAGAAGCTGCAGCAGCTGCTGGTGAGAGCAGTTTCAGATCTTTCATGGTTGCTGTACAGCGTTGTGGCAGTAGCGTGGCCATAGTTCAGCAAGTATGTTGCATTTCTTGGTGGTTTCTGAAGTTAACTATGAAAGAATATTATAGTATTATGAATATTTGAACCTATCTTACCTTTTATTTGTAGTACTTTGCAAATTCTATATCTCGGCTCTTATTGCCTGTTGATGGTGCTCATGCTGCTTCTTGTGAAGAAATGGCTGCAGCAATGTCTAGTGCAGAGGGTGCTGCTTATAAAGGGCTTCAGCAATGCATTGAAACTGTGATGGCTGAGGTCAGTTACTAACATCCAGTCTTCCATTTAGATTTTTCTGGACAACTCTATTGGGGAGGTTGTCAGATTCGGTAATGTCGGGTGTGCTCAATTTTTTTAAGTTTTCCTTATATTTGGAGGGTGGGACTTCCACAGCAGTGTCTGATTGATGTGTCAGCTACTTGTTTTCATTGAATCTTCTTTTCACCCCCTACATGGTGCCTATTTTTTAACTCTTATTTCTCACCAAGCTTATAGATTTTTCCTAGTATTTTGCTCTCTTCAGTTTTCTTAATTATCAGCTATTATCTTGTTGAAAATCCTTTGTAGGTTGAACGATTATTATCAGCTGAGCAAAAGGCAACGGATTACCGCTCACCTGATGATGGAATGGCTCCGGATCATCGTCCTACAAATGCCTGCACAAGGTTTGTCCTTTTAGTCAACTTTTGTGGGTTCGATTTGGAAACATTAGAATTATCAAACTCCATTTCCTATAGTATTTTTTGCTTGGTTATCTTTTACTTTTTTGTTGTCTGCTTGTTAATTGAAACTCCATTTTTCCAGTTTACAGTAGCTATCTTCTTTAGTTCTGCAGCTATGAAAAACAAATTGGTTTATTTCATTTTCTTGTCTTCTTTTCCATGTTTAGAGTTGTTGCTTATCTTTCTCGGGTTCTGGAGGCTGCGTTCACTGCACTAGAGGGTCTTAACAAACAAGCATTCCTGACTGAACTGGTATGATGCTTTCATTTAATATTCCCTTGATTATATTGTGCATAATTTCATGACTTAGAGTGTGCTGAATTTTTGTGTACAAGCAAGATTAGTTTGCATGCTATAGGCAAAGATATGCATGCACTTGTAAAATCTCCCTTGATTATTTTCTGTAATTTTGTTTTGTGGTATGTGGTATTAAGTTTCTTTTTCTTGTCTATTATCATTTTTCCTGTTTCTGTTTTTACTAATGAATATACTACATTTTGAAAGGTTAAACTGTGAATCCTATATCTTTCAGGGAAATCGCTTGTACAAAGGACTACTTAATCATTGGCAGAAGTTTACTTTTAATCCGAGGTATTTGACCTTGCTCTAATGTTTCTACTTTGTTTAACAGTGAGGACCTCTTGTGTGCTTCGTTTGCATGTGACTTTTGAATCATTTATATACCTACTAATTTGCAGTGGAGGACTAAGACTGAAGCGTGACATAACAGAGTATGGAGAATTTGTGCGTAGTTTTAATGCTCCTTCTGTTGATGAGAAATTTGAACTCCTTGGAATGTAAGTAATTTTGAATTCAAAAAAGTTTGGACCACTGTTTTTGACATTTAAACCTGTATTTCATTGGTAACTGTTCTGTCTCAGCTTGGCCAATGTTTTTATCGTTGCTCCTGAAAGTCTGTCCAGTTTGTTTGAGGGCACACCTAGTATCCGGAAAGATGCACAAAGGTATAGCTCATGCTATTGATATTCATCTTTGCAAATTACATTTGAGACTTTTATGTGTTATGACATTGGGTTTGGCTTGAAATTCAGGTTTATTCAGCTTAGAGAAGACTTCAAGAGTGCGAAGCTTGCATCTAGGCTCAGCTCTTTATGGTCGGGTTCTAGTTGATGTAGAGGTGGGGTTGTTGTTGGTATTCAAATATGTAGCTCTCTTTGTTTGTCGTTGTTTTTGGACAATTTATCATCTCAACTCAAGCATTTTCCTTGGTTTTGAGGCCCCAATACCAAGCAAGAGCTGATTCCAGAGAATACATAATACATATTAGGATATTGATTTGTCAGTTTTCATTTCTAGCATTCAAGGAGATTCATGACGGACGTGACGCAGAGATTTAATATTATATCCAAATGATCCCGCCTAACGTCTACACAATTTTTACTTTGTGGTGACAATAAATACAAAATGAATTTTCTTCTATGCCTACTTAATTTATCATTTTAATTTAATATATCTGAATACAATACTACATTTTTTAATTTAAATGTTAACTTGTATCTTCTCAAAAAATTATCATCCAGAGTACCAAAACAAGAAGCCAAGATGAAAATTTTACCACAATCTTGGACCATTCATTATAATTTTTTCATATTAATTTTTTATTTTAAATTTTTAGATTTATTTTAATTATATATTAAATAAAAATAAAAATAAAATTGCAGTTCTTAAATTTTAAATGCCTTGATTTTCCCTACCCAAATCCTTTCAAATCATTTCAAATTAGCGAGACAGCAGTTTACATTCACAGGAGAATATTATTAAATTTGGTCATTCCATGGATGATTCATCACCTGAAGTATGCCTTCTTGGGGACTTAATGTAGACATTATCGAATTTCGGTCGGTTTCTCTGAATTTCTCGGCTATTCAGAAACTTATTCCGAGATTTAATCCTCAGTAAAATGTCTCCAACAATCCATGGAAAGCTCAAGGAATTCATCCTTTCCTCGAAGTAATTCGGGTGGTATGTCACATAATACCATGCTGAGGCAAGTTTTTGATGCTCATCAGCCTTGCTGCAGCTACTCTTAAACCATTCTTTAGCTTCTCTCTGTAGGTCCTTGACAGATAACACGATTCGTTCCTTCATTTCTCCATATCTCCGGTTGTCTCGGAGCAAAAACTGTGCTTTATTGTACATGTTACCTGTCAGAATCTCATCCTCGTACTCTACATCATAATAACTCATCAACAAGCTCATTCTCTCTTCATACATCTCTTTATGGGTCTCCGCAACTGATATCAGCGACTCAAAGCCATTTACTTCCAGGTCATGATCATAAGCTAACTCGGCCATCTCTTTTGTCCAAACAAACTTTGACCTTATTTGCACTGTGGAGTTGATTGTAGCACGGTACAGTTTTCCTAGTACACCAGAGGAAGTATACATGGGTTTGTTTCCCCTTTGCATGAAGTCCGGAAACTCCCTTGGTTTCAGAGCACGAGGCATCTCAGCCGGCGCTCCTGTCTTGGCAAAATCAACAGCCATAGAGTGAAGAGTAGCCAATGCTAGACAGTTTTCACTGCGCGCTTTGTCTGGTTCACGATCAGCATGCACTAGATGTGCAGTAGAAATGGCACCCAAAGTATCGTTGATCATGTAGTCAACAAAAAACTTCTGAATTTCCTGCAAAAATTTCAGCAAAGGATAAGGATGAAAAAAAAAAAATAACTAAATACAAATCTTCCCAAGTTTCATCACATCAGAAATTCCAGCTCAGTTTCAAACTACCTCCAAGGTCACCTCATGATCCATTATCCGAGGTCTTTGTCCAGTGTAGTCCATTGGCGGCTCAGTTTGACATGGGATGAGATCTTTGTCCCAGCTTATGAAAAACTGGTCCCCATCAAGATCACCACCCGAGCATTCATTTGGATGCGGTCTACAAGATCAAATTGTAGGCGTTAGCCACACCAATCTATTTAAGATCCAAAAATAACCAAGAGTAACCACCTCTTGTTGCCATAAATGGCATCAGACACATTGTTCTCCAGGAATAGTAAGACAAACACAAAATCTTGTAAGTGACCTCAAGATCAGAAAATGATAGGAACAAACACGTGGTAGCAACTATTTCATATAGGGGAGCAGAGTATATTGAGTTTTCCATGAAGAATACGAAAACAAGAGTTAAGTTAAACCGTGAACCAAAATACCTTTCACCTTTCTCGGGGAAAACAAGGCAATCCACCAAACCCTTCTCTTCTAGTTGGGGTTCATAAACAGCCTCAAGGACTCTGACATCCCCGGGATGAAGGCAAGGATTTTTTGTGACAACCACCTTTCCTATCACTATAGCTGTTTCCTCATCCACCTTGCGAAAGTAACTTTGGTCTGCACATTCTAGTTCTGCTTTTTTCATTTTTATGCAGAGATAAACTTGACCATAATTCAGTGTACCAGTTTCGTCCAAACAACCAATTAAGATCCGGCCCTTTGGAACAAATATACGGCACCTGCTTTTTAGATCAGACAGTAGATTCTCATAATGTGCTTGAAGCATCATTGAGAGGTAAGGTTGGACATTTGGCTCATAAAACTGAAGCATTTCAACCAGAATGTTCTTGGAATTAACTCCACCTAAACTTTGTAAGGTATCCAAAGCTGCTTCTCTATTTGTTACCATTTTGCCCAGCAGACACAGTTGTTCCTCTTGCATTCTCTCAAAAACTTCATCCTTGATGCCCAAGGTGGAGAAGAGAGTAACAATTTCTCGATTCAAAAAGCAAGGCATGGACTCACTCCATTTGGTGACATTAAGCATCCTGACTTTAGATTCAAACTTTAGCATGCTATCACGCAGAGACATCTTCCAAAAGGAGTTACGGTCAACAGCAACAACACCTTTGTAACCACCATATCTTATTTGAAATGCCGATGGAATGTGATTCAATCCACACTTCTCAGCAACTTGTCTAGCAAAAGGCAGAGAAATTTTCCCTATACCATCAGAGAAGCAATAATTAATGCCATCAGTTTTAACTTCAATATCATCAATAATCTCCACATCCTGCACAGGGACCACAAGAGTCGGCATCGAGGAACTAAACAATTGACCCATTCTTGAAGCACACTTAGATATGCTACGTATCTTCTTGAAGCATCCCATCCATTCTCTAATATCTTCTGCTTTAACCTCATCATTGGACGCAAACATCCAGACAGAATTCGATCGAAGCTGACTAGCAGAAAATGCCAGAAACTTAAATCTCTTATCTCCAATAACAATTCCATTCTGAAGAACAGACAATATCCTGTCATATATTTTTGTTTTGAAAGGTCTAGAAAAAACACCCAGATGCACACCAGTAGAAATGGCATTTGCAGAAAGCTTACTCCAATCTTCTTCAACAAAAGTGACTCTCATAAAATCTGAAGCATATTCTGCAAAGTTCTTTACCACATAATTAGCTGTTTCTAGCTCAGGACCCAAGCAATAAATCTTTGTAGGCGTAATTAGGGCTCTATGACAGCTCATGACATTGTGATTTTTTAACCTTTCAGAAACAGATAAAGGAATTCGGTAGTTTTTTCCCGTAGGTAATTTTGCTTTCACAAATGAAACGGGATTATAGCAAGGGGACTGCAGCAGGCGAAGCTTCTGCAGAATCATTACAGCAGTTTCGACAGGCAAGACACTGAGGATACCAATCAGATCAGTGTCCACTGCAGCAATGCTAATTTTTTGAGTATGAACAAGGGCATTGAGCTGAAAAAGGATCTCATATGCTAACTTGGAATCTGATGGGAACTTTACGAGCGGAACAATTTCTGATGGAGATGAGAATTCTCCCCTGGCCTCTAAAGATGGAGATTGGATGTCTTCTCTATAACACGGGAGATATGTAGACATATCCGAGATTGAAAATCCTGCATTAAATTCCCAATAAAACGAAGTCGATTGCCCAATCGATTTTATCCTTGAAAAATCTGTTGTTCGAACCCAAAGGAAGTCAAACTTCTCCTTGCATATATGATACCGATCCGTACTGAATTTGGAAGCCACATTCGGCCCAGATACTTTCCGATATATCCTTGGAGCATACCTAACCTGGAAATAATAGTTATCCAAAAACCATTCCACACAATTAACACAATTAATAGTTTTCAACATATGTACCTCAGCAGTATATTACATCTAAAATAATTGCATACTAGTTCTTCCATGGCATTACGAAATCAATTAACTCCATGGTGGAAACATTAATGATATTTCTATAAGTGCAATTTTCTTGTTCAAAATGATATTAACAAGCTCAATAAACTGCAAACATAGGCTTACTGGAAAGTACACATAACATGAATAAGCTCGGTTGTTTCAGTTCTCTAGCTATGAAATCTTTATAACAAATCCCCGTTAAAAGAATGACAGTAAACATGAAATAATGCTCAAAATTGCAAATAGCCAACCATGTAATAGACTGAAAACACGTAATTGGTTAGTAGCGATGATGAAAAAAGCATACCCTCAAGAGAAGAGCATTGCATGCAGAGCCATCGAAGCAGCAGCCAACAGTCTCAAAAAGATCATCAAACAGAAAATCAAGCTTGTAACACTCTCCATCGGTCCATACCCAAAATTCCAATCTCCTTCTCTCGGGCATGATCCAACCTCTCACACCCTCCCAGCGCTCCAAGACACGCAAGCAATCATCACTAGACATAAAACCCGCATGAAGGACTCCACCATCAAGCCTATGGTCGGCCCTGATGGGTCTGGGGATGATGTCATCATAAGTTCGAGAGAGTTTAAGAGAATGGGACTTGAAAAGGAGGTGATCGTGGCGGGAGAGACGAAGGGCATCGGACATAGCTTGGGGAGCAGCGAACTGCACTCTGCCGAAACCACGAGACTTCCAGTTGTTGCGGTCGGTAGAGATTTCAATGGCGAAGACGGAATCAGGGCCGAGCTTGGACTCGAAGAAGTCTAAGAGGTCTTTGGCAACGGCGGTTTGGGGTATGTTGGTGAGCCGTAATGTGGGTCTCTCTATCTCCATACCATCCATCACCTCTCTTCTCTCACAAGGTTTTGCTTTGCCTTCCAGTGTTTGCTTTTGCCTCGGTTTCAGTCTACTACTGCCGGCTAGTGGCGCGGTGGTTTACACCCTTTTTTTTCCTTTACTTTTTTTTTTTTTTCTTTTTTCACAGAAGTTTTATGATTATTTAACTTGGGCCAAGGTTTTTTATCCTTTGGAATTGGAGTTATATACGCATCGGAAATAAAAAAAAAAAAACTATTAACTATATCATTACTCACCCAATTGTTTCCCTTAAATATAAATATAATTAAGAGACGATGATGTGATTTTTTTTATCTGATATAATAACATATTTGATCCTCAATATTTATATATTATTATATGTTCATTCCTAAAATCTAGTATGGTAATAAAAAATGCAAAAGGATTTTATTTATGTTTCTGTTGATTCGCAAAATCCAATTCTCCAAACATCATGCCTATAAATGAAAATAACAAAAGTTGGGTTGATGCAATAACATCAACCCACCACTTATCCTTGAAGTGGAACCTTTTTGGAGTTGATTCAGGCTTACATTAATGCCGTTACTTTTCATAGTAGAGATGATAGAATCAGGATGTTGGGAAAATTATTTAATTAAATACAGTTGAGGATAACATTTATAAATATGAATGATTAAATTTACTGAATTATTTAGAATTGAGATTGATCACATTTATCATTATTATAGGTCACATTTATCATTTTCGTTAACCATTTCACGGAGAGTGATTAAAACATAAACGATTTAAAATGTTTGTGATGAAATTGGAATTTTTAGAGTTTTATTACCAAAATAGAAACACAATAATAAATAATAATTAGGTGATTAATGATATATTTTACCTAGAGGTGTGCATGGGCGGGGCCACCCGGTCTAGCCCGAAGGCCCGCCCAAAATGTGGGAGAGTTTGGGCAAAAATATAGGTCCGAAAAATGGGCTAGAATAAAAAAATAAGGCCTGTTTAAAAAACTGGTCGGGCCTTGGGTAAGGCATTTTTGCCTGGCTCACCAAATTTTACCAATTCACTACATGAAAAAAAATCTATTTTTTAATATTAATTTTTTTATTTTCTCCTATTTTGCTAATATTTACTATTATATTGCTACTATTTTGTTGTTATTGTTTGGATATTATATAAAACTTATTTTATGGTTAATTTTATTATTATTTTAAAGATATTTGCTAATTTTGTTATTATTTTAGAGATATTTGCTTGTTAAATTGCATCTATTTTAGTATTATTTAAGTATACATATTTTTTAAAATAATATAAAAATTAATATGGGCGGGCCGGGTCGGGCTCGAGTTTTAATATTTTTATTCGGGTCGGGCTTGGGCAAAATTTTAGGCTCATTTTTCGGTCGGGCCTGGTGCAGGCCTAACAAATGGGCCTAAATTTTAGTTGGGCTCAGCCATGCACGCCTCTAATTTTACCCTAACAATGTAGTAGTTTTCTTTTTTAAGGAAATTATTAAAATAAGAAACTAAAATGTTATCAAATGGTTTTATTTTTTGCTTTTATTTTATTGTATCCTAAAAATTTAGGGTACACCTTAAAATAATACATAAATTCTGATTTAATGTTTAATTTAATACATTAATTTTAATTTAGTGTAATTATACATATGAAACTTTGATTGTGGTTCAAATTTATACATAAAACTTTAATTTTGATTCAATTATATATATTTAAATAAATAAATACATTAATTTATTTTATATTAGAAAAATATAATTATTTTTATATGCAATATATAAACGCAAAATAATGCTACATCAATAATTATGTTAATAATTTTAATCAAATCAAAAGTTGATATGAAAAATTACAGAAAATAAACCTTCATATATATAATAATATATTAAAAGATTGTTATATGCTAAGCCTAAACAAATTGACTTACTTTGGAGTAACATGTAAATGCATATATTGGTGAAATAAGTTCATTAAATATAACATTTTATAAAACCTCCATTTCATAGACTGATTCTATTGTTAATGTAAATTAGTTTTTCTAAGATATATAAGTCATCACTTTTATCCATAAAAATTTATTATGTTTAATATATTATATGATAGTCAATTTTAATATAATATTTATGTTTAATATAAAGTTTAAGGGTGAAGTTCTATTTTTTAAGAGATTAATAGTAATTTATAAATTTCTTTTAGAGAAGTAAAATCATAAAAGTATGATATAAAGATAAAACTAGGATTTATTATGTAATCTAAAAATAGAGGAACATTCTTTTATAAAAAGTATAACTTGGACACTTATGATGTAAGCCCCTCCTTTTATATATAGATTTATAGATTTACCCCATAATAATGCATTCTCATAAATTAATTATTTTTATATAAGAATGCACCTTGACAAGTTTTGTAATACCCCTACCCATATTCATTGTCGGAATAGGGTACGAGGCATTACCGGAGTTTACGAATTAATTTTTTTTTTATATTCAATATAGCCCTTTTATAAATATCTAATCTTCCTTGTAATATTAAATCGAGACCAATCCACATCAACCAAATCAATTCAACATATTTTCATGATAGATCCATGCATTTATATAAGATAACGTCATCACATATCTATAACCAGGTTTGTTAACCATACTAATGGCAAACTTTACATTCATTTCACGTTAACATTTACTTTGTTAGCTTATACATGCCATTGATTTCCAAAATAAAGTTTCTTTATATACCGAAATCCTGAGGTTGACAGTGTGATGTGTCTCCGACCAAATCCGACCTCCGAGCTCTTAACACTACAAAACAGGGAAAAAGAAAACGGGGTAAGCACTTTGTGCTTAGTAAGCTCATGTAACAAGAATTATACTTACCTAATATTTTCAATACAATACAATAAACATCCACATATCCATTCAATGCATTATTACCCTAATATGCACAAACTCAACATTTAAGTTAGTACAATAATTTCCATGTACCAATAATATATACTATGATTGATGAGCTCGTCAATACCATGATTTCCATTTCCTTGTTATTTTTCCATATTCATCTCGTTGAATTTATCGGAATTTCGATGGATTTTCAGAGGTACACTTTTAGTGTACAATTTCGGGTCCGTCAATTCATATTCATGTGCTTTATATCCATTTCAGAGAGCACACTCATGAACCTCAACCTTGCAATGGGATTACCAGTCGAGCTAAATCCTCGCAATATAAACTCATAGAATATTGTCGGGATTACCACCCGAAGCTAAATCCTCAGCAACGACAATTACTCTAATGAGCTTCGATCCGAATTACCACCCAGGCTAAATTCAAACCCTAATTCGGATTACCCGTCCGGCTAAATCCATTTTACACATATTCTTCAGAGGGCTATATCAGATAGGATCACCCGTCCGGCTAGATCCTTTTACCGTCAATTCCTTTTCGAGATCCATCGAATTTTCCTTTCATTCAAACGGATTTCTTCCCATTTTATCAAATATATCAATGTTTCATAAATTTCCATATAATGAACATTCAAATCATATTCACATCAATAACATACAATCTCAAGCATTTAAGAATATAATTCAAGTTACACGAACTTACCTTGATACTTGTTTGTAAACAGTAAAAATCTACTAATCCCGAACTTTTTCCTTTCCTCGATCTAGCTTCGTATTTTGAATCTTCTGGATCTAAATAAATAAATTTAATTATCAATTTAATACATTTCATGTTCATATGCAACATTCTCTATAATTCAACTATTATTTATAGTTCATTCAAAGCTGTCTACTTGAGTCATAGTCACTAAATTATTTATAACTTGAGCTACGGAACTCCAAATTAAGATCCGTTAATTTTCCCTGAAACTAGACTCATATATATTTCTACCATAAAATTTTCAGAATTTTTTGTTTATCCAATCAGTACAGTTTATTCTTCAAAGTCACCCCTGTTCTGTTGTCTAACAGTTCTGACCCTTCTTCACTAAAAATAAATTATCTCTTTATACAGAATTCAAATGATATTCTCGTTTGTTTATATTAAAATAGACTCATTCAGAATTCTAGACATATAAATTTAAGTCCCTAATTATTTTTATTAAATTTTTTATAATTTTTCAAAGTCAGAACAGGGGAACCTGAATTCATTCTGATCTTGTCTCACAAAATTCATTATATCTCAAAATTTACAAATCCATTGCTTACAATATTTCTTCTATGAGAAACTAGACTCAATAGGCTTTAATTACATATTTTTTTCATCTTCTAATTCGATTCCTACAATTGTTGGTGATTTTTCAAAGTTAGTCTACTGCTGCTGTCCAAACTGTTTTAGTGCAAGCTGTTTATTACCATTTTTCCCCTAAGCTTTTAATAAATGATAATTTCGTCCCTACTCAATTAGCCTCTCAATTGAGCTGATTTTTCTCAATTAACATTTTATTCTATCACCTTAAACTAGTTTACAACCTTTAGGAATCAGAATTTCAGCAATAGACTTTAATTCCAAACATTTTCACAATTAGGTCCTAAAAATCAATTTCCATTGAAATTTCCTAATAAAATCATCTCATAAACAAATTAAAGCTTTAATTTCATTCTATTTCATCATAAACTTACAGAACTCAACCATGGTGACTTTAAATTTCATCCATGAAATCAAAAACTAATGAATTTAATAGTAGGACCTAGTTGTAAAAGTCTTAGAAACACAAAAATTACAAGAAAAAGGCAAGGGTTAACTCACTTGGTGCAAAAATTATGAAATACCAGCTTAGAGAACCCTCCTATGGAGTTTTTAGCTGCTGGAATTGAAGAGAAATGAAGAGAAATCTAGATATTTCCTATTTAGTCCTAGTTTTATTTAGTTAATTTTGCAATATTCCAATTTTACCCTTAATTTATCAATTTTTTCTGCTGATTTCATACGCTAGCCGTCCAGCCCAAATAACTTTTGGGTCTAATTTCCTTTTAAATCCTTTCTCATTAGACTCTTAAGCTATTTAATCACTCTAGCAACTTTTACACCTATTACAATTTAGTCCTTTTCATTTAATTGACTACTCAAACATTAAAATTTCCTAACGAAATTTTAATACCACATTAATAACATTTCATAAATATTTATAAAATTATTTTTGACTCGGTTTTACGAGATAGAGGTCCCGATACCTTATTTTACCCAATTTCTTCAATAATTTCTTTTTCTAACTAATCACTAAATCGATAAAATTTTCCTATCAATATTTTCATACGATTTTCCTATCATATCAATTTTTAAGCAAAAATATTGAAATAAATTTCTCTTTAAATCGAATCTATGGTTACGAAACCATTTTTCCGATAACCTTGAATTTAGGCCATTACAAGTGTATTAAAAGTAACTCAATCAGTGTATTTAATAAAAATTTCTCCTCCTAATTCTAATTCATTAATTAAAATAAATATTTAAAATGAAATTTGTATCTTTTAATCTTTTAAATAAATTAAAAATTATGTTGCTGTAAGCAAGTGGGATTCAAAACCAATGCTTCATATTCCTTTTAGGTAACAAAAGGTAATTTAGGATAGAATGAGAGTATGCATTGAAATATTTATATTAAGAGTTAAATTATAATTTTTTAATAAAAAATTATAAATCAATTTAGTTAAATGGAAGAATAAATTAATTATTTTAATTAAAATTTTATTTATTTTCTTGTTAAAAAATGTAATTGATAAAATAATAAAATAATTATACATAAGATTTTAACAATAAAAATAGATCAACTTTAAAAATAATCTCTCTTTTATGATATTTTTACGGTTTATGATATTTTTACGGAACAGACAGTGAAGTGGGATTCAACATTTTGATCCACGGTGTTAAGTAGTTTAATGTTGCACTAACTGAACTGTGATTGGACGTTGCAGCGTTCCCATTTTGTATTATACTATTTTATTGTGTTTTGATATTAAACTGAACTAAAATAATTATAATTAGTAAACAACATATCTTTTATCAAAATCAACAGATATTCAAATAATTGGAGTAGAGAATTTCGTATTACAACATATTTAATTACAGAATATAACGGACTCTTATTTTCCATATTATTGTGTTTGATTTTTAACGTTAAGCATTTTCAATTATAATCCTTTTATTATTATAAGATATTAAAATATTAATTTAGTCTTTAGGCTATTATAATGAATAATTCTTAAATCAATTTATAAAATGCTGAAGGAAATTCGAATAATTATGTCCCTCTCTTTATTAATTATATATTGCTTTAATTATCCCATCTTTTCTTGTCTAATATTGCCTTTGGCTGGTTTCATGTTATTCCCTTTTCCTTAATAAAAAAAAGCTTGCCACTGTAGCACTATCTCAGATTCTTCATCTCTTTCACTTACATAAAACGAACGGTTCCTTATACTTCCACTTCCACATCTCTACTATTTCTTCCTTTTGTTTCTTCATCATCGATCGTCTTCCTCACAAAAGCAATTAATCCAACAAAACCATGGAAGAACACTACGGTTATCATTCATCGGTTGTTTACCCCATGGAGACAACCCAACCGGAGAACGTACTCAGTTATCTTCCTGTTGTAAACTACTCGACTCAGCCACCTGCCTTTGAGGAGCACGTGTTTGGGTTATCTGGGTCGTCACCTGGGATATCCGATGCTGATTCAGTGATTGCTGAGATTCCAAGAGCTGGTTTTGAAGATGACCGGCTTTCAAGTACTGCTATTAGGGCTAAAATTGCCTCTCACCCTCTTTACCCTAAACTACTTCAAGCCCATATAGATTGCCACAAGGTAGATAATTAATTCAACATAATACTATTTGTTTGGATGCTGAGGAAGAAAACCCCTCGTTCGTATATCTACCTTGAATTTTACAAGGCTAACTAATTATAACTCCTAATATATCTACCTCGTTTGCAACAAAATTATAGTTACTTTTAGCAGTTTAGATTCTGCTAAGCTTATGAATTCAGGTTTGGTTTCAGTTTAATAAGTTTACTCTTAATAATTATATTATATGAGCTTTAACACTTGCATGTGATCCTCTTCTTGCTAAATTTTTTTCTCTTATTATATAATAATACCACTACTTCTTAGCTCTAAACATGCATCAACTTTCCCGCCGTCTTTAGGATTTCTATTCCTCTTATTCTTTTTTGAACTTGTTGATTATAGTTTCATTTTATAGCTTGAATCATCTTGCACAATAGTTCAGTTTGCAAGCAAGAGATTAATTTTTCTTATACTAATTTTCACATGATGTAGGTGGGAACACCGCCGGCGATAGCGACAATTTTAGATGAAATGGGCGGAGCCGATGAAAGAGGCTTAGACTTAGTTCCGTGCAGCGTGGATGCGGATCCCCAGCTTGATCACTTCATGGTCTTCCCTTTCCTTCCTTTACTCTCAAAAACCATCCATCTATTTTCAGGCCTTTGTTTGAATCCGTGACTTGAAATTTTTTGAAGGAAACTTACTGCGAAATGTTGGTGAAGTTCAAATCAGATCTGTCAAAGCCATTTGATGAAGCCACCACGTTTCTTAACAGTATTCAAATGCAGCTTTCTCATCTCTGCAGTGGTAATTATTAACTACTATACTATTTTCTCAAGTAGCATTAAGTTAATTATTATATATGATGACGATCAGTTTCTTTCTTATTTTATTCACTTTTGCATTATGTTTCAGTTTTCGATTTTTCCATACCAGTTTGTTGGTTTTTGTGCTCTTCCTTCATTTCTTTTTCTTTATTTATTTTAAGCATCCATCTTGCTAAGTTGTGCCTGTTATTCTAAAATGTGTAAAGAGACCTCCCAGTTACATGATGTCATATAGGCGCAAGTTAGTAGAAAAACCTAGTGCATTTTAGCAGCCTGCCTTGAATGAACTCAAGGAATATTGAGCTGTTTTTCTTTAGCTAAGGCTACTTTTTTTTCTTTTAATTTTGTTCAAGTAAATAAATGTTTCTAATTTTCAAAATATGCCTGTTCATTACCAGTGATAATTAGAAACACATTTTTCTCGGATTTGCTTCTAATAGTGCTTAAAAATAAATAAGAAATGTTTTAAATTTCTTTTTAATTTGATATCTAAGTTCAATATTGTTTCTATTATTTAACCTTCGAACTAATTACTTGTATATATATATATATGGTGTTTAATAATAGCGTAGTTTAGTCAACAAACTCTTGACTTAGTAGTAAGAATGTTATGTTGTAGGCATGAATATTTGGATCTAATATAAGTAACTCCATTCTCCACTCCTAATTGTTAAAAAATAATAACGAAGTCTATCTCCAATTCAAACCGTGAAGGCTACCATAGATTATGGGACATACCGTATGTGTTTAATTAAGATAGTTGCTAATTTTCCTAGATGATCATAACAAGTTCCATTAGGATGTTAACCACTTTCGTGTACATGAAGGGCTTATGTTATTAGTTAGGGTGTTGTGATTGTATTTAGACTTAGAGGTTGCATATAGAATCCTCCATATGTTAAGTTCTATGGAACCTTGATATTAGTCTCTTACTAGCAAATACAGAGACAAGATTAATCGTCCTATATGTATGGTAATGGTTGTTCATTTTTTAATATAATCAGTTAGTATGAGAAGGGAAACGGGTTTTCTTCTTTATATTTTATGGTTACACCTAGCCGCATTTTGCTTTAAACTGCATTCAAAAGGTGAAAAATTCAACTTTGAAGTTTTTCTTGTAACAAAATATAGAGTGCATAAGCTGAGGCATCCGTTGGCTCATGGAATGCATCTTTTTTACTAGGACAAACATGCAACCCTCAAGTAATTATGAAATATTGTCGGAGAATGCAACTCTTAAATGATTATCACACATTAATAGCCATTACAAACATTTCCCTCTTCTTATTTAGTTCCAGTATTGGTGGAGCATCCTAAAATAAAACCACTAATAATACCCCCGTCCCCCTTTTTATTTTATGGGATAGTTCAGCAATTATTTGTTTTTGCTGTGTAGGCACATGCATAAGGTTCTATTACTTGCTTCATTTTGCTTTATAATTGTAATGGCAGTGTCCTATTATGATGTCTCAGTTTTGTTTGATGGTGCAGTGCATGAGCTGCACTAATACTGTAAAGATTGGTCTGGAACTGGTAAATGTTTCCTTGTACTTGAAACGAATAGATTCAGGCAGTTTTGTGGGGTATAAAATGAAACCAGACGTAAAAGAAACCGCCCTTTCTCTATGAGCATCCTCATCATCTATTCTATACAGATAGATCATAGATGACTAATAGAATCTTGTGATAACACAAGATATCAACAGATCAAGTACCAAGTGTTAGGTTTCCAAAATATTGTATTTTATTTTGTGGGGGAATTGATCCAATCTTCATTTCCGTTTAATTGAACTAGTTGATGCTGATTTACTACTTTTAAGGCTATTTTTGTTATTTAAAAAACAGTCTGTTGACAGTCTTTTGCACTTGGTACAGATAGACTTTGTCTCCAAAGTGTTTGTTTACTAATACTTTTTGTGTGGTCAAGGCGACAATGGCACCCATATTGTATTGTCTGAAGCTATTTTTAGCATCAGTTAAAGAGAAAGGTACTTTATTGCATGCTACTTTTAGTTGTGCAGCTCGGAGTTTATGGATTTGGTTTGAGTACGAGGATATGATGGGGAGAACTAGCAATAAATATATGTTAGGAACAGGCATGCGTGAACCTAATAAAGTTCAATTTTTGAAACAACACATTCTGGTTGAAGCATATGATCGGTTAAATCTCTTGAAGCTCATTGGCAGGCTTTATGTACCTTCCCTGCTAATTGCATGATTAAGTGGTTCTTTGGGTTTTCTTTTGCGACATTAGGATCCCTTCACTACATGCTTTTCTAGTGGATAGATACCACGCTGTAGCTGTGCAAATGTTACCCTTTTAATACCCTTCTACTTTTGTTTTTCTTGGAGTATATCCATGTTTGAGACACCTTTTCACATATGGGTATGCGATGTGATTCCCTGATGACTAGAAAAAATAATTGATCATATTATATTAATCACATACTCATATTTGATATTCACATTTAAATTTAAGTAACATAACCCTTAATTACGATATGTAGAGTATTAACAACATTCAATATGTTTTTGGTAAAGGGGATTAAGTATTAGTCATATATATATTTCCAAAACAACATAATTTACAAAATTATGACGTGTAAGAATTTCCCTATTTTGCAAATTGGTAGATGTATTATATCGTTTTGTACAAATCTCAACATGCATTATGCATACGCTCAATTTTGGTCATTTATGATTATTGACATATCTCAACATGCCTTATGCTTTTAATCCATAATTCTCTTAATATTAATTGAACCTTTTTCCTTAAGGTTCTTTTATGCATTCTTGTCTACTTTTTGAGCAGGGGTTCCTTATCACACTTACACAACCATAATGTATAGGAGATTAATAGGGGTTTTGAGTACTGTCACTCCTCCGGTAGTTTCTTTTATAACCCTATTTGCTGTATGTTATGCAACCTTTTCAGCAAGTTAGGAAAGACGACTTCCTTTATTTTCATCTCTGACTGTATATATATTTGTTCTAGAAATGCCATTTAAGCTCGTTTGTGTTTCTCAGTAACACCAACTATACTGTTTATTTTCATAGATAAAATAGGTTGATTGATTTCGTGGGTTGCAGGGAAATTTGTGTCTGTTATGCAACAAGTGTACATGAGATTTTTTAGTGAAAGCAATGGTTTATTTGCATAAGTTTAGGAGGATAATAATAAAAAAAGAAAGCAATGGTTTGTTCCCTTGTTTTATTTAAATAAGTTTTGAGGCACGTCATAAACTACTCTTACGATTGTTGTCCAAAGCTGAGTAGTTGCTTTTGCTTGGCAAGGCATAGCATGAGTTATTGTACCAATAGGCAATAGTATTGCTATAAATGAGTTAAGAGTGGTATACAATAGTACCAGGGCTATCTACAGCTTTGTTTTATATGTATGATAATTTTTCATGCCTTCATATATTTCAGCTGTCAGGCACGAAATGAAAATAAGGTCATGTCTCGTGTCATTGTTTGGAGGTCGTAAGAATCTCTCTCTGACTCATCCACTCAACCAATTTGTTTTCTTTTCTGAGAACAGTCATGTATGAAATGTTTTTTCTTTTAGATCATTGCTCTCCTGCATCAGCATATTAAACCTTTCTTTTTCTTTTATGGCATGCCCATTTTATAAACTGAACTTTTTAGCTGAAAGATGGGAGATTGTAACTACTACTGGTACCCACTAAAGCTTTAGAGGAGAACAAAGTAAGTAATTGAAAAGAGGCGAAAGGTGGAAGATGATCCCCCCGCTGTTACTGCTGCAAATTGCAATAGCCAATTCCTTAGGTCACAGAGGAAAACGTCGATATAGTAGCCCCATGCCATGCATCTCCTGGCGTAAGAAGAAAAGTTTACCCATTTCCCTATGATGTGGGAATTGTCAAGCTGGCTGGCTGCTTAATAAAAGCACTACTTAACTTAAATATAGGGTTGAACTTTCTGTCTCAACTGAAAACCCATGACTGAGAGAGTGTTTGACAGACGCTTTGAAGTTTGAAATACCAAAACTCCAAAAGCAGTGCGTGCTTTGCGGGTTACTAGTTACTACAGCACTGCACTGCACGGTGCACCACTCTCTCCGACTCTTGTCTCTTTTCTTTTCTTTTTTATTGTACCCTAACTGTCCCAGATGCTGTGTAAAAATAATTCCAGTCTTAGCTCTGACTTGGATACGACCTAACTTAGCCTGCATCTTTTTATTTTCCCTCTCCTCTGCAGTTTTTCTTATCTAGAAAATGAAAAAGTAGGACATGGCATGGATTCTTGCCCTCCTCCATGTGGTTTCTGTCTTCAGCCTCATTTGGGTTTGTCTTTTACCTACAAAGTAATAATGGACCTTTTTATTTATTTATTTATTTGGTTTGCTTTTGATGGACTTGGGCCTCCTAGTGTGGGAGCTGTGAGATTGCACTTTTTTGGGTTTTTGCCATTTAGCCTTTTTTGATAACTTAGCTCACATTTTGTTCGAGTTAGGGGAAGGTTTATAACAATGCTTGAATGTGTTTAGTTTTGTTTCCTAGGGGAATTTAAGCTGCACGACTGTTTATTTTTTTTGTTGTTGTTAGTATCTTAGAATGTTTTGTTTAAATGAGAACATGTTATATAGTGGTGCCTCTTGTGGGGGTAAGCTTTGTGCTGATTTGATGATCTACAGGGTCATCGGAAGAAGACTTAAGTGGAGGTGAGATGGTACCCCATGATTATCACAAAAATGGAGACCCTCAACTCAAAGACAAACTCTTGGAGAAATATAGTGGTTATATTAGTACACTTAAGCATGAATTTTCAAAACACAAAAAGAAAGGCAAACTACCTAGAGATGCAAGGCAAATATTGCTTCACTGGTGGGATCTTCACTATAAATGGCCATATCCAACGGTAAATGTAACTTCATTTCATTTCATGGATTAGTGTTTAATAAATCCAATTAGAAAAAAAAAATCATTGATAGAAATTCAATCACACAGGAAGCAGACAAGGTTGGTCTAGCTGAAGCAACAGGACTGGACCAGAAACAGATAAACAACTGGTTTATAAATCAAAGGAAACGACATTGGAAACCTTCGGGGAACATGCAAATCGCAATTATGGACAATTTATATGGACCGTTTTCCATGAATGTATAAGGTGGGATTCGCACTTTGTATATTATTCATCCTCAACTTTTATGTTTATCAAAACGTTTCAACGTGTATTTAATTTGGTGCTCTAGTCTGGCTTCATTCCAACTGAAATTAATAATATTTGTGATACACAATATTCTTCTTTATTTGTCCCTTATCAAAATGGATCAAATTAAGAGAATTTGAAAAGCTCAAATTCTGTTGTTGAGATCTATAGTATTCCAGAATTCTAAGGTCCAAGTTGCAATTATGGATGCTAAAAAGTGAGGTTTGCTACATTTGACCACATCTGAGTTGACACCAAACCTATTATTTTGGTTATGTATTGCCAGTATATACATATGCAATCTTTGTTATTTCCAATTAAGGATGGCAGGAAAGTATATATGGCAATTATACATGGAACTTTTGTCTCCAGTGGGACTCATACATCAATCATTAAAAACCAGAGCTATGCTATGCTCTCCTATCAATCACTTATTTCACTAAGGAGATCATCAAGTGTGATTAGTATAAATTTTCCGAGAAAAAGAGCACTTAAAGATGTTATAAGGTATGTAGCAGAGTTAACTTTCTGTACTTAAATCAGGGAATTAGTTGTTGTTTGCAATTTGAGAGGGTAGCAGCAAGCATTCACGTGTGAGAGTAGGGGCAAGTGGCAGCTGCTGGTGGTGGGCCTGAAACTGTCCCTTTGTTCCTTTTTCTTCTTTTGGGTATGAGCAATTCCTGTGCTGCAGCTGATATAGTTGAGCTATTGTCAGGTACTGCTGCTACTTTTCTCCATCAAATACTGAATTATTCAATAACTCCATTCAGTATTTTTGAAATATCCCCCCCCCCCCCCGGGTCCCGTCAAAAAAAAAAAAAGGGATATACGCAAGAGATATGGGCTGAAAGGATCTGAGATTTTGTCCTAGTGGTAGTAGGTTGAGCTTGAAGTACTTTTGGGTTTCTGTTGAAAACTTCAATACAGCCCTATACTAGAGAGCATCAGGGCTTAAGGCCTCTTCTTGCACATGATTTGATTGGATAATTGGCTAAGCCATGTATGTTTGCCAGTTGTTCAAGTGTTGGTCCTCTTGGATAGCTATCATATTGTCTGCTAGTTATTGTATTTTATCCCATTCTCAAGATATTAATAATGTTACACCTAACCTATGGTGTTTTTATTATTATTAACACTTCAATTGTTGAACCCAGCTTGCTGGTTTGCCCTGTTTTGTTTCCATCTGATACGAGTCCCATTTCTTCATTGTAAAAGTTATTCTCATCTTTTTGGCATGTGTGATACATATTCTCTCTGTTCTACTTGTGACAGAGTGATGGGAGAAGAATGGAAAGGCCAAATCCAAAAGAGATCATGTATTTGAGGTTGAGCTTCAAATAACCCTTCATCTTATTTGAAGCTGCTGCTCCATTTGTCAATTTTGCATGATGGATACCCTCAATTTCACTTTTGTTTTCTTGCCCTTTTTCCTACTCTATTGTGGGGCCTGACTCACCAAAACAGACCAGACGACGCCTACACTTCGTTGTTCGTTAAACCCCCCTTTTTTCCTCTCTTAAATTCATTGCTGAAAGTGATGGTACCCTGAATCAGTTTCGAAAAGCAATTGCCTATTTTAAAATCTTGATTTCTGCGATATATGCCTATTTTCAAAAGAATAATCTCGTTTTGCGCTTAGCTCAACTATTATGAACCCAAATGTTATTATATGCTGCATGTATCCTGGTATATATATTTAATTATTAATAATGTATTTTATGAAAAGGAATTGGCAAATGATCAACTTCCATTGAAGGAAAAATAATAAATTGCTTCTACTGAGTCAAAGTTCCTTATGTAAGAGGCAAAGTGGAGTACAAAATTCTTATCAACACTGACAAATAAATTCAAGGATGCAAACTGGAAAACAATATAGCATTGAATTCAATTCTACAAGTGATTATTACTATATAATTTCTTGAAAATTTAATACACTAATTCACACTGTTAAAGCCTTTTTTCGACGTCAGCTCCCCATTATTGGGCTGAATGGCAAATACATTACTGAATTTCACCATGGATATTCATGACAGTTTAATGTCTATTACATACCCAGAAATACATCAACAAAATTATAATATCTTTCACTAGGCCCCTCCTGACATCAAGACTTGTAACTGTGAAAAATAAAATAGAATAAAATAAATAAAAATAAAGAACACATAAATTTTACGTGGAAACCCTTTCGGGAAAAAAACCACGGGCAGAGGAGAAGAAAATTCACTATGTCGAAAAATTTTTACTCAAATACAAGAGGAATAGACAATGTCTATTTATAGGCTTGCAAAGCCATATTCTAGTAGGATTGAAACACCTTATCCTAATCAATATAAAATAGATGGAGTTTAATAAGGTTTAAAACCTTATTCTAAAATAAAATAAAAGAAGTCTAGTTCTATATGGATTTTACTTTTATTTTATTTTCCATCGTATTTTATTTAAATAAGAATTTGGGTCACTTAATTCTAACAATCTCCACCTTGACACAAATTCTCAATGAACAAGTTCTTCATCGCGAACTTTCAATAAACAAGTTCTTCACCTCTTCCAAAAACCCCTTAAGGGTTTAACTTCAACAATGAACACCAACCAAGTCTAAGCAATGCTCAAACTTGGTTATAGGAAGTGACTTAGTCATCATATCTGCAGGATTTTCATGAGTGCTAATTTTGCTCACAACAATATCACCACGAGCAATAATATCACGAACAAAATGATACCGAATATCAATGTGTTTTGTTCTCTCATGAAACATTTGATCTTTTGTAAGAAAGATGGCACTGATCGTCACAAAATCATGTCTTGATTTGAAGGTCTTCATTGAGTTCACTAAATAGTCCCTTCAACCAAATAGCTTCTTTACAAGCCTCGAGAATCGCCATGTACTCACCTTCAAGGTAGACAAAGCGATCGTAGTTTGCAAAGTGGCTTTCAACTAATTGCACAACCTCCGATTGTAAAGACGTAACTCGTGAGAGATCTTCTTCTATCAAGGTCTCTAGCAAAATCAAGATCAACATACCCTATAACTCCATCTTTAGTTCTTCCAAACTGTAAGCAAACATTAGTAGTGCCTCGTAAGTATCTTAAAATCCATCGAATCGCTTTCAGTTGTTCTTTACGAGATTCGCCATGTATCTCGCTAACCGCACCGATCGCATATGATAAATCGGACGTGAACAAACCATAGCATACATGAGAGATCCTCGCACTAGAGTATGGAACATGTGACATGTACTCAATCTCATTATCGATTGAGGAGATAAGGCCGATGAAAGTCCGAAATGGTCGCTAAAGGAGTACTAACGAGCTTAGCACTCTGCATATTGAACTCCAAAGAACTTTCTCAATGTACCCTTCCGACTTAGGTACAATTTACTTGCTTTTCAATCTCGAGAATCTCCATACCAAGTATCTTCTTTCTTGGTCCTAAATCTTTCATCTCAAATTCTTCACTTAGTTGGGCTTTAACCTTTCTTATCTCTCTTTTATCTTTTGTCGCTATCAACATGTCATCAACATAAAGAAGTAGATACACAAAAGAACCATCACTATTTTTCTTAAAGTAGACACAATCGTCAAAACTACTTCTTTTGAAATCATGAGAAGTCATAAAGGAATCAAACCTCTTGTACCACTTGTCTTGGTGATCGTTTCAAACCGTAAAGGGACTTTTTCAAAGAAGCAAACATAGTCCTCTTTTTCGAGACTATAAAACCCTCTCGTTGTTGCATGTAAATATCTTCCTCAAGTTCTCCATGCAAAATGCGCTTTTACATCTAACTGCTCAAGCTCCAAATCATGCATGGCAACAATACCAAGCAAAGCTCGAATCGAACTATGCTTAACAACCGGAGAGAACACATCAGAAAGTCCACTCGGAATTTGATCAGTAACCCTTTGCAACAAGCCTTGCTTTATATCCGGGTTCTTCAACTCCCGAGTCCCTTCTTTCTTTTAAACACCCATTTACAACGAATGCCTTTTTACCTTTAGGAAGTTTTACAAAATCCCATGTTCGCTTTTTGTGGAGTGATTCCATCTCCTCTTGCATAGCAAACATCCACTTTTCTCGAGTCTTCACACTAATCGCCTCGAATAATTAAATGGCTCTTGATTCGCATCTATATCTTCACCACATTTAAAGCATAAGAAACTAGATCAACCTCGGCATACTTCTTTGGAGGTTTAATTTCTCTTCTTGTCCTGTTTTTGGCGATAGAGTATTGCGGTGAAGAAGCAACTCTATTCTCAATTTTGTACGGCTTGAGGAGTTGATTCGATTAATCGATGCTCCACCGCTTTTGGTTTTCTTTATTGGAAGAGTCTTTAAGAGATAAGTTAGGTAGCATAGCGGTTTCATCAAAACAACATCTCTGCTAATCACAACTTTTCTATTTTCGGACACCATAACTTATAGCCTTTTACACCAGCTTTATAACCAAGAAAACGCATTTAATGGATCTCGGTTCCAATTTTCCATTATCAACATGAGCATACGCAGGACACCCAAAAATCTTTAAATCGAATAATTAGCGGGATTACGGACCATACCTCTTGTGGAGTCTTTTTCTCAATGGCAGCGGATGGAGATCGGTTGATCAAAAACATGCAGAGAGGTCGCTTACGCCCAAAATGACTTGTAAGTTGGCATTTGACAACATACATCGAACCTTCTCCATGATCGTTCGTTCATTCGCTCGCAACGCCGCTTTTGTTGTGGAGTATGACGAATCGTCAAGTGTCTCATGATCCTTCGACTTGCACAATCTATTAAACTCATCGTAATGTAACTCTAAGCCATTGTGCATGCGGAGGTATTTTATCTGCTTTTCCGTCTGTTTTTCAATCATAATTTTCCAAGACTTAAATGTGGAAAACACATCGCTTTTCGCTTCGGAAGAACGCCCAAACTTTTCGGAAAAATCATCAATAAAGGTTAGCATATAATTAGCTCCACCTCTCGAAGGCACTCGGACGGCCCCACGATCGAATGGATATACTCCAACGTTTCCTTCGTGTTATGGATTCCTCTAGTGAATCGAACTCTCTTTGCTTCCCAAAACACAAGTGCTCACAGAAATTCGGTTTGCAAATTCCTTGCCCATTAAGAAGTCCTCTTTGCTTAATTCGCCATGCCATTCTCACTCATATGCCCTAGGCGATATGCCAAAGTTTAGTAATATCATCATCGACAAGGAAGAGGAAGCGACAATTGATCACCAATAATATAGAACCACAGAAACATATAACTTGGCAATCTTTCTTTGCCCTTTCATCACAACAAGGACCCTTTGAAATCTTTAAAACCCCACTTTCACCGTGTATCTGCACTTTTGAATCAAGAGTACTCAACGAAATTAAATTTCTTTTCAATTCGGAACATGCCGCACGTCACTAAGTGTTCGACAACTCCATCAAACATCTTAACTTTAATTGTTCCAACACCGCGATTTTACATGAAGCATTATCTCCCATCAAAACAACACCTTCAGATCATCGTTTCATAAGTTGTAAACCAATCCCGATTGGGACTCATGTGGAAGGTGCAACTGAATCAAGTATCCACTCCTCGCTTACTTTAGAATCATTGATGTAGCAACTAGAAGTTCACCATCGCGTAGTCTTCTACAACATCGCCTTCACCGAATTTTACATTGTTTTCCCTTTTGATTCGCAGCCTCCCTTTTAATCTTATTTTGTAGCTTATAGCACTCAGATTTAATGTGCCCTTTCTTCTTGCGAAGTTGCAAGTTTTACCTCTGCTTGAAGATTTCGATCTACCCTTAGATTTACCACGAGGATTCCGTTCTGTGTTCTACCACGATCATCATCAACATTCCGGTCTTGTCTCCCACGAACAATGAGACCCTCTCCCGAGAGTTGGGTTTAACCACAAGATGCTTCATCTTATCATACGAGGTTAAAGAATCATAAACCTCATCAACTGTGAGAGACTCATGGCTATATAAAATCGTGTCTCTAAAGGTTGAATAAGACAGGGCAACGAACAAAGTAGAATCAACCTAGATCTTCCTTATCATCTTGAACCTCCATGGCCTCCAAGTTTGAGAGAATTTCTTTAAACACTGTTAAGTGTTCGTGTACGACGCACCTTCCTCCAAACGATGAGCATAAAGACGCTTCATATGCAACTTGCTTGTTAGAGTTTTCGACATACATATTTGTTCTACCTCTTCCATAATGCAATGGCAGCTTTCTCTTTCATCACATCCTCGCAAAATTTCGTTGGACAAATGCGATGTAATTGTGTTAATGCCTTTCGATCCTTACGCTTCTTCTCTTCATCTGTTAATGTCGAAGGCATCTTATCTATCCTAGCAGGCATCCTCTAGATCCATCTGCAAGAAGCGCTTGTATCTTAATTTGCCACAACGCAAATCGGTGTTGCGATCCAACAATGAATTTCATACTTCAAAGACGCCATTACCGTGATCGAGATGAATAACCCTAAGCTCGATACCAATTTGTGAAAAATAAAATAGAATAAAATAAATAAAAATAAAGAACACATAAATTTTACGTGGAAACCCTTTCGGAAAAAAAACCACGGGTAGAGGAGAAGAAAATTCACTATGTCGAAAAATTTTTACTCAAATACAAGAGGAATAGACTATGTCTATTTATAGGCTTGCAAAGCTATATTCTAGTAGGATTGAAACACCTTATCCTAATCAATATAAAATAGATGGAGTTTAATAAGGTTTAAAAACCTTATTCTAAAATAAAATAAAAGAAGTCTAGTTCTATATGGATTTTACTTTTATTTTATTTTCTATTGTATTTTATTTAAATAAGAATTTGGCTCACTTAATTCTAACAGTAACAGTAAGGAAACAGCAGTGAATAATTACTGTAGAGGTGTGTGCCCTACTTTAGAACAAATCTTTGAGGGGGGGAGGGGAATCTCTCTTATCTCACGAAACACGACCTGACCTAGAGTGTCAGGTTCATGTGCATTGTGCTTAATCTGGGAAATTTATTAACCACTACAATCACTCACTTTCTAAAATCTCTTTCTTCTCTTTTCCTTGTATCTCCACCACATTTTTCCCACCCTTATTATCTATGATTAGTGCATTCATTTCTTTGTTTTAACGTTGTAGTCAGACCCCACCACAATGCCTCTTTTTTTCTAATGAAATCTAACCTCTACTGTACGTGTTTGAGACTTCAGTCTGGAGACTCTGGAGTCCCCCTCTGCAATGGGTTTCTTCAACATGTCATGTCTGATTTTGCTTTCTTTGGTATTTTCTGTTTTGAGTTTCAAAGGGAACTGTGATGATTCTCAGTTCACTTTAAAGTTCTTAAAGGCTCCTCATCCATTTTCACACCTCAACTCAGCCAAATTTGTATTTCAAGTTCTTGGAGCTGCCAATGTCACTTGCTCTGATTGTAGCATCACTTGCAAGGTTGCCTTCTTATGATTTCTACTTTTGCTTAACTCCACTTGACTTTTTTGCAGTTTGTAATTGTATTCTATTTATCCAAGGAGTAGCCTGCTACAATGGAGCTTGAGATAAAAGGAATTGCCTTTTTTTTTTTTTTGGATTAGTGGTAAAGGGGCCCTGAAATCCCTTTTTCTAAAGCTAATTCCTTTCATATTATGCCATGCATGCAGTTGGATGACAGTTCTGCTTCAGATTGTGGAGGTAGAAAGATATTGTACTCAGGCTTGCAAGATGGAAACCACTCATTTGGGGTCTGCGTTAATGGCTCTCAAGGAGCTGCCTGCACTAGCTATAATTGGACTGTTGGTTAAGAAACCTTCCTTTATTCTTTATAATTTGTAATAATCTTTTCTCTTATCTACCATAAATCTTTAATATAATCAACTTTGCTCATACCATGAAACTCTTCAAAGCATGGTTCAGCAGACTAGAAATGAAATGTGTTAGCCTCAAATTTTATTTTAAATCATCTCTGTTTGTTTTTTTTATATTTAGATTGTTCAGTTATTCCAATCTTGAATAATTATAGTGTCCTTAACTAAGTTCAATTGGACCTTACTTTTTGCAGACACGGTCCCTCCCACTGCATATATAAACTCATCAACACCTTTCACAAATGCTCTAAATGTTTCTGTAAATATTTCTTTCACTGAATCTTGTTCTGGTGGCGGAGGTTTTAGATGTTCATCTGTAAATGATTGCAACGTAAGTAGATGGCCTTAACCTTTTAAATTTCTAAATTTTGTTGTTTTTCTTCTCGTGCTTTGTACATTTGTTATCGTTGTTTTTCAGTGCACAACCCCCTTTGTTTTCCATCTACTAATTCATCAACAGCAATGTATGCTCACAAGGTCATTAATTTTGTTGTTGTTTTTTTTCCTCTTATCTAACACATCTCCTGGCAGTTGCTTGTTTATGGTGCTGGCCAAGTTGTACCATCATCGCTCACCGTTGTGGAGCCAAACCTCAAGTATTTGCTTCTTGTGAGCATATCATCTGCTTCTCGGTATGGAAGATTGGTATTGGTAATGGATACGAATTTTTGCACTGATGCTGCTGGGAACCCTTTTGCTAGATCACAAAATTCAAGTTTCTATGTGCATTATGGTGAGTTTTCTTCTCTTGTTTTATTATTATTATGATTATTATTATTATTACACATTTGGTGTCTATAAATGTCATATTAAATTTCCTTCAAAACTATTCCTAAATTGTTTATATTTTCTAACTTCTAACTTCCAACTTCCAACTTCATGCTTATGGCTGGTCATATTTCGCAGATCAAAGAAATGTATTTGTTGATCTGAGGGCTCATGTTCCTGAGAAATTGCTTCAACTAAGAAGTGAAACTAGAACAATTCAGGCAACTAATAATTATAATAACCTTAAGGTTTACCTATACTTCTCAGCTCCTATTCTCAATTCATCAACAGAGATTCTAAGTTCTCTGAGCATTAGTAAGGGTACACTTCTTCCTATTACGGGAGAAAACCACGGGAATCGCAGATTCGGCTTTATGGTTAGTAAGTCAGTTCTAAAGTTACCTCACTTACCTAATTGTCTTTTTGACTCTTCATTAATGTAGATTCATGTTTTGCCTTTTTGTTTTTAATTTCATTGTTTCTGTTCAGGTTGCTAAAATATCCAATATTGCTATAATAACAATAAGCTTCGATGCAAACTCTACAATAAGCAGACAAGGGACTCCGGTTTCTCCAGTTGCACCTGTTACTTTCCTTTATGGTACATGTTACAATTCTAAAGCAAATGATAAAGAGATTTCATATTTCATAGAGGATGAACTTTTACTTTTGAGTGTTTCCACATTTCTCTTCATTAAGGAGAGTTTTTCTATATTTCATGGAGTTAATTAACATTAACTGTGGATGATATTATTAATTAGATGTACAACTGCCTACTGATATGGATATAGATGTAATCTCTAGATTCTCAGAGGACTGCTGTGAGATTAAGCACAACATGTCGTATGAGGACACGAGAAGACAACATACCAATTTCGATAAAGTTCATGAAGCCTGTTTTTGGATTTAATTCATCATTGATATCCATCTCCGGAGGTCGATTGCAGAGGCAAGAAATTACAGACCTTTATGCACTGGTTTATGTAGGAAAATAAGGAACAGCTTAGAAAGAAACTTAAATTCAATAAATATGTACTTGTGCTCTCAGCTTACATGTTATTGAAGGAAAATAAGATTGAAAATATATTATTTATCAGCAATGGACTAACTTATTTTCCTTGCTTTGAACGCGTTCCAGCTTCCATGAAATTAGTAGAAGCATATATGCAGCAGCAATACAAGCAGATGATGATGTTGTTTCTGTCAGTGTCCCTGAGAATGTAACTGGGGATGTTGCTGGAAATAAAAATTTGGCATCTAATGTTCTTCGAGTCAGGCACTGTAAGGATTTTTTTCCACTCAATCTTTTCTTGTTACTAATTCATTCGGTCTGAAAATTTTACATTCGTGAGGTTGTTGTGGCTGCTGACCATTTTTTGTCTCTCTAATCTAATGTCTGTTACACAAACTTTATGCAGATACTATACCCGTAATTTCTTCTGTGATGTCCATATTTGTAACTGCCATATTTTTGCTGACCTGTTTCACTGCGGGGCTTCTGACCATGTCAACTGCAAGCCTTCAATCGGTTGGGGCATTTTCAAGACCATCTTCATCTTTGTCTTCTGACCCTACAAGGATTCTCTTTGTAAGATACCTCACACTTCTCAGCTTTTTCTTATTCATCTCCACGCCTCATAACTCGCCATGAAACCATGATGCATAACTCTATGTGCCATACTAGAAGGACCATACAGACATGGGTACTTTTCCTACTATTTTCCTTAACTATACATAAGATTTCATGCCAACAAACATTTCCCCATGTTTTTAATCTGTCATTTATTAATTTATTAAGCTTCATGAGTTCTAGACCAACAAAAAATTTCATGTATGGATTGTGGAGTAGAATATTGATGCTCTCTCATAATTAGCAAGTTAAAAAGTATATGTAAAAAAATGTTACCAACAATTTTATTCTTATGTTTTTCTTTTTTACAGAGAAGTGCATGCCACATTCAGATTTTTGCACTGTCTAGGTGGTTACCAGTAACATTGCCGGTGGAATATTATGAATTTGCAAGGAGTATAGAGTGGAGCATTCCTTATTTTAGTCTCCCATGGGAAACTGGGCATGTTCAGCCAGTCATGATGGGTTCAAGCCCCACTGGAACTTCAAATTCTTTCCTTTCCCGAACTTATGATAGGGTAATCTCCCGTAGTTTTCAACTGAACAAAATAGCAGCTGCAGTATATGGTTCACCACTTACTCCAGTAGAGTACAGATCATTTTTTGAGGTCAGAAATCACTGTTTTTTCTCATTATAAAATATCATAGGTTACAAGAACACCTTCAAGTAACAGATGTGCATTTAATTGAGCAGAGCCAAAGCATTATACCAGAAGCAGAATATATTTCGGATGGACTGCATTCAAATGGGTAAGTTGGTTAGCATTTTTTCTGTAGTGTATCGAACAAATTCTTCACTTTCTAAATGGATCTTGCTGAAAGAACATCTCAAAAACTACTTTGCTGATTATGGATATATGTGCTTAATTAAACAATCCGTGCCTTGCATCTGTGATTGATCACATATTGATAATATATCCTGTTTATCTCATCTGAGCAGGTGGAGGAACTTTGATAGAAGAATGTTCTGGTTAGCTGTAATTGGTGGTAGTTTGATACTGTTGCATGCTTTTCTCTTTTTCATTCTCAAATACAAGAAGAGAGATTCCGAAAAGCAGGGGAGTTATGGAGCACTCATATTTCCTAGATTCGAGATATTTCTCGTAATTGTTGCACTACCTTGTATCTGCCAGGCTGCTGCTGCTCTAGTTGCAGGTATCTTAATTAAAAACTTCCCCTCCACTGCTACATAGCTTTATATTTGCTATCCTTTACATTGAATCTTGTTTCCTAATACCAAATCCTGTAGGAAGCAGTACTGATTTGCATCAAAACTAAAGTGAATTCATGACATATTTACATATTGGTTATCTTAGTCGCTCATTTTGTGAACTTTTATGATTAAAGGAGGAACACCATCAGGAGTTGTAGTTGGCATTTTGTTACTTGGTGTTGTGGCTTTCCTACTGCTGTCATTATTCTTGTTCCTGTCGGTTGGAATTACATTTGGAAAGCTGCTTCAATACAAGGAAGTCCATCGAGAAGGTCAGCAATTTCACTGGTATCAAGAACTCATCCGAGTGACTCTTGGTCCTGGGAAAAGAGGCCAGTGGACTTGGAAAAATGAAGCCAACTCTGTTTATCTAACCATGTTTGGCCCTCTATTCGAAGATTTAAGAGGTCCTCCGAAATATATGGTCTCACAAATATCCGGTAGCAATCTCAGCAGGCAAGGTGGTCCTATCATTGCTTCAGATGATGAAACAGAAGATGCTGAAGCACCTTTTATTCAGAAATTGTTTGGAATACTCAGAATATACTACACCATGTTAGAATCTGCAAGAAGAGCTACACTGGGAATTTTAGCAGGTGCCTACTTGAATAATAATAACACCTCATCTAAGACTCCAATAATTATCTTGCTATGCCTTACCTCTTTTCAGCTATTCTTCCTTGTTCTGAAGAAGCCTTTCATAAAGAAAAAGGTACAGTTAGTTGAGATCATCTCTCTTTCATGCGAAGTGGCCATGTTTGCTACTTGTTTCGTTCTGTTGGACAAGGAACTTTCAACAACAATCGGTATCTTCATGCTTACTTTATTCCTGATTGGGTTCTTAGCACAAATGAGTGCTGAAGGGTATGCTTTGTATGAACAAACAAAGCAACTAGACACCAGTGAGAACAGGTTCTTCACAGGTTTGAAAATAGCATCAGTTGGGTTTCTCCTATATTTCGTCCCTCAGAAACTGATGAAAAGCTTTGAGAGCAAATTCCCAGTATTTGGATTATGCATGGATACAAGTACAACAGGTTTACCATGTGATAGGAACAGCAGCAGTTCAGAGAGAGCATGGCCAAGACAACTAAGGGAAATGGCAAAGGCTAGCTTTAGTAAAGATGGAAGCAAAGCTCCAACAGATCCTTCAAGCAGCAAAAGCAAATGGAGTGGGTTGTGGGGAACAAAAAGGAGTGGCAGCTCTTCTTTAGATTCCTCTTTAGATTACAAGTCAAAGTCCAAATCAAAAGGGTTGTACAAAGACTTGGAAGCCATTTTTGCGTCCAACCCAAGAATGTAACCACTTGACTTTTTATATTTATATATATTGTATAGCTGAGACAACCCCATTCTTCGAACTCTTTTACTGTTTATTTGATAACTTAAATGCGAATTTTTCTCCGATATGTCTCATTGAAGGGAGCAAATGAATATTTATATAAATGATTACTTTTGGGGGTATATACGAATTATAACCGTGAACTCTCCTTGTGAGCTCCCACTATAAGGCCTGCATGAACCCATTTGGTAGGGCCCAATAGGGTCGCGGGTAGGCAACTCAAATTTATCTAAGTTTAATGTTAGTGATCATAAATACATAATAGGATGAGAGTTCATTTAATTGAGCCAATCCATATTAGCTTCTTCAAGCTTTTTCATATATTTTAATTTAAATTTATCTAAGTTTGTGTTAGTGATCATAAATACATAATAGGAAGAGAGTTCTTTTAATTGAGTCAATCCATATTAGCTCCTTCAAGCTTTTTCATATATTTTAATTTAAAGTATATGAGAATTAATAATATTTTTAGCTACATATAGAGTTTATTTCTTTTTTTCTATTCAGGTCCTAATTACAAATCAATTTGTACACACCAAAAACCTCAAACTTTATTACAAATTTTTTATTTTTGGGGGGTGGGGGCGCGTTCCCTAAGCCATTAAGATGTTATTAATAATAAAAACCATACACAGAAGAAGCTTCTTAAAACAACACCAGAAGAGGGTAAAAAAATCAGACCCCCACAGAAGCATCCCAACAAAAGACTTCTAAAAGTATAACGTAAGATTATACTTCAAACTCTTTTTCTTATTTATTTACAAAATGGTTTTCTTATTGATTTTACCTCTCTTGAATTAATAAAGGTACCAGCACTCATATCATATATGACTGTATATAAACCATAATTATTGATTACAAGAAAAAAAAGAAGAGGTATATACATGTGTGAATTGAAGTTGCAAGCAAGGCAGTTTTCAGTGATAACCGAGCGGAGCAGGAGCTTCCTTCAGCTGACGTCCCTGATAATGTATATCCTACATACATACATACATACATACACCACAACAATTGTTATTTCGATATATTAACTAGCTAGGCATGGAGGGAAAAAAAGAGTGAAATTTAGAGCTAGTGAGGATGTTAATTGATTACCGATGCAAAATGGTTAACATCACGGTGATGTGCCTCATCTGCCCTCACAGCCAAAACAACATCTCGCAGAGTGGAGTTAGGGGGCAAGCGCCAGTAATCAATAGCAATAGGTGGAGCTGGCACATTCTCAATGTTACCATTGTCCAACTCCTTGAGGAACTCGGTGTAAGAGTGGATTGCTTCTTCCTCAAGGTATCCCACCACTCGATGGGCAAATTTAGGTGATATAATATATCCCAAGAAGTAAGCATTGAAGAATACACCTTGGACAGCAAATACAAGGGCACGTTCGTACCATCTAGGATCCGATACCTCCATGAATGTCATTAGGTGCATACGTTCATTCTCAGCCTCTTCCAACAGTGCTTTGATCCAACCTCCACTGTGTTCAAATCTCCTTAATGACTTGCAGTGTAATAGCATCCCTCCCACCATCCCTGGCACTGCTGCCACTGTCTCCAGCATCATTGCTCGGCAACCATATCTCCGCTGTACCAGTACGTTAAACATATATAATATTGTAATCATGTTCATGCGTACGTACGTAAAACAATATATATCAAGAAATATACTTGAAAGAAAAGATCTGTAGGCCATCTAAGAGATTTGACAGTCCAATAAGCCATTTTGTCAAGCACAGTCACCGGTGCGTGATGTTTCTTCAGATCTATTGACAAGTCTGCCTGGTACGTATCCCATGGCTGGAAAAAAAGGCCCATAGAAAAAATTATATATACTATATAGTATATATAAAAAGACTGTTGCACGAAAAAGACAAACTTATAGTACCCTAAAGCAGGTCCACTTCCATGGGGAGCCGTCCTCTTTGGACACCTTAGTTGGATCCAAGCCCCAATAATTGACGATCTCTTTGTCATCCTTGGAGGAGCCGCCGCAGCCGCCTACTGCTTGTTTCTTCTCCTGCTCCTTGTCACCACCAGCTATCGCCGCCATAGAGCTCCTGCAGCGCACGCCAAGTCCAACGGCGGGAGCCTTCACCATGTCGTTGGAGAGGACCCCCCGTGTTGCTGCTGTGGAAAAGAATCGAGGGCTGACCATTGTAAACATGGAGCTGGCTAACCTGTTGTAACCACGACTCATCATCATCCTCAGGACTTGAAGATCAATAAAACAAGGTATCTTTTCTTGGTACTACGTATGCTTTTTTGTTTCAACTAATTATTAGTAAAACTTCGTAGGGTTTAAGTGAGGTTTATATTTGATATTTTGGTATTTTATATGGGGAGGGAGCATATAAATTAGGCAAAGATGTCTGCGTACAGCTGTACTTTGAAGACGGACGTCTAAAGGTATCTTTGAAGTGGATGGTGATGCATTGAGATATTCTTATTTCTCCACTATTAATTTTTTTATTAACAAAACCGATTCTTCCTCAAATAAACATATGCGTTTCTTGGGGACCAAGTCCATTTGCGTGGGCATCAAGTGTTAGATATTTCCAAATTTCGAGTAATTTGAATATATTTAATAATTGAAAAACCACATAATTACATCAATTTTATACTTATCCTATGGAAGCAAGTTGGGTTTAAAAGTATGCAAACCTTTATCTTTTATTTTAATTTCATTAAATATCCCGCTATAATTTTATAATTAGTTTTTTTTTAATTTGAGTAATTCTTTTAGGTATAAATAGTCCGGTTAATTATACGAATACTCCCTATTTTTATCTAAATTGCAGGATTAGTCTTTTAAGTTTATTGACGTTGTTGGTTTTCCTTTTCTCACTCATATGATAAATTTAGTCTTCATGAATATCTACATTTTTATCAATTTGATTTTTTAGTTTAATTTAATTATTATTATTCTAAAATAGAATCAAATTGCCTTTTTAATAAAAATATTGGCTAAAACATTAATTTTTAAAGATGTTATCATAACAATAGCATGACAGCCCACATGTACTACATGTGATATGATATTATTTGTATTATATACCATGTCAACAAATATTTTAAATTTTCTAAAAATATATAATAAAATTAATAAAAATATGAAATACACGTAAACTGTTATGTTTAAAATTTTAATATTTTAACTAATATTTTTATAAAAATAATAATCTAACTCTTTTTAAAAAATTGATGGTGAAATTTAAATTTTTTAAAATTAAAACAATTAAAAGAAAAAAAAAGTTCAATTGATAAAAGATTTTTAATTGGTAATATAATATTAGTCTCCGCGTGGAAGGTTATTGAGGCCGGCCCAACATACCTCTAATCGGAACCAAGCCCACCGCATCTGCTTTTTTGTCAACTATAATAATGGTGGTGATGATGAAATAAATAGTGAAAGTTGAGAGTTTTGTTTGTTGCATCGACCGTCTCAACTCTGTGTCTTGCCTGACAAAAGCTGACCAGCTGGAAACTCCAATCGCTGCCACCAAATTCCACATTTGATAGTTGGGACACCTAGTCTCACCGTTTAAGACACCCCACCAAGCTGATCCTAATATAAAACAGCCATGGGTTCCCTTCTAAGCTCCAACAAGTTAAGCCAGGAAGATACCCAAATGGCACTTGACAAGGTCAAGCACATCGTTTCCTCCACCCCCGTTGTTGTCTTCAGGTACCCAAGTTCCGATTCCTTTAAACTTCCTCAATCATGAATTGAATACTGCTATATATGGTTAAGTTTCTTCAAATTTTGGGATTTCTATTTCTAATCTATAACTTTGCGTCTGTTGCAGTAAAACCTATTGTGGGTATTGTAATAGGGTTAAGCAGCTGTTTGCTCAGTTAAAAGCTTCTTACAAGGCCATTGAATTGGATCAAGAAAGTAAGCCAACTATCTCTAAAACAATTATATTTTTAACTACTGCTGTTGTTGTAAAAATCTTTTTTTTTTTTTTGGAAGGTGATGGTGGTGAAATGCAAGCAGCTCTGGCAGAGTGGACTGGGCAGACGACAGTACCTAATGTGTTCATTGCAGGAACACACATTGGTGGCTGTGATTGTAAGCTCAACTTTGCCTTGCTTTGCTTGTTGGTTCATGTCATGGTTTCTAGTTAACTCATAATCCTGAAAAAAGTAAATTGCAATTGTTGTTATTTTGGGTTATAAGATTAATATTACTCCTTTATTTGTTGCAGCTGTTATTGCCAAGTATCAAGCAGGTCAGCTTCTGAACCTCCTGTCAGATGCTGGTGGCATTACTGTCGATCTCAATGCCTGACACCAAACCTTTCTGCATGCTATAAATAACAAAGCAATTTCTTTTCAGTGGAACCATACTAGACTTCATATCCCTTTTCAATACATAATGTTTCTACTTAAAACTGCTTCAATAATGATATGCAACAATTTGGTACTTGCAGATTGTTAATTTGGGTAATTTATTATTATTCCACACTTGAAAAGAAATTGTTTCGAGTATATTTCATGAAAAGAAAACTTGAGAACAATCTAGCAAAGCAATAAAACAGGATATAAGCCCAAAGCCTTGCAACCAAATTTCTTAGTCTGGTATATTCAAATGTTCCACTGTTACATGGTGATCCCATCAAGTTACTTTTAAAGTCTGAGATTTGTGATGAATGTGGACCCAAAGTTTCCAAAGCTTTTACTGTACTGTAGTTTTTCCATACACTTTCTGCATTGAAGAAGAAGAGAAGATGAGGTGTAGTTACAACCCCAAAAGTAAAGCACTATGGAGGAAAGTTAAGTGGTTTCACTTACATTGGAGATATCTATCCATGAATTAAGCGTATTTAGAGCTTTTCCTGATAATTGTGTCTCACGAGCCAATGCTACCCCTTCAGAAAGTGATTTCACATGACCACTCACTAGGAGAGCTGCTGCTGCATTAAGGATCTGAAACATGAAGATTTTGCTTTTGTATCAGAATATCGTCTCAGCGTTTACGGAATGCCATTATTTTACATTAAAAGAAAAATAATGATAGGCATGCAAAAAAGTACACGAATAGGCACATAGACAAAAGAAGGAAAAGAAGTTATTTACAAGTGCATCTGCAATGGGCCCACTCTCCCCCGAAAGAGTACGCTTCAAAACATCCGCATTGTAGTCCTTGCCACCACCTCGCAGGTCATCTAGAGTACAACGAGCAATGCCAAATTCCACTGTCCAAACATTGTATTTTCTTAGCACAACTTGAGCAGTGTATAAATACAGCAGTTTCAAAATCTTGTGTATCATTCAATAAAATACATCTATGGTCTCAATAAAGGATGAAAACATCATGAAATACAAACAAGATCGTACATGGATCAAATGAGAACTTCTCAATTTTTTCTGGAGTGACATCAAGGACTCGCCCTGGCCCTGTATGGATGGATATATGTTGTGAGATTGTAATGATTTAGATATAAGGAACAGCAAGCAAAGACGACATGAGCTGATGATTGAGCCGAGTGAAAGGAGTAATAAAATGAAGCTTACCAAGGGGACTCATTTCATCTAAACCCTCTGAGTGCACAACTAATGCTCTTTTCATGCCAAACCGTTGTAGTGCTTTGGCCATTTTGAAGACCTACAGTCACAACTCATCTCAGTGATGAATTCAAAGGAGCAAACTATCAAATTACATAACACTGAAAGTACTTTAACATGTGTCTTTAACTCCTTCGTGCAACATAGTTAAAACAGAAGATCACATGTATAGCACCACTCCAGTTTTAATGTGCTCAAGCAACTATGCATGTATTACTATTTTTCCTTTGTAATATCAGCAATTACTTTTATTATCAGGAAGGTTAATGGACACAATCTTGGTTACAATATCTACTACTCAAGTGTTAAGTTTTGCTATTGAAAGATTAGAGAATCGATATATAGTACAGGATATCTTTCTTCAGCCTGAAAATAAAGAGATTGATGTTGAAACACAAAACCTGTGGCAACTAAAGGTTCGTATATTGGAGTACATTTTCAAAATAAAAGAGGAACATTGGAGACAGAACCCTAAATTATACACGTATCTTTAATCAAATATTGATCAGACAGAGAAAATCACATGGTACCAATTGCAAAATCAAGATATAATTTTGTTGGGTTTGCATGACAGGAAACTACATTGATCTAAGAACCTAAAATGAACTCAAGCATTATCAGTATATTATTTTAGTAGAATATTACAATTCCTAACATATTCTAATATTAACAAAGAACCTTTAAACATAACCAAGGACAATAGGCAACGATAAGGACATGAACTGAGGATTTTCCAACAGAAAGACATTTTAGCTAAGGTTCAACCAATAAGATGTTTAAGCCAGCAGAGACACAGCTAACTCCTTGAGCCTTTAATCTATCCACGAAATAATTCCCAATCCAGCAATTGTATCACAATTCAGGGACAGGAAAAGCAGGGAAAGGCCCATTGCTAAAAGGTCAGGGAAGTGTAGTAAAGAAAGTCTGTTTTATAGAAACTGAATGCAAGTTTGCAGGCTTGCAATGGAAATGGATTCAGTTTGGTCAAATGGAACTAATTCTTGAAAACTAGGCTCACTTGCAGGTTGATAGCATCACTCTAACCGTAAGTAGAAGATTCAGAATCAAAGTGATCATAGTGGAAACAACCAAGGACAATATCAATGAAACTGTTAATAACAATAATTTATTATACCCAATCTATCCAAGAAACTTTGTAATTTTTTTCCAAAACTTAATATATTCAAAAATAAATTAAAAACAAAAGTAACAAAGCAGATTTCTAAGTGAGTAATTATTTCTTAAAATTAGAAAAACAGACCCAAATACCCCCCCCCCCCAATTTATTTCTTATTATAATATGAATGTGATTTCTATGTAATTTTCTTCACTGAGTTTGTGTCACTTGAAGTATAGATACTAATTCAACAAGGAAATAAAAATGGTTTTTTTGGTAAAGAAAAAATCAATACACTAGAAATCTATACTTTCTTAGGCTGCAAGGAGAGAGAGCAAAAGAGAGAACTTTTAAGAATGCTATAAGGCGCTAAGAACACTTACTAGATCTTCATGATAAACACCAACAACAGCAAAAGGTACTCTGGCAGGGTTCAACATAGGACCCAGTACATTGAACACAGTTTTAATTTTCAGCTTCTTTCTAACACCGCTCACAATCTTCATTGCTGGGTGATATTTTGGTGCCATCATAAAACCAATTCCTGCTTTATTCACACAGCTCACTATTCCCTTCAAAAAAGATGAGAAAAGAAAAATTCAATGCCATAATAACATCTGTGAAGGGTTATATTTAAGATATTTGGTACAGTTACATTCATTTAATTCAGTGGGCCAGCTACTTAATGCCTTTATTTTCCACTTACATCTAGAAGTAAAAACCAACCAAACAAATTTGCAGCATGGACAACATAAAAACCAACCAATCATGATATTAACTATTGACGCCCACGCAGAATTCTGGTAGAAGTAATAGTAGATGGTAGTCCTTAAAAGTTTTTAATGTGTATGTTGCGTTGCTCGATAGGAACAAAGAATCTTCATAAATTCTCAACAGTAGGCCATAAAAAGTGTACATTAATTGGACGCAAAGATTGAAAGTAAGCATTAATTTGTAAAAAAAACATTTCCATTTCATAGAAGAACAAACAGCGTTAAAATTGAAAGCTTAACAGGTCATACAGATTAGGCTCTTTTTTGCAATTATATTAAAACATGCAGGTTGTTCTATTAAAAATTTTGAAAAGGAAAAAAGTAGAAGCAGTAATTAGGTACAAGTTTAAGAAACATTATGGGATATTGAGCATTCCAATAGAATTCTCTATCAGATTATCCATCAGTTGACTATGAGCAACGGTTACTACTGCAACCAAGTATAAGTTTGCAACACCCTAAAGAGTAGAATTCCTATAAAAAAAATTCAAACTAATTAAGAAACAAGAATAGTTAAATAATTTATCAAACACTTTCTACACAATAACCTGACAAGCATTGTTTAGAAAAACTTAGTACTCCCCCTGGAAGAGCTTTGACAGTTCTCACCAAGATGCTTTTACATTGAACTAATGACAAAAGAAACAGAAAATAAGGTATGCCTCCAATGATAAAAAAAGGCACGCTAAAAAAACTTGCGGGACCTAATCCTAGTATGACAATATCATTAATGCAACTATAATGCTATGGTTATAAAGGCACCAACCTCAGGGTCCAAATCAAGATTTATCCCCAAAGCTTCCAATACATCAGCACTTCCACAGGCAGAGGAACTTGATCTATTCCCTTGCTGTAGCACAGACAAAAGCAATAAGTATGACAATGATAGTAGGACAATAAATGTTGCATTAATAGATCCAACAAGGAGAAAGAAAGAATGAGAGAAAATGGATTTAAATTGAGTAGTTGTCAGTGACCTTGGCAACTTTTGCACCACAAGCAGCAGCCAATATTGAAGCACCCGTTGATATATTCACGGTGTTCGCTCCATCACCACCCGTTCCAACGATGTCAACAGCATCATTTAACCCTTCTACCTTCCAAGCATGCTTTAACATTGCCCTCGCCAATCCCACAACCTTAGATGTGACAGGCAAGTAATATGTGAACAGTTAACTGATCACACAAAATTGTCCAAAAAATTCACTTAAAAAAAGGGGGTAAAAAGGAACTAACTTCTTCAAAAGTCTCGCCTTTAGCCCTCAACAAAACAAGAAAAGCACTGATCAAAGCCTCATTAGCTTCGGTTAACAAAAACTCAAGAGACGCCTCAGCCTCGGACTCCGTTAAATCAACTCGATTAATCAAACACTCAATCAACTGAAACGGTGAAAACCCAATATATATATCAACATTTGATTTTCCCAAACAAAAATGAGCACCATAAAATCTTCTCACCTCTTTAATTGAACCAACTGATGAACTTGAGTTTCCACGAACAGTGGGCAGAGCAGATACAGAAACAGAGTCAGAAACAACTCTGAAACGACGCCGGTTAGAGAAAGGGACAATTGTTGTTATACTACTATCGAAAAGTTTAGTTAAAGGGCGGCTGCTGTGAGTAAATGAAGAGAAAGAAAATAAAGAAGACTGCTGTAGAAACACTGTTGTCGCCATTGCTCTTGAACCCAGAAAATTTTAAGTCAAATCAAAACCCACCACAAAGATTAACTATTTATTATTTGAGAAAAATATAGTGGAATTGAAATGGGCAATGGAGCAAATATATAGGGAGAAAATTATGAGTGGGGATTAAGCTAATAATTAAATATGCACCATAAATTAGACACTTTTTTTGCCACAAATGGAGCATTAGAATTAGAAATGAGAAGGGGACTTTGGTTTGGGGTTGGTGGAGGGTTCAGTAAATTTTAGTTTTTCTTACAGCGCGGCAAAATTAAAATAGATCCGAAGAAACCTGAATCTATTCGCCACCTAAAACTAAGGTGGACAGTTTTACCATACCGCTCCACGTTTTTATGATGTTACTTTCATTAATGCATACAAGCATTATCGGTACATCAATGAACAAGAAAAGCATTATTGCTCCATCACTATTTTGATTTGCCTTTCTGCCCTTTCCTCACTTTCTATCCGCATATTATTTTATTGAAAGTTCATTATTAAATTTTAATAACATATACATATAATAAAATAGTATTTGATTTATGAATATAAGGTAAGAGGGTAAATATTAAAACTATATATTAATTTTATTTCAATATGTAATTGAATATATGAATTATAATTTTATGTAATTAAACACATTAAAATTTAATTTTAATTCAATTTTAATTTAATTATATACATTTATATAATTATAAGATTATATAATATCAATACTGATCTTAACTTATAAAAATTGAATAAAATCAAAATAGCATATTCGAGTTTTAATATTTTAAACCTATCCATGCGTGTGACGATCATTAATATATCAATGAACCAAATCAAGAAGTTGGAAATCATGTTCCACATTGATATGATATTTCATATTTGAATGTTTCCAAGTCTTTTCTAACAGTAACTCTTTATATCGTCACGTTGCAATCTTTTCTTTTTGTACAGAGTGAGCGAATACGTAGTGAAAAAGCAATTAATAACACTTGAATTGGCTCATACAATAGCAAATGTTATTATTCTCTGTACCAAAACTTGTAACCAATATTAATTATATTCTTAGGAACTAAACTCCCAGATTTGATTCCACCTCTGTCTCATTGTTTGGCTTGCTCTAAGCTTGCAAAAGCTAGACAGAGATGCATGCTGTGTCTTTCCCTCTTTAGAATATGCCATTTCCCCCGCTTCACCAAAACTAGGTCACAAACTATCCTTCCCTGCCTGCACGTACAATAAATTAACCAATTTACTTAACCAGCAGTAAAAGTATCATGAAAGCCCCTATATGAAGAATATATTGCATTTTGCCCCCTTTACTAAAAAAATAGACAAATTAATCCCTATACGTTACGTCGTCTACCTTATTCTAACATAAAAGGACCAACTTTAATTGAAGAAAAGGATGCAATTTTTAACAAATAAAATCAGTTTGCTCTTTGATCTAATATACAAGAACTAGTTCACCCATTTCTTATTAGAGGGAGCAAAATGCAATCCGATTCCTAGTATAAAAGTCTCATGATACTTTTAACTACCACCAACTAGCAGGTAGAATAGGAATACAATACAAACCTTCGTCATTGTTGCCTACGGTTGTCATCTGTCGTGCCTTTTTACCCATCCTTTTAGCTGCTTCAGCTGTAATCAAGGTGACAAAATCATAAACCATAAAACTTGCATGAAATGAACAAATAAAACTCAATGGCTAGAAAGCTAGCACCAAATCATTGTTCCATTACCAAATCTAAGTCTCATCATAATCATCGCAGGTTTACTTTCAATAAATAAATGCATGGCAGTGATTATTCATTAAAAAATATATGCTAGTGAGGTAGCGCATTAAATAATATGCAGGAAAGGCTTCCTCGCCAACATCTTTCCTATATTATTTGTCAACAGATTTTTTAAATTACAAAGCATGGGAATCTAAACATTCCTAAATTCCATTTATTATTTTTTCTTCTCCAAGAAATTTAAATTTCCTTACCCTTAAACTTCCTTTTCTTGTTAGCCCTCCTCCTCTTTCTTTCTGCCTTTGTCAGTTCTGCTTCTTCTTTAATGTCACCTTTACCAGAAAAAACTTCCTCAGGAGCCAGCATAGCTGCATCTGAGACAGCCATAGGTGCAATCTGACCAAGGAATATTATCAAAACGCATGCATGTCAGAAATTGTCAAACCATGACAAGACCAAGATTCTTAGAAAATAATTGGGAAACGTTTGTACCTCTTCCATGGCAAGGGCAGGGACATTTGTTTGTATAGACATGTCCTCAACAACCTACAGAAATCAAGACACCATATAAACACTACAGCAAACTGATTTTTACTGTATTTAGTCATCGGGAAACCAAATGAGAAGCATACAGGTTTTGGAGTAAAATGAAAATGAGAAAGAGCATCCAACTTCAAGCAAAGTTTCTTGAACAGCATACTGGCCTGGTAAAAGAAGATTAAAAAAATGAAACATGATAGATGTATGAATGTCAAAAACTAATACAAAGGTGCATTCTTGACTAGAATGCTGTAGGACTAGGGTATCAAAAGAAAAACAAATCCACATAATATTTACCTCTTTCTTTAGTTCATCTGAAAAGGTCAACAGGGCAGAGGCTGGATCGGTTTTCTGGACAAATTCTTCCTGCAAAGGAGTATACAGTTTTTGCAATTAAAAAGAAGAAAAAGAATAAAATATCCCAACTTGGAATTGTCACTCATGATTCTTGAGCTGAGCATCTATAAAAGCTGGTACATGGATGAGAAATACACAAGTGCAGTAGGGTGATTGGAGAGGATGTTTAATCTAGTACAACATTTAATGGTAATATGAAATCACGTAGCATACAAACCTCATAAACTTCAGCAAGACCCTTCTTGCTCTTGCTCTCATCCTGCAATAATACAAACATACAGCTTGAAATAATTAGTTTCCTTCATTAATCAAAAAGGAGAAAAGCCATGAGAACCTTCAAAAGAACATATTAATGACGAATACAACTTACCAGCTCTTTGATTTCTCTTGGCGCTTTGGATGATGAAGTTCGAGCCTTTTGAACATCATCAAACAGGCCCTGAATAAAATCATATTAAATTTTGTTAACACTAATGCAGAACTGCTTAGGAAACTAAGGATTATAATACTAATTGAACTTTTAAAGAAAATAAGGAAAAAAAGGATAAAAAGATATGGAAACAGAAAGGGGAAAAACACTTGAGACATAAGGTTCCTTGGCTGCATCACACAATCAAGAAGAAAAATCTAAGCATCACATGTAGGGTTACATGGAAGTCACACCTAACGAAGACTGCACAATACAATCTCGATGGCAATAAGACTAAAAATGCTTCATTTATCAAATTCATCTTTTACTACTAATTTTAAAAAATATGAACAGCTATCAAAATTTGGGCTAATAATTAAAAGAAAGTAATGCTACATTTATCACGCAATCTCGATAGCAATAAGACTAAAAAAGCTTCACTTATCAATATTTGGGCTCATAATTAAAAGAAAGTAATGCTCTAGTTTGTCCAATGCCACAGGATCATGCCCCCCCTTCTCCAGACACAGCTATCTTAGCTAGGCACGAGGCTGTGTCCGCATTTCCAATCATGTGTTAAACACATATTACATCAGTGTCAATCCCAATGTCATTTCACAATGACACCGATGTGTCAGCCATAACCAACGAGTACTATAATAGAGTAGGACTCAACTAAAAGAAAAGGAGAAGCACTTCATAGAAATGTTAAGAGATCTCTTAACTATCATCATATCTTATCCACAAAGCCAAGCTCTTGGGTATAACCAAATAGAGAAATACCCTAATGAGCAATTTTCACTTTTTTAGCTTAATGAAGATTTTACTAAAGAGTTCTTTTATGAAAGAGCTTTTCAGAAAAGAGAGGTGTTCAATCAAGGAGATTTCTTTAACAAGAGCTTCAATGAAGCAATTTTCAGTAAAGCAACCCTCAGAGAAACACTGTCGCTAACTATTTAAAATCACCTTCACATATACATGGAAGCATAATTTCCTATAAAACAACATATTGATCTATTTTCAGAGATTATATATTAGGAATCAAAATCAAGTATCTACAATCTTGACTTGATAACTGAATAGGCTGCTTATTTCCAAGTTTTCAAGTTCAACCAGTCCAATTGGAACCTCTTCAAGCACTAAACAAACTAGGCAGTATAAATGTTGAACAAATAAAGGAAACAGAAAGGCAGGCAGTGCTGCAGTTTTTGGAGAAAAGTACAGAAATTTCAAAATTCACAAGAAACATTGTGATGAAAACATCTGTATTAAGTTGATGAAATTAGTAAAGAACAAGTTTCAAATCCTAGCAGTTGGGGAAGAAGCTTACCTCACTGATCCTAGTCTTAATCAAATCTTCAAGTGATGCAGTAACCTCCTCTGTGATTACAGGGGCAGGCCTGACATTGTGCTCAAAATCTAAATCAACTTCTAATGCACTATTCTTTTGCCTTTGTGCTGCAGTTACCTGTTATTAAAAATCTTAGTATAAATAATCTTATTCTTGTCCAAAAGGGCATGTACTAAATAATACCACGACAGCTTATATGAAAAATTTACCTCTCCACGCATTGTCCAAACTTTTGGATCCAAGTTGGCCTTCTCCATTTCCTCTATTTTAGATCTAAGTTTGTCAAGTTCTTTTTCATGCTTAGAAGGGCCATCTTTTCTCTGTAAAAGAGGGAAAAACAGAAACATAGTCTCATAAAGCCAATCTATGCAATATTATTGATTGAAGTTATAGATGTCTATTATATGCTTGATTTCATGACTAATCAAGCCAGTAACATCAATTTAGTGAAATTATCCAAAACAGGGAAGGAAAAAAAAAGAGTAACAGCAAATATATAATGGAGGGCAAAAATTCTTATTGTTATGTAACTTCTTTTTCCTTTCACCAGCTTTTCTCTCTAGCTATTTTCACTTCAACTATTTCTCTCTTAAACCATCATAGCAGCTGTGACAAGTTGTAGTTATCCATACTATATATAAAATTCCATTATATATTTTCAAATTAGAGACATCAAGTGACTACAAAACCAGGTTTCCAACTACCTTATCCACATCTTGTTCATCATCTGATCCTGAATCTTCTTCCAACATGTCTCTAGATTTGGCTTTCTCCTTGGAACTCTTGTTCTTTTTTCTACTGAAAAAATCTTCATATCTGAGTATAACAAGGGCACAGTGTTTAAGAAGGAGAAATAAAAGGTCTACTGATGGTCTAAATTTTGAAAGATGCTAGTGAGAATATATAAACGATCTTAGCATACAATAACTGCAAAGGAAAAGAAACACTAGAGAATTTGAAAGCAACCAAAACCAAACTTTATTAAGGAAGAATCATATCCCATCAGGGTAAAAGAGAGGTGATAGATGGACCTTTGTTCATCATCCTACCATGAGGAAATCCCAAATATAAAGAGAGGTGCATAACTTAAAAAATAAACACATTACATACTCATAAACTAAAGGGCAACTAAGAAATTGCAAGTAATAACACCGTCAACTATAATAGCCGAGGTCATAAATTAAGCAGTGTTGTCTTACAACAGATATTCTCATGCTGCAATACCAACACCATTATATAGGTTGTAATAGAATCATTTATGGTGAAGCATTAAGAGTGAAGCATCCCTATTGTTAGAAAAATTTAGAAATAACTAGATTAGTTCTTAGATGCTGTAAACTTTCACTTCAATAATAAGTAAGAACGGAGAAGAGAACAAGTAAAGTTAACAAACAGTCAAATTACACACAAACACGCAAATATAATTCACAAATTAGAACCTGGCATTTTCCAAGCCATCTTCATCCTCTTCATCATTCCCATCAAATAGCCCGAGCTGCATAATATGAACTGCATTAAATTCTAATAAACAAAAATATCAAACAACAGCCAAATGGAGAAAGGACAGTTGCTTTTACCTCATCTTCCTCCTCCTCTGCCTCATCATCGTCATCCTCACTTCCTTCATTTTCATCTTCTTCGTCATCATCATCACCTTCTTCTTCTGTGTCCTCTTCTTCCTTCTTAGATTCCGCCTTTGTTTTCTTCTTCTTCAAGCCAAATTCCCTAGCTTCATCCTCCTCCAAATACTCTTGCAATTCCTTGATTTTCAAAAATTTATCCTCTATGCCACCCTTTTCTTCTCCTTCATTCTCACTCTCTTCTTCCGTTCCTCTCTCTTTCTCCTCTTCCTCCCCCTCTTCATCCTCCTCTTCCTCATCATCTTCATCTTCGTCCATATCCATATCATCATCGTCTTCGTCATCATTAACAACATTGTCAGTCTCGATTTGTTCTAGAACCTTCTTCTTCTTCTCTCCTCCTCCTACACCACCATCCTTGAGCTTGGAAATCTTCTCCGGGTGTTTCTCAAACTTCTTGACCTCGCGGCGGAGGGAGGACAGTAGCGGTTGTGATTGGAGGTCAATCTGTTGCCATATCTGCTCCACGTCGAACCCTTCGGTCAGAAGCTGATCAAATGGAGACTTTGGACAATACGGTTTCAGGCTAGAAAACAGAAGCTTCGAGGCCGCTCGAACCGCTTGCGAGAGCTCCTGTTTAGGCACGAGCCATTCCGGTGGCTCTGTTGACTTGATATGGTGTAGCGATTCCAGGGCTGTTTCGGTCGAACTCGCCATTGCCGAAGGAATCATACTGTTAGCTTCGTTTTGTTAGGGTTTAGGGTTTTATTGGCGGCGAGAAGAAGAGTAGCCTGCTTTGTTAAGTATTTTTGAAATTGGCATAAATTACAAAGGGTAAAACTACACAGCAAGTAACCCAACTATGCTTATCTTTCATTTTTGGTCACCCAAGTATAGAATATTACAAATTGGCCATCAAACTAATCGAACTTGTCTTTTTTGGTCTATTTTCGTTAACCACCGTTAACTTTGTAACGGGAAGATGATATCAATTTAGTACTTATAATGTCAAATCGGTGAGCTCAAATTGATAGATTGCAACTGCTGCAATGTGTAAAATTGGGTCTACAAAACTTTTAGTATAGGGTTGTGTTGATTCCATCCGTTGCAATGTGTAAAAGAGTACCATTGGTTAAAGTATTATGGCATCGACATGGTATGGAGGAGGCAACCTGGGAAACAGAAGAGTCAATGAGATCACAAGATCCAAATCTATTTTGGTAACAAATTTCGAGGACGAAATTTTTAAAGGGGAGAGTTATGTAACGGCCTAATTTTCAAGTGGTGTCGGAAATGGTGATTTGAGATCACTAAATTCAAAAATAAGATTGAACAAGATAGTAATTTAATATTTATGAGTCAAGTAAGAATTTAGAAGAATTTGTGAAATGGTGAAATTAGTGAATTAAAAGAATTTATTAGGTCAAACGGGTCAAAAATGTGGTATCGAGACCTCAAAGTTGAAAATCAAGCTCTAAATATTTTTATAAATATTTATGGAATGTCATTGAGTTAGTATTAAAGTTTCGTTAGAAAATTTTAACGTTTGGATGACTAATTAATTAAAAAGGACTAAATTGAAAATAGCACAAAATTTGTTAAATTGTAAGTAAATAGCTTAAGTATTTAAAAATATGGATTTAAAGAGCAATTAGACCCAAAGGTTAATGGCTGGACGGTTTGGGTATGAAATAAGCAAGAAAACAATGTGAACAAGGGGCAAAATTGAAAATAGATAAAAGTTAATAGTTAAATAATGATGTAATTGAAAAATCTAGACATTTCTTCATATTTTCTCAGCCAAAACGACCTATAAGGTCTGGAGAAAGCTGGTTTTTCATATTTTTACATCCTGTGAGTTTAATTCTTGCTTTTTCTTGATAATTTTTATGTTTTTATGACTTTTACAATTAGGTCCACTTGTAGAATTCATTAGTTTTTGATTTTATGGGTGAAATTGGAAGTTAACCTGGATGGATAAGGGAATTTTATGATGAATTATTATGAAATTTAAGTTCTAATTTCATATTAAGGTGGTTTTATTAAGTGATTTTGATAGGAAATGATATTTAGGACCTAATTGTGAAAAAGTTGTGAATTGAAGGTTGCTGTTGAAATTCAGAATATAAAAGGTTTTTAAATAGTTTATAATGATAAAATAAAGTGTTAATTGAGAAAAATTAGTTCAATTGATGGGTGAATTGAGCAGGGACTAAATTGTGAAAATTGTAAATTTTGGGGTAAAAGTGAAATTTCGAAATTTGAACAGCATAAATTGTGAAGTGAAATAGAAATCAAATGTGACAGCCCAAAATTGACCCTAGTCGGGAAGTGGTTTCGGGACCACTAAACCGAGTCACCGAAATGTTTGAACGTAATATTTATTGTCTAGAATATGTATTTACGAATGTGTAAAAATTTTAAGCTTCGGTTTAGTCGATTGCATGTGAATTCAGTTAGTAGGACTTGTATGTCATTTTTGAAAAATGATAGGCTAATCTATAAGGACCTAATAGTACATGTAGTCAAAAGGGAGGACTTGCATGTCAAAATCCCCCCCCCAAGTGCTAGTGGCCGGCCATGACAAGGAAGCATGGGCAAGACATGTCATGAAACATGTTGGGTGAGTGTTTTATGTTGAAATAAATAAAATAAGGTGCATGAGTAATAAAAAAAAAAGTGTGTGTGTGAAGGCTTTCCCCTCCCCTCCAAATTGCCGTGCAAGTGAGAAAGAAAAACAAAAAAAAAAAAGCTTTGTTCATCTTTTTTTTCCATCCTTTTGGCCGAAAATCTCAAGGGAGAAGAAAGGGGTCCTTGCTCATGGTTGGTTTGGAATAGGTTGGCCATCCTTGTAGCTAGATTAAGGTATGTTTAATATGGTGCCATGAGATTCATGCATGTTCTTAGTTGCTAGTTTTAGTTCTAATTAGTCCATGATTCAAAACCTTGCTATGTCATGGGGATGATAGTATGAAATGAAAATTTGAGATAAGTAAGGTTAAATTTGATTTGGTAAAATCGGCCATATGGGTGTATATGTTTGTAAAATATATTTTCTCTGTTAACTCCTTACAATCGGTTGTAGGAGTAATATTGGCTTATAAGGTTGAGTTGATTCATGATGTTGTATGTTAGGATTAAAATACTTGAGACTAGATTAGCTTAATGGTGACCATGCATTCGGCCTTGAAGCATTAAACAAATGTTGGTTGAGATTTTGATATTTTGAACAAAGATAGTTGTGAAATGGGGTGAAAACCATTAAGTTATACACATAAAAATCCAGCAAGAAGATTAAACTACTAAATGTATTCATTTTAGATCAAGACATCAAAGAGGAGAACCAAGCAAAGGCAAAGCAAAGATAATCGAGTAGTAGATTGGGAATCATTTCATCCGATATAAGGTAAGTCATTAAGCACTTATTTGTACTAATTTAAAGGGTCGTAATGTCCAAGTAATGATGCTGAATGGAATGGTAGAATATATATATAAACATGTATGTATGTGGTGATAAAAATATTGGATTGAAAGAAAAGAGGTGAGATGTATTGAATGATCGGTTTGGCACTAAGTGTGCGGTGTAAACATTTATAATCACAAATTGGCACTAAGTGTGCGGGTTCAAATTATACAGCACTAAGTGTGCAAGTTTGATTATATAGCACTAAGTGTGCGAGTTCGACTATTAAGCACTAAGTGTGCGGGCTTATTGCACATCCTCTAATAAACGTACATGTTCTATGTGCGCGCCTTACCGAGTCAATCATGGACAGCGATGCGAGTAAACACCTTGAGCTCATGAGGAATGGACATTTTATTTATATTTGGAATTTTGGTTTGGTAAGTCTTGATCTATGTGGTGATTATGCTCGAAAATAAATGCATGCAATGTCATATGGCGTAATGTATGAAATATCAAGTAGGGCTTGGTATGTGACCAAACCGAAATGCCTAAAGAATTATAGTACCGTTTGGGGTGTGGATGGAGGATTTTAATCCCGCATTAATTATTTTCTTTTATGGTATATTATTACTGAACGGCAATATAATGCTTATGGCTTACTGAGTTATATACTCACCCGGTGTTTGCTTGTCGCCATTTTAGGTTTCTCGGACTCGTCCTTTTGCGTGCTCGTGATCGTCATTGAGTCATCACACCGCTATCAACTTTTGGTATTTTTTTGTGTAGTCGGTTTAGGAGAACATTTTGGCATGTATAGGCTAATATGCTTTGTTGAACTTTGGTATGTAAACTTTTAGCCATGCGAAAATGGCATAAATGCTCGGTTGGATTTAGTTCTCCAATGTTAAGTCACAAGTCTTGGTAATTGATTTCCATGCCTTATGCCATGGTTGATTATTTTGGTGTTAAAATGCATGTTATGGCAATAGTGTAGTAGGGAGATGTTGGATAATGATTAGCCTCTGGTATGGCTAGTCATGATCATGATTTGTGACATGTATGATGAATCACTAGTTAGATCAAAGGGAAATCATGAAATAGGCATAGTTGCTTTAGTGACAGGTGCTGGCAGCAGCAGTAACGTGAGATTGAAAAATCACTAAAAATAGTAGGAATGGTATTAAATAGTAAATAAATTATGTAAATGTACCTTGATGAATCTACTTTTATATAGAAGAAACGAAATGGTCATATGAGTTATAAGTTAACAGATATTAAAGTTCTTGTGAAACAGGGCCAGAACGGTTTCTGGATCCCCTGTCCCAACTTTGGAAAATCATTGTAAATTAACCAGAGATAATTAGGAGTCATGCCATATATGTGTAGATTCCTCTCTGAGTCTAGTTTCTATAGAAACAAACGGCATCAGTATTGAAGCCCTGTACAGGGAGATATCCAATTCGTAATGCACAAAGGTCAGTGTAGTCGATCCCTGCAACAGGGGAGACTTTAACTAATAAACTGTACTAATTGGCTAGACCAAAAATTCTATAAAAGAATATGTAGATGGAAATATGAGTCTAGTTTCATGGAAAAATTTCGAAACTGATTTTCGAGTTGTAAAACTCAAGTTATGAATTTTGGAGCGACTAGTACACAGATTGGCAGCTTGTCTGGAAACTCTCAATAAGTGGGTTGAAGTCTGTTAACACCTCGTGTTCGACTCCGGCGACGGTCTCGGGTTCGGGGTGTTACATCAAATAAATGCTAATGAGTAGAAATATTTTATATTATAGATCAAGAATCCAAAGAAGAACGAGGAAAAGAAAAAGTTGCGGAATAGTCCCTAAATTTCAATATCTTCTACAAATTAGCCGGGTAAGTTCATATGGTTGAATTTAGATGTTTATTTGTGAATGATTGAAGTTTATAATGTGTTATTATATACGAATTTGTTGTGGGATTGTGTAGATTTTGTTAATGAAAGAATAAATGTGGAAATGCAAATTAGGAAAAACGCAGGATTGAGTACGTTCGTATCGTGACGTGTGATGAATTGACGGATAAGACCATGGTTGTTCCATGGCAAAGTGTGAAATGTAGGTATGGTATCATCCATACTGAGTTGTGAAATGTAGGTATGGTATTATCCATACTGAGCTGTGAAATGTAGGTATGGTATTATCAAATCCATACTGAGTTAAGAAATGTAGGTATGGCATTTCCCATACCGAGTTGAAAAATGTAGGTATGGTATTTCAATGAGGAAAACCATACTGAGTTGTGAATCGTGGCATTGAGCAACGACGTACTCAATTTCGTAAGCCGTTTCCTAATTTGATTATAAGAAATAAAAGAGAAGTGATCCAGATGAAAGAGATTGAATAGTTGTTACTGTTGAGCTCAACTATGTGAATTATTATAACAATGGTTGTGAATCGTAGGAAACTTTAGTAAATGTTTTGGTATTGTTTGGAAATATTATGTTTGGTAAGCATTACTTTTAACCTATGAACTTACTAAGCTTCAATAAGCTTACTTGTGTGTGTTTAATATTTTTATGTAGATTGACTTGAAGTGAAGTGGGTAGATCGGATCAACACAACAAAGCACACTATCCAGATCAATTCCGGTAGCTTTTGTTTTATGTTTGAAGATTTATATGGCATGTATAGAGTTTAAATGAAATGAAGTAAAGATGTTATAAACTAGTTAACAACATTTTGTACTAAAACAGTTTTTGGATAGTAGCAGTAGTTTGAGTTTGAAAATTTACCATAAATCATGAAAATCTAATTAGAGGTTGAATAAAATATGAAATTAAATCTTATTGAATCTAGTTTCACATAGAAGAAACGGTGTAAGCAAAAGGCTTTCATATCAGGAGATATTTGAATTTTTGTGAGATAAGGTCAGAGTGATTTTGAACTCCCCTGTTCTGATTTGTAAAAATCATTGAAAATTATAAAAAATTAATTAGGAGTCATACTATATATGTATGGATTCCTTATTGAGTCTATTTTTAATAGAAATAAACGTCTTGGTTATTTGAATTCTGTACATGGAGAAATTTGGTTCGTAGTGAACAGGGGTCAGAGCAGCCGAACCCTGAAACAGGGGAGACTTCAACTAATAAACTGTACTAATTGGCCCAACCAAAAATTCTAGAAAAAAATTAGTAAGTAGATATATGAGCCTAGATTTGGGGAAAATTTACGGATTTGGATTTCGAGTTTTGTAACTCGAGATATGATTTTTTTTGCATCTGTAATGCAGTTGGACAGCTTGTCTGGAAAGTGTGATATAAATTGTTTGAATTTGTTTAAGTGCTCAAATAAGTTTAGTAATGCCTCGTGCTCGACTCCGGCGACGGTCTCGAGTAAAGGGGGCGTTACATTTATTGGTATCAGAGCTTTGGTTTAGTCGATTCTCGGAACGAATTTGATGTGTAAAGTGTTTAAAAATACATGCCATATAAATCTGTGATAGTGTGATGTGAATGATCCGATCTAATTACTAATTTTGTTATAGATTGTAAAGATGTCGATAGACTGATGGTGCTAGTCGGAAGAGGAAGTTAATAGTAGAATACTGAGACTTCGAAAGGGGAACAAGTGGTAATGTCCCGATTTCTTTGATGAGAGAGAAGAACTTAAAAATATGATTTACGGATTAATGAATCAGTGGTATCATGAAACAATACAAGGAAGAAGTCAGCACAACAACCTCCTCCTCCCCCCTCTTGTACCACCAGTTACAACCCCGGTTGCTCCTTCTTTAATAGATGAATCTAGCAAAAGAACACCAATTGAAAAACTCAGAAAGTTTGGAGCTGAAGAATTTCGAGGGAGATCGGACGATGATCCGGTTAAAGCAGAGTATTGGTTAAAGAGTTTGGAGAGAGTTTTTAAACAGATGATGTGTTCTCCGGAGGACTATTTGGGATGTGCAGTTTCGCTATTGAAAGAAGAAGCGTATAATTGGTGGGAAACCATTGAGGCAAAGGGTACTGCAGATAAACTTACATGGGAATTCTTCCAAAACGAATTTAAGAAGAAGTATGTGGGAAAGAGATATTTAGATAAGAAGAAGAGAGAATTTCTTGATCTTCGACAAGGGAATAAAACAGTGTCCGAATATGAAAGAGAATTTGTGTATCTCAGTAGATATGCTCGGGATGTTGTACCGACAGAGAAAGAAATGTGCATTAGATTTGAAGAAGGGCTTAATGATGAAATCAGAATGATGATTGGAGGTACAGAGATTCAGGAATTTGTGATTCATGCGATCGAGCTCAAAAGATGGAAGAAGTGTATAACAGAAAGATGCAAAGAGAAAGAAGAGGTAAAGAGGTATACAAAAGAAGTTTCTCTAGACCAACTTCGACTTTTCCGGCCAAAAAGTTCAGAGATGATTCTGGTCGACCTGTTATAATCCCGGAACGATCGAATAAAAATAAAACGACTCAACAAGATGTCTGAGTAACTAAGAAACCAAAGACTAGTGCTAGTAGTGTGCAAAATATTCGAGACTTAGATATAAAAATTGTGGTAGATTTCATATTGGTGAGTGTTGGGGAAGAGCCGAGCTTGCTATAAATGTGGTAGAACCGATCATTTTATTCGGATTGTCCTCAATTATTAAAAGAATATAGAGAACAAGGGAGAAGCAAGCAAATACTCCTCGAAAGGTAAATGTTCGGTCAAAGTAGTCTTTCTTTGGACTGTTCATTCGGGAACGAGAGATACTGCACTCGATCGAGACAAGAGTACCTGCGTATATATGCTATCCGCAAGGGAAGAAGCTTCGCTCCGGATGTGATAGCTGGTAATTTCTATCTTTTGATGATTCTGTATGCTTTAATTGATCCCGGATCTACACATTCATATATTTGCACCGCATTAGTGTCGAAAAAGAAAATGACTGTTGAGTCCATCGACCTTGAATTGCAAGTCACTAATCCACTAGGGCAAAGTGTGTTGGTTAATTTAATATGTCGAATTGTCCATTTGAAATACAAGGTCGTGAATTCTCTGCGATTTAATGTTGTTACCTTCCAGAGAATTTGATGTTATTCTTGGAATGGATTGGTTGATTGAACACGATGCCATAGTGAATTGTAGAGAAAAGCGGATTGATTTAAAATGTCGATGTGGGAAATAGTTCCGTGAGTTTGGGGATAAAAGAATGATGTCGAATTATTTCACCTTTTACAAATTCGAAATGATTCGGAAAGGTAATGAAGCATTTTAGCTTATATTCTTGATACTCGGGTTCGAATTGAAGATGGAACAATTGTCGATTGTTAATGAGTTTATTGATGTGTTTCGAGGAATTACCGGTTTACCCCGGATCGTGAGGTTGAATTCACAATTGATGTAATTCCGCATGCAGCTCAATATCAATAACACCGTATAGAATGGCACCAATGAGTTAAAAGAGTTGAAGACACGTTGCAAGAGTTATTGGATAAAGGGTTCATCGATCGAGTACATCACCTTGGGGCGACTTGTCTTATTTGTGAAAAAGAAAGATGGTTCGTTGCGATTGTGTATTGATTACGTGCGGTTGAATAAGGTAACAATTAAAATAAATATCCATTACCTCAGATCGATGATTTTTTGATCAACCGAAAGGTGCTGCAGTGTTCTCAAAAATAGACCTTAGATCCGGTATTATCACCGAAGGTTAAAGAGTGTGATGTGCCAAAGACCGCTTTTCAAACTCGGTATGGTCACTACGAATTTTTGGTAATGCCTTTTGGTTTAACGAATGCCCTCACTGCATTTATGGATTTAATGAATCGAATTTTTCAGTCTTATTTGGATAGATTTGTGGTGGTATTTATTGATGACATATTGGTCTATTCAAAGATGAATCCGAACATGCACAAGACTTGAGAATTGTACTACGACGTTGAGAGAAAAACAATTATATGCGAAATTTAGTAAATGTGAGTTTTGGCTTCATGAGGTTGGATTTCGGGTCATATTATATCACCAAGGAATTCGTGTGGATCCAAGTAAAGTTTCTAAGGTGGTGAATTGGAAAACACCAAGAATGTAACTCAAGTGCGAAGTTTTCGGGATTAGCAGGATACTATCGCCGTTTTGTAAAGAATTTTTCCATGATTGCTTCACCAATGACTCGTTTATTACGTAAGAATGTTGAGTTTATGTGGTCGATGAATGTCGTGAGCTTTAATCGCTTAAAGAAAATGTTAATGAAGCTCCATCTTAACTCAACCGTAATCGGTATACCGTATGTTGTGTACAGTGATGCATCTTTAAGTGGTTTGGGTTGTATGTTAATGCAATGGGAAAGGTGGTGGCTTATGCTTCACGGCAATTAAAACCACATGAAAAGAATTACCCTACACATGATCTTGAGTTAATGCAATTGTTTTTGCCTTAAAAATTTGGAGACACTATTTATATGGTGAGAAGTGTTATATGTATACGGATCACAAAAGTTTGAAATACTTAATGACTCAGAAGGAACTGAACTTAAGACAGAGACGGTGGTTAGAGTTGCTGAAAGACTATGATTTGGTTATTGACTATCATCCAGGGAAAGCTAATGTAGTTGCTGATGCACTGAGTCGAAAGTCATCCTTGTTTGCACTTCGGGCAATGAATGCTCATTTGGCTCTTAATGAAGAAGGTGTTGTATTAGTAGAATTGAAGGTAAAACCAATGTTTCTTCAACAAATTCAGAAGCTGCAAAATGAATATCCAAAATTGGTGCTGAAACGGCAAATGGTTCGGGATAATTTAGATTCAGAGTTCAGTATTGATGATGAAGGTATATTGCGCTATCATAATAGGTTTGTGTTCCAAATAATTCTGATTTAAAGAATGATATTCTTTCTGAAGCACATAATAGTATGTATTCTATTCATCCGGTAGTACAAAATGTATGGTGATCTGAAAAAGACATATTGGTGGCTTGGTATGAAAAGAGAAATTTCGAATTTATTGCAAAATGTTTGATTTGCCGCAAGTTAAAGCGAGCATTAAGTGCCAACGGGTTTATTACAACCCATTATGATTCCTGAATGGAAGTGGGAGCATATTTCAATGGATTTTGTGTCAGGATTTCCTGTGACTCCAAGACAGAAAGATTCGATATGGGTGATTGTTGATAGATTGACAAAGTCAAGACACTTTATTCCAATCGAAATGATTTTTCACTTAATAAGTTAGCGTAATTGTATGTGTCGAGATTGTGAGACTATATGGACTTCCAATATCTATCATTTCGCATCGGATCCGAGGTTTACTTCAAGATTTTGGAATAAATTGCAAGAAGCCTTAGGCACCAGATTGAATTTTAGTACAACATTTCATCCTCAAACAGATGGACAATGAAGCGAGTGATTCAAATTTTAGAAGATATGTTAAGATGTTGTATACTTGAGTTTGGTGACAGTTGGGAAAGGTATTTACCGTTATGAGTTTGCTTACAACAATAGCTATCAGTCTAGTATAAAATGACACCATTTGAGGCTCTTTATGGTAGAAAATGCAAGACTCCATTGTGTTGGTCTGAATTGAGTGAATCAAAATAGTTGGGGTTGATTTGATTCGAGAAACCAAGAGAAAGTCCGAATTATTCGAGATAGTCTAAAAGTCGCTTGGATCGTCAAGTCATATGCAGATTTAAAACAAAGAGACATAGAATATGCATGGGTGATCGAGTATTTTAAAAGTTTCACCATGGAAAAGGGTGTTACGATTTGGTAAAAGGGAAAATTAAGTCCGAGATTCATAGGGCCATATGAAATTGTGGAAAGGGTTGGTCCTGTGGCTTATCGTTTGGCTTTACCTCCGAACTTGAGAAGATTCATAATGTGTTTCATGTGTCTATGCTAAGGCGGTATAGGTCGATCCTTCACACGTAATTCCCCATACTGAAATTGAGCTTCAACCAGATATGACTTATTCGAATAACCAAGTGAAGATTTTGGCTCGTGAAGTTAAGGAATTGCGAACAAAAGAGTACCATTGGTTAAAGTATTATGGCATCGACATGGTATGGAGGAGGCAACCTGGAAACAGAGGAGTCAATGAGATCACAGATCCAAATCTATTTTCAAGTAACAAATTTCGAGGACGGAATTTTTAAAGGGGAGAGTTGTAACTACTTAATTTTCAAGGTGTCGAAAATGGTGATTTGAGATCACTAAATTCGACAAATAAGATTGAACAAGATAGTAATTTAATATTTATGAGTCAAGTAAGAATTTAGAAGAATTTGTGAAATGGTGAAATTAGTGAATTAAAAGAATTTATTAGGTCAAACGGGTCAAAAATGTGGTATCGAGACCTCAAAGTTGAAAATCGAGCTATAAATATTTTTATAAATATTTATGGAGTGTCATTGAGTTAGTATTAAAGTTTCGTTAGAAAATTTTAACGTTTGGATGGCTAATTAATTAAAAGGACTAAATTGAAAATAGCACAAAATTTGTTAAATTGTGAGTAAATAGCTTAAGTATTTAAAAAGATGGATTTAAAGAGCAATTAGACCCAAAGGTTAATGGCTGGACGGTTTGAGTATGAAATAAGCAAGAAAACAATGTGAACAAGGGGCAAAATTGGAAATAGATAAAAGTTAATAGTTAAATAATGATGTAATTGAAAAATCTAGACATTTCTTCATATTTTCTCAGCCAAAACGCCATAGAAGGTCTGGAGAAAGCTGGTTTTTCATATTTTTACATCATGCGAGTTTAATTCTTGCTTTTTCTTGATAATTTTTATGTTTTTATAACTTTTACAATTAGGTCCACTTGTAGAATTCATTAGTTTTTTATTTTATGGGTGAAATTGGAAGTTACCCTGGATGGATAAGGGAATTTTATGATGAATTATTATGAAATTTAAGTTCTAATTTCATATTAATGTGGTTTTATTAAGTGATTTTGATAGGAAATGATATTTAGGACCTAATTGTGAAAAAGTTGTGAATTGAAGGTTGCTGTTGAAATTCAGAATATAAAAGGTTTTGAAATAGTTTATAATGATAAAATAAAGTGTTAATTGAGAAAAATTAGCTCAATTGATGGGTGAATTGAGCAGGGACTAAATTGTAAAAATTGTAAATTTTGGGGTAAAAGTGCAATTTCGAAATTTGAACAGCATAAATTGTGAAGTGAAATAGAAATCAAATAAATGCTAATGAGTAGAAATATTTTATATTATAGATCAAGAATCCAAAGAAGAACGAGGAAAAGAAAAAGTTGCGAATAGTCCCTAAATTTCAATATCTTCTACAAATTAGCCGGGTAAGTTCATATGGTTGAATTTAGATGTTTATTTGTGAATGATTGAAGTTTATAATGTGTTATTATTTACTTAATTTGTTGTGGGATTGTGTATATTTTGTTAATGAAAGAATAAATGTGGAAATGCAAATTAGGAAAACGCAGGATTGAGTACTTCAGATCGTGACGTGTGATGAATTGATTGGATAAGACCATGGTTGTTCCATGGCAAAGTGTGAAATGTAGGTATGGTATCATCCATACTGAGTTGTGAAATGTAGGTATGGTATTATCCATACCGAAATGTGAAATGTAGGTATGGTATTATCAAATCCATACTGAGTTAAGAAATGTAGGTATGGCATTTCCCATACCGAGTTGAAAAATGTAGATATGGTATTTCAATGAGGAAAACCATATTGAGTTGTGAATCGTGGCATTGAGCAACGACGTACTCAATTTCGTAAGCCGTTTCCTAATTTGATTATAAGAAATAAAAGAGAAGTGATCCAAATGAAAGAGATTGAGTAGTTGTTACTGTTGAGCTCAACTATGTGAATTATTATAACAATGGTTGTGAATCGCAGGAAACTTTAGTAAATGTTTTGGTATTGTTTGGAAATATTATGTTTGGTAAGCATTACTTTTAACCTATGAACTTACTAAGCTTCAATAAGCTTACTTGTGTGTGTTTAATATTTTATGTAGATTGACTTGAATTGAAGTGGGTAGATCGGATCAACACAACAAAGCACACTATCCAGATCAATTCCGTAGCTTTTGTTTTATGTTTGAAGATTTATATGGCATGTATAGAGTTTAAATGAAATGAAGTAAAGATGTTATAAACTAGTTAACAACATTTTGTACTAAAACAGTTTTGGATAGTAGCAGTAGTTTGAGTTTGAAAATTTACCATAAATCATGAAAATCTAATTAGAGGTTGAATAAAATATGAAATTAAATCTTATTGAATCTAGTTTCACATAGAAGAAACGGTGTAAGCAAAAGGCTTTCATATCAGGAGATATTTGAATTTTTGTGAGACAAGGTCAGAGTGATTTTGAACTCCCTATTCTGATTTGTAAAAATCATTAAAATTATAAAAATTAATTAGGAGTCATACTATATATGTATGGATTCCTTATCGAGTCTATTTTAATAGAAATAAACGTCTTGGTTATTTGAATTCTGTACATGGAGAAATTTGGTTCGTAGTGAACAGGGGTCAGAGCAGCCGAACCCTGAAACAGGGGAGACTTCAACTAATAAACTGTACTAATTGGCCCAACCAAAAATTCTAGAAAAAAATTAGTAAGTAGATATATGAGCCTAGATTTGGGGAAAATTTACGGATTTGGATTTCGAGTTTTGTAACTCGAGATATGATTTTTTTTGCATCTGTAATGCAGTTGGACAGCTTGTCTGGAAAGTGTGATATAAATTATTTGAATTTGTTTAAGTGCTCAAATAAGTTTAGTAATGCCTCGTGCTCGACTCCGGCGACGGTCTCGAGTAAAGGGGGCGTTACACAATCAGCATGCACATTTTTGGTTTCAGAATAATGAGACCATCACCAAATTTCCCTGAACTTTTATCTCATAAAACATCTTCATTTTTGTTATTCAACTTTAAAAATTATAAAATAATTATTAAATTATTTAAAAAAATTATTTAAATAATTAAATTATTTGAAAGTTTTTATTTAAGTCACTAGACTGTTATGATTTTTCTTTAAATTTAGATAGTGAGCTCCAACCAATAAATTGCTAGAATAACATACCTTAAATTAAAATACAGTCAATGTTAAAGATTGGAGAAAAAAATTATTTGAATTTTGATTAATAAATTTGCGACACCCAAAAGTTTTTTCATGAGGAACTTTCAATTAGCGTAAGCGAAGCAAATAAAGAAAGTCGTATAACTATGATTTTAATTGTTCATTAATTTAAATAAAAACTTTCGAATAATTACAGAACTATTTTATAATTTTTGAAGTTGTGTAACTAAAATATAAATTTATTAATAATTGAGTAACCTTAAGTGCAATTCATCCAAAAACAAAACCATTTTTAAGCAAAAATAAGAAAATGAATTGAATATTCTTATTTTTCTTGAAATACTCCATTGTTACAGTTTTTTAGAAAATATAAAAATAATTTTTATTTTGAAAATTTATTATAAACAATTATTTTTTCTACTTTACACAATGTAATCATCCAAAATTACAAAAATACTTCATTTATAAATTTTAATTATCCAAAAAATTACAGATACAGCATTTCCTTTCATAAACTTCGTTCTCTCTTTCCTTCATTTTTTTCTCCGAACATAGTGTAAATTGAATACTATCAAACCCTAACAACCTTCTATCAGTTTCATTTTCAGCTGATTATTAATCTATCTGTGGATTCGTTTGATTAAATTTCTCCACTTCCATTCATCAAATGATTAATGGAGAGGGGACTCGCGAGAACAACCTCGCCCAAGTCGCCTCTTCCGATCCTCTTGATTTATCCCATTCGAGATCGGACGGCACCTCCACGGCTTCGTCGCCGCACTACTCATCTTGTGGAGAATCCCAACTCGATCGTTATTGCAGCGCCAACTCCGCCCTCGGAACGCCCAGTTCAATAGCTACATTCAATGACTGTTTGGGAGACTCTGAGTTCGGGTCAGCGAAGTGTTTTAGTGGTTTTGCATTAGGTGATGATTTTGAGAATTTCAGTTTGGACGGGAACCTAAAAGTTCCACCTAATCGGAGAATTGAGTTTCGGAAGGACAGAACCGAAGAAGGAAGGAGCTTTCTTAATGTTAAAAGTGTTGAAGAAGGTAGCTCTTCATGTTTGGATATGGATTTAAAGGAGGAAGATGGGAATTCATCAAGATATGAGCATTCAGAAGGGGAAGATTCGATGTCTAACTATGGGACGAATGAAGACGAGTTTAGCAATAATCCTTATTACAGGAAGAAAGAAGATGATGAGAATAAGAATATGATCGAGAATCCTTTGGGGATTAATTCGTCTGTGGCGTTTGGTGCTAATGATTGGGATGACTTTGAGCTAGAAGCGGGCATGGGTGATCTGGCAGCTTTCATGCTAGATGCCTCCGTCGCAGGGAAAAGTTTTCAAGGTTCGGATGAATTGCAAGAGAAGTTTAACACTTTCGGTGCAATGCCTATTGGTTTTCCGAGTTCAGGTGAATCCGAATTTGTAGAAGTAAAAGACATTCCTGTGGCTGAAGATACAGTAGAAGAGGCAAAATGTTATTCGGTCAATGCAGTCAGTTCTTCAAGGATTTGTGAGGGAGAGAAATATGTGAAAGATATTGCTGTTGCTAAAAATCAACTTCATGATGCTGATGATGACATGGGGTATCTAGAAACTTGTTCTGTTACTGATGTCTTTGCAATGGACCCGGATCCCCCTGTAGAAAAAGCTCCCGTCGAGGTAGGATTGAATGTTGTAGATTCTGACAAGGTAAGGCAGCATCAATCTTCTGAAGGCAGGGAATTCATTGTCGTTGATGAGAGTAAATTATCTGAAAGACTGGAAATCGATAAGTATGAAGCAGAATTGGATGCCCTTGATGATTGTGTCCATCCAGTCTACTATCCTCAAAAAACAAATGCAGAGCTTTACAACGATTGCAAACCAGATTCACCCGCATCTACAAGTGAAAGTAAAGTGAGCACTACATTCAAGAGTCTTCCTATGCCACCAGATGAATTTGAAGAACATCCTGGAGTGGTTGAGGTCAGTCACTTGTAAATTTTCTTCTTTAGCCTCTAGTATCCTTATCAGTTTGGATTATTTACGATTTATTATATGCATATGGATTTCAACTGTTGGCTGCATGCGCTTATACATTGCTAGTGAACTGAACAAATACTAACTTAGCCTAAAATCATTTTGGTCTGGCTGGAGAAGCTTGTTGCTTTTCTGTATCTTATTGAACTACTGGTTGGCTGGATACTTTGGTCAAGAAACAAGATGATGCCTGAACTTGGTTGGGGGAGTAATTTGCGAGGAACTGCTGAAAGGTTCAAAGATGAGCTGCAGCAGTAACTAACTCTCATTTATACCACAGTTTTCCATTGTCTAATATTTTGTGTTATATTCACCTTTATTAAGTGTACTGGCTTACTACAGAGTTGTCATTTGTGTGGTGGAGTTAGAAATAAGTTCCTTAAGGCTTTGCTTGGTAGGAAGGGTGGGAAGTTAATCCAATGATTAGGATCCATAACAGCTTTCCTACTTTGTAGCTTAACCATTAGATCAATAAAACTTCCATCTTTTCTTCCAACCAAAGCCTAGCCATTGTGTCTCCATCTTTTCTTCCATAGTTTTAATCCCTAGCCATTGTGTGAGTCCTGTATGTGATGGTTTATTTTCAAAATCAATACATCACCCTTTTGAGTTTGTGTCTTGTGATGATCAACTGTTTTATGTATTTAAGCAGTTACCAACCTTTGGAGCTCCAGCTCACTTAAATTACACTTTAAGCTGCTGATATTTTTCTTTGTTCATCCACTTCATCTTGCAGATGAAGAATGTTGAGCTTAATGAATTTTATGACGAGGTAGTCCATGACATGGAAGAAATTTTGCTTGAGTCTGTTGACTCTCCTGGAGCCATGTTTTCTCAGGGTAATAGGATTATCCAACCACGGTTACCACTTCCTCTACAAGATGGAGGGTCAAATCCTTCTACTTCAGATGCAGACGATGCTTACCTGCGCTCTGCACGTATACTGAGAATAGATGGTGTTGAAGTGGTGGGCGCAAAGCAGAAGAAAGGAAATGTCTCACTTAGTGAAAGGTTGGTTGGGGTAAAGGAATACACTGTGTATAAGATAAGAGTGTGGTGTGGCGATGACCAGTGGGAGGTCGAACGCAGATACCGTGATTTCTGTACTCTCTATCGTCGCTTGAAATCAATATTCTCTGAACAAGGTTGGAATCTTCCTCCTCCCTGGTCATCCGTAGAAACAGAATCTAGAAAGTTATTTGGGAATGCGTCTCCCAATGTTATTGCTGAAAGAAGTGTTCTTATTCAAGAATGCCTACGTTCTATTATATGTTCTAGGTTCTCTTCTAACCCTCCCAGTGCATTGATTTGGTTTTTGTCGCCTCAAGATGCATTTCCTGGCATCCCTCCATCAAATACCCATTTGTCTCAGAGTACATATTTTTCAAGAGGGCAAGGCACAGAAAATATTTCTCCTTTAGGGAAGACTATATCGCTTATTGTTGAAATTCGAGCACCAAAATCAATGAAACAGCTGTTAGAAACTCAACATTACACTTGTGCTGGATGCCACAAACATTTTGATGAAGGAATGACTCTACTGCGAGATTTTGTCCAATCTTTTGGATGGGGAAAGCCTAGACTTTGTGAATACACTGGCCAGTTGTTTTGTTCTTCCTGTCACACAAATGAGATGGCAGTCTTACCAGCAAGAGTGTTGCATCATTGGGATTTTATTCGATATCCAGTTTCTCAATTGGCTAAATCATATCTGGATTCTATACATGACCAGGTAATGACTTGGAACATGTTAGAATAGAGGTATAGGTGAATTGTATGTTAAAGGTAACCCGGACTTGGTATTTTTTTATGTATGCCCTTACAGTATGGAAATTAGTGGTATTCTGGTATACGACTTTACTCCTCCTTACAGAAACAATTGACTTACTCCCTCTTAATACTTTCACAAGATTTAAAGATAAGGATCACCAAATGAGCAACTTAGATGTTCATTATATTCCAATAGAAATCTGTTGTACAGTGCATGTTTATATATATATTAAGATTTATGTATGCACTTAATGAAAATTTCTTCAAGTAACATTTGAATCTCACAGATGTTTACTTAAAGGTTAAGCCATGTTTTTTAAATGCCTTTTTCCCTTTTGCAGCCCATGCTTTGTGTCAGTGCTGTAAATCCTTTCCTATTTTCAAAGGTTCCAGCTCTGAACCATGTTATGGGCATCAGGAAAAAAATAGGAAAGATGCTTCCGTATGTTCACTGTCCATTTCGTATGTCAATAAACAAAGGACTTGGGTCTCGAAGATATCTTCTTGAAAGCAATGATTTTTTTGCACTTAGAGATCTCATTGATCTTTCCAAAGGAGCTTTTGCAGGTTAGCTTCTGATCACAGGCATTTGAATTTAGTGGCAGATCCTTTATCACATTTTCAGCTTTAAATATATTAGTGGTTAAGTTGTTTTCTAAGGGCTTTGTTGCTTATGTCGTTATTTTGCATTATAAATCTTGGGTTCAGAATGGAAGATAAGCAAACTGCTGCCAGAGCTGTTTATGAGCATTTTATTAATTTTCCTTTAAAATTAATGTTCTTTCTCTCTCTCTCTCTCTCTGACATATGATTGTGATGGTAGTTGGGTTAGCCAGTTGGTGCTTATTGGAAATAATTTATAATGCTTAAAACCTTGCTAGGCTGGACTTTTTAACAATCTAATCATGAAAAAGTCACGATCATCTAAAAAATTAATACATCCAATAATCTCTCCTTTTTAGAAAGGCAGGCAGAATGCCACTCTTCAGGAGACTGTGACCTGCAAATCCATCAAACATGCACAGACTACAAATGACACAAATTCGAAGTTTTTGATTGTTAAGGTTTTCAAAGTAATCCATGTCTGTCTATCTGAGAATGAGTGCAAGATCATTAGATAATATGTTTTCTGTATTACCTGGGAAATAAGATAAGACTTCCACTTTGGATCTTTTGTTCCTTTTTTTAAATATATTTGCATTCGGTTTTATTTTATTGTTACATTGCAACATAGGTTTTGAATTTAATTCTTTTTCCAGTATTCCCTTTCATTCTTTCAGCTTTCTCCTCCCATGTTGATTTGACTTTGAAGTAAATGTGTCAATTTCATGTCAGCTCTTCCTGTTATGGTGGAAACTGTATCAAAGAAAATCCAGGAGCATATCATAGAGCAATGCCTCATATGTTGTGATGTGGGAGTCCCCTGTAGCGCTCGCCACTCTTGTATTGACCCATCCTCTCTCATATTTCCTTTTCAGGTCAGTATACATGTCATTGGTTATTGCTGTTTACTTTCTAGCTAATCAGTTGCTCCTAGATGAATTTTTCCTTCAACCTTTTTCTTATAACCCTTGGCATTGATCATTTCATGAGCACCTACTACATGATGCTCTTTATAGTTTCTTTTGGTTGTTAATAATGCCTTAAATTTTGATAACGAGCATTACTTATTATATACGAGCTCGCTGGTAATTCTTGCAAAGAAAAAATGTAAGCATATTTTGCTATACATGTATATATTGCTTGAGAAAGGTGAAAATTGTGTATCGTTGGTCCTTTTTCGTTGCTACGATCTGACAGTAATAAATATTTAACAGGAAGGTGAGATTGAAAAGTGTATATCCTGTGGATCAGTTTTCCATAAGCATTGCTTTAAAGCGATTGCAAACTGTCCTTGTGGGGCAGTACTTAGAGCAGACGAGGCTATGAGACATTCAAATAGTCTAATCGGTGGTTTGAGTTTTGGGGCAAATGGAGCATTGGACTTGTTAGGGAAGAGGTCAAGCTCAGAGTTGTTGCCTGGGGGTTTCTTATCTAGACTATTTTCAAAGACAAAGCAAGAAGAGATGGAGCACAAGGACAATGAAAATACCATTTTAATGGGTTCAATGCCAAGCAATTATTTGTGATCACATATGTTGTATGCTATGTACATAATTTGATTTCATGACTGGGACTTCATTTGTTTGACCTTGGTTTCTATCATCTAGACAATCAGAACTAATTGATATCAATATAAGGTGAGATCCGTAATGCCTTTTCTCTGACACTTTATGCTTCTGTTATCAATAGATGTACTATCTTCCAATTTATGTCGTTAATTACCATTTACTTGATCTCCTTTCAGTTGTATTAAATGGAAGCCTCTATTGTTGCAGCAGTTGCTGACTAGCCAATCCCCTGTAATGAAACATACACAAATAAAGCTGTCTCAATTGCCATCATAGATTTACCAGCTGGCTGAAACTTGCCAAAGGTGATATTTTTAAAGTTGTAAATTTTGTTTAGCAACAAGGAAGTGTGAAGGTATCAATTTGGTTATAATTGGATCAAAGGGAGCAAAGTAAATTTCATTTTTTTCCCTTAATGGAATTGAATAATGTGCATATAGGGAGCAGGGTAAAAACTGAGAGGGACAACAGCTGTGCTCTGAAACAGACATTTTTGCCTGAGTCCTTGAAGCAGGCAGGACTGTACCCAACATAGCATTGGCTGTTCCTCACATGGTCTGTGCTCTGAAACTGAAAGCTGCCTCCTCTATAAAGTCTTTTAAAGAAATTACAGTCCAAATAAAAACATTGTAGACTTAAACTCCATTAATATGAGATAGGATAATAATCCTCTTTGCTCTGTGTTGCTTTGCCTAAGTGAGCGAATCCACAAAGTGAAACCATGTGAATTATAAATTAATCCATGTATTAGGCGCTAGATAGTTTTTTTTTTATTCAAAACATGAGTCAATTAATCTATGTACATTAAATTAGAGTAAACAATTTTTTTGTTAAAAATTTTATCATTTCTATTGTTAAAAGTTACGTGATTAGCAAAAATTAGATAATTATATGTGACACATCACATGCATTCTAAGTTGACGTAAAAATAAATGAAATTTTTAATAAAATAATTTACTCTTTTGATGTAACATATATAAATAAATTTATTATTTTTTAAATAAGAAAAAAGTAAAATTAAATACAACTTCTAGCACATTTCCATCTTTGATCCTTTCTTTACCTGATGGACAGGTGATGTCCCACTTGGCCCTCCAGCCTCAATAATTAATGACACAAGTTATTAGATCAATATAATAATGTTAGACCAATAACCTTTACAAATTAAAGTTGTTGATGCCATAAAAAAATTTCTATTTTTATTTTTCTCGGTGTTTTGACATGATGACTTGGAAAAGTTGTCCAAGCCTTTCTTAAAAACCTGTCAACAAACCCTTTATTAAAATTGTAAAGTACACACTTGTTATGTTATCTAGCTTTGGTGACTCCATGTTCAACTTTCTTATATTGATATCAAATATAAATACTTTAGGTCAAATGATGAGAGAAATAAAAGATTTCCTTCGAATATATTTATGTCAATAATAGTTACAATTTAAAGCTACTCCTTGAATAAAACAAAGATTTTCCTGCTTTCTTTGCTATATAAGCAATTCTGTAATCGTTCAAAACTCCCATCTATATATGCATCAACTCCTTTTTTTGTGTGTGCGTGTTTTTTTTACACAAGAATCCAGTATATTTCAGACTCCCTATTGCTTCTGTGGGGAAAATTACATTTCTCTTCAAAACCTTTTTTCTCAATCAAATTGCCAAAGTTACCTCCCACATTGATAAGATTCAGGGAACCATCTTGTAAATACATGGTGTTTCAGCTTTATCACCAAAGCAAAGGCACCATAGCATGGGAAATGCATCAATGCTACCGAGAAGTACCTTCAAGTCCCAATTTCAGAGGGATATGTATCAGACTACTAGATGACATTTTTAGAAATATATCAAATATGGTTTGTTTTAGAACACGTACCATAAGGGAGCATATGGAGATGACAAATCAAGGAATGGGTATGGCCACCTGTTTCAAGCAATTGAAAGTAACATTGATAAAAAAAATCACAAATCAACAGTAAAAATACCATGGAGGTCCCTGTACCTCTACTCAAAAAGTGAGAAAATAAATAAGTTTATGCACGATCTAACATACAGGGATTCATTTCTCATTTTTTGAGTAAAGGGAACAAAAAATGCAATCCAACTCTTGGCTTCCATGGTACTTTTACCCAACATTGTATCCCACTAGACAAAGATGAGGGACTCAACGGATTTTACCAAATATTCACACATGCATGAAGGAGCCATTGGAATATAACATACGTCACCGTCCACAGGAAGAAGTATGCAATCCGAAAACAAGGGAAGTGCTGAGTTGAAACAAAGAAAAGCAGAAATTAGTTGAAAGATCTGGAGGAACCATAATTTGAATGTGATTAGTGGAAGCTTACCAAGCAGTTTAAAGCAGTATCACCAAGCAAGAAAACAGCATTGATAGTATGCATATTAATAGCCAGCTGCCACCAAAACAAGAAATAAAAATATGCCTTTTTGCTTATTTATATATGACAGAATTGTTGATTACTTACAACACTGAGATTATAATCTTTAATGGCAAGAAATGGGACGATTATGAACCAAAAAACACAATCTGTCAACAAAACAGCACCTGCGTTCATCTGCTTCACAACAAAACAACTATTATGTAAAAAAACAACTTCACTTAATGGACAGACTACCGTCTTTACGTTACCTGGAAAATCATTTGAAAGACATAACCCCAAGTATCTGCTCGTCGGCGAACAAAACGTACTTGGGGATGTTCAGGGTTAATGTTTTTTTCCGCAATATTGCTAGAGGTTTCTCCACATGCTGTTGCAACAGCAGCATGGTTACCTTGCTCTGCATCTAGCTCTACGTTATCGACCCTGTCACCACTAACACTTTTGTGGTATTGGTAACATCCACGTATGGAGAGCAGTGATCCAAGCTACAAATGAAACACTTTGTTTATGTACAAAGAAACAGGATTATACACTTGTAGAAGAGATAATAAAAAAAAAAAAAACATACCCCAAAATAAAAGGTGATCAATGTGAATGTCCACCTGCAAAGAACAAGGAAAACACCAAAATGATTCAGAAGCAAGTTGACCTTGGTATAATGAGGCTGATTTTTGGATAAATCATGTGATTTAGATCCTCAATGACATATAATCAAAAGACATTCATGTTTGTTGAGGGGAGGTTGCTCTCTGGGTCAGTCTCAACGGAGGTATTGTTCTCGGGGAGTATGCTTGGTTTTAGCCCCGGGTTTTATCTCCCTACTCTGACAAGAGCCCAAAAGGGTTCATGGAGTTTGTGGGCGCCTTACCACCAAGGGAATCTTCTTATATCTCATTGTAACAAAATGTAGACCAATTGAAGGTTACTTAATCATACATCAAATTTGGTTGTGTTTAGTCCAAGGAAAAAGGAGAACTTACTGAGTATAATAGTAGAAAATGCTGCCTCCATCAACAAAAGCAGTGACAATTAGCAGTATCAAAAGCACAAAGAAAGCAACAAGTCTAAAAGCCAACAACCAAGCAGGGTGAATCCCTTTTAAACATGGTCTCCATGTCTCATCCTCATCAAGAAATCCAGCTCTGTCTTGTTGAGTTTCATCACCAATTTCATTTGATTTGTGGAAACCTTCATATTTCCATATCAAAACAAAGGAAAAAAATGCAGTAACTAAAACCCATATCGCACAAACCAACACCCTCCAATTGAACCAATAGCTTGAAATAGTTGTATTGCCTGTCATTGCTGGTTGCCAAGAATCTCCTGCTGATATTAATGAACTCATGGTAAAACCAACTAATTTACTTGTCTGTTTTTTTCTTTGTTTTGTACTAAATAAATACTTGTCTGTTTTTTACTTGTCTGTTTATTGCTAATGAATTTGAAAGATGGGTTGTTGTATCCAAATTGTTTTTATGGGGAAAAAACCAGAGAAAGAAGATGAACAGGAAGAAGAAAAAAAATGGAATTTTTTTTTTAAAAGAAGCTAAAAATAAGTCATGAAAATATTGTGAAGGGGAAAAAAGAGAAAAAATAGTTTTATTTCATTAAGGAATTAGTAAAAGAAACCTGAATTGAATGCATGAAACAACTAAAAAGCTCCAATGAAACAAATTAACAAACAGCTTTATAACATTGAAATAAATTTCAGTGAAGAAAAAAACATAAAACCTTTTATGATAAAAGAATAATCTTTAACATAAATTAAACAAAATAGCTGAAATCACATGAAAAGCCACAAAAAAACAAGTCTTTATGAACATCAAAAACCAGCAGAGAGAAGAAGAAGACCAAATGAAAAAAAAAAAGAAAAAAAAACATTACCGAAGTTTGAATTTGACCTCATTAACTAATGCATGAGCCTTTTGGACAGAGATTCCAAACTTTAGAAAATGTTTTTGCAGAGAAATATATTACAATATAGAATTGATGAATGTTAAAGCAGAAGCTATACAGTGTAAGCAAAGGAAAAGTTGATACTTACAAGGGAAAGCAAGTAAATGTGGAAGGGTTTTGTAAGAAGAGATGCTTTGCTTGCTTGCTTAACGAGAAAGAAGAAATTTAAATTTGAGGGAAAGGAGAAATAAAGGGTGCTGTGCTTTGAGGGCAAGCTTCTCTTTTCTTCATCTTAAATAATTTATAACCCAACAAAATAAATTCTTGGGAAATAAACTCCTTATATCCCAAATTTCCATGCAAATATTATATGTTCTCAGACATGCAAGCTTTTTTATATTATATTGTTGGATTTACAATGTTTTGGTGTAGTCTTTTTAGTAATATTCTTTGATTTTTATTTTTTAAGAAAATTAAAAGACAGGGAGATGGGAAGGGGAGGAACTATCACTATTATATTTGGATTTTGTTTTGGAAATCTGTTTTTGATGCCTTTGTGAAAGATGCTGTGTTCTGATTTATCAACTCAATATTGTTTAAAAGGAATAAAGCCAAAGCTGCTCCAATGGGGGAATTGTACGGTGATGCGAGCTACCATAACTTGTCATGAACCTTTCTTTTGACTATATATTAGCCGTTGATTTTATTTGCTTAAATCGTGCCAATTAACACTCCTACCAATAATTTAATTTACATTTCATTTCTTTCAAACAATTATAATTCATAATCACAAATAATTTCTTTAATTCAATACATGGTTTTAGCTTTAAAATTATCAAGTTACTAGAAGATTCTAAAAGAATAAATTGTTGAATATTATTAGTATATTTAAATATGCTTAAATATCTATTATAAGGGTAGATAATTTAAAAATATAAATATTAAACTCGTGATTAACTTGATGATTAAAGTATTTATGATCTCGGATGTAAAGTCACATTAATTACATTATTATTATTAGAGTCTTTTTCTAATTAAAAAAAAAAAAAAAGAGAAAATGTAAATATTCAAGTGAGAATCATTTGGCAATGAGAAATGCATGATAGTTAAAAAGCAGTTGACTATTGTGGGGTCTCCTATTTGTTTCCCCTACAATCACATATCCCCTTTGGGGGATAATTCACAGCTATGTCGGTTGTAAACACTTTTCATCCATGCATTGGTTGTATTCTGAAAACGTAAGATTGGAGCAACTGGATGGGTCCCACTCCACAATCCTCTTTCATTTTACATATACTATTTTATTTCTTTTGCCAAATCTTGCATAGATATAGAAATTTATGCATTTTATGAAAATTGAAAATATAATAAATATATGTTACGACCAATACTTATGGCATTAAATAGTAACCACTTTTGTATCCCTTTAACTAAAATTTTCGATTCCAATCTTATACATACAAAAAAAAAAAATTATTGGAGCTTATCTCGATTTCAAATTTAATTTATATATACCAAATGTTGAATCACAAATTAATAAAAAATATTGGATACCTTATACGGGTAAACACTTAACTATTAATAAATTCTTTTTTGTTATCCAACTATAAAATATTATAAAATAGTTACTCAACTATCTAATTTTTCTTTCTTGGTCACCACTCTTTAAATCTCTACGAAAGATAAGTAATTTTAAATTTAATATAATAACAACTTTAACCCTCAATATTTACATATATTATGTAATTTGGTCTTTTTATAGTTTTACTTTTCATTGTGACATTGAGTATTAGTTTTAAAAGAAAAAATATGAAAATTATTATCTTAAATTTTTAACATTTTCATTTTTGGTATATTTTCAACCAAATGTAACTGATATTTTTTTTATTTTTTAAGTTGAAAAGGTTACAAAGAAAAACAAAATTACAAAAAAACTAAATTATATAACTAGTAAATGTTGAGGGTTAAATTTTTAGAATTAAGATTAAATTGACATAATATATAAATATTGAGGGTTAAGGTTGCTATTATGCCAATTTAGAAATTACAATGTCATCTTTTCGTTAGCCATTTAATGACGAACGAAAAAAAAAATCATAGAATAATCGAACAATCATTTTGTAACTTTTCATAATTAAGTGACCAAAATATTTTAATAAAATGAATTTACAAATTCATCATAGAAAATAAAGAAAAGAAAAGAAAAGGGACAAAAAGTAAGAGACAGAATTTCTCATCTTTTTGGGCAACAATGAATAAATAAAAGAAATGCAAGCAGTTATTAAATTGGTATATGGGGAATGAAACAAATAAAGGGAAACAGAAGGGGTGAACTTTGATAATTGGATTGGATAGGGATTTGATGTGAAAACCCCAAAGAAAAAGGTGTAAGGGTGACTGCTACTCGTTGCTTTAACGGACTTGTAAAGTGTTAAACGTGCTATCCAAGCATTACAAAAGGCACAAACCAATTACTTGCCATTTTAACTTATCTAAATTTGCGGATTCTTGTTTCATTTCTTCATTTTCATGTAACATTTCATGCCTAAATTTAAAAACAAAAAAAATCACTAAAAATAACATAAAAACCCTTACATTATATTTTACCTATCCTATTTAAAAATAAATAAATTAATCTCTGTATATTATATTAAAAAGTAAATTAATCCTTTTTATTAAAAATTTAATCTATTTTACTATTAAAAATTAATGTAATTAATAAAATAACTAAACAATGATATGAGACCCTTTCACCTAAAAAATTAAAAAATAAATCTATCAATTAAATTTGATTGAATATATACCAAAACTGAAAACACTCTGAAAATCTAAAATAATAATTTTCATCTTCTCTCATTCTTTTAAAGTCAACACTCAATATTACAAATAAAAATAAAACTGCAAAAAAGACATCAAAATACACAATATATAAATGTGGAGTGTAAGTTTTTTGAAATCAAAACTAAATTAATATAATATATTACTATCAGATTTAAAATTATTATTATGCCAATTTTAAAATCTACCAAGTTATCTTTCTCTTAGTATTTTAAATAAAGGCGGTGAGTAAAAAGAAAATTGAATAATCTCACAAAAGACAATTTTTAATGATTTGATGATTACCACTTTAGTTTACCCTTAAAACATACAAAAGAACAAAAAATTCCTAAGACAATTTTTAATAATTTAATAATTTGATGATTACCACTTTAGTTTATCAATATCTGCACGCTTACTCTACTCCATAATATTCCAACAAATATAAACCTAATAAAAAAATGTACAGTCGAAATGGTCGTGGATTGGTTTAGAAGCCAAGCTAAAGAACATAAAGACATAACACGTTTAAATAACAAAAATGGGATGATAATGAAGCATTTGAGTTTAGAATTTACTCACCTCCAACAAAGAAGAATAGCATGAAAGGTCACTCTCACCGGTCACAACAACGCTGTTTTCAACCCAATTATCTACCTAACACCCCCTTTTTTGCTGCGGAATTAATGGACCGACCCTCCACATTTCTATTCTAAACATCACACCTTTGCTGCTGACGGGTTAGTATTAACTTAGGTGACATACATGTTGTTGATGGATATCTAACAAGTTTCAATACAAAAGCATGAATGATGAATAATTACTTAGGTGACATTTATAGGGTTTGCTTAGATACATTTCATTGGTTTATTATATTTCTCCAAGAATCCAAATGACACTATACTATTAACCTATATAGTCTCTTACATTACATAAGAATATATACACATTATCACAAAAAGGATTTACTTTACAGAGTGAAACTTAAATTGGAAAATAACCTGGTATGGTTAATCTGCTTCTCAAGTAACAATGTGGTGTTGGATTTCAGAAGGTATCGGCATCATCCCCTAGCGTGGAGAGTGAAAATGGGGCAATTGCTACGTTGAAACTTGGTGAGCCTACTCTGTCGATGTGTTTCATCTCGAAGTCTCCTTCCTGCATCGAAATGAACCCGAGGAAATAAGAACTTCTTGCACTATAGTCCAAGTAGGCCAAAAAGTTGGAGTCACTTCATGATACTGAAGGGTATCAAAAGTGATATAAATGAACACAAACTTTGCTCACAATGACATGCATTGCATACAAGGGGCCGGGACATGGACCCTTAGTAATTTGCATCAGAATTTAAGCTTCCACACCCTCAGTGAAGGGGAGAAAATACCAAAAATCTAGATTAGGGTCAGGTAATCTGACTCATACCAGTTGGCCATTGCCAAAGAAAGATTATCATTACAGCTATGTTAGAATATCTATGTACAGCTCAAAAAATTGAAGTACAAATCACAACCAATAGGAAATGATGAATAAATTCCAAGATATGCTTTGCACAGTTTATCAGTCTATCTGTCTATCACAACTATTTTCTACCCAGACTATCAACTCATTGCAAACTAAACTAAATAGGATTATATCGTTTCAGATTGAAACCTTGGAATTAAGTAATGATTAAACATCAAGATTAGTGCTCCTGTAAAGGTAAGAGCCAAATTAAGCATCTTTTCCAGTGAGAAAGAAAGCAAATAAGGAGCAGGCCTCTCATACCATTCTGCCGCTGGGAGTGCTTAATGGGCAAGCGGACGAGTATTCGAAGCCTGTTCTGGGAAGAATAACTGGCTGTTCGCCTATAACTCCAATTCCCCTGCGGTAAAAGAATGCTACAAGTTAAGATTTTATGAATATTAAGGAATAAAATAACTTCCAAGTTCCATCCGATTCTTGTCAAACAAAGGAAGGAGAAGACTGAAATTAAACTATATTAAAAATGAGACATAAAAGATAGCAACGAAGATAGTTTATTAACTCACCAAACATTTTCAGTTTTCCCATTGCCATCTGTAATAATCCAGTGCCTTCTGAGAAGCTGGACTGGACGATCTGAGTTATTGGTTATTCTTATTCTGTATGCGAAAAAGTACTGGCCTCTTGAAGGCAGGCTACGCCCCTCTATATACACACTCCTAACTTGAACTCTGATTCCCTGAAATATCCATTTATCTGTATCAGATTGGCAGTTTTTTTCCTTCTATTTCATCTTTAAATAAGCAATTTTCTTTTGTCGGCTGTCTTAATAGATGCAGATTAACATATTAAAATTTCCAATAAAGGAATGGAAATAGATACCACTAAGCAAAATGCCTTAAGTGCGAAAAACCTTAGAGGCCATACTCCAATTGTTTGGGAAGGAATTAGGACCACAAACAGTACTTCAAGTTTGGTCAGAGAAATTTCTTTCTTTTTTGAGAAAAAGGAACAAAACAGGAAGAGTATCTCACTTAAAAATCTAGATTCTTGACAACAATAATCGCCAAATTCACCCTTATAGCTAGAGTATAATTTTAGAACATAACAATGAACATTGGTTATCAAAAGTAATCTTAAGTCGGAACCAGGCTTTAGCATGCAATCACCCTTAAGAAGCTGTACTTGTATCCACTAGGTCCAGGATTCAAATCGCAACACCTACTATATTTTCCCCTATCTTGAGGTTGTAGTCCCCCTTGTAATAGAAAAGAAAAAACAACCTCAAGTTACTCAAAAGAAGTTGGAATTTGACAATCCTAAGATACATTATCAAGTTGGGGCAATTGTCCACTTCAGCATCCGATCACACCTTCAATAAAGACATCTCACAATTCAAAAATATTGCTAATTTAGTCAAGGATTCATTCATCTGTCATTTTGTTGCATGTACTGCTTATCTTTTACTTTCTCAATTATGTTATAAATAAATAAAAAAGCACACTAGATCAAAAATGAAAAAGAAAAGCCTAAAAAGTAAATAGATTCACATGAAATGAAAGGGATGCAAAGTTTATTTTTGTTATTTATGAAAATTTAAGGGTGTGTTTAAAAACCGCCTAATAATAGACTTTGAGTGTAATTATTTATAATTACATATATGTGGTATGTTCAGAAAATCATCATAATTACTTATAATCGGATTGGAAAATTTTAATTACACTCTCCAATTCTTATAAGGAGTCAAGAATTGAGAGAATTACGTTAATAATTAACCATGATGACTATCTATTTTTTTAAGATGTAATTATTTTATGTAAGGCAAACACATATATGAAATTAGAATACCTTGTAATTACATTGTAATTATTACCCTAATAATTAACCTTTCTTGCAATTACTATCTAAACACACCCTAAACATTTATTTCTAAATCCTCAGACATATGTTTGCTTTTTCATCCAAACACATATATGAAATTAGAATACTACAAGGCATCGTAATTATTACCCTAATAATTAACCTTTCTTGCAATAACTATCAAAACACACCCTAAACATTTATTTCTAAATCCTCAGACATATGTTTGCTTTTTCATCCAAACACTTGTTGTTTCTCCCACCCAAAAATAAAATGGTAATCAACAAACTAACACCAAACTAAATCTTAGAAACAAAGTCAAAGGAGGTCAAATCCAGCAAATAGAGCTCAAAAACAACCCAACTTATCAACTAATCCATTTTAGTCCTCTAGGGAGTAGAAAAAAAATTTAAAGTCATAGTAACATCCTTCTAGAAACCAACAACAGCAGCGGCGGGTAATTAGACTAATTTCATACCAAGGTTGTTGCATCACTTGAACATTTCAGGAGAGAGTGAGGTGCAATTTCCTTCAACTCATCACGATATCTAGCAGCATCCTGAAGAATCGCAGGCAAGGCATCAGAGTCAAAGAGGTTTATCATAAACATGAACTATATAAGATCGTTATCCGTAAATAATCTCTAACTGCTTAACGCTAGAAATGAACACGGATTTTTTTTTTTTTTTGGGGGGGGGGGGGAGGTTGGATTACGTTTAAAAGTATAGGTAACTAGAGTAGAAATGAATCTCGAAAGAACTTATGTCCTGAATGAATTGAAAGTCATTTATATCCAGTTTCGTATGAGCATGCCATGAAACAGGTATAGTTCAGCAAGCAGCAGTTAATTCCAATATCTTCAGCAAAATTTCGTTGTATTCATGCTGAATTTCAAACTAAGAGCTATGATATTATCTGTGTTCAAACTAAGAGAAGGCATTAAGATTAAGAATGTTGGGGGAAAATACCTCAAATCTTTCATCAGCAACAGCCTCTTTGATCAACCTCCTAAATCTCAAAACAGGTTCCTCTTCCTCGAATATTTTCAAAGAATCACGTATTCTAGCTGCTTCTTTGTAATCCTAAAATCCCAAACAAATATCTCATACCTCAATTTTATAATTTAAACAAAAAGAAAAAAGAACAAAGAGAACTGACCTCAGATTTAGCAGCAACCTCCATTTGCTGTTTCAGCATCGCATAAGTTTGGCTCCGAGATAAAAAAGAACTCTGATTCTGAGTCGGATTCGGGTCCAAACTCGGCCTCTCACCTCCACCACCGTTCCCGCCATCCACCGCACAACTCACTACCCAACACTTCCGACCAGCAGCACCGCCGCCGCGATCCCAACAACCCGATCCAACCCTTCTCCGTTGATCAACCACCAATCCATGACCCACCTGAGCCGGAAAACAGCTCCTCCTCGTCCCCGCGGAATTCAAATCAGTAAAAACTTTAAGGCTGAGCGAATGCATTTTTGCTTTTTAAAATTTGAAATCAAAATTTTCTAGCACTTATGTTTCAAAAAGCAAGAATATTCCGAGGATTTAGGAAAATTACATACGGTTGGATATGGCCTCAATTATATTTGATTAGAGCCACACACCACAACGGCGCCAGTAGTTAAAGAGTAGGAGACGCCTTCAATTTAGACACTTTTCAAATATCCTATGGAAGAGAATGTTGCACGTCATGTATCGTATCTGTGAATGTATTATCTAAATATAGAATTATTGGTTTATCTATTCTTAGAACATTTATCTACCGGGAAGACAGCATTGGAGGTACGGTTTGAGTTTGTGGTTAAGCTTTAACGCCCACTGTTTTTTTTTTAATTATTATAAATTATATCAATAAGTATATTAGTTTTTTTTTATAAAAGTTATACATTTTTATTACTGAAAATTGGTCTTATACATCAAAATGAGATACGTGTAACATATCTCATGTAATTGTTTGACTATTTTGTTAGCAATGCAAGTTTTTAACAAAAAAATTGATGAATTTTTTAATAAAAAAAACTAGTTAATTTTATATCTAATTTACAAAGACTAATGTGTCCCCTTTTTTTAATAAAATAGGCAAAACAAAAGTTAACTCCTAAACATGGAAAAATTAGAGAAAAATGTCAAATTTAAATTTGCGTAAATCTATTTTTCAGAAAATAAGCTAATTTTAGAAAGAGAAACAGAATACGCTTCATGTTGGAAAATGCCTTCTTCAAAACACATCTTCTTTTTACATATTAGCTCATTAGGACAAGTGATTAAATGTTAGTAGTTTTGTATTTAAGTCTTAAGTTCAATTATTCTTTTACATACATTTGTATTTTTTATTTCATGTTATTTAAAAAGTTAAAATTTATCTTTTATTTATATAAATAAAATATATTTAAAATAATGATAAATATAAAAAATAATTACATTTATTAATTGCTGAAAATCATCATCAATCATCGTCAGATATTAGTACAACGGCGATGAACACAGAGAAATAGAGCAGTGAAGTTCCGTCAATAGTTAGGGCAGAGGAAAAGGGGAAATGTAAACTATCTGAAGAAAACTTCTTATTAAGAGATAAAAGGATAAATCCTTAAGTTACACCCTCAACTTATTTTATACATCAACACTTTAGTCTCTAACTACTTAACTAAGTAACGATTTTTAGTTAGAATTACAAACTAACCAATAACACCCAATCAGCCTTTCAACATTAATTTATTTATATAAATATATTAGTTACTAATTATAAAGTCGATAGTATTTTGTATTAGTTTCATTTTATAGTATTTTGTATTAGTTTCATTTTAGTTATGGTTGCTCTGACATATTATTTGGTCTATCAGTTTTGAACAAAAAATATTATTTTTTCGAAAATAAAAGTCATTAATATGTAAAATTCTCAGAATAGATGGAAAGGAGCACAAAAGGGTCAGAAAGTCTGATTGAAAATCAAACCATACGAAGAAAATAAGCCTAACTTGAGCCCATCATTACAAATGAAATGTTAGAAAGAAAAACGAATGTCACAGGCACAAGCCGTATCATTGGGTGTCAGCCACCAGACTTTCCACGAGCTGGTATGTTGGATTTGAATATAATGATTGTGTGGTGTGCCTCATATTTTTTTGTTAAACAAATGATGATGTTACGTCGAGAAATTTTTGGACATTGTGATGACATAAATAGGGACGTTGCAACGTGATGACATGTTCCCCATATAAATCGGGTTTTTTCTTCTAATTAAGCTCTCGTATCTTTTCGTAATTAAACTCTTATTACTCTAATAATATTTTAGTATGACTAAACCTCTAATCTTAGCCTATTTAAATGAGTCTTGTATCCTTTTTTGAGAGGCCAATTAAGAGGCAATTTAAGATGTAGTACTACAAGGTTTTTCTTTTGGAAACAACAAGATGTAGTCGCAGATGAGTTTTTGTGAGAGTTTTCGTGGTAACTATTGAGAGAATTTTATACCCCTGTAGCGAGAATTTTGTACCCCTTTTGAAATAATTTTATAAGAATTAGGGTTTTATTTTCGAGTTTACTCTATGAGAGTTAGGGCTTTGTATTCGAGGTATTGGATACTGTACGTTTAGTACATTTAGATTTATTTTCTCCATATTATACTCCCATTTGTTAACTCATTCAATGAAAAGTCGAAGCCTCATTTGCCCGTAGTTTTTATCATTTTTTGATGAGTTTTCTACGTAAAAACGTGTTCGATCTTCTCTACCTTTTCTATTACTTCGTTTACACAGGTCAATCATCAACAATGACCATCTCCTTTTTTAGTGAAACCTGTGAAATCAAATAAAAGATGCAAAAATGATTCATTGCAAACTTGATTTAATTGAGCTTCATCGAGCTTAAGAAAATAAGTTACCATGGACTCGAGAAAACCTAAGCCACCATCGACTTGAAGGGGATCATTATTTTGAAGAAAAAAAAACTCCTTTAACTGAAAAAAATACTAGATCAAACAAAGGAGAAGTGAGTGGCAAAGGGTCGTGATCATCGAGTAACTAGGTAATCCTTGGTGACAAAGAGAGTGAAGAAAAGGAAAAAGAAAAAGAACAAAAGAAGGAGATGAAAAAAAAGACCGAAGAAGAAGGGAAAAAGGAAGAGAGTGATCGCTACGAGGGGCACAATCAATCATCCGACCAACCAACCATAGGGGACTAGAACGGAGTGGAGAAAATAAAGGGGAAAAAGGAATAGAGAAAGGAAATAAGAGGAGAGATGAATAGAATGGGTGGGTGACTACCTATCGTTGGTAGGTCGAATGGCTTGCTATTAAGGATTATCTAAAAATGTATTAATTTTTTTTACGAATCATTTTTGTAACGGCCTAATTTTCAGTGGTGTCGGAAATGGTGATTTGAGATCACTAAATTCGACAAATAAGATTGAACAAGATAGTAATTTAATATTTATGAGTCAAGTAAGAATTTAGAAGAATTTGTGAAATGGTGAAATTAGTGAATTAAAAGAATTTATTAGGTCAAACGGGTCAAAAATGAGGTATCGAGACCTCAAAGTTGAAAATCGAGCTATAAATATTTTTATAAATATTTATGGAGTGTCATTGAGTTAGTATTAAAGTTTCAGTTAGAAAATTTTAACGTTTGGATGGCTAATTAATTAAAAGGACTAAATTGAAAATAGCGCAAAATTTGTTAAATTGTGAGTAAATAGCTTAAGTATTTAAAAGATGGATTTAAAGAGCAATTAGACCCAAAGGTTAATGGCTGGACGGTTTGGGTATGAAATAAGCAAGAAAACAATGTGAACAAGGGCAAAATTGGAAATAGCATAAAAGTTAATAGTTAAATAATGATGTAATTGAAAAATCTAGACATTTCTTCATATTTTCTCAGCTAAAACGCCATAGAAGGTCTGGAGAAAGCTGGTTTTCATATTTTACATCATGTGAGTTTAATTCTTACTTTTCTTAATAATTTTATGTTTTTATGACTTTTACAATTAGGTCCACTTGTAGAATTCATTAGTTTTTATTTTATGGGTGAAATTGGAAGTTACCCTGAATGGATAAGGGAATTTTATGATGAATTATTATGAAATTTAAGTTCTAATTTTATATTAAGGTGGTTTTATTAAGTGATTTTGATAGGAAATGATATTTAGGACCTAATTGTGAAAAAGTTGTGAATTGAAGGTTTCTGTTGAAATTAAGAATATAAAAGGTTTTGAAATAGTTTATAATGATAAAATAAAGTGTTAATTGAGAAAAATTAGTTCAATTGATGGGTGAATTGAGAAGGACTAAATTGTGAAAATTATAAATTTTGGGGTAAAAGTGCAATTTTGAAATTTGAACAGCATAAATTGTGAAGTGAAATAGAATTGAAATGGATGCTAATGAAGGAATGATTTTATAATTATAGATCAAGAAAACGAATCGAATCGTGGAAAGGAGAAAATTCAAGAATAGTCCCTGAATTTCTACGACTTTTACAAATTAGTCCAGGTAAGTTCATATGGAAAAGTTCAATGTTCTGATATGAAAATATTATGATTGTTAAAGTATTTTATTGTTGATGAATACTATCAATTTGCATTAACTAATGAATAATGTGTAACTAAAAGTACAAATTAGTAGGAACAATGGATTTGAGTGCTTCTATTCGTGACCTCGATGAGTTGATGAAACATATGTGACAAGTGTGCCGTTTAAGACCATAGCTGGGCTATGGCATCAGTGCAATGTGATAATGTGACTCAGATAAGACCATAGTCGGGCTATGGCATCGGTATAATGTGATAATGTGATTCCGTATAAGACCATGTCCGGATACGGCTTCGGTATGATATGTGAACCGTGTAAGACCATGGCAAGGCTATGGCTTCGGTGTGTGATGCGTATCAATGTGAAAGTCCATGGTTTACTATGGCAATGTGATAATGAAGCACTCAATTCCCATATTGTTCCCTAATTTGACAATGAAGTAAATGAGAAATGGGCCTAAGGGAGTTAAATTGTGAGTTGCCATATGGAAATTATTCCAATGAGTTATTAATGAAATTGTGATTTGGAGGATGAAATAGTTAAACTAATAGATATATGATTGTGTACGATATTTGATATGATTTGTGTTTATATGCCTATGAGCTTACTAAGCTTCAATAAGCTTACTTGTGTGTGTTTAATATTTTTATGTAGATTGACTTGAAGTGAAGTGGGTAGATCGGATCAACACAACAGGGCACACTATTCAGATCAATTCCGGTAGTTTTTGTTTTATGTTTAAAGATTTATATGGCATGTATAGAGTTTGAATGAATTGAAGTAAAGATGTTATAAACTAGTTAACAATATTTGTACTAAAACAGTTTTCGGTAAGTAGCAGTAGTTTGACTTTGAAAAATCACTAAAAATAGTAGAAATGGAATTAAATAATGAATAAATTATGGAATCGAATCTTGATGAGTCTATTTTCATATGGAAGAAGCAAAACAGGTATATGAGCTATATTTTATGAGAAGTTTAAATTTTTGTGAAACAGGGCCAGAGCGATTTCTGGATCCCCTGTTCTAACTTTGGAAATTCACCATAAATTTTACAAAGATAATTAGAAGTCATACTTTATATGTACAGATTCCTTATTGAGTCTAGTTTTATTATAGATAAACGGCATAGTCATTGAAGCTCTTTACAGAGAGATATCTGATTCGTAATACACAAAGGTCAGAGTAGTCAAACCCTGAAACAGGGGAGATTTTAAATAATAAACTGTACTAATTGGCTTGACCAAAAATTCTAGAAAAAAATTGGTAAGTAGATATATGAGTATAAATTCAGAGAAAATTTATGGATTTGGATTTCGAGTTTTATAACTCGAGATATGAATTATTTAGCAACTATGACACAGTTGGACAGCTTGTCTGAAAAGTATTATATAAATTATCTAAATTTGGTTAAGTGCTCAAATAAGTTTAGTAGTGCCTTGTGCTCGACTCCGGCAACGGTCTCGGGTAAGGGGCGTTACATTTATTGGTATCAGAGCTTCGGTTTAGCCGATTCTCGAATATGTATGATGTGAAAAGTGTCTAGAATTACATGCCATATAAATCGTGATAGTGTCTTGTGTATGATCCGATCTAATCCTTGTTTTATTATAGATTATCTTGATTTGAAAAGATGTCGATAGACCGAACAAACTGAGCAAGAAGAAGTTAATAGCAGAGTACAAATCTCGAACAAGGAATAAGTAGTGAAGCTCGATTTCATTGATGCGAGAACAAGAACTCAAAATATGATTTATGGATTCATGAATCGGTGGTATAATGAGAATGTGCGAGAAAGAAATCAGACTCATAACCTCCTCCCCTATCTCAACATCTCAGTACCCCGGTTGCTCCTCCACCTCCTCCGACAACCGAATCGCAAACGTTCTCCATTTGAAAAGCTTAGAAAACATGGGGTGAAGAATTTCGGGAAGAACAGACGATGACCCCAAAAAAGTTGAATATTGGTTACAAAGTATAATGAGGGTTTTAAGCAAATAGCGTGCTCACCAGATGATTACTTAATATGTGTCGTGTCATTATTGAAAGAAGAAGCTTATAACTGGTGGGAAACAATAGAAGTCATTGTACTAAATTTGAGAAGATCACTTGGGAATTTTTCAAAATGAATTTAAGAAGAAATATGTCGGTAGAAGATATCCGGATAAGAAGAAAAGAGAATTTCTCGACTTATGACAGGAAACAAGTCAGTGGCTGAATATGAAAGAGAATTTGTTTATCTGAGCAAATATGCTCGAGATATAATACCCACTGAAGAAGAAATGTGTATCAGATTTGAAGAAGGGCTTAATGATGAGATTAAAATGATGATAGGGGGCATTGAGATACGAGAATTTGTTGTTCTATCAGATCGTGCTCAGAAGCTTGAAGAAGTATATAATAAAAAGATGCAACGAGATAGAATAAGTAAAGAATCTTTCAAAAGAAGTGCATCTAAGTCATTTTCGACTTTACCGGTGAAGAAATCTAAAGAGGAATTCAATGAGCCACTTGATTACCGAAAGATCAAGAAAAAGTAGGCCAAGACAATCGATTACAAAGCATCCGAGGACCTCATCATTAGTGTGGGTAGTGTACAAAATACCCAAAGGCCCAAGTGTCAACATTGTGGAAGAAGTCACCCGGTGAATGTAGAAGTAAATTAGGGCTTGTTATAAATGTGGGGCCACCGATCACTTTATTCGTGATTGTCCCCAATTACAAGTAGAAGAAGTGGAACAGAGGAGAAACCGAAAATTCTTCCTCAAAAGGAAGACGCTCGTCGAGAAGCGATGCTACTGGGCTACTCGTTCGGTATGAAAGATACTGCTAGCCGATCGAAGTTAGGGCTCTGCTTTCGTACTTATGCCATTCGAGCGAGAGAAGAAGTAATGACTCCGTATGTAATTGCTGGTACTTTCTATCTTTATGATGTTCTGTGTATGCTTTAATAGACCACGGTCTACTCATTCATATATTTGCACTATGTTAGCATCTGAAAAGAACTTATTTGTTGAGCCTCACCGATTATGATGTACAAGTTACAAATCCGTTAGGTCAAAGTGTGGTAGTTAATTTAATATGTCATAACATCCCACTTTGAAAGTTAAGGGTGTGATTTCCCATTGATTTGATCTTGCTACCCTTTCGGAATTTGATGTTATCTTGGGCATGGATGGTTAATGAAACATAACGCAATAGTGAATTGTCGAGAAAAAGCGAATTAGTTTGAAATGTCAAGCAGAGACATTATTTTGGTTGAGTCTGGAAATTTGGATGACATGGTTAGAATGATTTCCTTTATGTCTGCTCAGAAATTGTTGCGTAAAGGAAATGAGGCTTATTTAGCCTATATTCTTGATACTCGAAGTTCTGAATCAAAGTTAGAGCAACTATCTATTGTAAATGAATTCATGGATGTATTTCCTGAAGAATTACCAGGGTTACCACCCGATAGAGAAGTTGAGTTCGTGATAGATGTGCTTCCGGGAACAGCTCCCATATCGGTGACACCGTATAGAATGGCTCCAGCAGAATTAAGAGAGTTAAAACGCAGCTTGCAAGAGTCATTAGACAAAGGGTTTATCGAATCGAGTATGTCGCCGTGGGTGCACTGTCTTATTTGTGAAAAAGAAGGATGGTTCATTGAGGCTGTGCATAGATTACAGGCAGCTGAATAAGGTAACAATTAAAATAAAATTTCCTTTGCTTCTATTTAATGATTTATTCGATCAGCTTAAGGATGCTACAGTGTTTTCAAAAATAGATCTCAGATCTGGGTATTATCGATTAAAGGTAAAGGAATGTGATGTACCGAAAATGACTTTTAGAACTTCGGTATGGTCATTATGAGTTCTTAGTTATGCCATTCGGTTTGACAAATGCTCCTCCGCTTTTATGGATTTAATGAATCGAATTTTCCAGTCTTACCTAGATAGATTTGTGGTTGTGTTTATTGACGATATACTGATCTATTCAAAGACAGAATCCGAGCATGCTCAGCACTTGAGAATTGTACTACAGATATTAAGGGAAAAATAGTTATATGCAAAATTTAGTAAATGTGAATTTTGGCTTCATGAAGTGGGATTCTTGGGTCACATTGTGTCAGTTGATGGTATACGGGTAGATCCGAGTAAGGTGTCAGCGGTGATTAATTGGAAAACTCCAAAGAATGTTACGGAAGTGCGAAGTTTCCTTGGATTAGCTGGTTACTATCGTCGATTTGTGAAAGATTTTTCACTGATTGCTTCACCGAAAACTAAATTATTACGAAGAATGTTGAGTTTGTATGGTCGATGAGTGCCAACAAAGTTTTGATCAATTAAAGAAAATGTTGACAGAGGCTCGGTGTTAACTCAACTGAATCGTGTGCCATATGTATTATATAGTGATGCGTCTCTGAATGGTTTAGGTTGTGTATTGATGCGATCGAGAAAAGTTGTAGCATATGCTTCTCGACAGTTGAAACCACATGAGAGGAACTACCCTACACATGATCTTGAGTTAGTGCCATAGTATTTGCTTTAAAAATTTGGAGACACTACCTATATGGAGAGAAATGTTATGTGTATACGACCATAAAAGTTTGAAATATTTAATGTCGCAGAAAGAGTGAATTTGAGACAGAGGCGATGGTTAGAGCTGTTGAAAGATTACGATCTTATCATTGATTATCATCCGGTAAGGCAAATGTAGTGGCGGATGCACTTAGTCGGAAATCATCATTATTTGCTCTTGAGCGTTAAATGCTCATTTGTCATTAATGAAAATGGTTCTATATTAGTTGAATTAAAGACAAAACCAGATTCTTTCAACGAATTCGGAATTGCAATATGAAGATCCGAAGTTGGTGTTGAAACGACAAATGGTTCGGGATAATTTGAACTTAGATTACTCTATTGATAATAGTGGTATGTTATACCATCGTAATAGAATTTGTGTCCCAAATAATCTAGAATTGAAGAAGGATATCTTATCGAGGCTCATAGTAGTATGTACTCGATTCATCCGGTAGTACGAAGATGTATTTTGATTTGAAAAAATGTATTGGTGGCTCGGTATGAAACGGGAAATTTGTGAATTTGTGGCAAAATGTTTAATCATCAATGTAAAAGTGAACATCAAGTGCCTCTGGTTTGTTACAACCCGTAATGATTCCGAATGGAAGTGGGAACATGTGACGATGGATTTTGTATCTGGATTGCCGTGACTCAAGAAAAAAGATTCGATTTGGGTGATAGTAGATGATTAACTAAATCGGCGCATTTTATTCCGGTCGTAATGATTTTTCACTTGATAAGTTAGCGGAATTATATGTGTCGAAATTGTGAGATTACATGGGTGCCGACATCAATTATTTTGATTGAGATCCGAGGTTTACTTGAGATTTTGGAATAAACTACAGGAAGCTTTAGGTACTAAGTTAAAATTTAGTACGACTTTTCACCCTCGAATGATGGACAATCGAGCGAGTGATTGATTTTGGAAGATATGTTAAGGTGTTGTATACTCGAGTTCGATGGCGGTGGGAAAGGTACTTACCTTTAGTGAATTTGCTTATAATAACAGTTATCAAGCTAGTATCAAAATGGCACCGCTTGAAGCTCAGTATGGAAGGAAGTGCAGAACCCGTTGTATTGGTCGAATTAAGTGAATCGAAATTAGTCGAGTGGATTTAATTCGAAACTAAAGAGAAAGTTCAGATTATTCGAGAAAGTTTGAAAGTCGCTTAGATCGTCAAAAGTCGTATGCATTTGAAAAGAAGAGATATAGAGTTCAATGTGGGTGATCGTGTGTTCTTGAAAGTTTCTCCGTGGAAGAAAGTTTTACGGTTTAGTAGAAAAGGAAAGCTTAGTCCACGATTTATCGGACCATCTGAAATCATTGAGAGGATCGGTCCGGTAGCTTATAGATTGGCCTTGCCTCCGAACTTGAGAAGATCCATAATGTATTTCATGTATCTATGTTGAGACGATATAGATCAGACCCTTCACATGTGATTCCTCATACCGAGATAGAGCTACAATCGATATGACTTATTCGGAGGAACCAAAGAAAGTATTAGCTCGGGAAGTTAAAGAACTACGGAATAAACGAAAACCGTTAGTAAAAGTGTTATGGCATCGACATGGATTGGAGGAGGCAACCTGGGAAACAGAGGAGTCAATGAGATCACAATATCCAAATCATTTTTCGGTAACAAATTTCGAGGACGAAATTTTTAAAGGGGAGAGTTGTAACTACCTAATTTTCAAGATGGTGTCGGAAATGGTGATTTGAGATCACTAAATTCGACAAATAAGATTGAACAAGATAGTAATTTAATATTTATGAGTCAAGTAAGAATTTAGAAGAATTTGTGAAATGGTGAAATTAGTGAATTAAAAGAATTTATTAGGTCAAGCGGGTCAAAAATGAGGTATCGAGACCTCAAAGTTGAAAATCGAGCTATAAATATTTTATAAATATTTATGGAGTGTCATTGAGTTAGTATTAAAGTTTCGTTAGAAAATTTTAACGTTTGGATGGCTAATTAATTAAAAAGGACTAAATTGAAAATAGTGCAAAATTTGTTAAATTGTGAGTAAATAGCTTAAGTATTTAAAAGATGGATTTAAAGAGCAATTAGACCCAAAGGTTAATGGCTGGACGGTTTGGGTATGAAATAAGCAAGAAAACAATGTGAACAAGGGCAAAATTGGAAATAGCATAAAAGTTAATAGTTAAATAATGATGTAATTGAAAAATCTAGACATTTCTTCATATTTTCTCAGCTAAAAAGCCATAGAAGGTCTGGAGAAAGCTGGTTTTCATATTTTACATCATGTGAGTTTAATTCTTACTTTTCTTGATAATTTTATGTTTTTATGACTTTTACAATTAGGTCCACTTGTAGAATTCATTAGTTTTGATTTTATGGGTGAAATTGGAAGTTACCCTGGATGGATAAGGGAGTTTTATGATGAATTATTATGAAATTTAAGTTCTAATTTTATATTAAGGTGGTTTTATTAAGTGATTTTGATAGGAAATGATATTTAGGACCTAATTGTGAAAAAGTTGTGAATTGAAGGTTTCTGTTGAAATTAAGAATATAAAAGGTTTTGAAATAGTTTATAATGATAAAATAAAGTGTTAATTGAGAAAAATTAGTTCAATTGATGGGTGAATTGAGAAGGGACTAAATTGTGAAAATTGTAAATTTTGGGGTAAAAGTGCAATTTCAAAATTTGAACAGCATAAATTGTGTAGTGAAATAGAATTGAAATGGATGCTAATGAAGGAATGATTTTATAATTATAGATCAAGAAAACGAACTGAATCGTGGAATGGAGAAAATTCAAGAATAGTCCCTGAATTTCTACGACTTTTACAAATTAGTCCAGGTAAGTTCATATGGCAAAGTTCAATGTTTCGATATGAAAATATTATGATTGTTAAAGTATTTTATTGTTGATGAATACTATCAATTTGCATTAACTAATGAATAATGTGTAACTAAAAGTACAAATTAGTAGGAACAATGGATTTGAGTGCTTCTATTTTGTGACCCTGATGAGTTGACGAAACATATGTGACAAGTGTGCCCGTTTAAGACCATAGCTGGGCTATGACATCGGTGCAATGTGATAATGTGACTCCGTATAAGACCATAGCTGGGCTATGGCATCGGTATAATGTGATAATGTGGTTTCGTATAAGACCATGTCTGGGATATGGCTTCGGTATGATATGTGAACCGTGTAAGACCATGGCAAGGCTATGGCTTCGGTGTGTGATGCGTATCAATGTGAAAGTCCATGGTTTACTATGGCAATGTGATAATGAAGCACTCAATTCCCATATTGTTCCCTAATTTGACAATGAAGTAAATGAGAAATGGGCCTAAGGGAGTTAAATTGTGAGTTGCCATATGGAAATTATTCCAATGAGTTATTAATGAAATTGTGATTTGGAGGATGAAATAGTTAAACTAATAGATATATGATTGTGTACGATATTTGATATGATTTGTGTTTATATGCCTATGAGCTTACTAAGCTTCAATAAGCTTACTTGTGTGTGTTTAATATTTTATGTAGATTGACTTGAAGTGAAGTGGGTAGATCGGATCAACACAACAGGGCACACTATTCAGATCAATTCGGTAGTTTTTGTTTTATGTTTAAAGATTTATATGGCATGTATAGAGTTTGAATGAATTGAAGTAAAGATGTTATAAACTAGTTAACAATATTTGTACTAAAACAGTTTTCGGTAAGTAGCAGTAGTTTGACTTTGAAAAATCACTAAAAATAGTAGAAATGGAATTAAATAATGAATAAATTATGGAATCGAATCTTGATGAGTCTATTTTCATATGGAAGAAGCAAAACAGGTATATGAGCTATATTTTATGAGATGTTTAAATTTTTGTGAAACAGGGCTAGAGCGATTTCTGGATCCCCTATTCCGACTTTGGAAATTCACCATAAATTTTACAAAGATAATTAGAAGTCATACTTTATATGTACAATTCCTTATTGAGTCTAGTTTTATTAGAGACAAACTGCATAGTCATTGAAGCTCTGTACAGAGAGATATCTGATTCGTAATACACAAAGGTCAGAGTAGTCAAACCCTGAAACAGGGGAGATTTTAAATAATAAACTGTACTAATTGGCTTGACCAAAAATTCTAGAAAAAAATTGGTAAGTAGATATATGAGTATAAATTCAGAGAAAATTTACGGATTTGGATTTCGAGTTTTATAACTCGAGATATGAATTATTTAGCAACTATGACACAGTTGGACAGCTTGTCTGAAAAGTATTATATAAATTATCTAAATTTGGTTAAGTGCTCAAATAAGTTTAGTAGTGCCTTGTGCTCGACTCCGGCAACGGTCTCGGGTAAGGGGCGTTACAATTTTTGTGTGAAAATATATCAATAAATGTGATCTAATAACATATTGTATGAGTCACACTTAAATAAAATAATCAAAACACTAAAATATATAAACAAACAGGTTAAAATAATGAAATATATCACAAAGCTAAAATTGTCTTACATGATAAAAAATAAATATACGTTTCTCCAAATTAGGTAAAGAAATCTAAAGTATTATTTTGTAATCTAAGCAAAGATCTTAGATCCTATTTCCTTAAGTTATGGACAAACTCTCGAGGTCCATTTTATTTCCTCCTATTTCTACCTACCTAAACAAAGTCTCAATGTGTCAAAACTCAACCCTACCTTCTCGTTTTACCCACTCCTTTTTATTTTGGTCTTTTCAGTTTATATGATTATTATCATTTCATTTTTTTTCCACTACCTACCTTTATGGTAAAATTATTATGAGAATTGTTGTATTAGGAATTAAATTATATTTTGCTTCATTTACTCATAAATGAAAAAATTAATCTTTATATGTTAGATCAAAGAGTAAATTAGTTTTTGTGTTAAAATTTTTACCCATTCCTACTGTTAAAGATTGGTATAGTTGACTGAATAATCAAATATTATCCATGATGTATATCGACCAATTTTTTTGATCTAATATATAGAAAGTAAAGACTAAATTATCTATTTTTTGAATAAATAAACAAAATGCAATTTAACTTCTAATTCAAGTGTTTCTATAATACTTTAAGCGTAACTTATGTATATGTGGATATATAGAGGGAGAACACCTACCCTTTTGCATCCAACCCTTTAAGGTTGTTGCTGAAATTATTTTGTTGATCTCTTTCTTCAAAATAAAATGTTTTTTAATATATCTTAAATTATCAAATAATAATTATAACAATATATTTGTGCGGACTTTGTACCTACTGTCTATATAATAAAATCAAAACAAGTATTTTAAATATATATTTTAAAATTACAAATATTTATTTCTTCAAAATATTTTGAAAATTTACATGCACATCAAATATAGTTATATTAATGATTGAATTATTAATTATGAAAAAAATCATGAAAGAATGTAAAATGATTAAAATTTCATATTTGTGTTAATATATCCTTCTCATATATTTAATTCATATAAACCAGAATCGACGCTATTTTATTGTAGCAATAGTGTGAAATGTTGAAAAGAATATGACTGGTTATTTATAAAGATTAAAAACGATAAACAAATTTAAGTACATTTAAATTGTATACTATCTAATCTGTAACAAGTGTGTGTTTTTGGTATAATTACTTTTTAGCCTTTCAATTTTATAAAATGTCATTTTAGCTTCCTATTTAATTTTTTTATCTCTTTTAACCCTTAAATTTATATTTTGTTAAATCAACCTAAAATAGATAAAAAGTTAACTTTTGTTAACTTTGCTGACATGAAAGACATGAATTTCCACGTTGATGACACACAAGCATTTAGTTAATTTTTAAAATTTTAAAAACAATTTATATATTTGTTTATTTTAAATTTAGAACTTAATTAAATCTTGACATGTTATTTACGTGATAATCCATGTGTATACAACATTAGCAAAATTAAAAATGTTGATTTTCTCATTCACTTTGAAATTGACAAAAGCGCAAATTTAAAGACTAAAATATTGAAAAATTAAATAGAGGCTAAAATAATTTTTTTAAAAATTTGAAAGGTAAAAAGTTATTATATCTTTTAAAATATATTTTTATTATTTTAATGAGTAAATGGATGTTTAATTAATCCTGACATCAAGTTTAATTAGGAGAAATAATAATTTTAAAAATATAATTGTAGATACAATTACAAATCATATATAAAAATATTTATAATAATAAAAACAATACAAAACACAATTAGATTGAAATTCAAATTATATTCAAATGATATCCATATATAATAAACTTAAACTCAAAATAAATTTAGTGAAAAATTACACATGATAATTATGAAGCTAAAATAGCATAGAGGATTTTATAGTGAGAATTGATTACATTTTGCTTCTTCTATTATTGGAAAAATAAATTAGCTATTATATGTTAAATCAAAGAATAAATTTATCATTTTAATAAAAATCATCTATTTTTACTTTTAAAATTGACCTTATACATCGAATGAGGTACAATGATATATTAGTTTAATTGTTTGATTATTTTATTAGCCACAAAATTTTTAACAATAGAAATAAATAAAATTAATAAAAATATCAATTTTTTTAATTTAACATATAAATATAAATTTACTTATTTTTAAATAAAAATAAAATATAATTTAAACTCATATTTAAATAGTGATCTATATTACTTTATTCTAATTATTAAGATAAAATGACAACAAGCATGCTCGACAACATACGGCCTCAAACTTTTTGGGAAGGGAATATTTTTGTAGTCCAAGATGACCTCTCCAGCCGGAGATATTTACCTAAAAACCAAGTAAGTGGGTCTTTAATTTATGAACAAAAGGACGTAGGTAAGATGGTCCCTAAGCGAATCCAACGGTACCTCCAAGAGATTGGTCTTCTTGAAATTATAAAGTACAATGCTATACTTACAAATACCAACAAAATCATATGATTGTTAATACTAAATTTCACTCATAAATAAATATATTTGTCTTACGTTTCGTAAATATATATTTTCTTGTTTAGAATCTATATGCATAATATGATTGCAAATTTTATCTTTATATAAACAATCTATTTCTTCCATGTTATTTATCTTTGGTACCTAAAACCGTCTGTTATATTATTATGTCTTAACACTCAAAAGGCTGACATCTATTATAAAGACTTTAACAGCAAAAGTAAGATAAAATAATGATATATGAGTTTTAGATAAATAATCACGAAATTAATTGGATTGTAAATTAAAGATAAGAACTTACAATGAATATTATAATATCAATTCTTCTATATTATTGACTTTATTATATAATTTATTATAATATATAGAGGTTATATATTAATAATAATAGTTTTATTTTTAAAAATAGAAAATAATAATAATAGTTTTATTACAATAAATGGATATTATCTATTTTAAAATATTATTTCTTAGAAAATATTAGGACGTATTGTTTTACATCCAAATTCCTATTCATTTTCTATAATTTTTGTACAAATGACTATAACTTAATTTATTTTTATTTGTTTAGCAATTTTAGTCTGTAAACAATATAAAGTTATTATTTCTTTTGCAAAATTAATCCTATTTCCCATAGAATCTATATTTTCTTTTGTTATGCCTACTTCTTTACTATGTTTATCTAAATAGGACACATATTTCTTTATACATATTTCAGTCCTATGGTGGGGTAATTTATGAAAGTATTGGTTTCTACAAAATTCTATATTTTCATTTTTAACTTTACTAAATCTAGAAAATAATTTTAGTGAAGAACCATTAAAATTATGGGAAAATAGTCCAAGATATTGTGAAATAAAATTAAAAATCCTAATAAAATTATTAGAATTAAACCCATGATCTATACTAAACAAGATATGGATGAATTTGATATACAAATCAAGGAATTATTGAAAAAAATGATTAATAGAAAAAACTAATAGTCCACACTCAAGTCCAACATTTATGGTAAGAAACCATGCGGAAATAAAAAAGAAAAAGCTAGGATGGTAATTAACTATAAAAGACTAAACCAAAATACTATTTTTGATGGACACTTTATACCAAGAAAAGATGTTTTGATTAATCAAGCTAAATAAGCAAAATATTTTAGTAAATTTGATTGTAAATCAATATTTTGACAAATAATGCTAACTGATGAATCTAAACCACTAACAGCCTTTAGTGCACCGAATGGTCATTATCAATGGAGAGTAATGTTATTTGGGTTATATAATGCACCTCAAATCTTCCAAAGATAGATGGATTCTATATTTAATAAATATAAAAATTTTGTGTAGTTTATATACATGATATTTTAATATTTTGAAACTCGGAAAAACATAGAAAACATTTAAATATTATCTCTCAATAATTCATAAAACATAGAATCATTTTGAGTCCTAAGAAAATAGAATTAGAAAAACAAAAATAGAATTTTTAGGATTAAATTTATTTGTTGATGGTCTTAAACTACAAGATCATATTATAGTAAAAATAAAAGAATTTTCGAAGAAGATCAAAAACAACTTCAACAATTTTTAGAAATAGTTAATTATGGAAGAAACTTATTTCCTAACTTATCTTAAAAATAGGTGACTTATATGAAAAATTAAAAATGATAAAACTTTTAGTGGTCTAAAAGAGACTTGGAAATTATTAAGAATGTAAAATCATAAATAAATTATACCCCAAAAGTTTATTTACCAAAACAAGGTGATAGATTAATTTTAGAAACAGATGCATCACAAAATTATTGGGGATTTATTTTAAAGGCTAAAATAACAAAAAATGAAGAACTAATATGTGGATATAGTTCCGGAAAATTTAAACCAAATGAAGTTAATTATGCTATATATGAAAAAGAATTATTAGCTATTAAAAAAGCAATAAAAACCTTTCTTATACATCTAGTATCTGAAAATTTTATTATCAAAACTGATAATCAGGCAGTTAAACATTTTCTTACTAATAATAGTTTAGAAAATGTACCTAGAAGAATTAGATGGTACAATAAATTATGTAGTTTTATATGTAAAAGGCACTGATAACATTATTGCTGATTATCTTAGCAGGCCTTATGGATAGAGGTAAAAAACCTCTAAAACAAGTCGGGGAATGGACTACAGTCCATAAAAAACCCAACAAATGAAAGCAAATAAATCCTAATCAAGGATTTACTCCTATATTAACATCATACTATCCTAATCATGGATGTTATGTTCCTTATCCAATGGTAAGACAACCAACTGGATCTCCTTCATCATATGCATCAAGAATGGTAAGCCAATACCATCCAAGAACAATAAGTCAATCTCCTTGGTCTCAGGATCCGAATTTAGCATTTCAAACTAGTTATTCTAAAGTAATAAAAGGAGCAGAAAATTTGTTGAAACAACAACAAATTCCAGAGATAAAATATTTTTATAATCCAGAATTACCAAGTAAAATTTATAAATTCATCAATGAAGTATGGAAAACTCATATTTTAGAACAAAGAGCAAACTTTAGACGAGCTCTTACAAAGTTTTCGCAATTTTTAATTGAAAAAACAACTAAAGAAAACGAAAAACATGATTTATTATTAAAAGCTATTTTATACAGAGATTGGGAAGAACTCAAATAGAGTATATAAATATCAATGAGATAAATAATCTTATTGAAATATTCCAATATTTTATTCATAAAGGAACAAATAGTCCTATTATGAATAGAATGTTTAGAATATGTTTATATAATAAAGTTAAGAAAATATTACCAGAGAAATTTTTAAAAATCAATAGAACTATCTGCAACCAGCAAGCTCAATTTAAAAAGTCTTTTTCAATACTTTTTACAAACATATGTTTTTCTAAATGAAATAGGAGAATAAATTCCTACTATAAAATTCAGACTAGATCATTAACCATTTGATATAAACAGTATTGAATGGGGTTTTGTTAGAGAAATTGTAGTACAAAACTTTTCTTTTCACTTATTAAAAAATTTTCCTACTATTATAAAAGCTATATTATCACTTTTGGTACATCAAGATGATTTTTATTACTATTTTTATATCCAAATAAGTAGTCTTATTGGCATTGCTGAAAAAGAGCGATTTTATCAACCATATTAAATTTGGATTATTCAAAGAATGATTGATAGTCCTTATTTATCAGCAATCAAAGAAGATAAAAAACACTTGACAAAAACCATTGACAAGGTGTTACAATAATCCAAAATACTTTCAAATCCAAGCCGGAATTGATTTAATGTCAACAGCTCAACATGTACTTCATCAACAAACATACAAATTATCCACTGATGGAAAAAGAAAATAGCAGATATGAAAATAGACGATTTTCCTTCAGAAATAATCGGGGAAATCAAGAACACGTGGGAGACTTGGAATTCACCAAGACTATCACCAGAATCTCTACACTTGGACGAAATAGAAATGTGGAACCTTGACAATATCCAAGAAGGATAAAAACAAAATAATAACCACGTGGAGACTTAAGAAGACTTTCAAGAAGATTTTCAAGATTGGCAGTAAATTGAAAATCAAGGCATCCATGTACGGACAAAGATATGATGAGACAACTGACAATATACGTGAAAGTAACAATAAATTCATCATTGTCAGAAATACTGTTCGGGATTGAAGAAAAATTAAATAGAGCTTTGAAATTCTACAATAAATAGCAATGTAAGAAGCCTAAACAAGGCATCGAAAAATAGCTTAGAAATATTTTCTTTTATTTTCAGTATTCTCTCTTTGTAAACACTCTCTCTTTTGTAAAACATTCCTTTTACTTTTATTATCTTTTGTAAAACCTCCCTATTACTTTTAATAAAATAACTATCTTCCGCCCTTATTTCCTATAGCCAATGGAACAAAAAAGTAACAAAATTTTAGCCATACATTAAAACATTGACACTCGAAATCCATTAGCTTTTGTATTTTTCCTTATATGATGATTTTTATATAAAGGATAATATAATTTCTAACTTGTTATTTAAGTCCACTTTGGTAGCTGTATTTTTTTTATTTTTATTTAGTCTTTGAATGTGATACTAGATTTATTTTAGTTAATTTAGAAGTGAGTAAAATTAAATTCGACTCGAAAATTTTATTTTTTTGAATTTCAAGTGAATCAAATCAAGTTATTCAATTTTTGAGTTGAACTTTACTATTCGAATAAATCAAATAACATATTAGTGTAAATGTCCCTTTGGTCCTTGCCAATTTCCAAAATGAGTAAATTATTCTCTTTCAAAAAAATTCAACATGATTTTTAAAATTTGAAATAATTTTAAAAATTCAAAATATTTATAAAAAATATAAAATTCATATTTTTAAACATTATATATATTTTAAAAACTTAAAAATTCTAAAAAATATTTAAAATTTAAAAAAACAAAATAATAAATTTAAGGACATAAACATGTACATTACAATTCAAGTTTATCATATTAAAAAGTATCTTATATTTTATTTTGACATGTTTAATTTTTTCTTAATTTGATTTGAACAATTTCACTGTCTATTTGAAAAAATTAAATTAAGTTAGGATAATAAAATAAGACTCTTTAACTTAACTAAATTGAATTTTTTTACCGATTCAATCAAACCTCACACCTACTTGAACTTGGATTACATCAATATTTAATGATATGGCTAGTGTTATTGGAACAAGAGTAGATTAGATAGAGCAAGAACTGATCAATATAGTGTGCCGAATAATTGATTAAGAAACTGCTTGAAATTGATAAAATTTGAAATTTGAGACAAAAATAGTCAATTTAACTAGTCGATCTTGTTCAATAATATTGTCTATTTTAAAAAAAATTATTTTAGATTTTATAAAATTTTAATTATCGTTGGTCTAGTGGTCGAATTAAATGAACTAGTTAAATTGGGAATAGGTGGTCTAACCTGTTCAATCATCGATCTAGTTATTAAAACACTTAATATGACGACCTTCTAACATTTTATCATATTATCATCTAAAAATTTATATAAAATTTCAAATTATGTTGTGATACAATTTTAAAGAATCATATCATCAAATTTTTATATTTTTCAAGTCTAGAAACCAAAATATTGTCAAGTTGAAGGGTGAAAATTAAATTTATCCCCTTTTTATATATAAAAAATACTAATGAGTAATTTGATTAAAAAAAATCCAGTTAGTAATAAATAGGAAAGACTGCGTTTGCGAGGGCTGAGGGAACTCTCCTATAGCAGTAGCACCCACTGTTCCCACCTACTCCACACACTCCCTCTTTTTATTTTTCTCGGCGGATTCTTCAAAGCACTTTCTCGTTTCCTTTCTAGATCCTTTCTATCTCTCCTTTTTTTTTTTTTTTGCTTCTGTAAGTCTCCGATTCAGATCTTTCGCCAAATCAAATAAACAATGCAAAGCGCAGCGTATTCTTTGTCTTCTCCCTGTTCGATTCCATCTCTGAAGCCGCGAAAATTCTGTTCCCGCGCTGGATTCCAACCTATTCGCGTTTCATCTTCTTTTGCCGCTCCTGAACGGCATGAACATTCCGTTTCTTTGCCTAATAGATCGTGGCGGCTCTCTTCCTCCTCGTCCTTGCCGCTTAGGGCCTGGAACTTAGTTCCTTCCGATTCAAAACCGGATCGCTTTGAAGTTAGAGCCACGGCGGCGGAGAGTGCAGGTGAAGGCGAGAAGTCAGGAAGCCTGGTCAAGATATTGGAGCTTGGATTGTTGTTTGGTTTGTGGTACCTCTTCAATATCTACTTCAATATCTACAACAAACAGGTTTCATTTCCTTCTTTTCATTTTTGTTTTTCATATGATCTTAAGATTTACCATCTTATTTTACTTTCTTTGTTGTTTTAGTAGAATTCGTTTCGAAATCAGCTAACGTGACAATATTTCAGTGACTTTATTTGTTTTTAAATAAAGCTTTAAAGGAAATTGAAGTGTAAACTAGTTTTTTACCGGAAAAGTAAATTGAACTAAAACTTAACGGTTCATGCGAAATACATCAAAATGATTCGTTTTCGGTGTGGATCTTGCGTTCAAAACCAATAAGAAGAAAAAGTGTAATCGGATGCAAAGAGCAAATAATATCTTGAAGAATTAACGAATTAAATAGTTTAAATTGTTTTGGAGGAAAATATATGATTTTAATTTATCTTAATAATGTTAGAAATTAGGGTTGCATGCTAGTTTTTTGTTCCTTTTTAAAGAATTACGGTGCGATTGAATCTTAGATTATAATTTAAGAGAAATGAACTGTTATTGAATTCTGTTTCTTTGTTCACAGGTTCTTAAGGTCTTCCATTACCCTGTAACTATCAGTGCAGTTCAGTTTGCAGTTGGGACGATAATTGTTTCCCTAATGTGGACGTTTAACTTGTATAAGAGGCCGAAAGTTAGTGGTGAACAGGTATTAAGAAAAAAAAATTGGTGCAAATAATGATTCTTTTGGAATTGTTGGTTCCTTTTGTGGATTGATACTACTTTTTGATTTGTTTATTCACAGCTAGTAGCAATTGTGCCTCTTGCTTTGGTGCATATCTTGGGCAACCTCTTTACGAATATGAGTCTAGGAAAAGTGGCTGTTTCGTTCACTCACACCATTAAAGCTATGGAGCCATTCTTCTCAGTTGTGCTTTCTGCAATGTTTTTAGGGGAGGTGATTTTCTTTTCTTGTTTAGTTATTTTTTATCATTCACATTTTCATAATTATAGTTTATCTATAATTTCCTTTTTGAGTTGCCTTTATTCGGGTGTTAAATTTTGCTTTTACAGCTGCCAACTGTTTGGGTAGTTGGTTCACTTCTACCAATTGTTGGAGGAGTTGTACTTGCATCTGTTACTGAGGCATCTTTCAATTGGTAAGAATTGTGCATGCTAGCATGTACTATCTCTATTTAATTGCAGAAGGTTTTCTTTCACTTGCAATCCATTTCTGATTTGGTTACAGATATCTTGAAAGTACTTGAATTGGCTACTTTGTATCATTGTAATATAACCCTTTCTTTTGTTACATTAAAGGCCTGGATTTTGGAGTGCAATGGCTTCCAATTTGGCAAACCAGTCCCGTAATGTTCTTAGCAAAAAACTCATGGTTAAGAAAGAGGTAATATTACTTTTTGACCTCTATTTTCTTGATCACTTTGGTGCTAAAATTTATTGGAGCGGACATTCTGTCTCCTTTGTTGATTAACTACGAAGTGGTCTTTCTGCATTGATAATCTAATTTTAGAGTTGACTTTCACATCAGCGCATAACAAGCAATTATCATGTGACAGGAGTCGCTAGACAACATTACCCTCTTCTCAATAATAACAATTATGTCCTTTATCTTGCTAGCTCCTGTGGCTATCTTTGTGGAAGGCATAAAGTTTACCCCTGCCTACATGCAATCAGCTGTGAGTAATTTTGATAGCTGCATTGTCTTAATTTCCTTGCAATGGGCTAACAATTCTATCTTGTCTAATAGGGTTTGAATGTCAAAGAAGTTGTTGTAAGATCTCTTCTTGCTGCTCTTTCCTTCCATGCCTATCAGCAGGTGAGAATTTTTGCCATTAATGGTTTTTCTCGTCTTCCTTAAGAATCGATGCACAAACTCACACATGGTGATGCAAGTGTTGAGAATGAATTACACAAAGGGCATTTTTATTGAAAATTCTAACAAAGTTTCACTGTCCAATACACATTTGAAATTTTATGCCCAACTGTGATAAACTTTTTGCATAGCATTGATATTCTCATTGAACTCTGTTGATCTATCTGATTCGATTTTTGGAATTTAATTTCTGTTTGATCATATTGAATCTTTGGCTTAAAAGAGATTGATCCAAAACTACGAAATGAGCAGGTTTCATATATGATACTGCAAAGGGTGTCCCCTGTTACTCATTCAGTGGGCAACTGTGTAAAGCGGGTGGTGGTTATTGTCAGCTCTGTTATTTTCTTCAAGACACCTGTCTCACTGATCAATTCTCTTGGTAAATTTGCTTTCCAATAATCTGCTATCTAAAATTGTTGCGTTTTATTTTATTCATCTTATTGTTGGTGATGATTTTTGGCAGGCACTGGAATTGCTCTCGCTGGAGTTTTCCTGTATTCTAGGGTGAAGCGCATTAAGCCAAAGGCAAAGGCAGCCTAATTTGTTTGCTTTTCTGATAAATTCCAGTTATTACATATGTTTTACGCCACTGATTTTAGGCAGAGAACTTAATCTTGGGTATTATTTCTCCATTTTATTCCATTTTCATCTTTGGATAATTTTATATCTTCTCTTTTTTAAAAAAAAATTTCAGATTGTCAATTGATTTTGAAGTAAAGCGTCATTATCATTTACATAAGCTGGTTCATATTAAAAGTATATTTAATTTATTAAAATTTGAAATTAAATAAGATTAATGGATTATTTAATTAATTCACATTTTATTAACAAATTATCGAATGGTAAGAATTTAAAGACACATTTGTAATATCTAAAAAGAGTATATGAATATAAATATAAATATTGTAATTTGTATGCTTTAAATTATTTTTTGAATGTTTTGTTGTAGTTGTATGCAATTATTTGTTTACTTAACTTTTAATTAAATATTCAAAATCATGCAACTTTCTAAAATGTGATCATACTTCTCCACTCGAAAGTAATTGCCACCTACTATAGCCATCTGTAATATGCTATATGCTTATTGACCGTATATATATTCAAAGTATTTATGATATGAAATTATAAATTATATGGTGATGCATGATAATATTGAAAAAAATGAATTTATTACTTACTAATTCAAATGCAACAATATTCAGTTTATAATATAAATTTTAAAATATAACATGTTGATTTGTAATTTGAGATGTTATAATATTTGATGGCAAAATTCCATCAACAGCCCCAACGTCGTCGTCCATTACCCCTATAATATGTGTTTTTGCATATTCGTAATTTTTTGCGGGGTAGACAACTAGTTGCATAAAAACTAACATGCACCAGAAAATAAACCAGAAAGATCCTGGTCAAGAATATTCAAGATCGAACTAGGCGGCTGAACAAAACGCCCGCATTTGGCCAACAGCACCTGCAAGTTTAGCCATATGATCGGCAGCACGGTTAGAAGTACGACGAACATGACGCAACCTAACCGACGGAGGAGTTGAGATACAAGCCGCAACTCCGTAAGGTTACTATCCGCAGCACAATCAGCAGTAATGGACTCCCGTTATCGCTCTCCAGCTCGACATGACGATAGCCGCACTCCCAAGAGAGTCAGAAACCTTCATATAAAGCCCTCGCCTCCGTCCGAAAAACCGAGGATGCCCCTATAGTCATTGCAAAACCAAAAAACCAGTCCCCAGTAGGACCCCGGCACACACCTCCAACCGAAGAACGTTGACAGCTACCACCACACGCCCATCAGTATTAATTTTAAGCCAACCCTCCTCTGGCGGCTGCCACTGAACGACAAAACCAACGCCTGCAGCAACAATGCTCCAATTCCGGTTCTTCAAGAGACATAAATGATAAATCTTAACTTTGATTATTTCTACACCTCGGATTTTTTTTAAGGATAATATAAAAACAAATATATTATAACAAGATGACTCAATGACTCATGCATCCTACCACTTAAATAATATTTACAATAATCTTGCCATTAAATCGACAAATCCTTAAGAGAAGAATAAAGTTAATTAACATTTATTGAACCGCACTTTATTTCTTGCACTAAAAGTTGATAGTAAGAAATTTAAAAAACTCTTTGAAAGCCAAAATTTTTATGCTTCCATAAGCATATTCCAACGGTGGTGAGCATGCAATCTACATTGTTACACTCATACAACATTTCCAACAAATTTAAAAAGAAGTCCCTTTATTCATAGATAATTACTATATATAATTAATTATTATTTAATCTATTTTTCTGAAAATTTGCATGGCATATATTTCTTCACGATACCACGTATCTTCACATCTCTAAGTAAGCCGTATATAACCAAAAAACATAATCAAAACCCTCCACTTTGAATAATTCCAAGTTTTTTAGAGGCGTAATTAGATATTAGGGTGAGCAGAGATCATCTCCACCAAATCCATCTCCTTCTTGACTGCTCCCATATCTTCCATTTGAAAGCTTTTTTCATCAGCCATGGCAGCAGTACTGGGTATTTGATCAAGCAGCGACTCAATGCTGCAGCTCTCTTGAAGCAGTTTCTCATCGAATGAAAATTCATGAACCTCATCATATTCATATTCTGGCACTAAACGATCAGTGCTAGGGCCGATTTCTAAACCTTGAGGCTGCTTAATGCTTGAACTTTTATTATCCGCCACCTTTACAGCGGCACCATCTGAAGCTTTTTCATGTGATCTCGCGGCCGCGGCGGCGGTGGAATCTAAGTTCAAGCTTTTGATGTATTCTTGCAAGATGGAGCCCCTTGGGTACTTGGACCGACATTTTCTCTTTGAAAATTGCCTTCTTTTGGTTGCATTCCAGTGGTTTTTGATGGAGTTTTCTGTTCTTCCTGGTAACCTCTTTGCAATTTCTGCCCATTTGTTTCCTATCTCTATGTGTGCCTGTATTAGGACCTTGTCTTCCTCTTCACTCCATGTGTCCTTCTGCAATTAACAATCTCATCTCACATACATATATGCATGTATAATAATAAGAAATATAAGAAAGTGGTGTGAATGAACCTTGATGTCAGGCCTTAAATGGTTGTGCCATCTCTCTCTGCATTGCTTCCCTATTCTTCCAGGCAACATTTGTGCAATATGAGACCATTTTCTCACTCCATATTGTTCTACTAACTGAATCAACATCCTGTTTGCAGAACAATACCAATAAAACATACATTAAAAAGCAATTCAATTCTAATACATATTAATTAAATGTCCCATTTATTACCTGTCTTCTTCCATTGTCCATTGTCCCTTCACTCCATTTGTCTTCTTACGACCTTTCCAGTTTGTCCTAATTCTAGAACTGGTTGAATCAACCAATACCCTATAACCATTTTCAGCAGTCACACACGACACTTCATCCCCAAGGTTTGGAAATTCAAAGGAGGGCAGGTAACCAACATCCGACCCCATCATAATAACATCATTAGATATTGTGTTCCTAAGGTTCAACAACCCCACGCTACTCTGGAAGTTGTCCATAACATGTCCATGTCCTAAATTACCAGTGTTATGATCTGCTGCAAAAGGCTTACACTCGTAAAAATCAACACGGTTGGTGGAACAACCGTAAGGGAAGGCATCGAAAGGATCATAACAAGCAGCATTGACACCGAAAACAGGGTTCCAAGACGACGATGATACATTGACTTGGATCTGATCATCATCATCATCATCAAGGTGGTGGAAGTCCTGTAAATAATAACCCTTTGATGATGATGATGATAATGGAGTGGTGGTTTGGAGTGGTTTCAGTATGTTGTTTTCAGACAACATCATAGGATGATGCTGGTGTTGAGGGGACATGTTTTCTCTAAGCTTTGGATCAAACTCCATTGATGATGCAATCAAAACCAGGACCAAAGTAAAGTACCTTTTGGCCATGTCTTGTCAGCTTTGAGTTCCTTAATAAGGTGAGAAATAAGGGAGGGCATTAACTGTGTTCTTTGATCTTGGCCGTTGGTTAAGGCTTAATCCCACGGTCAACATTTGCTTTCACAGTATATTACAGTGCCCTTGGTTTACTATAACCCTATATGCTCCAATTGGGTAAATGGCAGTTGCTGATTGGCTGGCTGGTTCATATCCTTTGGCCCCTAATATGAAAATTTTATTACAAAAAAGAACACATCGAAAGGGAAAAATCAGGTAAACAGTAACGCAAAGTGTTGGGAGACTTGAATTAATACTAAAACAATTAATGACCTTTTAATATATTCTTTTGTAACCTTTTTACATTTTCTTTCTTTGCAGTAAAGATGGTTCCCATATCTTGGTGGTAAATTTGCTCTAGACACTTGTAGATGAACAATCCCCAGTTTGGATCCTATTTGCCAACTGATGAAAGAAGGTGGAAATAAAGAAATATATTTACAAATTTCACTTTTCATTTCTTAAACAACCTTGCATGTTGTAATAATTTCTCAAAAACATGTAGAAAGCTTGTAAAAGGTGAAACTTTTTTTGTTGGACAAGGTATAGCAAAAGACAATGAACTAGAATTTAATTTAGGAGTTGAAAACATCCAAAAACGCAATTAAGGCCATATTGTTAATTCTCATTACAAAAAATAGATGCAAATTAATAGCTGTATTAAATACTTGATGACGGTCAGACATAGACTCGGACTCAATACTAACGCATCCCATTCGTCTTAAACTCTTACATTACCTGCTTTAATTTACATTATTGTCATTCCTACTAACTAAGAACAAGTTTAAATACCATATGACAGAACGGAAGACAAAAGCTTAGATGTGTTAGCTTTGAAGGCACTAACATTCTAACAACTGGTTTTCAAGTCATAATACAAATATTGAAGACTTGGATTTCAAAAATAATGTAACATTTGTAATTATTTTTCATGAACACATGTAAAACCCTTAGAATAATGTGGTTTTAATAAATGAAGCATACAAAGTGAAGGAAACTACAAGCATTTCTGCTGAAAAGCCTTCTCTGGGTTCTTCCCGTCAATTTCAGAGTGGTGAGGAAAATCATACGGCATTTCGGAGGCGTCAAGCCATGCTTCCTTGAAAACCTTCACAACTTCCTCGAACACTACTGCATTGCCTTCTGCTGTCAAATGCAACCCATCTCTGAAATACATATCAAAATGCATTTGTTTCATGGTTAACGTAACAGGCAACATTTTTCTCGAGGGTTTGGTGTGCTTCATAGCCCAACAGTTTATTCAGTTTTGTCAAGTTGAAACTCAAAAAGAAACTAATTAGATTTAGTGAACCATTATTTGTGTATGCAGTTCTTTCACTAAGGATCGTATTTTTAGATATGGGGTAGTAGCAAGATTCTAAAATGTAGGAGATTAGAATGGCACAAACCTTAGATATTTTTTCTGCCAACCATCTGTTTCCTGCATCTTGGACCAAAGATTGATGGATCGGACACCCAGTTCTCTGGCTAGTTCAACGCACCCCTTTGCATATACTCCTGTAGTTTCATTTGTTCGTTCTGGCAATGTCAGTGCTTTCTCACCATAAGTTTCTCTGTCAAACCAAATTAAAAATTATTTCTGAGCTATGATGAACTAAGAATTAGGAGTAACAGTTTCATAATCATAACAGAAGTCCTTATCACAGTTTTGTCTGTCTTCCTGAATATTCAGGGCACATGAATGTTTAAAACTGAAGGGATGTAACATTATTTGGGTTCTACATTCTCGTTTTCCTCTTTCAAAGATTTTGCAAAGCTGTAAACTTTTGGTAGCACCTATTCGAGGAAATGGCAGAAAATTGATGCAAGTGTTATCAGTGAAGTTAACATGCTTGCCTGTTTAACGATGGTGATGTAATTAAGTTTTATGTTGCCAGTGATACTGCCAATGTCATAACGGTAATGTAATGAGACTTGGGTAAGCAAAAAAAAGCATTTTGGTAGATGTGGTATGACTGGATTGTCAACGGCAAAGGATACCCAACGTTTCATTTTCAGACGTACAGCTTTGAAAGTTAAAAGCAGTGTTCAAGAATCTAGTACAAGACAAATAATAGTACATGCAAGATAAGGTTCATGACAACCAAAGTAAAAGAAAAAAGAAGGGATGATAACAGCATTGCAGTTAATGTGTAAAGATGCATAAAGGATCCTTCATAATCTCAAAAAAGATTAAAAAAGATGGTAAAGTCCTATAGTTATGTGTAAAGATGTGTGAAGGAAAATAATGTCCTGTACCGTGCGTATTCCATGCGCCCTTCTTCATCTATAGGTGGTGGAGTTATAAGCACGATAAGCATGGTGGGAGAGCATTCCTGTGGAGAGACAATGATGATAAAGTGAAAAGTACATACACAAGAAAAGGAGGTAGATTCCAATACCTTTTCCCATCAGAAGTACGAAGATGATGAAAATACCCAGGAACAGGAACCTACATGCTGGATTCACAAAAAGTGAGCCTAAATCTTGTCTGCTCACTGTGGCTCTACCACTTGTGATTTCATTGACTACAGCTTTACCATTTGTGAGCTCAATGCCATTTTTGTTGTGGTTTTCTACAAACTTGTTAGCAGCTTGAGCTTCGTTTGAAAGCTCGGTTGAATTAAACTAACCAAGTTTAAATATAACTTTGGAACTCCAATAAAGCTTTTTACATGTTCAAGATTGGTAAAAGTTGGCCAAGCCCAACCCAAACAGGGAGATGCTTGGCTGCAATAGCCATGCACCTAATCAATGTGCCTCACCCAAAAAGGTCTAAGCAGCTTTTGTGTTTTGGCACTAAAGTGCAGTGCCTAGGCTCATGCCTTAACAACATTGCTATAGATCATCACTATCCATGCAGATTAACTAGCCGCTTCCTTTATTTTCTGTTTTATTCTCAGAATGGAAAAAATGTTTGTTAAAATAATGCAGAATGGATCCTAGATTCGGGATGTCCGTTATTAAAACCTGTGCAATAATTGAAGCTATAAGAAATACACGACTATAGTGGACTGCCCTGCTAAGCTGGTTGCTTAAAAAGTATAGTGAAGAAATGGAAAAATTAACCTTCAAATGGCGTACGATTTTTCTAAGGTTCTCCTTGTACTCTTCGACAGGGACATGCTGCCTTTCACTGGTTCCCCCTGCGAGAGCTGCATCATTAGCCCCAAAGAAAATCGTGGTAGCAACTGGAGGTTTAGTTAAGCCCTGAGACAAGAAAGATATATCTAGGATCAGCATATAATATCCTGTGTAAAAACGATGAGGGAAGGCCACGAGAAACAAAATATAACAGTAGAGTTTCCCAGGATAAAACAAAACAAGCAAAAGAAGATATTCAAATGTTGAATAACTATCATTAACGAAATGATTGTATCTCGAACACTGAAGCAAAACGAGATCAACCAACCACAACAATACAGTAGAAACATTCTTCTGAAGTGGGAGACTACAGGGAATATGTTACAAACTGAACCGTTTGATCCCTAAATACACAGCATTGAGCTGAGCATACCGTCTAATCTGTCTTCGATCTATAAACATAATGACCTAAAACTATAGCCTAGCAGTAAAATTTTCTCATTTACTATAGAGATCAAACAAAGTTCAAGAGCACAATCTAAAATTCTAAAGTTTAATAGATCAACAACGCCATTTGCAAATTCACAGAAAAAGTGAAGAAGAGCTTTACAAGAGGGAAGAGATGATGCAACAAAAATAAAGCCCATCTGGTATTGTATCCGCCATAGCCACGAAGTACAACATCAGCCTGCAAATCAGAACATATAGAGAGGAGAAGAGTAAAAGGAGGAAAAGGGGTGATACTTGAAGAAAAATATGAAAAAAGAACCTTGCGAGAGTAGGCATCAGCGAGAGAAGCACCCCAGCCGCCTGATCTGAAGGATTCTTGCGTAATTGAATCTCCAAATAAGACTATGTTTGGTCTCATTGTTTCTTCTCCGTTGAAATGATTTTGGATGCTCTCACTCTCACTTACCTTATGCTATGATCTGAGTCAGTGACCATACCATTCTTTCCATTTGATTATATTATAATAGAGATAAATATCAAATTTACCACTCAATTTTAATTTAATTTGTAATTTCATACATAAATTTTTATTTGTTGTAATTATTAATTATACCTATAAGCCAACTTTCATGTGCATAATTCATAATTAGTTATTAATTACATATAAATATTAAAATTATCTATTAATTTTGGTCTTATTACAATTTTGATTTGATATAATTATACATATGAATTAAATTATACATTTAACTAAAATTGATGTATAGATTTAATATTTATCCTTAACTAATTATCATTCTATATATCTATTTTTCTTCATCATTATGATTTGTATTGTTAAATTTTTTATTATTAATAAATATTATTAATGCTATTAAAATTTAATCAATGGTGTTAATTCTATAATATTGTTAGTAATTTATGAAAATTTAATCAATTTAAAATTCCATGTATAAAATTACACAAAGCCAAAATTCATGTATAACATTATACATTATATCAAAATTCATATATAATTTTGATATTTATCCAATAATAAACTATATAGTTAATTGATTTTTTTTTGTGATAATACTAAAAAATAGTAAATTAAAGGTTAAATAAGCATGTATAAATAAGCTTAGAAAAACATATTATTAAAAAAACTCTACAATGCATATAGAACTGCACATCATTGCTCGGTCATTATAGTTAGGGGTGTAAATGTGATACTGGTACTTGTAAATTATTCGAGTTCGACTCGAAAAAAATTTAAACTCAATTCGGTAATTATCAACCTGAGCTCAAGCAGCTCGAGCTTAATTCAAGCTTAGTAATACTTGATTCAAATTGTAACACCCCTCACTCAATCCCGAATAAAAGCTGCTACACTGAAACACTAAACTCACCACTTAAACATATTCTTATTTCATTATAATCAAAGTAATTTATAGTACAAAACATTATTATTCATGCATAATTCACTTTTTTTTTTAACTAATAAACCTAAGTACATGTCAAACTTGTAATACCCCGAAAATTTTTACAGTAAAATATTATCCGTGATATAGTAAAATAAGGAAATAAAGTGACAAAAAGGGAATTTTTGAGTGATGTCAATATTGAGAAGTTTATTATGATATATTAATTCAAGAAAGGACTAAATTGCAAAGATGAGAAAAGTCTTGTTGCACAAGAGTAAATACTCAAAATTTAAGGGGTTGAAGTGTAAATATAAAAAAGTTAAAGGACTAATGGTGAAAATATTTTAAGGGTGGAATGATCTAGAAACCAAGAAAAAATGATGAATTAGGACCAACTGAATAGGTAAAAAATTTATGAGGGACTAAATCGCAATTTTACCAAATTAAGTGATGACTCAAGGATGGAATTCTAAAAGATCATGAAGGACAAGATGGTCAATTAGTAAGAGAGAGAATTCTAGAATATAATGATTATGTTGATGATATTTTAAATTAATTAATTAGATAAATATTATTTTATGAGATGTTTATTATTATTATATTATTATTCATTTAGTATAAAAGGAAGGAAAGATGAAGAATTATCAACACATTTCCTTTCCCATGCAAACTAACGTAAGATAAGAAGAAGAAAAGAAGTTTGCTTTCTTTACAATTTAGTCCTTCCATTAAAAATTCATTATTTTCACCTAAAAATTGAAAGAATTTTCATAGCCATCAAGAGAGAAAGATAGCAAGGAGATGATGGGGAGCAAGAATATCAAGTTGGATTCAAGAAATCGAAGCTGGAGGAGAGAGAAAAATCAAGTTAAAGATTGAAGTCAATAAGAAAAGGTAAGTACATCAAGATTTCAATATGTTTTTAAGTTTGTTATTATTGATAAAGCATGGAAATAATGTTATAGTAGAGTTTTCTTACATAAGGTCCTATGTTCTTGATATGTTAGTGAAGAAAAAAAATAAGAGAAAGTGATGAGAAATGGTGTAGAAAAAGAAAATAAGGATGTTATAACATGGTAATTAATATCTTGTACTAAAACAGTTTTAGACAGCAGTAGTAGTCTAACTTTGAAAAATCATCAAAAATTGTAGAAATCTAATTATAGGATGAATAAAACATGAAATTAAAGATTGTTAAGTCTAGTTTCTTATAGAAGAAATTATGTAAGCAATGAAATTCTAAATCATGAGATATGATGAATTTTGTGAGACAAGGTCAGAATGATTTCGGGTTCCCCTGTTCTGAATTTGTAAAATCATAAAAAAAAAATTGGATAAAAATAATTAGGGGCTTAAATTTATATGTTTAGAATACTGAATGAGTCTATTTTCAATAGAAACAAATATGAACATCATTCGAATTCTATACAAGGAGATACTTAATTTTTAGTGAAGAAGGGTCACAACTGTCAGACAGCAGAATAGGGGTAACTTTAAAGAATAAACTGTACTTATTGACTAAACCAAAAATTCTGAAAATTTTATGGTAAGAAGATATATGAGTCTAGTTTCAGGAAAAATTATCGGATCTTAATTTGGAGTCCTATAGCTCCAGATATAAATAATTTAGTGACTATGACACAGATGGACAGCTTGAATATTCATAAAAGTAAATAATAAAGATTATAGATAATGTTACTTACAAGTGTGCTACATACATCAAGGGTGTGGAATGGAGAGGAGGAGGAGGAAAACATATATGAATATTCATTAAGCATGGCTAATTTGCATATTTTAGGCTTAAGGACTAAATTGAATAAAATTAAAACTTTATGGGCAATTTTGTAAGAATTTCAGAAATGACCAAATTGTATGAAATAGATTATTTTATTATTTAAATTACAAAATTGAATGAAATTATTAATTTAGTTCAAGATCGGGGGAAAAATATGTTTTAGGGATTAAATTGAAAAGTGTTGAAATTATGGAAAATTCTGATATTTTATAGAATTCATGGACTGTTATCAATATATATGAGAATAATAGCTGGAAATAAGGATTAAATTGCAAGAATTTTATTTTCCTGACCCTAAGGACGAAATCGTCATTAATTAAAAGTTTAGGGGCAAAATGGTAATTTTGCCTAGAGCATTAATTAAATGCATTAGAAGATGAAATGAATGAAAATGATGATCAAATTTATTTATAAAGATTCGTACGACTCCAATATGAGACTTGATCATGGAAAAGAAAAGATATCGGATTAATGAAATTATAAACACAAACAAGCAATGAGGTAAGTTTGTGTAACTTGAATTGTATTTTAAATACTTGAAATATGTGGTTATGTGATGAAAATATGATTTGAATGTTCAATTCATGATATTTGATGAAATATTGATAATACTCGATATAAATTGAAAATAAATCCCGATTGAATGAAAGGAAAATTCGATGGATCTCGAAAAGGAATTAACGGTAAAAGGATCTAGCAGGACGGGTGATCCTATTCGATATAGCCCTCCGAAGAATACGTGTAAAATGGATTTAGCCGGACGGGTAATCCGAATTAGGTCTGAATTTAGCTTTGGACTGTAATTCGGATCCAAGCTCATTAGAGTAATTGTCGTTGCGGGATTTAGCCGGACCGGTAATCCCGACAATACACTATGAGTTTATATTACAAGGATTTAGCCTGACCGTAATCCCACCGTAAGGATGAGGTTCGCGGAGTGTGCTCTCGATATGAAATGTGTAAGACCATGGTTGAAAGATACCATGGCGACTGATATGAAATGTGTAAGACCATGGTTGAAAGATACCATGGCAACTCGATATGAAATGTGTAAGACAATGGTTGAAAGATACCATGGCGACTGATATGAAATGTGTAAGACCATGGTTGAAAAATACCATGGCGACTGATATGAAATGTGTAAGACCATGGTTGAAAGATACCATGGCAACGTGATATGAAATGAACAAGACCATGGTTGAAAGATACCATGGCAACATGACGAAAATGAGTAAGACCATAGTTGAAAGACACTATGGCATCATGTCAAAGATAAATAAGACCGTGGATGGGAGACGTTCTAACATCATTGAACAATTGATATTCGGTAATATGTATCGGATGACGAATGGTTATATGAAATAATTATGAAGATAGATAAACGAAATAAGTATAAGTACATGAAATATAATTTATGTTAAGTTTGATATAAGCTATTACCGGAATAAATATACATAAAATATACTGGAAATGATGGAGCATGAAATATTGATATAATGAAATGAATGATATATGCTTATGAAGAAAGCGGTAAGAGCATGATATGTTTCATGACACGTACATATATGATTATTTTTGATATGTTGATACAAGGAAATTATGTAAGTTGAGACTATTATTAAACTCAAGTGCGATATGTCGAGAAAATAGATATATCAATGTTGAATTTATATGAGATATGTGCAAGTATACTAACAATGTTGCTGTTTTGATGCTTATACAAGTGTCAAACTGTTGATTGAATGGTAATATATTTATTTATATGATGCATTGAATCGGTAAGTATTTAAATTTTTTAGTAATCAGAAATGGTAGTAATGCTCAAACCCATTACGGCAAATGGATACGGGTTAGGGGTGTTACAAAACTAAAGTCCAATAAATATATATATACCAAAATGATTGAACTTGAAGCTTGAGGAGTGATGTGGTCCAAACTAAAATAGCAGTCTTCAATTCTTTTCAAAACTTATCTATCACCTACGTGTTTAAAACAAATGCATTAAGTTACGTGAATAGTTTAGTTAACTGAGTTCAATCTTACCATATATATATATAAATTTAATAATTTTTAATAATATTTATTCACGTAATTTCTTTCACTAATATACTTAAACTTTTAATTCTTTTTCCAAAACATAAAATCATTTAAATTAACTTCATAACTTATTGTCTTAATTTCAACATATATTACCACTAATTAACTTTCGGATTCATATGTATTTAAAACTTAATTCACATGTTCACTTTTATCTTTATTTTCACATATTATTATACATACACATTTACTTTCACATATTACTTTTGCAATCTTTAGTGAGTCTTAAAGGAGTTTTAATAATTTTAATACATTGTAGAGCTTAAAGCCAAAACAAACTCGTAGCCTTTAACGAAAATCAGATAACAAAACTCCATTAAACACATTACGTATCTCATTTATCCCCTCCAAACCCTCACAACACTAGCCAGTTTCCCATCCGAACCCCAAACCTCTCTCAACTCCAAAATCATTTTATTATCACATATCATATATGCTCTGAGTTCACTAAGTCATTTACTTACTTAATACTTTATTTGTTCATTTTAAATCACATAAACATATACATAATATTTTCATTTCACACATTCACTTTCATATAAACATACTTCACATATCACATATATCAATTTGAATCACATTACTTATTCACTTGGAATTTTATAACCACATGCACTACTTCCTCTCTTTGTACATTAATTCACATGAATACTTTAGATTTTAATTCACTTTCATATAGCACTTTTCTTAATTATTTATTTCACTATTTTAGCACACTTAATACTTTTTTTTGAGCATTTTACAATTTAATTTCTAAATTAATGAAAATTCAGCATTTACTTTTATAAACACGCCAATATCACTATTCACTTCATTTAAACCTTTAATCACAATGTTTATTTCACATATCAAATCTTATACTATTTACAGTTTAGTTATTTCTATAATAATTTTACTATATTACATCTATTCATTTATCAATTTATGACAAATAAATAAATAAATTTTCACCTCTATAATTTAATCCTTAATTTCATAAAATTTACTAATCACTAAATTATCATTTTATTATCATTTCTTACAGTGCTAAAATATCTTTCACGGCTAAATTCAATAATATTAAACATATTTTATTTAATTATTTCATATTAAAATTAAAATAAACCAAAACCCCAAAACGTCACTTTTTTTTTTTTCCTTCTCTTCTCGTCCTTTAGCATTCTCATCATAATCTTACACTTTCATTCCAACTTTCTTCACTTCATCTTTCTAACAAATTTTCCAACAAATTTTAAATGTTAAACATATTTCACGATTCTAATCGATATAAATGTTGGAATTTTATTTTCTTTTTATGTTTTTATAAGAAAATAGGTAATAAATATGTTTTTATTATTAAAAATAAAATTTTATTTACCAAACATATTTTAATTTTCAAAAAAGAAAGAAAGAAAACATTTCCCAATACCATCTTTCAAATTATTACCATCATACCATCCTTTCCGAATCTATATTCAAATTGCAATTTCTTTTATTATATACAAGAAATACATATCAGCTTAAAAGTCTAATGCGGTTGTCCATATAAATAACCATTCTGACAAAAAAACATGGATAATTAATATATCATCAGTCAAAAATAAAAATAAAAACATATTTTATTAATCTATTTTAAACTTTAAATAAATTTAAAAATTGATTCAAAATTTTATTTCTAAAACATTAAACGTGACATTGATAAAGAATGGAGACGTAGGGAAGATGTTACCGAATGACAATTAGCTACGAATAAAGTAATGAACCAAAGAGGGGACCAAAGGGGTCTAAAGGATTTATATTCTACCAAGATAACATCAACATCTGCTCACTAAACAAGATAATTGTTCTATTCAGGGTTGAAGTCAGAATAAATATTTAGGAGGGTCAGATAAAATTTTAATTTTTTATAGTTTATATCTTTATAATTTGTAAAGGATTAAATTAATTTTTATTAATTTTAGGGGGGCCAAAGTACAATTTTACTTTTACCAATTTAAAATTTTTAAAAATTTAAGGGCCAAAAAAATAAATTTACATTTTAGGGGGCCGGGCCCATGCTAGCCCCTGGCTTTGCCCCTGATTCTATTCACAATTAATTAAATAAAAAAAATTCAAAAAGTCAAATTATATATATAATTTTTAGGGCAAACTACACCTAAGACCATTGAATTATTAACAAGTTTATATTTTGGTCACTCAACTTCAAAAGTTACAAAATTATCATTAAATTATTCGAAAGCTTTCATTTAAGCCACTGAATTATTAAAATCATTGTTGTATGGTATTCTCTGCTTACATCAATTGAAAGTATCCATCCTCTTTTCTTCTACAATTCAATTTTTTTTCATGAAACAGCTTTAAACATCACGAATCTACGAACCAAAATTCAAATAGTTTTCTTCTTCAATCATTGATACTAACCGTCGTATCAACTTGGAACTTATCAATCGACGAGTATTGATCGAACGTATTAATCGTTGAATCGTTATTTGAAACTCGCTAGCTAAACTTTTTCTTAAAAAACAACATCAACAACAACTCAATGAATTAAAAGAAATCTTTTAAATAGTTTAACGACTTAAATAAAAAATTTCAAATAATTTAATAATTAATTTATAATATTTTAAAATTAAATGATTAAAACATAAATTTATTAATTATATAAGATCATTTTAGACTTATTAATTTGCACATTTTTTTTTACTTGGCTAATAGTGTATTATCCTTGGAGTATATATTGCAGTATGCAATAAAAAAATAATTAAAATCGTGTAATTAAAGATAGTGTCCACCGACCCTGGAGATTCGTTTTCATTACAAATTGCAAGGCGTAGACAGACAATGGGTGCATGCCGCCGAAGTCATCGTTGGAGGGTATGTACGTATCTATCGCGCATGCCATGCGCCTTTAAACTATATCCACCCACCAACTCATTAGACCACAGTTTGTGACTTGCTATCAATTTAATATTGAAATTTATTGGCTTTTTTTAGCTTAAATTATGTTCATGCTTTGACTTTCTCCGCCAATGACTTCCAAACAAATATTAATAATATACTTGTACGACATTGTTACCTTGTGAAATCAATGAAATTTCACAAATTATTATATACACAGATCCATCTCGTTATAGATTTCCCTCATTTAATTAAAATTATACGTTCAACCTACCCTTTATTATTACTATTTTTAAATTTTACAATTACAATATAATCGTTGGGGATGTTTCAGAATTGTTGATTAAGGGATGAGATATTTATATAAAATATATATGGTGTGGATTGGATTTATTTTCAACAAGATATTTTTAAATTTTAGGTAATTTTCATCATTAAAATTTAGGAAAAGTAAATTAGATTAAACATTCAATTTGTATTAGATATTATAATTATTTAAGTTTATTTTTACCTAATTAATATTTAAATATTGTAATTATTAAACTTTATTTTACTAATTTAATATTTAGATACTACTTTGTATTAGTTTATCAAATTAAATTAAAAATGTTACTAAATTTATCTTTAAAAATTATAAATTCTATAAAAGAATTCAAATTAAAGAAAAAACTTTGAAAAACTTTGGAGGAGACACAGATTTGTCCTTTTTAGACAATAATTATAATATCATAATAATTTTTTTAAAACTCAGAGAGGCTTAAAATAAAATTTACAAAATTTAGAGAGGTCGAAGCCCTTGCCAACTCCCTAAATTCACCTCTAATAATCGCAATATGGAGTTACTTGCACCAAACATTTCTAAACTATGACTCTCATTCTAAATTAGTATTGATGTTCAATCAAGTTCTTTAGTTACTAAAATGTTAAATGATATGCCAAATCTTATGTAGTTGAGTTTAAAATGAATAGATAGGATGTTGTTGCATCACTTTTAAAAGTAAAAGCTTTAAATGAGTCAATAGAATAGTTAAAATAATGATTTTAGTAACGGAATAACTTTAACTAATATAATAATATTTTTAGTTTAGGATGCAATTAGAATGTTTCAAAGTTTAGGTACCAATTTAGAATGAGGGTCATAGATTGGAGATGTTTGGTGTAATTAACTCAATATATAAGTACAAATACTTCTACAAGTAACTATTAATATAGAATCAAACCATTTAACATAAACAACTTACAAAAATTCAAACTATAAATTAATTAATTGAACTAAAACTCATACATAACAACATCTCACGATAAAATTTAAAGATATACACATAATAAATATTGAAATTAAATACTTAAAAACTAGCTGAGCAAAATTCTCATTAGAACATTCTTTGGACGTTGGAAATATGTGGTGGTAAGCAACTAATTTAGTCCATTAACGTTATATTTTACACTCGAAATCTTTCACATGCATGAAGAATGGATATTATATAATATATATTCATTTAATGGAGACTGGATGGATATGCATGAGATAGGATCCGATCGGATCAGACAATCTAGGATTATGTTCATTTTCATAGGGCTCTTTGTTTTATTTTATCCACGTTGTTTTCACACTAAAACCCTCGCCAACTTTTGCAACTGTTCCAAGCTGTGATTTGGGATTTGCCTGATGAAAAAAGCAACTATTTGCAGACATAACCTTCTTTTTTTATTTTTTGTTTCTTACATCCCCCATGAAATGATGGGCCCCACGTCCCACTTGATCAAAGGAACCTCGACTGCATCATTGCCTTCCATGTGGGTTTCAAATATAGCATATACATAAAAGATCAATGATAAGACTCTTATTGTCCCTTCCGTCTATAACCCTAAGCTAGGCCCTAACTGAACCCAGATTGACTGCACTCTTAACGAGGTCTACTTGACCACAATCAACTACGTTCCATCATTACCTTCATGCTGAGGACCACACCAGATTCTCTCATGAATGTCATGCCATTGCCCATCCCCCCACATCAAAGTTCCTTGATTCTTTCTTCTACATTTCTATATATTTTGTACATATATATAATATGGCCCCCAAAGCTCAAAAACCATTTGGTTTCAATTTAAAATTTGAAGGTTTTTCACTTTTTTTTTCACCGTATGTATATGTCGTACGCATGCTTTTGGACAATGGACAATGTTCGATCAATTGAGTCCCTCAATTTTTGTTTTTTCTTGGGCGGGGCTGTTCAACTTTGATGCTGGACAAAGATATAAGATGATAATGTTGTTGTCTTTTGTAATAGTTAGGGTGTACGTGTAATAATGTTGTTTACTGAGATATATAATCTAATAACTATTCAGTAAGTGTTTTTTTTCCCAAAAGGTAAAGGAGAGAGATGCATAAAGAAAAGAAGCCCTTCAGATAAAAAAAGAATATTAATAATAATAAGAGAACTTTTTGAAATTAAATGAGAGCTCGAGGGGTGAATTTTAATGGCTTTTTCCTCAACTTTAGGCTGATCTTTAAAAAGAAAATAAAAGCAAAACAAGAACTGATTCAAGATGTGGTGTGGCGGTACCGTGAAGCTGAAGCTGAAGCTCAAACTCCATTTTTATTTCTTTCACCTTTCTCTTTTTGGCATTTAGTTTACTTTGATCAAAATCGGGAATCATTTTGAACCAAAAGTATGTTAATTTCAATTCATCAATAAAAACCCATTAATTGTATGATTTGTTATTATTGAATTAAATGTGACAATATACATAAAAACTTGAAATGCTTAATTTTAGTTTAAAGTTTATGACATGAAAATCTCTCTGTTTTTTTTTTGGTTACAAATGTGCTATAAAAATTATATATACATATATATATATATTCTTGATTTAAACACCAAAGCAACAAAATGGCTTTTTTTCAACTTTTAGTTTGAAGATTAAAGGCTGAAAAACATAAGAAAAAAAAAGTACGTGTTTTTACACTATATGCAAGCATGCATATTCAACTTTGAATTATTGTATTTCACATGAAATAAATAAATAGATACAAATGCTTGTTTTTTTTTCGTAATATTCCTCCCATCGTTTTGTTTTGGTAAACCGGGAAAAATTAGACAATGACCCATACATGCATAGTTACTCTTTATTCCAAATGTTTTTTTCCTACAAAAGAAGCAACTAATTACAACGTCTTCATCCATGTTTAAAGCTACCAATTGAGATCGAGACTTTGTTTTTTGGGTCACCATCAGGCAACAAATTAAGACAACTCAGACCTATGACATACAAAATCTGGAAGGTCCACTATCATTTCCTTCCCTTCCCACATTTATATATTTAATACATATTCGAACAAAAATTCGAGATGGGATTGTGGCCAAATGATTTCTTAATTTTAGCATATTTGACCCAAAATTTTAAGAATTCAACACAAGCATCATGAAATTAGCTAGTTAATGAGTTAACAAATGATTGGTTACTGCGCCCTTGGGATATATCATTGGGAGATCATTGTTTTCCTGAACCAAGAAAAAAGAGGAAAAGGTTTGAAGGCTAAAGGGAAATTAATAATGAATTCTACTGAACTGAGTTCAAGGAACTGTGTAGGTTTAGGGGCGGAACGTGGGGCATAGAGAGCACTTATGCACCTGACAGTTTGTACTTTTGGGCCCTCATGTTCTGCCCGAGAGTGTGATCCTCAAGCTAGTTAGATGCTCCAAATCAACAAGTGAATTACATTTTAAAGAAGAAAAATGGGATTTCAACTGGAAGGGATAGTTACAAAATTTAAAAAGAAAAAATAACTTTCATAAACGATATAAAAAATACTGGATGCTCAAAGAATCTAATGACTCATTTTGTAGCTAGCAATCAAGTGTTGTAGCTTTGCCTGCCAGCTTGCCTGGTAGCATTTTCATTTCAGCTGAGTTTATGGGGAAAAGTATTCATTCTATATATCTGTCTATCTTTCATCTCTTATTTCTGAGGTTGGTGACTGAAATGATACAATTTATATTTGCCAAAATTGAAGTAATCATTTGAGATCACTCAACCCCCCCCCCCAAAAAAAAAAATAGGCTTATTGTATTTTAAACATTTATTCAAACTACATATCTAAACATTAATCTAACCTTGGGTTATTATTGTAGTAATTGGCTGAAGTGGAGCAAGGGAGATGGATGGATAGCAAAATCCACTAGGGACTAAATTGTAATAAAATAATAAATTTAAGCCATTAGAGGGGAAGCACGTGACAAGGTGGGGACGAGCAGCAGCGGAATTGATTCTTTGCTTGTAGGAGGAGAGTGAAGGGGGGGCCCACTCCATATTGGGCCCCTCATGTGGAGTGCTCTTTCGGTATGCCCTTCCCCCTTCTTTATTGAAAAACCCACTAATCAAAAATTAATTAATATTAATATTATTCTCCTACAAAGCCTGGGTTCTAAATTAAGACATAACTTAGTGTGACGCCCACTGCCGATATTTCTGACGTACTCTAAACCCTGTATTTACACGGCTCAGGTTGTCCCAACAAGACGACCCTGGTGACATCACAACCCTTCGTTTGCCTGAGTATTAGTCAAGGATCAGTGGACCCTATGTCCTCCGATTTGGACAGCACCGTGGGTCCATCAAATATTTTGTTTCAGCTCACCGACGACTACCATTTTATAAACAATCTTCTTCACCCTATAATCTCCCATCATCATCATCCCTTAGTTCAAAATCTATAAGATAAAATTAATATACGAATACAACACACACAAAAAATACTCTTCTCTATACTCTACAGTGTACTGGATACAGTATTCGTGCCTTTTTGTTCCTTTATATTCACAGCCTCCCTCCCCCTTTCCCTGACAAACCATTCCCTTCATTCACTCTCTGTCTCTCTCTTACATTTTCTGTAGTAGAGCTCTTTTGGTGCCTTTGTTATATCTGGTTTCGTGCTGTTGTTGGGTTAGTGTTTTACAATTGATGGGTCTTACTTCATTGCGTGTTTGCATGGATTCATCTGACTGGCTTCAGGTATGCATATGTTGATGAGCATCAATCCATGTTTATGAAGCAATGTTAGTTATAAGGTTCTTGATTATGTATAGTTATAAAGGTGCAACAAAGAATGTATATAGTTAGGTGGATTATGTGTGAAAAGGATAAAAGAAATATATATTTCTATCTAGTCATAAATGCATTATCTGACGAAAAAAAAAGGGAAGACAAAAGAATGTGCACAGTGTTTGACATTATGTCTTAGATTATACCGTTTTTGAATTTCTCTGACAGTGTTTTTGAACTTATTAAATGTTTATAGGGGACGATGCACGAGGAGTCTGAAATGGATTCATCGTCATTATCTGGGGATATGCTGACATGTTCAAGGCCTTTGGTTGAAAGGAGGTTAAGACCTCAACATGAACAAGCTCTCAAATGTCCTAGGTGTGAGTCCACACACACCAAGTTTTGTTACTACAACAATTACAGCTTGTCTCAGCCAAGGTACTTTTGTAAGACTTGTAGGAGGTATTGGACCAAAGGGGGGACATTAAGGAACATTCCTGTTGGTGGGGGATGTAGGAAGAACAAGAAAGTTGTTTCTAAAAAACCAAATACCGAATCATCCAATTCCAACAACAATGTTGTTGGATCGTCTAATGCTCATCATCACAACCCTACTCATCTTCACCTATCATTCCCTGAAATGCACCTTAATAACTTGCTTGCTACTCATCACGCTGCTGATGGTAACTTCATAGGCGGTAATAAATACAATTCTCTGCTTGGGAACCCAATGCCGATTGATTTCATGGAGAGTAAGCTGGAAGCCATAGTTGGGAGCTCGAGGAACTATGATTTTATGGGGAATGGTAATGAAATGGGACTGGTTGAAGGAGTTGGGGATATGGGGCTAGCACCCAATCTCCATGGTCTCTGCTCACCATATGGAATGTCGACCATTGATGGCACTGGGGGTGGTTTCATGATGCTACCTTATGATACAAATGAAGACCAACAACATGCAATCGATGTGAAACCAAACAACAAGCTCTTGTCTCTTGAATGGAAAGACCAAGGTTATCCTGATGCTGGGAAAGACAGTTACGGATACATGAATAGCTTGGGATCATGGCCTGGTGTAATGAATATTATGGACCCTCCACAACAAATCCATTAGTGATCTCAAACCAATCTCTGTAACCAATTACTAAGGCAGCTCGATGGATCGGCACGTCGTTTAAATTGCCTTTGATAGAAAGAAAGGTCTTTAATTTAATTTCTATTAAATATTTGTTGTTTTTTTGGGGTGGGGGTTGGGGGGTTAGTGGGCTGGCCTTTCAAACTTATAAAGTTTTAACATAAGGAGAATATGTGCTGTGAATGAGAATGTAATTTTATTGAGTTCCTTAAATGGCTACTTAGTGTTTTTTTTTTTTTTTTTTTGTCATTGGTGTCTTAGACTAAAGACATTCAATGCTAGCTTTAGGATTTTGTTGTTATATCGAGGAAGATCTATAGATTGTTTTTTTTTTTTCCTCTTTTTGTTTTATGTGTGATGATCAAGAATGAAAGAATGGGATTCAACCATGCCTAATCTTTTGAAAGGATTGTCTCATTGCTTATGTATAATAAAGCATAGGGCTCTTAATTTTAATGTAAATTTAGTAAAAATTTAACAATTTAGATCTAAAATAAATAAATTTGAAATGATACAAATAAATAATTTAAGTTAAAATGGCATGAATTTAAGACTTAATGAATTCAAATAATATCATTTTAAAATATTCAAAATAGAAACTGTTTAAATATGAAATCACCCAAATTTAAATTGATCAAACACAAATTAACTCGATTTAAAATGTTAGTGTCTTGTTTGAGTTTAAGTAGATTTAGCTGACAATGTCAGCTAAAGCGCATCGAACCGCCAGAACAATTTAGGGAAAGAGAGGATGGAATGTATCCATAAAACTGGCAAGATATTTCTTTAGTCTTAGATAGACTGCATTAGTCCTTTGTAGTTATTCTTAACAGCTCAATCCTTTTATCTATTTACGATTAGACTTGACAGTTGTTCCATCATATGTTTTTAACGATGTTGTTGAACCATTTGGGCCCTTTTACTATTAGGCTTATGGGTATGGTGTAACAAAAATCAACCTCACCGGTTTAATTGACAAAAATTAGGCCGAAACTCAAGTTTATGTATTGATCTTTCTTGTTTGTTTTCTAATAATTCAAATGTATGGATAAATTTTATATTAAAATTCATATTAAATTTTTATTTAAAAATAAGTAAATTAACTTATATAAGTTGAATTAAAATTAAATTGATCATTTTGTTAAAAATTAGTGTGGTTAACTAATTTTAACAATAAAAAATATAAAATTTTAATAAAAGAGTTAATTTACTCTTTAATCTAACATATAAAAATTAACTTGCTATTTTCTAAATAGAAGAGATAAAATATATTTTAACTTCTAATACAAGAACTTCCATGATAATTTTACTAATATTTAATCGGTTAAATGAATGCATTATTATCTATGCTATAGTTGACGTTGTAGCAGCAATTAGAATAATGTAAGTTTTAGTGTGTTTATGCGTATTTTCTCTCCGATTTAGGGGTTATGAATTAAAGTAGATATTTTATTACAAATAATAATTTTAATTACACATAAATTTAATTTAATAGAAAAATAATATAAATATAAAATATAAAATAATCAATTTTTTAATGTATAATGTTATTTAAAATTATATATATATTAGTAAATTTATATTGTATTAAAATTTCTAATTTCTAAATGTTTCTTTATCCAAATAAAATTATATGTATATTCTTTAGAAATTGGCCGACGCACTCCCGTCTCTCTTCACACATCCCCGCCGCCAAACAATCCTCTCGCCACCAGTCTGCCCCGACATCGTCTTTCTCTCCCTCCTATTTGATCTAGTCAGCTCAATTCCTCTCCTCCTCCGGCGCCTGACCCAAGCCCTCTCTCGGCTTCAAGTTTCCGACAGACCGGGAAATTAAATAAGGTAGTTTTTTGAAACCCTAAAAAACTTATCTTGAATAGTGATTCAGTGTTTGGATTTTGAGTTATCTGCTCTCTGCCTCTGCTTTGCTATATTTGATTTTTTCTCTTTCATCCTACTGCTTGTTACTCTGTCTCATCGATTTTTTTTTTAAATGTATCAGTTTAGCGGAAATGGCGGGCCATCTTTGCCGCTATTTTCCGTTACACTGCTATTTTTGGCCGCGACCAACTGCTATTGATGTGAAATTTGTTCATACCGCTGTTGAGGTCTTTAGCACTGTTGGCTGCCGCCACCGCGAAATGGCGGCTGCGACACTGCCACTCCACTGCTATTTGAAACCTTAATCCGTTTGAATTTGAATAGCTTGCTGCTAGAGGTATATGAAAAAGTCAAAAACATATTTGTATGTTAACAAGAGCTCAAGTACATCGGGTTTGAATTCTTGTTTTGTGGTTGATCTTATTTTTTATTAGATAAGCTAGGCTGATAAAGTAAGTTCACAAGTTCAAATAGTTGGTTTTTATCTTCAAGTTCAACTGGAACTAGAATCATAAAACATCGTCGAACTTGAGACGAATTTTAATTCACGAGTTTTGATTTGAGTTTAAGCCCAAGCTCAATTACGCCTTGTGACTTGCTATAGCCAAGTCTTTGAATACTTGTGCTTGAGTATGAAGACCAACTTGTTTGTTGATGTTTGAAGTTGTAGAGTTTGATCCTTGGCTATTAGAACTATGACACTCTCCTAGCAAATTACATGATTGTTGGCTCAACTTTGTTTTGATATTTGAGATTGTGAGGGTTTGGTCCTTGGCCATCAGAGCTATGAGTTAAGCAATCTACCAACAGACGACATGACCATTGGCTTGACTTGGTTTTTGATATTTGAGATTTTTGGGTTTCATGCTTGGCTGTTAAACTATGATTCAAGCAATCTACCGACAGATAACATGATTGTTAGCTCAAGTTGTTTTTATATATTTGAGGTTGTGTGGATTTGATCTTTATCCATTAGAATTAAGAGTCGAGTATACCATGAATAGGCTAAATGATTGCTATCTCAACTTGCTTTTTGATATTTTAGATAATCAGGGTTCGATCATTGGTCATTAGAAGTATGGGTCTAGTTCTCTGAAAACCACATGATTGCCTGCCATTGAGCTCAACTTGATTGTTGACTTATTGAAGCTAAATGTGTTGTGTGTTCAGACTTCAGACCATTAGTCAATAATTGCATCAGGTAAATACAACCGTGCAAAATATATAAATATGGTTATGATGTAATGCATTTTAGTAACTTGTGAATGTTCACAATCGGTTTTTTGGTTTGACAGGCAACATCTTTTGTGTTGATAGCCAGATATTAATTGCCTTTTTATTAGCTGTGAGAAGTGTCTTTCCTCTGCAAAATAGTAATAGTTTTCGCTTCCCTGCAGGTGAGCTCTTAACAGGTAGCATTGAAAGTATTTAAAACGGAAGTCGCCTTTTCTTTACTTAGTTGAAGAAGATAAATTCTCTATCCATATTGTCCACACGTCATTGTGTTATCTGGTGCAGAACAATGAAGTTGGTCAGACTTGTGAAAGCAGTTTGTGCCCGCCCCTCCATTCGTGAAATAATGGGGCCTTTGCAGGTCCGGACATTTCAGCATGATTTTGTTCCTAGAGATCCCAATGCTAAGCCTAAAAGGTTCAAATACCCTCAAGTTTATGATCCATATGGCCCAAGGCCTCCACCGTCTGATAAGGTTGTTGAACTGGCAGAGCGAATTGCAGCCCTACCACCAGAAGAATGCAGACAAATCGGTCCTACTCTCACCGAGAGGCTAAGACACCCAAAAATGCAAGTCATTGCAGATGAAGGGATGGACTTGGGTGCACAGGGTGGAGCAGGTGCTGGAGCTCCAAAAGCAGAGGAGAAGAAAGAGAAAACAGCATTTGATGTGAAGTTGGAAAAGTTCGATGCAGCTGCAAAAATCAAGGTAATTAAGGAAGTGAGGGCATTTACTAACTTGGGTTTGAAAGAGGCTAAGGAACTTGTTGAGAAGGCACCTGTTATACTCAAACAAGGGATCACGAAGGACGAAGCAAATGATATAATGGAGAAGATAAAAGCAGCTGGAGGAGTTGCTGTCATGGAATGAGCTCAGCTGCTTTGCTTCTTTTTGTTTATTAGGATAATGTTGAAGAACACTTTTACAGGACTTGTTTCTAGGATGAAAAGTTTTGGGGGAAGAAAGAAAACAAGATTATTGCTTCCTGGTTGTTGCTTATTTATTTTTGGAATTTGACATGCCTTTCTTCATTTTTCAAGGATCAATAAAAGATAAGCTGTTGCAGAGCATAAAACATTTGGGAAAACTGTGTACCATGCAAACCAAATAATGGACGATTTTGAAGTAAGCTGTTGCACAAAAAAAGGTTATGATATATTACACTTGATATTATTGGGAAAAAGGATTAGTCTGATTTATGATCATTTTTTTCTGTAATTGATTGTTTATCGAGAAAATGTTATGCAAGTTGGTGATCAAATAAAGACCTTACAAATGCTATATATCAAAATTTCAGCTTATGTTTTTATTTTTTCAAATAAAATCTTACTCAATTACCATCAGGCCTTATACGAGCAATCTTAAAAATTCAACCCAATTTAGATTCACAAAAATTTAAGTATATAACATTGATATCTACAGGCATGTATTCTACTGATTATATTACAATTGCTGGTAATTGCCGAACACTGTCTGCAACAAAATCATAAACTTAAAAGCTGAATGGTATAGGCAATGCTATGGGACTCTCATTGCTCCATTTCCTTTCCAGGAGTTTTTATATTTTTTTAAAAATTTTCTTGCAAAATCTCTTAAGTTGTTACTAGAGAAAGATCAAGTGGCGGGTTCATATCTGCAAACACAATCATATATCTTCCCTTTAATCAGTTTTTCAGCCAACCTCTGATTTTTCACCATTGCAAGCTGCAAAACAAGGATTATTTTGACTTCAAATCTCGAGTCAAGCAAACCTGTTAGGTCATCTATTTAAATCCATACATACCTTGAGGGCTTCGCATTTAAACCGAGCATTGAAATTGGTGTGAAGAGCTCTACCCATCCCTTCTAAGATAACCTGCATGGCGAAATGTGCATGGTTTCGTCTTTATTTTCTTTACCCATTTCCTAATTCTCAAAACAGAAGAACGAATAAAAGGCAAGGCGGTGAAAAGGTATTATCTGAATTAAACACGTACCAAGTCAGCATGTTTGGCTGCTGCGGCTAGCTCAGAGCTGACTTGCCTTAAATCTATACATGGGCTTCCACAACCATTCTCAACTACCATCAATGGAACTGAAGAAGAATTTCCTCTGGAACCATCTAATGTGTTGTTATTCATTGCATCTACTAGGAGGCCTCCTGCTTCAGCAGCTCGACGGAGGATGTCGCAATGCTGTGTGTGTACTAAAAGTATCAGGTTATTGTGTTCAATGCAAGATGGTATGAAGTACGATAAAAACCCAAATAAAACCAGAAATTATGCCATTTATACGTATCCGTTGCATTGATTGTTTTCGTTAACCCCATCTCTGCTCTGTTAAATACATGTCATGCACTAGTTCATCTATAATACAAATTTACCTGTGAAACGAGTACCTCCATTTTCGGAATTAAATAAAGAAGATTTGTGAGAAACTGGAGAGAAAGGCAAACCTTTGCAGCCTCAGCAACAATATCAGGAAGCTCCATAGCAGTTACATCATTCAGTGCAGGAAGAGAATTTGCAACCAAAACAACCTGCAGAAACAACTCATTTAAGTTATTATGCAATGTAATTGTAATTTGGTATTTCAGTTCCAAAGTTACAGCACTCAGTGAAGCAGTAACATCATCTTTCAGACAAACTTACTTCTGTTCCACGTCGAAGGAGTTCTCTTGCTAGCGGAAGCATGCCAAGGACAATGTCAGCACCCGAGTTGTCAACAAAGAGTAAAGCTCTCTTATGGGGTCTAGGTTTCTTCCCTTCAGATCCTAACATTCGTTCCTTAAAGAGGTCAAAATCATCAACCTGTAGTACAGAATGGAGATTTACATCCAATAAAGACTAGTCCAATGCAATCAAGGGTAAAAGTACCAGAGAGGCTCCTGTACTAGAAGCCATATTGCATTTTTAGTCCCTATACGTTAGATCAAATAATAAATTAATCCTTTTTGTAAAAAATTTCATCAATTTGTACTGTTAAAAACTGGCATGGCTGATAAAATAATTAGGTAGTGACACGTGGTGTGCCATGTGTATCTCATGCTTATGTACAAAGATCAATTTTTAATAGCAGAAATGGATGGAAGGAACTTTTATCAGAAGGACTAGTTTGCTCTTTGATCTAACATAAAGGGACTGATTTGCTCATTTTTTTCGTAGAGGGGGCAAAACGTCATCCGGCTCCTAACATAGGGGCCTCCATGGTACTTTAACTTGCAATCGAAATTTAAAAGCAATGATTTTTTTCTCCACTTACCTGCCATGGTCTTTGCATTTTGTTGCGACTCATTCTATAAATTTCAATAATTGTTCCTTTATGATAAAGATCAACACAAGCACGGGATCCCCAGTCGAATATGTTTGCAGCTAGAACACCTTCAATTAAGGTAAGCAACCTTGTTTCCTGCAAAATGAGAATTTTGAAAGATCAGTAAAATAGTGGCAAAGACAGGGCAAGAAAACTGGTAGTATGCATTATGTGATCCGAACTGCATGGTAGATATGGTTACCCTAAAGCTCCTGAGAGGAAAAGGACTAAAACCTAGATTATCATACCTCATCCATATGGTCAAGCTCCAGTAGTAGATCAGGTAAAACAGCAAGAGATGCCTCATTTTCCCTGTCATGATTGGGAAAAACAACGACGAACAAACAAGGTTCAACAGGGTCCCAAGAAACAACATTATATATATGCACATATGTATGCATAAACTTGGTTGAAATGCAGGTTACCTCTGTTTGATGCTTCTATAAGCATCAAGAAACTGAAACTCCCTCAGGCACTCTTCTCTCAGTTCCAAAAGATTGGCCAATCCTAACTTCCCATAAGCAGCTGGTTCCTCCATCAACCTATTCAGGAAGTAAGCGCATAATCATCTAAAACTATAAGTTAAATTTATTCCAATGATTTCAAGTACAACAGAATCTTGAAACAACAATAAACTGTATCACAAGCATCTCTTGCTCTATGCTAATCCTCACAGACATAAAAGACAAAAGAACCTCAGCGACAATAATGATAATTTGCCATCTATATATGGATTTACCAGTTACCAACTACAAAAGCCTAAAAAGAGAAATGTTTCGATGTTTCAACAGAGTAAAGTCACCTTGCCAAGTGAGCGGAGAAAGCACGAGCAAAAGCATCACCTCTTCTTTTAGCATCATCAGTTCCACCTTCACTTGCCACAGCCTAAAACATTTGACAAGTTTACACATTATAAAACAGTTATAGGAAAATTTCAACTTCAAATTATTTACACTAATCACTAAGAAATACTTTTCTTGTTGGATTTTATGCTATTTTAATATGGATAATTTAAAAAAAAAAAAAAAAGAAGAAGAATTCATTTTAAGCATTTTTAAAGCTCAGGTACCCCCAATGCTTTGAATAGTATCTAGCCATGCTTCAAGGGGACAACAACAGCCTCAGGCTTATATGATTTCCGAACTCTACTTGAAATGACTCCTTTCTTAGAATACAAATGGAAAATTCTCTTATGTTAGAGAGAATCCTAGATACCTCATAGTGTGTATATTTATTTACCTTATCAACAAGGTCAGGCAAGTGCTCTGAAAGCACGGTGAACCAGTACCTGAAGCATGTATATAAAAAATAAGATAAAGAATCCATGTTTGCAGAATCAGTATCTTGGATCATAAAAGTTATTATGATCTATTTTGCAAGGCACTCTTACGAAGTCCAGAATAATGAGTATTAAGTAGCATATTTGAAAAGCATACTTACTCTAGCTCTTTGTGATCTGATAGATCAATGGTATTGGGCTCGTACCTGTTCGTGTGTTGTAATTCAAGATATGAGATTAGAACATTGCATGGATGGATATATAAATAACTACTAAGAACAAATATTCAATAAAAGCAGATATTTTCTGCATCATAGCATGACACCTTAGTGAACAAAAAAGTGGCAAAATGACCCTTCCAAATCTTTTTGTATGATTTTTATTGTTTCAATTCAAGTGCTGGATTACATGCTCTCTCTCTCTATATATAGATCGTGCATGTAAAATATCAAATTAACTAAAAATGCATAGCTATTTTTTTCAACGTAAAACATTTCAAAAGTTAACATATACAGTAAAATAGGAACTCACAATGATGTAGATATCAATTTCACTTGAAACTTGCATTCATGATGAGCATTAAGATATTTTTAGTTGAACTGGTCATTTATTACATTATTATTCCTATGAAAGGTTAAGAAAAGGTCCAAGACTCATTTATATATAAATGTATGTGTTCGTGCATATATTCACAACAGAAAGTAAATTAGTGCTCTTAGCTAACTATTTTATCAGCTGGATAGACATGCAAAACCTGTGAGTGCTAACTTATGCTAATACACACACACACACACAAAAGGATCAGAGAAGAAAATAGTGAGAAACAAATATACTAAATTACATACATTTTTGGGTCAGCTAATAAAGGAAACACCTCCAAAGTGGGTACAAGATGGAGAACACCAACGTTTAAAGCACTTGCATCAGAGCGCAAAGTGGCACCTCTAGAAGATGGAACTTCAAATCCTCCCAGTCCTGTGGTTCCAGGTGGAGCCATCGGTACTGGTGCTGTAATCTCAGTACCCTTCAACACAAACTTTTCCATCCAAGAAATCTGCAGTTGACACACAAACTACAAGTTACGCCTAGTAGGAGAGGTGAAGCTCAATACAAAAATTAAAAAGGAAAAGAGCTTCCAAGCTTATTTTTTACTGTTACTCCATTTTAGTTAATTTATTGTTGTTAAATATAAACCTAAAGAAAAAGTGAAGAATTATCAACAATAAAAGAAAGTAAAAGGGAACTAAAATCAATGAACAAATTGTTACATCTAAAACATGTTCCATTTGGGGTAAAGCATATGCATCTAAGCCTTTTGTTTTTATCTTTCTAAAGAATGAACGTATGCGAAAACTGTGATAAAGTTCATGCAGCCTAAATAATCCATAATTCATTCTCTAGAAGGAATGATGCTTTTTCTAATAACAAGAAATAGGTTCTATATAATCTTTGTATTTCAGATACTGAGTAAAGCATGAATTGTCTCATATTAGTAAGACAAAATTCAATTATACTTGCCTTTTCATTCAAGTCACCAAGTGGCGGTCCATGTATCTTTCCACCAGTGTATGGTGCTCCCATTGGGAACCTCTCAACTAAGTGATGCACCATCAAGTCATCAAGGCCATGCTTCTGATAACTCATAAATGCGCCTACAGCTCCCAAAAATCCTTCATGTCTCAAGAACATAGCTTGTGCCTCTCCTTTTGACCTAGAACAGAGATGAACTGTTTGATATTGTCTCGAGAGCACAGTAGCACTCATCAGCAGGAACAGAGAAGGATAAGCTTGCACAATAAAGAGTTCTACACTTACCAAAAATGAACAGCAAAGGAGATTGTATCCATGGTATACGCATGACCCCTTATGAAAAATCCTCCAAAAAAGATTCGCTTAAGCCCAAACCGAAGTGCATTTAAATAAGATATCTATACAGCAGAATTACTCAAGTCAGAAGCACATAGGAATATCAATATTAATTATCAGATCGGTTATGTAAGAGCTTGAATGAAAAATTCCAAATAGAAGTCAGTTTCAAGATGATATAGAAATAAATTTAGTTAGTTCTGAGAGTATCAAGATTTTTCACAAGTAAATGATTTGTTCTTCACAATATAATTCTTTACCCTTCTCAAGAATATAAAGAAAATGGGAATTATTATCATAACATGGAAAATCGTTGAAGACAATTCTAGCAAGACTTTAAGCCTAGTCACTATACCTATCCCTTTGAAAAAGGAAAATAACACCAATATATTTCAAATCAGGTACTTCTACTTTACATAATATTTTCTAGAATTAACCTGTCCAATATTGTAGGAAATCATTCTCAAGAGAGACAAGGAAATATCTTCAGGTCTGTAATCTTGAAGCTCCTTCTTGTCAGAAATAGCCTTGCCAAAACTAGAAGCTATGGTTGATGCAGAGAGGCCAATCTGTTATAGTTTAAGATTAGAGGGTGGTAACCACAGTGGAGAAAATAAGAACCAAAGCTATCCATGAATGATAGAATTGATGCATCTTGGAGTAGTCCATGCCTTTTAAAAAGCAAAGATCATAAGTAATATATACCTTAGAGTAATCCATGCCACCATAGATGTCCCCAACAAGCATGTCTATGGTCCTATTGTCTCCCCTTTGACTCAATTCTAGCAGTTCATCAAAACTGAATAGCGGGGTCACTGAAGAGTAAGGTCTGGATAAAATTATAAATAGAGAGATATCGCACGTTGGAATAACACAAAAAGGACAAAAGGAGATTAATATAACCTGTTGCACTTTGTTAGTAACCTTCCTAATCCCCAATAAGTACCACCTCCAACATTTGTTCCACTAACACGCTGAAATTTGCCATCTCCATCAACCTGCACCAGACCAGGAGTGTTAATTGTTTACTCTAGTTGAGCCCATGTCTCAAGCAATTAGTAAAACGAGGGCAAAATATGAAAGGAAAAAAAATTACCTTAATTATACTAACACCAGATCCAATATTAACAAGAAGATAAGGGAACAGATCATTGTGGTCAATCTGCACAAACTCTTTGTGACCCTCCATGTGGGTGAAAGCTTCATGGCGAATAGCCTGCTCAGTTAACAAATACCATATTTACATTGACTGATGTTCAGTAAAGTACTAGAGAAAGCTTACATTTTGTAAAAGATTTAAGAAATATACTCCAAAGATTAGTTTTAAAATAATTCACTTACTGAAATGCATTTTTGAATTTTATATATGGAAAACTTCAACTGGCTTATAAGATTGTCTGTCTCACTACTTCATCTCAAGAATACACTATTGTTACGTTCTCATCTTAAATATAAGGATTTTTTGCATGTTGTGTCATAGTTGAAAAAAGGTCAAAATGAAACTATGATCAAGGTTTGACCTTAAGTAAGAAATTTGCTCCTGCGACAAGGCAATCCATTTCATCTTCTTTGTCAATACTGACCCCAAGCCTTTCTTTAAAGAGGTCCGCAAACTTGTATGCCCCACCCCCTGTGGCCTTCTCACAAACTAAACTTGTTAGGAGAAGCACGCATTTATAAAAGTATAAATTTGAAGCAATCAATGTATTAACAATTTAGACCTTAGTTAAACAATTCTTCTGCCTACAAAGAACACCTTACAATTATTGTTCGAGAAGAAGACTTAAAAGTTCATGGTTTTGAAAGAAATCTCAAGAAAATATTTCATAAAATACTTGCTTAAGTAGAAGCAAAGGCAGCAGCTTAAGAGTACTCATGCATTGTTCCATCAGTATAAGGAAAAAGTTGCTTAGAATTAGCATCACTTTCCAATTGCCAATGTTTTTGAAAAAAAAGCTTTAATACAGTATCTTACACGACATACAATATAAAATAGGTCCAACTTCTACAAAATTAGAAAATAAAACAGCAATGAAGAAGTCATAAGTGCAATTACCTTGATAACTGCATTTTCATTGGCAGGAGCCTCAGAATTCCAATGATGGGAATCAATTCCTATACAGAAGAAAATAGTTAAACTTAATATAATATTTAATGCAGGTTAAAAAGCCACAAATCTGATGCCATCACCAAGTTCATCAATGGAAAAATGAAAGTGAAAGAAATAAGAATATATACTGCCACGGTGAAGCTGCTTGGAAGAGATAAAATCCAAACACTCATTCAACTTGCTTGTCTCAAACTTCACAAAGTGAAGCCTCCCACCAAGAATAGGGAAGTTTCTCCTGTTACCATTTGAAATACCCAATCTTTCCTTGACAGTTTTCTTCCTCTTATCATCAACTGATTGGTCTTCATGTCTTGAAAAATAGACCAACTTAATAAGTGAACCTGCAAAAGATGATGTTTGAAGTTCTGAATGCCCTACAAGAAGCTGCCAAATATGTTCTTTCTAGGAAACCCATAGCTTTTGTGCATAGCAGAAAGAACAGAACAGAACCGACATGCAGAACTAGGGTGGGGAAGGGATGAAGAGATTATACCAGGGGTCTCATTCTACTGTTGACACAGTAATAGCTTATAAATGACATCTTTGACTCATATGAAAGAATTTAAAATGCAGAAATCAGAAAAAGGTAAAAGGATAAGCCAATTTACACTAAATATGGTTCCTTCATATATGATATTTCAATCTCCCCCGCCCCCTTTTATAAATTACAAGATCATTCACACTAGATTTGGCATCAGCATTGTGGAACTCCTTCCAGACAAGTGTGGTTGAAAAGGAGAAAAAGGAAGAAATAGACTAGAAGAAGAAGAAGAAAGAAAAAGCACAGCATGCATGTATAAGGCATATAAACTAGAGAATACAGGAAAATTAACAGAGTTTTTCTCCAGCTCCATTGCCCCCCAAAGAAAGAAAAATTATCCCCAAAAAGTTGTAGCCAACAGTTCAAATTAAAAGCAACACAAACCCAGAAAGGAGTAGTACAAAAGCAACAAAAAAAAGGTTGAAATATAAATGATGATATACCTCCAATATCAAGAGCCAAATGAGAGATATCATCAGTTTGATTAGGCAGCAAAATGGTAGGATCTCTTTCCTCAGAATTGCCTTGGATTTCAGCTTTGCTAAGGTCAAGTTGAGGCCTTGAACCTGACCTGTGAATTGAATTGCCAGCCATATCTTTTTCACCTCCCTGATTGTTGTTTTTATTATTACTGCTATCTTCTCCTATCCCCACCACCAACCCTTCTTTGTCTATAACCTCCTTGCTGTTATTATTATATTGAAGCTTTTCAATGTTATCGTCAATTCCAAGAAAAGGGTCTCCATTTAGACCAGCCATTAATCCCACAATATCTTACTACCTGTTGCCTAACCACGCCAACCTAACAGTATTTTGTTGTTTTTTACCTCTCTTTTTTTTTTCCCTTGGCAGAGCCCTTTGGCCACTTGCCCTGTACTCAATTTACCAAATTCATTTCGTTAAAAAGCAATAGTGTGTGAGTCAAGAACTAAAATTTTAATTCATTATACGAATCAACAAGCTAAAAATAAGAAATGGGTTTGTTGAATCTCAATCGATAAAGCTGAGGGGGGGGGGGGGAAAAGAAGGCTGCTTTGAGAACTGGGCATATGATTGGTTAGGATCCGATTATGAATAATAGAAAAAGTATTTAGTATAATTCATAGGAGGAAAAGGCCAACAAGAAAAGTGGGTTACATTGAATGATCCAAAATAAGCAACAAAAAGAAAAATCAAAAATCAAAGTTAAACCCCCAGATAGTCAAACGTTAAAAGAGAAAAAAGAAAAACAGGAAAAAATAAATAAAAATGAAGACAGTAGCAGACCTTCTGATGAAGTGTTTTGATTTGACGATAATGTTTTAGTGAAGACTGTAGTTTTGAGTTGCTGATAGTTGCAGCGTTGGAGGTGAATGCTAAGGCAAAACAAGGCAATCAATTTAATGAAAATAATAGTAAGAGTATACAGCGGTACTAGTTTTCCTTTTTTTAAGAAAAAATCATTCACACAAATATAGTAAAGTAAAGTATTCTAAAACATTTAAATATTATATTTTAATACAATAAAAATATTATTTTTATTATTACATACATATTATTAAAATTTAAAAAAATTATATCAATAACGTTCCGTATAAATTTTTAAAATTGCATACATATTATTACTTATTTTAAAATTAGAATAAGTATAAAACTACATTGCAATAATTATGCAAAATATGGCAATTGTTTTTAAGATTTAGGTAAATATTTACCGTACAGTCAGTATTCGTTGATACATGATCAATTATGACATTTTATTTTTAAAATATGATTTTGAGACACATATTAATTAATGACTTTTAAAACTAATTTTAAAAATTATAATTATAATTAAATTTTCTACCAAAAATTTATAAACAATTTAAAAACGTAATAATTAAAAGATATTTTTACCAATAATATGAAAAGTTATATACGTATATAATTTTAATAAAATCATGTTAAGTTAAAAAAATCAAATTTACCTTTTAACGTGGGATGTTTTAACCAAAAATAGAAACAAAAACAAAAACGGCACATCATGTTTTATCTGTTTCTAAGCTTAATTTAAATATTTTTAATACTAAATCAACTTTTTCTTTAATTATTTTAAAAGTTTTTTTAATATTAATAGAAAAATAAATAAGTTTATCAAGCTAGAGCTAATTAAGCAAGAAAAATAAAGGATAAAACTCCACCCATTATAAAATCATACGACATCAAGAGATATTGAATGCTATCAGTTTCCAAATTTTGGTATTGGTTTTATTCCAATTCAGTTAAAGGCCTAAGAGACTAAAGAGTACCATCCCATCAACATTTTGGGTTATTTGAGCAATAAATCCAACACTTATGCTGAACCCAATTTGGGCCGTTATTTATGTTCAATTTCATTTTTGGGCCATAAACAATTTCCCGTTTGATCAATTCATCCAACACTGATGCAGCTTTCATGGGTTGATTTCTCTTCTGGTCCCAAAATATATTTTTTAATCCGTTATTGGGTAAAAATCATAATCATATAATAAACAATTTAGTTGAAATCCAATTATACTTCTTCTTTTTTTAATATAAAAATAAAGATACATGATATAATTTAATTTATAAAATAATAATATTTTTATCATTTCTTAATAAATTAACATTTAATTTACTCGTAATAATAATTTAATTAAAAACTTAATATCTAAATAAACAACCAACTGTCGACGTCAAGCAGAAAACAATCTATATTCCCATCTGCCTATCCACAACAAAGACAAAAATAGCTCGACAGCAGCTAATTTTAGTGTGTGTTTTGTTATATTTTATTTTGACTATTAAAATTATTATGGCTAATATTTTTATGTTGTGCTTTAATTTATCTCATGTTTAAATAAATTTTACCCTAGTTACCATTCTTTTAAAAATAATCTTTTTACTTGCATGACATATTTTATGTCTAATATAACATATAATAATTATTTAATATATTAACTATGAAAATTTTAACTTGATAAATAAAATTAAAATTTTAAATGAGAAATAAATAATAAAACATGTGGCTTACTACTTAAAATATTAGGAATTGATTATTTTATAGTTTCCTTGAATAGGGTGGTTAAGTTTTATTTAGTATTTAGAAGCAGCGTGGCAGCACATGGTGTTTACTTCCTCAATCTACTGCTTTAGTTATGGATGGTAGATGCTTTGCTCACTGTATGTAAACAGTCTTCTATTACTAGAAACTTTGAATCACCATATATATATATATATTATCATATTAATTTTTATATTTAACATAAGTTTATATTTATGTTTTGATAGGTTATACATATAATAACTTTTAATTATTTTTATATTTGAGTTTTAATTATTCATAATATTATAATTATTTGTTTAGTGTGTTTTTAAGTGATTACAACTGAACGTAATCACTTTCTTGAAGCAATAGATTAATGAGAAACCATCTCTTAAGCCTACTGGAAAATTTTATTACAAAAGGTCGGTTTGTTTGAGCTACACCAATGTTCCATTTTTCTCCATTGATTTATGTAAACCAGTGCTTGGAATTTTTATAGTTATACCAATTTAAAAATTTCAACTTATTTTACCTTTTAAGTTATGTTAGTTTTTCTTTTAATTCTTTTTAACTTTTAATTTTATATTTTTATTGAATTACCGTAAAATAAATATAAAAGTTAATATTTTTAATTTTTCGATGTGACATATACTTGAATTACCTTACAGATGATATGTTAACATTTAAAATTTTAAAATTATAAAAGAATAGTTTGAAAATAAAATTATTACAAAAGTATACAAATTAAAAAATTTAAATAATTGAATAACTTCATATTTTATGTGACAATCTATGTGTATGTTATGTCAAGAATGTTAACAAACAATAAATCTTCTATTCTTTTTGAAGTAATTTGATAAAATATACAAATTAAATAACTAACAATAGTTGAAAATTAAATGAAAGACTATTTTTTTTTGTAAATTAGATGGCCAAAAATTTATAATATTTTTCACTTTTAATATTGTATAATAAATATATAATTTTTCAGAAGCAATATTTTGAGATATATGCAATGAGATGACAATAACATTTTCAATAATAAAATATAATATATATATTATAAATACTTAATGCACCACCTATTATATTGGTTTAAAAATATGTGTAAATTAATGAAATTTATTTAATCCAATGTCCTATTTTATTTTTAGGATAACCCTAAAGAAAGAGAAAAAGAAAAGCAATGAAACATCAAAATCGACACAATACCATGTGCTATCAAAAGCCATAATGGAAAACAGTAGTGTATATATATTCCATTGGAAACAACATACACACTCCCATCCCATCCTCAAATTCAGCTCAGTCAAATTTTCATATGCTCCATTTGATTCCACTAGACACTGTTTTTTTTTTTTCTTTAAAGGTAGATTACACTCTAATCCTCACTTAATTATTGATAAATTTAAGTTTTCGCTATTCAACTTTAGAAATTTATAAAATAGTCATTGAATAATTCAAAAGTGTTTTTTAAATACTAAGTTGTTAAGTTTTTTTTTTAAATTCAATTAATGAGTTTTATGTGACGATTCAATGATCAGTACAACGAATCAATACCCATCAACAAATAAAATAACATATTTTAGATTTAAGCCAATTTGACTATTAGTAAGCAAAATTCAAGAATCTTGAGAATTTTCCTAACAACAAACTAAACAAAGAAGACTTTTAACAAAGAAGATGATGAAACTTTATTATTTCAGCTTAAAACCAATGTTTAGCATGGAAGGACTTTGTTTTATATAGCAAATTGATTAACTAGGCTAACAACTATGTATCTAACACAACTGCCAAACTGAAAATTAACCACTATTAACTAATTACTAACATACTAATTAATAGTCATTAACAAACATTTATTGAGTATAGTCAGTTCAGTTATAGTTAGACATGAAAAATAGAATTTTAAATAATTTAATGACTATTTTGTAAATTTTTAAAATTAAGTGAGAAAAAACATAAAATCAGTAATGGTTTTATGACCTTTGGGTATAATTTACCTTTTTTTTTCAATGCAAGTGTGGCGTAGATAGATACTTTAGGGTTTTCAAATTGATCTCAAATACGTTCATCTTATCCTTAGTTGCGTAGAGCCGACTTGAATAGTTAATTATCACCGAGCTAATAAATAAATCTTCCCAATGCATTAATGCTTAATTTAGCGTATAATATTTTGGAAATTGTGAGTGTATTTTTAAATAACATCTCATTAAATTGAATCACATTATTAATATCTCAATTAAATTTATTCATCACTCAGATATGATTACAATAAAATCCTTTTCCTGTTTTTAATTTTAATGTATTATATTTTAATTAAATTAATAAATAACTAGCTTTAAAAAATCATTATCCACGAGTCCAGCAAATAACTTAACGTAAAAAATTTATATACAATAATAGTGTCAATGACTCAAGAAGTAGAGTTAATATTTTATTTAGTATTTACGTTTCACTTTAATATTTAATTTAGTATTTAAATATTTTTTCTCAATTTAGTATACTGAGTCTATTAAAAATGTAATTGGGCACTTAATTTTGTCAATTCAATACTTGGGTTTTTTTTTTCCAAATTATCCATTTGATACCTAATTTTTTATCTTATTATCTCGCCAATATTTTTACTAAAACATATGTGTTGAATATTCATCAGACCACACGGCAATGTTATATCTAAGTACCAAATTAAATATTAAAGTCAAATTCAAGTACTAAACTAAAACAAAAAACTAAATTAAATATTGAAACAAAATCCAAGTACAAAATAATATATTAACCCCTAAAACAAATAGAATAATAGAATAGTATAGGTAAAAGACCACTCTAGTCCCTCTCAATTTTGTTTTTGAGTAAATTGGTTTGTCTCAAAAAAATTGGAGCAATTTAATTATTGTTAATTTTAATATTAATGATAATAACGTTTTCATCATTTTACATAAATCTGATTGGTTTAATAAAAAATTAATTCTCATAATTTTCACATTCTATCAAATTGGTTATGATTAAACACATTTAGGCTGCAATATTTTGTAAATGTATAAATGTTGTGGCTAAATTTATTAGATTTTTAGAATCAAGACTAAATTAACCAAATATATAAGTGTTTAGAGCTAAATTTGTTATTATACTAATCAAATTATGTACAATCTACAAAAGACATTAACAATGTGATTAATTGTCTTTACTTGCTATTTTTTGGGAAGGACTAATTTACTTAATTTTGCAGTTGAAAGGGATTGGAGAGGTATTTTTGCCGACATACTATTTATGTACATATTTTATTCCTATTACTTAATTCCAAAGCCAAATCCGGAAACTAAAAATATGCAACATATGACGAACCGCCTCCTTTATTACCCAAAACGATAGGCCCTGGTCCCGGTCCCGGTCCCCGTCCCCCACCCACATTTGTAAAATGAAAAACAATTAGCGCCCCCACTTCCCGCCCACCGCTAATAAATTTCCTTCCTTCCCCTGCTTCAAAAGTCGGTTTGTCTTCGTAATTTTTTCTTCTCTCTCTAAATTATATAAAGTCTCCTCATTTTTCATCTTTCTCTCTTCTCCAAGCAAAACCCAACCATCTTCACTGCTTATATTTAACTTCAAAATTTGTTTCAGAGATGAATCGTTACTAAATTTCTCCTCGTATACATGCACTCTGTTATTCGTTTCGTACCCAAATTGAGGACTATTCCTTGTTCCAATTGATTCTTTTTGTTCTTTTGATTGTAAATTTTAGGTTTTGTTGTTGTTGTTGTTGTTGCTGTTTAAATTTGTATTGCTATTATGGCTATCGGAAACCAATACAACCATTTAGAAAAAGATTTGTACAAAGCTCCCTCGGTTTTTTCTTCCGGTTCAACTTCTTTAGACACTGCAAACGATAAGGAATCGGTTGTTTCCGATTGCGAAAGCGGTGTTTCTGGTCCTTGTTTTGATCAACCTTCGTTGTGTAACAATGGATTGATTCAGTTATGTTCTGGGGATAAAGCGCATGATCTTATCACGAGAAGGTTCCTTTCTAATTTGGGTTCTATGGCGGTTCATATCAAGGATTTGACGATCCAAAAAAATTGCTTTGCTGGTGTTACTTGGCAAGCGAGGCTTCAATCTTTCCAGATTTTCATTAAAGCAATGGAGAAAAAATGCGGCGGCGGTGGCGACGCTAATGTTAAGTACGCTTGGTGTGCTGCTACTAGAGACGAGATTTGCAAGATCGTTAAGCATGGTTTTGGGCATTGTGGATTGCCGAAAAACAGCGGGTTATACGGTCATGGAATCTATCTTTCCCCTGATGATTCTCCCATGGAGAGGTAAAAAAAAATCAAAATAAGATACCATCAATTAGTTATGTTTTAATTATGTAATTTGTTGTTAAATTTGTTTTTGTTTTTTTTATTCAGTGTGAAGAATGCCGTGGCTGATAAAAATGGAGTCCGGTATTTGATGCTCTGTCGCGTAATATTAGGGAAGGCAGAGCTGGTGCAACCTGGTTCGAAGCAATGTCATCCGAGTTCCGACGAGTTTGATTCCGGCGTCGATGATTTATCGTCGCCGAAGAAATACGTCGTGTGGAGTACGCATTTGAACACTCATATATTGCCGGAGTTCATCGTGAGTTTCAGAGCTACGTCGTCATTGAAAGGTAAACAAAATTTCAATTTTGGGCTTCCATGGCGGTTGAATAGTTTTGAAAGTCAAAGCTAGGAGCCTTGGATATTGGGTTTTGACTTTGAATGCTTGGTTGTTTTTTTTTTAGGGTTTCTTGGGATGCAAGATAGGCTGAAGATGCCAACTTCGCCATGGATATCGTTTCCAGCTCTTATATCAGCACTTTCTAAATACCTACCTCCAACTGCCATTAACTTAATCTCCAAGTATTATAAAGATCACAAGGTAAGCTTTTATTTAATTATTAATTAGAGTTAATTCCACCAAACATTCACACTTATTTTAATTTCATCTCTAAACTTCAAACTATTATTAGATCAAAAGCGATTGTTTTAAAAAACTTTTACTCTTTTTTTTTTTCAATTTTATTTATTTTAAGAAGTATTTGTTTTAAAAATTTTGTTATTATTTTAAATTTAGTTAATAATTAAAAGGACCTAATTGATATAACATCAATAATTTAGGTTGTAATTAAAATATTTTAAAAGTTGAAGTGAGATTAATTATTATTCAATCTCTGATTGGGCAGGATAAGAAAATATCAAGGCATGAACTCATACAATTTGTGAGACAGTTTGCTGGGGACAAGTTGTTGATTGCTGTCATCAAATCCTCAAGGACCAAGGTACTTGATTGAATACAATTCTTATGATTAACCCGTATGTATGTTTTCTTGAGAAAAAAGAAAATTGAAATTTAGAATTAATAAATGAGGAGTTGTAACTAAAAGTATGCATGACCTGCTCATGCCCCATTTGGTTCCAGCCTAGTTGTTTTTTAACGACAAAATTTAGCCTCTGGGTAATTGTTTGTTCATAGTTATTAATGAACACTAGTCATTTTATTCAAGTTTTGAGTTTGTGATTCTGGATCTAAAATTTAACAAGTTTTAAGAGTAAGTAGTGTTACAAGGGTTGTAATTGGGCAGTAGCAGAAGCTATTATTGTACTGTGCAGTCCCTGAACTCTGTTGTTTGATATTTGCAGCAATACAGGCACGAGTGAGGAAGCAGTGGATGAGTGTGAAAAGCCAAAGCTTCTTTTTTCTTGTTTAACTTAAAGCCAGTGCTGCTGTGTGTGATGTTTAACCGCTCTCGTGAATTTATATCTTGTTTTTAGTTGATTACGGAAGTAAATATGTAGACAGCAAATTTTGCAGTTAGCTTTAAATTACTGATTCCACTTCATGGTTTTTAATACTTCAGCATCCACCTCACAAAAACAAAAGAGCTAACAAATTAAAGGACGACTTGTATATTTTGTTATTTTAGATGGTTTTTTTATTTTTGTATTTTAATTATTTCTACAATTAATGAACCTAGATGTTAATTTTCTTGTACAATTTTTTACTTCTGTGCTAATGCGTTTAAGAGTGTTTAATATTGGGTCTAAGAAGTATTTCCAAGCTAAAAGTATTTTTAGGCAAGTTGCTTTTTGAAAAAAGAAGTGTTTTTTCTAAATTAAAAAGTGGTCTAAAAGCAATTATCTCAAAAGTTAAAAATTTTAATTTTTCTCTAAAAATATTTTTCTTTTCCAAGTACAGTTTTAGGAAATAATGTTAAGCTAAACCTAAATATAGATTTTAAAGTCTTTCCATAAGTTTTAGCTTAAATAGTTGGTTTCATTTGGAAATTTTTCAATTTGTTTAAATTGTAATAATTCAATTTCCCGTATTGGGACTTTGTGTTGATTTAATTAATTATTTATTGATTAAAATTTTAAAATATATAATATACATTTATAGTTTTTATAATCTTCATATATTTAAAATTTTTTGTTATGTAATAATAAAAAGACACTGTATACAAAAGCACAAAAACAATGCAAAGTGCTAAGGCTGTCGTATTTATAAACCGGTGCGACTTAGTAGAGATTAACAAGACTTCGCCTCTTGATTTATCATATAGGGGTATTGGTCGTTTAGTGCAAGCCAGCATTCTAGCTTCAAATAAACATAAACCATCCCCATTTACAATGTTCCACCATTATTATCATTATTGGGTGTACATAAAGAACGTATCATGATGAGAAAGTTCTGCATATGCTATAGGGATGCTCAATATTATGGCACATCGATAGACTTCACATCGAGCTTACCCTGGATACGGAGTCCAGTTTCAATTCCCTTCATGGCTAACTTCTTGTTCTTGTACATCACTGGAGGTTCCACTCGGAAAACCTACATTCATCTCCACTGAACCTCCTGACTCCGATATTTTTGTGATCCTCTGTAACTCATCAATTGGCTCTGAGGGGTGAACCGTTGATTGTTCATCAGCCGATTGTTCTTTTGAAGCTAATGGTTTTGGCCTTCTAATGGCTTCAGCTGCTTCTGGTATTGCCACAGGTGGTGGCTGGGGTGGAACCCATGTACGTTGAACAGGTTGTTCAGTTCTTACACCATAAGGTCCAGCAGCAGCCTTAACTTCGTTTTCATTTTCGTTTTCAATCTCGGTGATTCTAACATTTTTGCGTTGCCACCAAGGGGTTGAGCTCTCATCATCCACCAGATAGTTTAATCCATTATCTTGTCGATTCAAGCCTTCAGCACTTCTCTGAGACTGGAGTACCTGGCTGGACCCGTTTTGGGCCTCCCACGGCTACTCATTTACATACAAAAAGAGGAGAAAATAAAATTTCAGATTTGAGCAAATTGAAGGCACGTCGATATTACCTTTTACAAGTCGTATTTCTCAGCACAAAAGCAGTATCCATGTTTTCAAGGATTCTAGCATTCTAATGGCATAAACCAACAACTGGTAATTTAGAAATCATCCCAAAGAATAAAAGATAGCGGTCCGGATTTTATTCAAGGTTAGCATAAGGCTACTCTATGACCCAAAAAAACTTCAAATATAATATTTAAAATATCCCACTTTCCAAAAATGTCCGAATAACCACATTGAAGTAGAATCGCAGTAGTTTATATGAATATAATGCCAAAGAAAATGATCCGAAAGATTCCGGAAAAACTCTAGAACACACCTTAGATCTTGGTGTTATGCGAGGATTTGATATTTGCTGGTTCGGGTTGGGAGGCATATCATTAACTTCCTGCGTATAAATCAGGAATAACAAAGTTAACATCAATGCAGTATACAAGCCAATATCAACATGGAAATGTTAAATGGATTACTCTGATATTTGAAGGTTTCTCCCCTCTTTGGATCATTGCCATAATCTACAACACAATTACAAATGCCAATTAGCGAAATGTCTTCAAAACATGTCTAGAAATACGGTATTTGTTTTGAAGCTGATAAATATTGAAACTGAGTCACAGCTCGGTCTAGGTGAATAAAGTACAGCCAGTTAAGGATGAAGCAAGTCAGTACCTCCATATATGACTTTGGGTGAGGTGGTTCGGCAGAAACAGGCGGTGAGGAAGATCTCGCTGCTTAGAAAATCGTAGTTATAGGATACTGGAATTCAAACCATTGGAGATAAATTAACTTTGAGAAAATTAATCATAGAAAATTACCTGACAACACATCAATATCCACCTTGCCATTTGGATAGGTTTGCTGGAAAGATGTTTTTTTATTTAGTAATAGCTCGTCTTGCACAAAACTGGGATCAGAGAATTTATTTTCCAATGCAGATATGAAGTGTTCACAATTAAATTAGTTTCAGCATACCTTTGTACTCGAGGCTGACACTCTATGATCTTCGTGATCAGAAAATGTCCTGCTGGGGCTATTAGCTTGTCCTAATAGTCACACAAATAACAAAATTAGTAATGAAGTCCAACAACATAGAGGCACATGCTCCTCAGAAGCGGTAAGCAAGCAGTACCAACAAGACTAGAAGCCGTTTAACAATCATCATTATATTGCCTCTTACTTGACACCATTAATACATGAAGGCAACAAGACAACAGAGTACCTTCCAATTTCCTTATGGAATTACTCATCAACTTCATTTCTTGTACTTGCGCATCCATAAGATTCATAAATTCTTCAAAGCATCTTCTCTCTGGTAAGTATTCAAACTATGTTCAGTAAATCAAGAAGATGCTTATGAAAAAAACAAAACAAAAAGAAGACCCAAAAAACATAATGAAACTAGTCAGCTAAAAATAAAAATGCCATTATAACTCCACCTTCATTTTTGGAGTTCAACATTTCCTGGCTTGCTTTTGCAACATCAGCAGCTGCAGCCGCAGCTGCTTTTGCTGCGGCTGCTGCCTCTTCTGCCAAACTTGGCTTTGCATCAAGTTTCTTGGCATGGTCATTTTCTTCTTCCAACACAACTTTACGTATCCAAGATTTCAACCTTGGGACAATAACATTCTAAAACAAAACACAAGTTATCTGACTGTAAGAAAAATCTAGCTTACGAGATAGTAATGGAATAGGCATCGATACCTTGATTAATAAAGCTGAGCCAGCACCAGAAGCTGCCAAAAACCCTAAACCAAAAACAGCATGGTACCAATGAAATTGCCACCGTGCAACTGTCCTTGCAGGTACCATACCAGTAGGAGCAGCCACCACAGGCTGGGGTGCTGCAACTGCGGCCTGACTTTGAACATTCGATGAAGTAATGACTTGTCCATCTAATTCCATTACGGTATCAAAACAACATAAAAAACCCAAATAAAATAAAAACAAAACCTCGATTCATCGATACAATGCATTACCTTGATTTGAACTAGCTGGCTGTGAACTAGGAGGTGGATCCTGTCAAAAGAATCAATGAATACTCCATAAACACATATCAAACGGAATCAAAGTACACTAATCAACAAAACAAAACAATCATATAAATTACAGGCACACGCCGAAAAGCTTCATCAATCTCCTCCTTTGTAAGGCCTTTCCTTTCAAGAAAGGATCTTCTATAAATAACAGGTGAACCCCTAACTTTGGGATGTGAAAGGAATTTAACAGCATTGGAAACTTGGTCTTCTCTTATTGGTTCAGAGTTCACAAACACAGATGCTGGAACGTTCTGTTTAGTAGCTTCTGGCCTAACATCTTGTTGAACCCCATTAGCTTGTTCTACCACCTCTGCTGAAACAAGTATCTATAATCAGAATTATTCCTTTATCCTTATATAAAAAACCCAGAATTTTCTTTTTTTCTTATAACACTGTATGTATATGTATATTCAGCTTCAAAGCAAGGAGATTTATATATATATATAAATAAAATTGGATTTTAATTCTTTGTTAATAGAAAGTCAAAGCAATGAACTTCATTACAGACTATACAATAACTTAGAAAAAGAAAAGAAAGGAAAAATTAGAGAGAAAAAGGGATCAGACCTGAGCTTGGTTGGGGCTTATCGTCGTTGGAATTGGGAGGAGAAGGAGACTGAGTCGTCGTAGCCATGGCGGCTTACTGAGTTAAGCAGAACAAAAACAAAAGGTGAAGACTTTAAGGTAAAAAGAGAATTGGGAAACCAATTTTGATTTGAGAAAATAGAAGGCTAATGGGGGGTTGCTGACGATTTGGTGATGAAAAATTGGAAAACGAAAATTTCGGAAATAAAAAGAGGACTTCGCTTATTTCGATGAAGCTGATGCTGATGCTGATGCTGCTGCTGCTATGATTTATCCATTCAAGGGCTTAAATTATCTATAAGTTTTCTTTTAGGTCCACACAATGAAAATACTTGTTTGATTCATTAAAACCAAAAACAACCAAAACTAGCCCAGATTTTTGTTTTACTCTTTAAACTCTGTAATGGGCTTCCACTAAAGTCATCATTAAGGTGGTGGCCTTTTTGGGATTTTAGGATCCATGTGATATTTTTCATATTTTAGTTCATGTTAGGTTGATTTTTAGGCTTTATTCACGTTTTATTAATGGATGTGAGGGCAACTTCTTTTAATCCAAGGGTTAGCCCTTACAAACTCGAGGTTAATGTTTATTGTCATAGTTGTTTTGGGTTGAAGTAATTTCATATTAGGATTCCGGTTAAATTTTGGTTTTTTTACTTTAAAAAATATATAAAGAGGAAATTATTATTATTTTATTAAAAATCAGTCCTTATATATCATAAGGAGGTACATATGGCACGTCACATGCGATTATTTAGTTATTCTATCAATCACACCAATTTTTAAAAGTAGAAATAAATGAAAATTTTAACAGAAATGACTATTCTGCTCTTTGATCTACTTTACATAGATTGATTTGCTCATTATTTTTAGTAAATGTGATAAAATACAATTCGACTCTTAATATAAAAACATACATAATACTTTTGTCATTATTTTTGCTGTGATGTGCAAATAACCTCTTCAACTAATGATAAAAATACTTGTATAGTATAATAATAGAGTTTAGGTTCAATGTTTAACATCTTTAAGTAAAAATTGGAAGAAGCATGAAGAGGTCCCAATAGATACAATCTTTCAATCAATTCTATCTCTTTGTGATTTATTGGAAGAAAATATGAGCTTATGGATTACGCGACTGTTAGACGTTATGGATAGAAATTAAATTTATTTATTTATTAAAAATTCTACGTATGATTTGATTTTGAATATATTTATTGAGAATATTCACGTTTGATTTCAATTATATTATATATAATTTTTCCTCAATTAATTTTAGAATAATACGACATAAAAAGTTTATTAAATACATATATATATATATATATTAAAATAGTTAATACAAATTTAAATTTGAAGTAAATAACAATTTTTCTTTAGCTTTTCTAAAAGCAAATTATATGAATGACTAAAATTATCAATTGAAATTAAATTATTTTTATTTCATATACTAATACATTATAAATATATAAATATATATATATATATATATATGGCATACAAATCATAATTTTGTAACAAAGAGATTACAACTCTCTATAAAAAATCTCATATTTGTAATGAAATGGCAAGTTTTCTTTGAGAAAAATGTTTAACAATAAATTTTGGTGTACTACTACTGGCCATCAACTTGAATCTATCATTAAAAATATTTGCTTTAATTTTGTAAAAAATTATTCTAACTTTTATTTAATTTTTATTTTTTACTTCTTAAATTTATATTATTTGTCAACTCACTCCAAATAGATAGTCTGTTAATTTTGCTACGTCACATCCATGTGTATGTCATGTTAACTTAAATTTTAATAATTTTTATATATAACTTTTAATAGTTTTGTTTTTAAAATTTTAAAATTTAATTAATTGCTAATGTGGTCTGATGTGACATACATGTGGATGCCAAGTCAGCAAAGTTAACGAATGTTAACTTTTTATCAATTTTAAGGTGATTTGACAAATAATACAAGTACTAAAAAGATAAAAAATTAAATGAATGGCTAAAATAATTTTTTTGTAAAATTAGAAGGTGGAGTAAATCATTATGCCAAAAATGATTTGATTTGATTTTAACTGCACCCCATGAGTTTGAATTTTATTTGTTACCATTTCTTTTTAATTTCAAAAGATAAAAAAGAACATTAATGTAACGACCCGTTTTCGGTGAAATCGGAATAGTAGTTTTGGGACCACAAATTCGAGGTCATAAAATTTATTTTAATATTATTTTATGTTCTATAGCATGTTAGGATTATGATATAAAAATTTCGTCAAGAAATTTTACCATTTGTATGCTCAATTTGTGAAATAGGACTAAATCACATAAAGTGCGAAAGTTGTGCTCTATTAGCTAAAAGTGTCAAATAGCTATAGAAATTTAAAGTAGAGGTCCTTATTGAATAATTAAACCATTAATTGAGGTAGTGGATGTACATGGATTTCAATCATGAAATTTGACATATTAGATTGGTATTAGGTGTGATAAAAGATAAAATAGCAAGGAAAAACAAAAAGAACGCTATCATCTTTTTCACATTCTCCTTCCCCAACCATTTCTAGTAGAAGAAGATAGCCATGGAAGCTTGAAAATTTCAGCAACATAAAACCCTTGCATGTTGTCCCGTTTTCGTTGATTTTTATGTTTTGGGGACCGTTGTAGCTTAAGCTAGCTAAATAGGGGACTAATTTGCAATATGATTGAAAGTTAAGGGTTTTTCCATTAGAGCATATTGGCTGTTTTTAAAGTTTAATGGAAGGAAATACATCATTGTTGTTGATTAAACAACTTTTGTTAAGTGATTTTTTGTGAAATTGTCATTTGAGTGCTAAATTGAAAAATGTAAAATTTATATGATAAATGTGTGAATTTGTGAATTATATGGGCTTCTATAAGCACCTATAAAATTCGGCTAGGCTTGGGTGTAGAGAAATTTACATGAATTTAATTTTACGAGCCTAGGGGCTAATTTTAAAAAGGTCTAAAGTATAGGGGAAAATGGTAATTTTTTCATAACATGAAATTTGGATCGAATTAATTAGAAATACGATTAAATGAGTTAAATTTGATTACATAGATCAAGAAAAGCAACTTTCAGTGCTAAATCGGGGAAAAGATAAAGTCATGGATTAAGCAATCGTTATCTCCGTGCAAATTTGAGGTAAGTTCGTGAACCCGAACTTAATTTTATTTTTAATTATGATTTAAATTAATTAATGCTACATTAGCTCTTGAAATAAAATGTATGCATATTATGGAATTAATGTTAAGAAAAATGGATGAGGAATTTATGGAAGTAAATAATTGTACAATCGTTAATATATTCGACTAGCGCTGGGCGCAATCTTTGTCAGCTTATCTAACTAGTGCAGGGGACACAATTGTCGGTTAATCCGACTAGCGCTGGGCGGAATTATGGTTGGTTTATCCAACTAGAGCTGGGCTCACAATTATTATCATCGGTATATCTGACTAGCACTGGGTGCAAATATCGTTGGTTTATCCAACTAGAGCTTGGCTCACAATTATTATCGTCGATATATTTGACTAGCACTGGGTGCAAATATCATTGGTTTATCCAACTAGAGCTGGGTTCACAATTATTATCGTCGGTATATTTGACTAGCACTGGGTGCAAATATCGTTAGTTTATCCAATTAGAGCTGGGCTCACATTCAATATCGTCGGTTAGTCCGACTAGCGCTGGGCGTAAATTCCTTTGTGGTTTACTGCTAGGCACCGGGTGCCATGTCGCAAATAGATCTTGCCGTAAGATTACTTGAATTATCGAAAGAATTGAAATCTTATTTGGTTAAGTTATAACTTCATACTAATATTGATTGTTTTTGTGTTTAGCTAATAAATGGAACCTATTAATGGTAAATTGATTTACATGTTGGCACATAGTGTGCGAGATAATCGCTTATCTGGTATTATTCTAAGTGGGTCAATGGGCACAGTTCTGTTACAAGGTTATATGAGTTCAATACGAACTAGTACAGGTATGTACGCAAAATATGTGGAAATGATATACGTTTATGACATATGAATACACGGCATGGCTAACTTGGTTGATGATTATGTGTTAGGCTTTTGGGCCAAATTGAGTTATGATGTGTAACACCCCCTACCCGTATCCATTGTCGGAGTAGGGTACGAGGCATTAACGGAGTTTACTGAACATTTTCAGATAATTCTGAGTCATTTATTATTCATATTTTGAAAATAATCATAACGTCTCTCTATTGGGCCCTCGAAGCCCCAAACATACATTAGAAACCAACCGGAATTAAATCGGGATCATAGAAAAAAAATTCGCAAAATTTTAAATTTTATTTTCATCTAAGTACTTACTATTTCAATGCTCCTTATAATTAAACATGTTACCATTCAATCAATAGCTTGGCACTTGTCTAAGCGTCAAACAACATTATTGTTAGTATACTTGCACATATTTCATCTAAATTCAATATTGATATACTTATTTTCTCGACATATCGCACTTGAGTTTAATAATAGTCTCAACTTACATAATTTTCTTGTATCAACATATCAAAGATAATCATATATGTACATGTCATGAAACATATCATGCTCTTACCGTTTCTTCATAAGCATATATCATTCATTTTATTATATCAATATTTCATTCTCCATCATTTCCATATATTTTATGTATATTTATTCGGTAATAGTTTATATCAAACTTAACATAAATTATATTCCATGTACTTATACTTATTTCATTTATCTATCTTCATAATTATATCATACAACTATTTTGTACAAATATTTCCATATGACCAGTTCTTGTAAACATTTCACACAACCGTTTCATATAACCATTCGTCATCTGATACGTATTACCTGAATATCAATTGTTCAATAGATGTCATAGCGTCTTCCATCCACAATCTTATTTATCTTTAACATGATGCCATAGTGTCTTTCAACTATGGTCTTACTCATTTTCTGTCATGTTGCCATGGTATCTTTCAACCATGGTCTTATTCTTTTCATGTCACGTTGCCATGGTATCTTTCAACTATGGTTTTACACATTTCATATCAGGTTGCCATGGTATCTTTCAACTATGGTCTTACACATTTCATATCAGAGAGTACACTCCCGCGAATCTCATCCTTACAATGGGATTACCAGTCCAGGCTAAATCCTCTGCAATATAAACTCATAGAGTATTGTTGGGATTACCAGTCCAGGCTAAATCCCCTGCAACGACAATTACTCTAATGAGCTTGGTCTGAATTACCACTCCAGGCTAAATTCAGACCCTAATTCGAATTACTCGTCCGGGCTAAATCCATTTTACACATATTCTTCGGTAGGGCTATATCAGAATAGGATCACCCGTCTGGGCTAGATCCTTTTTACCGTCAATTCCTTTTCAGAGATCCATCGAATTTTCCTTTCATTCAACTGGGATTTATTTTCAATTTATATCGAGTATTAGCAATATTTCATCAATTATCATGAATTGAACATTCAAATCATATTTTTATCACATAACCACATTTTTCAAGTATTTAAAATACAATTCAGGTTACACAAACTTACCTCATTACTTGTTTGTGTTTATAATTTCATTAATCCGATATCTTTTTTTTTCCACGATCAAGTCTCATATTTGAGTCGTCCGGATCTTTATAAATAAATTTGATCATCATTTTCATTCATTTAATATTCTAATGCATTTAATTAATTCTCTAGAAAAAATTACCATTTTGCCTCTAAACTTTTAATTAATGACGATTTCATCCTTAAGGTCAGGAAAATAAAATTCTTGCAATTTAATCCTTATTTCCAGCTATTATTCTCATACATATTGATAACAATCCATGAATTCTATAAAATATCAGAATTTTTCATAATTTCAACACTTTTCAATTTAATCCCTAAAACATGTTTTCCCCCTATCTTGAACTAAATTAATAATTTTATTCAATTTTGTAATTTAAATAATAAAATTAATCCATTTCATGCAATTTGGTCATTTATGATATTTTTACAAAATTACCCATAAAGTTTTACTTTTATTCAGTTTAGTCCCTGAGCCTAAAATATGCAAAGTAGCCATGCTAAATGAATATTCATATATGTTTTCCTCCTCCTCCACTCCATTCCACATCCTTAATGTATATAACACACTTGTAAGTAACATTATCTATATTTTTTTATTATTTACTTTTATGAATATTCAAGCTGTCCATCTCTGTCATAGTCACTAAATTATTCATATCTGGAGCTATAGAACTACAAATTAAGATCTGCTAATTTTTACTGAAACTAGACTCATATATCTTATTACCATAAAATTTTCAGAATTTTTGGTTTAGCCAATAAGTACAGTTTATTCTTTAAAGTTACCCCTGTTCTGCTGTCTGACAGTTCTAACCCTTCTTCACTAAAAATTAATTATCTCCTCTTACAGAATTCAAATGATGTTTCCATTTGTTTCTATTGAAAATAGACTAATTTAGGATTCTAAACATATAAATTTAAGCTCATAATTATTTTTCTACAATTTTTTATGATTTTCCAAAGTCAGAATAGGGGAACCCGAAATCATTCTGACCTTATCTCACAAAATTTATTATATCTCATGATTTACAATTTCATTGCTTACATCATTTCTTCTATAAGAAACTAAACTTAATAAGATTTAATTTCATATTTTATTCATCTTATAATTAGATTTCTACAATTTTTGATGATTTTTCAAAGTTAGATTACTGCTGCTGTCCAAAACTGTTTTAGTACAAGATATTAATTATCATGTTATAACACCCTTATTTTCTTTTTCTACACCATTTCTCATCACTTTCTCTTATTTTCTCTTTATTAACATATCAAGAACATAGGACCTTATGTAAGAAAACTCTACTATAAGATTATTTCCATGCTTTGTCAATAATAACAATCTTAAAAACATATTGAAATCTTGATATACTTACCTTGTTCTATTGATACTAATCTTTAACTTGATTTTCTATTTCCTCCAGCTTCTATTTCTTGAATCCAACTTGATATTCTAACTCCCCATGGTCTCTTTAACATTTTTCTCTCTTGGTAGCTATAGAAATTCTTTTGATTTTTGGGTGAAAATAGTGAATTTTTGGTAAAAGGACCAAATTGTAAAGAAAGTAAAATTTTCTTTCTTCCTCTCTTTCTCTCACGTTAGTGCATAGGAAATATGGATGAGAATTTCTCATCTTTCTTTCTTTATATACTAATAAAATATTAATAAAATATATTATTAAAATATTAATGAAATAATATTTATCTAATTAAATAATTATAAAATATCAAAATATCTCTAGCATCATTATTACTTTCTAAATTTCTCTTTCTTCCAAATGACCATTTTGCCCTTCATTATCTTTTAAAATTTCATCCTCGAGTCATCATTTAATTTGGTAAAATTGTAGTTTAGTCCCTCATAGTTCTTCATCTATTCAATTTGGTCCTAATTCATCCATTTTCCTTAGTTTCTAGATCATTCCACCCTTGAAATATTTACACTATTGGGCCTTCAACTTTTTCATATTTACACTTTAACCCCTCAAATTTTGAGTTTTTACTCTTGTGCAACAAAACTTTTCTCACTTTTATAATTTAGTCCTTTGTTGAATTAATATATCATAATATACTTCCCAATATTGACATAACTCAAAATTTCACTTTTTGTCACTTTATTTCCTTATTTTACTATATCACGGATAATATTTTACTGTAAAAATTTTTGGGATATTACAGATTGTGAGATGAACATGAAATGTCTGTTTGTTTAATTTTAAGTCTGATAATGCTCTGTAACCCTGTTCTGGCGTCGAACAAGGGTTAAGGATGTTACCATTAAAATCACATAAAAGCAACAAATTAACTATAGAGATTAGGTGGATGAAATGTTGAGATATGAAAGAAAAAATAGGTGAAAATTTTAATTATTTATGTCGATTTTATTGTCTATATTGAGAATTTGTAATTGTCTTTTTAAATAATATATCGTTTTAATATTCAAATCTATTATTTTCCTCCTGATTAATTAACATCATATTAAAATGTATTAATGACAACAAATTATAAATATTTAAGTTTCCCCATCTCTAAAAATAAGTAAATTATATGGTTTTTAGATCCATGTATATATATATATATTTAAATAAATTATATTGAAATTATGAGTAGAACCATAAATATAAACATCCTCGGCACAAAATAATTAATGTATCATACACATTAAGAAAATAGTTTTAAATAAAAATGGGGGATGCATTTACATTGTGTTTTAGGTGGTAGTTGGCACTTATTGACAAAATGTCAAGAATTTAGTAATATATAGTACCACGTCCAGATGCATTTATATTTTTCTTCCCCAAAGTGGAGTGGTGGAAATTTGGAGTCAAGGACAGTCACAAGTTACCTTTTCTCATTCAACGTATACCACCTTCATGCTTATAATACTAGACTTTGATGATTTCAATGTTTCATTTGGATCCAAACTATAGACTATAAATATCTCTTTTCCTATATATTATAAACATATTACCATTAATAATCAAAAGTCAAGACTCACCTCATAGTAATGTTAAGGATAGTCACTCCAAACTCTTATATAATTGCTTTACTTCTGCTAATGAATTAAGGGTTGGGTATAATAATTACAAATAGTTGCCCAGATCAGTTTTCACATTTCAATACCAGGTATCTTTCTTCTTCTATATTGATAAAGAAATGTATATGAAAGAGACTGACCAACTACTACATTTCTTCAGTGCAAGTAAATAATAGGTAATTTATCAACGTGAGCTTTTTTAAATATAATTTTATCTTTCGTCCTTTATGCTTTTTCAACTTTTAATTTTTATTTTTTGTTAGTACACGTTTGATTTAAGAAAGATAAGTGTTTCTTAATTAAAAAGTTGATGCCAATAACTAAAGCTATTTCCTCAAATTAATATTAATTGATTCAAAGCTCATTACTTTTAGCAAGTATGATTTGTGATTGAAATTGAAAATTAAGACGTAATGGAAAGGTTACTTAAAAAACAATTAAATCCTGACAAGGTTTGGTTTGTTGATAAAGAATATAGAAAATGAAGTGTTAAAAAAAAAAAAAAAAAAAAAGCAAAGGCGTGCCAGCTTTTGTACCTAAAAAGTAAATTGTCGTGTAACTAGCTAAAACCGTGTTACAACAGTTATTTATTACAAAGAGCGACTTTTCTTTTTTACTTTCAATGATATCTTTTATTACAACGCTTGAAGTACTCCGCCTATAAATAGCATATCTATGCCTTTGGAACTGCATTAAGCATTATATCTTCCTATTTTATAGTAAAAGTTTTAAGAGCTAAGATCTTTAGGAAAAGGTTAGTTGATGTTTTATTTATCGATATATATATTTGATTTTAAATTCTTTTTTTCTTCTTAAAACTGTATATATGTTGCCTGAACGTACAAATTTCATGCATGCATGCATGCAAGTAACGTTCTTGCTCTTGCTCCAACCTCCTCATGCTTGTGAAAATTTGCTGACTCAAATATTTATGTTTTTTAGAAGGAAAGCGTCCAAATGGCAAAGCATTCAGCTGAAGTTGTTGTTGAAGGATTAAAGAAGATTCTCCTCAAGTAATTTCTTCTAATTAATTATTCATTTGTGGAAGCATGTATTTCTATTTGAGTTAATTTACATGAACCAGAGTGTACTCCTATTTACAATTTATTATTGGTTGGTCACTAAGGAGTTAGCTTTTACAATTAATAATTTATTATTGGCCATCTCTAAAGAATTGGATCTTACCATTGAATTGTCAACTGCAACGACTCAGGTCTTTGTCTTCGGTCAAAACGATCCGTTTTACCAGTTCTTTGGAATTTTTTTGAAAAAAAAATATTTTCTTTCTTTTCAATCCTCTCCCCTCTCTCAAGACCAATCACTTTTTTATTGCAGGAGAACAATATGATCAGTTTCTGTAAATAATAACAATAATATATACATCCATATGTTGATTGCAGTGTCCAAGAAGAGCTGGATGAGAAGGTTCAAAGCAAAGTTGAGAAGCTTATCGCCGAGCTCCAAGGCAGAGAGCATCATCATCGTCATCATCCCCCTTGTGACCATGATGCTCAAAGGCTTGACGATGGCTTTCACTTCTTCAAGACCCACATATTTGAGTACGTATACAATTCCCAGTTTACATCTCTAATAATTCACCAACGGATAATCACACTGATGTCTGCATTGTTTTTTGGGCAGCAAACACCAAGAATGTTTCAATGAACTTGCAAAAGCTCAGCATCCAAAGGTATACTATCATAGACAATGAAAATGGTAATTTTCCTAGGTTTTTTTTTTCTTTAACAATGATTAAATTGAATCCATTATTTTTTTCAGTTCTTGGTGTTTGCATGCTCGGATTCACGAGTAAGCCCTTCAGTCGTTTTGAATTTCAAACCGGGAGAAGCCTTCGTCGGCCGCAATATTGCTAATATGGTTCCTCAATTTGATCGGGTAATTAATTTCCCATACCCTCCATTTCAAGGGTAAAATTATTATATGTTCATGCACTAACAGCCATATTATATTTTGATTAAAAAATAAATTAGTTATTTCTCTTAAAAATTCTATCCATTTTTATTGTTAAAATATAGTGTAGATGACTAAAAAATAAACAATTACACATGCCGTGCCACAGTAACTCTTGCTAACATATAGTTGTCTATTTTTAGCCGTAACAATAAATAAAATTTTTAACAGAAATATTAATTTGCTCCTTGTTCCGACTAATTTTCTCATCTTTCAATAAAGAGATAAAATGCAATTCAATTCTTAGCACAAAGTAGTCTGTGATATTTTTACCAAGTTTTAAGTCATTAAAAGAACTTATGGTTTATTTGCTTAGGAAGCTAAACCTGTTTATATATACGTACTGCACAGGTGAGACACACTGAAATTGGTTCAGTCATCGAGTATGCAGTTAAAAGTCTTGAGGTATGAGATCTTCATTTCTCAGTGACAGACCAGTTCAATTTTTCTTGTCATGTAATAAAAAGGAACAAGATGACCGCATATTTATATTTACAGGTGGACAACATATTGATAATGGGACATAGTCGTTGTGGTGGCATAGAGAGGCTTATGAGTCTTCCAGATCAAACTCAAACATAGTAAGCTATTATGCTAGATATGAAGAAAAAAAAAAAAAGCCACCAATTTTTAACCAAAATATAAAATATTTTCTTTTTGGATGAACTGTGCAGTGATTTCATTGATGAGTGGGTGAAAATTGGTTTGCCAGCAAAGAAAAAGGTACTGGAAGAAGCTGGTGACCTGCCTATCGAACAACAATTAACGCTTTGCGAAAAGGTATAACCGGTTAGGCATGCACCAACTTGTTCCATATGGTGTATAAAAACAAATATTTTTAAATTTTGAGGTGGTTTACGTTGAAAGCGAATTAAGATTTAACTTCATATGCATACATATATATGCAGGAATCAGTGAAGAACTCGATGGGAAATCTACTGACGTATCCATTTGTGAGGAGTGCAGTGGTGAATGGAACATTGACACTAAGAGGAGGTTACTATGATTTTGTTAATGGAGATTTTGAGCAATGGAAGATGTGTACCAAACCATGCCACCCATAATAAGGCCCTTTTGCCCCATGCATTATCTAAATTTTAATTTAAGCTACTGAGAATGTCTCATTTACTACATCTCCGCCAATAATTTATCTGTTGTTTTTTCCCTTTTTTTTTTTTAATGCAGTTGTGTTTGTGTTTTTTCTAAAATAATAATATAAAATTGTATTCCTATGACATTGTTAATGCTGCAAATCATTTTTCTTTCTTTTTACTCGCAATTCATGCAAATAATTTTATGATTTTTTACGTACCAAGTTCATATTTCAGATGCAATAATAATAGTTTTTCTTCATCAAATTTTGAAATATCAATTCAATCTAGTGTATTAAAAATATTAATTTCACTTTTTCATCTATAAGTTATTCATATAATTTACTCAAATTATATAATATATGTATGTAAATGTTTTCTCAAATATCATATTTTACTGTTCTAAAAAGAAAGTATTAACAATAAAAATTTGATATTAAATTATTTTATAATTATTTAATTTAAATTTAAATTGAAGTAAACCCAATTTAAAGTTCTTTATTTTGACCAAGATCGTGCCTAGCACGTGGGCTGTTGTTATTGTTTCCAATATACGGTCGGACTACAAACAGAATTCGCAACAAATGGTTTCAAGTCAAGGCACATGATGCGCGTGGTCAAGATTCTAGTGATATATAATTTCTTCAAACTTTTTTTTTTTTTTGGTTCAAAATATATAATTGCCTGTTGATCCTCAAATAAACAGTAAATCTAAATTAATTTATTTTAAAAATCTTGAGAATGGGTAAACTTTTTCCATTGGAAAAGACATAATCATGCTCAAATAAATCAAACTTGTTGTATATTTGGATTAATGTAATTTTTTCTTAATCTAGTAATTAAGTTTATTATGATATTTGAGTCATTGTCTAAAATTTTTAAATTTTATATAATTTTTATGTCATGTTAATGATTTTTTTACGTAATTTAAGTTCAAATATTAAAATTGATAAAAAATTAGAGATATTAAAATAATTTTAACTATCAAATTTAATAATTAAAAATTATAGTGACCCTATATATTTTATAAAAATTTGGTACATCTATCGGTAGAGTATTTAAACTTTATAAGTAGAGTTTAAGAAATAACATTCCTTAAAGTTTTAGTATAAAAAAACAAGTACTCAAAACAAGATTTGTGATAATATTTTAATAAAAAATATTTAGTAGATCAATATATATGTAAAAATATATATAAACAAAATAAGATACATGATAAATTTATATCTTTGTTTGTAAAATTAAAAATACACTGTAAATATATTAATTATTCACCTTATTTTGATTTATGCTTGTATAATTAAAATATTTTGCTGCTAATATATTAAATACTAACTATTTTATAAAGATTTAAAAATTTCTTGAAGATTTGGCAACTTAGCATCTAAATTAATTAATAATATAAATTTAATTAATATTTTTAAATAAATATAAATTGAATCCCATATGAAGGTTAAGGGTGTTCATTGTCCTAGTCTCCTAGATATGACTTAAGTTCGAATCACGCTAATCACATTAGTTAATCATATTTTACTTTTATTTGTAATTCATAAAAAAAAAAAACATAAATCAACTAATGGCCACAAAATTAAGGCCCTTGAAGTTTAAAATCATATATACAGATAAAAACATAAATTCCAATCTTATCATAATTATATACAGATAAAAAACGTGAAACAAGAAATGCTGAAATGGTAACCTGTGGCTTTTTGATACAAGTTTAGAAAAGCGTGTTTCGCGAGGCCACTGTATCCATGTTTTTTATTGCCACGTATAACAAGGAGCTTGCAATTAGTCAATGTCATACCTATAGTCCAATACAAATCTATTGTGTGAGATGCAGTTTCTCAACGTGTCTATCATTACGTTTTGTGATTTATGATGTTATTCGTTTTTTGAGAAAAATATTCACAGATATACATTTGTATATTCATAAAAATCTATCTCTTCATTTTCATAAATTTAAAATTTAATCTAAAGGAATTTAACCTCTTTTCTTTCCAATTTTTAAATTTCAAGTTCTATTAGTTAATATTGTAAATTTTTCTTGTTAAATTTTGTTAGTATGATATTTTAAAATTAAAAAAAATATTCACTCGATAGGTATGTAACTAAAAAATAATGTTATAATGAGCTTGAATTTAACGAGATAATTTTAACGTATTAATGATTATATCTAAATTTTAAAATTTAAAAGTAAATAGAGTACATTCATATAATAAAAAGTACAAGGACTGAATTTCAATTTTTTTATACATGCAAGAACTTATGGCATATTTTAACCTTCACAGAGGTGGAGGGAGAGAAGCATGTAGTTACCTTGGTCCCTATAGAGTCCATTTAATTTTAAGTAATCATAAGTTAGTATGATAAAATTGTACTTTAAATTTCTAATTTTATTCGTTTTTACTTCTTAAAATAATTTTCTAGCCTTACCCTTATCCTTTATATATCAACAAGTATAGGGCATATTACACATTAAAAAGAGAAGTCATGTTAAAACTTTATAAATAATATTAATAGAAAAAGAAAACATAAAAAAGATTTTTGATTTTTAAAAAATCATATAAACAAATACATTTATTAATAAATAAGATGTTATTAAATATGACTATAAGTTGGGATAATTTCCATTTCAGACCAAACTATATGTTTCACTCTCTTTCTACATATTATTACATGCAATTATCTGAAAGGAAGAGACGTGTTCATTTGTTCCTTCTCTTACATAAACAAATTGTTATTGTTATTTTAAACGTGACCAATTTTTTCAACAGGAAAACTCAGCCTATAAATACCACAAGCCTGAAGCTGCATCAAACATACATACAAGCTTTTATATTATCCAATTCAACTTCAAAGGTTAGTTGGTTTATTATAGCTAATACCAATATTTCATTTCTTTTTTATTCATTTATTATATGATATTTTATGATTATGCATGCACCTACATCTATTTCATGCAATAATATTGCTCCAACAGCTAATGCTAATGGGAGAATTTCAATAGGCTCCTAATTTTCTGAAAATTTTCATCAAGTCTTTCGGGATTTTGGAAATTTTCAATTAAGCTCTTCAAAGTTTTGAAATTTTTAATTAGACCCTTCAAGATTTCTTGAAATTCTCATTAAATCCATTATAATTTTTGAAAATTTTAACTAACCCTCTAAAACTTAATGCCAAGATCCACAGTTGATTGTAAATCGCTAATTCTGTGAACTTTTTGGTGTGAAACCTGAAAAAGAGAGCACATATACAAATGGCCGAGAAGCAATATTCTGCTGATGTTGTTGAAGGACTGAGGAAGATTCTCATCAGGTATTTATAGACTCTCCATTTCACTTCACGCACACACACACATATATATAGCTCCATTGTTATACATACGTATACTTAGCTGTGGATATATATATATATATATGTTGGGTTGCAGTGAGGAAGTAAGGCTGGATGAGGAGGTACAGGGAAAAGTAGAGATGCTTATTGCTGAGCTCCAAAGGAGAATCCCTTTTCCCGTTCCTGACGAAGATGCTCAAACGCTTTACAATGGCTTTCAATCCTTTAAGACCAACGTTTTCGAGTAAGATATTAGGGATGAAGTTAGAAATTTTACCTAAATAAAATTTATAATTTTTGAGGGCTTAATGCATTATTAATTTTTTAGAGGGACTGAAAATGGGATTTTTTTTCATGTAATTAAGAGCTAAAAGGCTTAAATAAAATCATTTAATAACTAAAAAGTATCATGAGAACTCTTGTACTAAAAGTCGAATTATATTTTGCCCTCTTTACTCAAAAAAATAGACAAATTAATCTTTATATGTTACATCAAATAGCAAACTAGTCATTCTGTTAAAAGTTTCATGCATTTTTACTGTTAAAAATTAGTCTTTATATGTCAAAATAAGATATACATGGCACGCCACGTGTAACTATTTAGTTATTCTGTAAACCACATCAATTTTTTACAATAGAAATTAATAAAATTTTATTAGAAAGGACTAATTAAATCTAATATATACTGACTAATTTATTTATTTTTTAAATAAAATAAATAAAATATCTAACTCCTAATATAATTTTCAAACTCAAAAGATGGTTTAACCTAAAGAGCGGAAGCGTCTGCATGTCCCTTATGTTACCCTCGAATAACCAATAATAACTGCTAATATTTCTTATGTTCTCTTTTGCAGCCAACATCCTAATTTGTTCTGTGAACTTGCAAAAGCCCAGCATCCCAGGGTATCTATATATAGAGAGAGACAAAATTTTCCATCAAAAATTTATATTAAGAGTTAAATTGTATTTTACCTCATTTATTAAAAAAATAATTATATTAGTCTATGTTAAATTAAAGAGTAAAATGATCTTTTTATTAAAAAATTTATTTGTTAAAAACTAGCCCTTATACATTAGCATAAGGTATATATGACACGTCACATGTTACTTTTTGATTATTTTGTTATCCACACAAGTTTTTAACAGTATAAATTAATAAAATTATTAACAAAAAGACTAAATTATTTATTTTATTTTATGTAAAAAGATTAAATTACTCATTTTTAAGTAAAGAAAATAAAATGCAAATTAACTCTTAATATAAATTTCTTTACTGTACTTTTATCATATATATTATCAGTTTCCATTTTTGTTTCAAAATAATTTTAAACACAATTATTAATTGTTAAATGAATCCATAAATCTGTGATCAGTACTTGGTGTTTGCATGCTCGGATTCCCGTGTAAGCCCCTCGACTATTTTCAACTTCATGCCAGGTCAAGCCTTTGTTTCTCGCAATATTGCCAACATGGTCCCACCATTTGACCAGGTTCTTATAATTCCCAACCCCCCCCCCCCCCCAAACCCCAAATTCTAGTCTAATTTCAGCTATAATTTAAAGTCTGTTTTTGTTTGTTGATTTGCACAGCTAAGACACACTGAAACTGGTGCAGTCATTGAGTATGCTATTAAAGCTCTTAAGGTAATTAAATAAAGATCAATATAATTATTGTGTAGAGGGGAATTTTTTTTATGCAATAAAATGAAGAAATAAAACGACCCATTTTTTATGTTTACACAGGTAAATAATATACTGGTAATTGGGCATAGTCGCTGTGGTGGTGTGGAGAGGCTTATGAACCTTCCAGATGTCTCTGATCATTCTCATACTTAGTAAGCCATATATATCAACCAATTATAAAAATATCATGTAAAACTATCGTAAAAGTCCTTGTATTAAGGGTTAGATTACATTTTTTTTTCTAAAAAAATAGGTAAATTAATCCCTATACATAAGATCAAAGAGCAAAATGGATCTTTTCTATTAAAAATTTCATCTATTTGTATTGTTAAAAACTAGGATGGCAAACCAAACAATAACACGTGGTCTACCACGTGTACCTCATGCTAATATATATAGATCAATTTTTAACAGTAAAAATGGATGATTATTTTAACAAAATGACTAATTTATTCTTTGATCTAACATACAGAGATTAATTTACTCATATTTTGAATAAATAGGTGAAATGTAATATGATTTCTAATACAAAAACTTCTATAGTACTTTTACTAAAAATTTCATAATGTGTGGGATAAAATATTTAATCCTTTTTTGGGCTTATTTGCAGTGACTTCATAGATGACTGGGTGAAAATTGGTTTGCCTGCAAAGAAAAAGGTCCTGGAAGAAAATAATGGCCTGCCTTGCGAAGAACTATTGAAGCTTTGCGAAAAGGTAAATTAATTTAAGCTGATTAACTATGGATATGTTGATTGCAAATTAAGGGAGTAAAATTAGAGCCCGCAACCTTCTATAAAGGGTTTGATTGCATTTTATTCCTTTTACTTAAAAAATATATAACTTATTCCTTTTACATTAGAAAAAGGAATAAGTTGATTCTTCTGTTAAAAATTTCATCCATTTCTTGGTTATTCTGTCATTTACGCTAATTTTTCACAGTACAAATAGATGAAATAACAAGATAATATTTAATGGTACAAATGGATAAAATTTTTAACAAAAATGACTAATTTACTCTTAGTAAAAGTACCATGGAGGCACTTAAACTAGGAGTTGGATTGCATTTTACCTCTCTACTAAAAATTGGCAAATTAATCTTTGTAAATTAAATAAAAGAGCAGACTAGCCCATTTGTTAAAAATTCATTCTATTTCTACTATTAAAAACTAATATCTGTACATCAACATGAAGTACACATGGCACACCACATGTCACTATCTGATTATTCTATCTGCAACACCAATTTTTAATAGTACAAATTGATAAAAATTTTAACAAAATAGATCAATTTGCTATTTGATATATACATGAGGGAACCAAATGCAATTTGGCTCATAGTATAGGAGCCTCAATGATACTTTTGATATTTACTTTTTGATCTAACATACAAAGACTAATTTACTCATTTGTTGGGTAGGAGTAAAATGTAATTTGACTCTTAGTATAGGGGACTATATAGTAATTTTACCGAATTAAAGGTTGAAAATCAATCAACTTGATATATATATATATATATATGCAGGAATCAGTGAATAACTCACTGGGAAATCTACTGACATATCCATATGTGAGAGATGCTATGACGAGTGGACATTTGGCACTGAGAGGAGGTTATTACGACTTCGTTAATGGACATTTTGAGCAATGGAGGGCCTTCACACCACCTCCACCAGTAATGCCACCCATGCCCCAGCCTTTCTAACTGTCGTCTCATTTACTTTATCTGCTGCAACTGAGAACTTGCTTGTTTGCTCTAAAATAATAAAAATAAATAAACAGTCTATTAAGATTGTCTTCTCTGTTCGAAAGATAAATGATTAGATTCTTGAGGTTCGAGTGAGTGGGGAAGAGATGGATATCAAAATAAAATTTGATGTTTGAGCTTCAACTAATTCATCCCTTACACACAAAATTCGATGCTTTGAGAAAATAACAGCTCTTTTTCATCCTATGCATTCCCTATGATAATAAATGGGTTTTAAGCTATTTATGGGTGTGTCTCCCAACACTGAAAATTGTTTGTGTTTGATTCTATATCCCTACACCAAATTCTATGACAACAATAAAACGGCATCTGCTATTAAGAAATTCCATATCCAGTATGTTAAAAAATTGTAAGAAAAACATGCTATGTATGTTCTTCTCTGTACAATAATAATAATAAAGGAATTCGCAACTCAAGTTGTTTTAATCCAACTGTTAAATGTAATTTCAGTGCAATCTATTACTTGCCTCAGAGAGATTTCATGGAGTTGGATGGGTCCAGAGTTTGAAACCAGATATAATTGAGCTAAATGCAAAAGCAATGAAAGCCAAAAAGGCCATTGCAATTGAGGCACTAGCCATCTCAGTGAACTCATCTTTCCCCCAATTAGATTGCCAATCGTCCACTCGTGTGGCTGCTGCTGATGATGCTGAAATCAAAAGATAGGCTAGTATCTGCAACATGAGCCAATTCATTAATTGCAATTTTTTTTGCATTTCGTACGGTCCTAGCGATACGAATGGCCCACATCTATCTTATCTATTACACTCAATCTATGAATGTAGCTTGTCCAACTAAATGATGAAAATGAAGATTATGCCCAAGTCCTAACCTATGTGAAAAACATACAAGTCCATAAGCCTAACCTATTCCCAAAATGGAACCATACGAGCCATATGCCTAACCTATGTGCAAAAATAGAACCATTAAGAGTCCATGCCTGAAATTACGTTGATTTAGAGAGAACAATGCAAACTATGCACAAAACAGAGAGCCATTTGCATAACCTATGCGCAAAATAGTACCGTACCATGCCTGAAATTACACTGATATAGAAAGACCAATGCACCCTATGCCCAAACAGAATACTGAAAGACACTAATTTTTTGCACGTAGGGGCTGACCCTAATAGAGGCCAAGAGTGCGTCGGTTCCCCAAAAATTTTTCGAAAATTTCTTCTTCTTTTTTTCCCTTGGAATTTGTTGAGAATTTTAATCTGGAACTCCAGATTTTGAATTTTTTCAAAATTCTTATTAATGTCACAATTTTTAAAAATTTAAACTGAAACTTCAACTTTTCAAAAAAAAAATCTCATGAAACTCTTAAAATTTTTAAAATTTTAATTAGACTCCTCAAAATTTAATCTCAATATCCACAGCTAATTGTATGATGTTGTATATGAAATAGAGACCATAATAAATTACACAATAAACTAATGTAGGACAACATTTAATTGTCTATCAAAATATAGTAATAGTGTGGTAGCTATAAGCTACGAGGTGCACGGGAAACATACTAAAGGAGAAGTCATTGAAACATTGTGTTGGTCTAAATTATAAGATAAACTTTGATTACGCCGAAAAAAATGCAAGCGAGGAACGACCGAGAATGAAGCTAAGCTGAGTAATTAGCAAATAAGCGTATTTAATTTAAGGGAAACTTGCCTGATCCATGAAGAACTCGAAAGGCGGGAAAAGGTAATGGTGGATGACATGCGTTTCTGTCATGAGATAATAAGATACATCATAGGCTTGAAATCCGGCATATACAAATCCAATCACGTTTACTGCTAAACAGTATCTGTTAAATTTACACAAATTGTCAAACAGGGGTAAAGCATTAATCTCAGAATTCACAGTAAACGACGATAAGAAATAAATGAACGAGAAAACTACTTGACCCACAATGAAGCGCAAGTCTCGAGAATTTTAATTAAGAAAGTATAAACAAACAAATAAAATAAAATAAAAACACCTGTATTCTTTATAGCGATCATAAGAGTCACCACTCCAGCCTTGGGTTTTATCAGCAGCCATAACAGAGAAAGAAATCAAGCACAAAACGATTTCGCTTAATCGAAACCCTAAAGCCGCCATCGTCGCCGTATGATACACCTTCGATCTCCTCAGCACCTCTGCTCTCGCTCCCCCTCCTCCTCCAGCACCACCACTTACTTCGGTCTTCGTCGTCACCCCCGGCCCCTCCTCCCTCACGGCGCGGTTCATACTCAAATGCAATGACTGTTGCGCTGGAGTACTAGGAGGAAGCGGCGGAGAAGGAAGAGAAGTAGGAGAAGAATTAGCGTTGAACTGAGTTGACTTGTCGATAGCGACGAGTGCCATCGAATTATCGACGGCGGGGTGCTGCGGAACGGGGGAAGCTTCAGGGGAAGCATAATTGGAGGTGTTGTTGTCCGAATCGCCCTGGTCGGATCGGAAATGGGTATGGAGTCGTAAAGGTGAGTGTGGTGACTCGTAGTGAGTCATTGTCTCGGAATTTGAAGAAGAGGATCGTTTCATGATCTCGTTGGGATATTGATTCCTTTTCATCGCGGCTTTGGTTTCTATTGCTTTCTCGCAATTTAATAGACTCAGCGAGAAAAAAAAAATTTAAAAGGATTCTCAGTGTTTGGGAAGCGAGAAAAAAAAGTAATCAAAAAGAGAAAGTCGCGGGAGAAGGGAGACAACAGACAATTAATTAACCAAGTCCACTTTTCAAGCTTTACCACGTGGCATCTCTTATTAAGTTTTAAAGGAAATCCAGGATTTTTTACCAATGAAGACCTGCCACGTTTATAAAATACCATAACGTGGCGAGTTATTACTCGTTGACTGTTTTGACGGTGAATCTGATAAGACAAAGAATCTGAAGATTCTACGTAACTCAAATGCAAAAGCTTTCAATATTCAAAAACAATCATTAATAATATTTGGTCTTTTTTTTTTTAGAAAATAGAATTTCGATATTTGGGGTGAAATCATTCGTAAAATACAATCTTTTATTTAATTTTACAGTATTATTTTACCTTTTCCCAGGAATTATTTTAACTAGATTTTTTTTTCTTTTTAGAGTTGTAATTGGTTTTTTAAGAGTACACTCACTAAATTATTAGTAAATTTTAAATTAATTATTTATTTTAAAATGTTACAAAATAGTAATTAAATTATTAACAAATTTTTATTTAAGTTATTGGGCTATTAAAACTATTATTGGATGGCCTTCTCAATTTTTACCACTTGCACCGAACGAAAGCTATACAATTATTTTTTTATGAAATAATTTTGACCTTCACAAATTTGGAAACAAATAATCCAAAACTACTTTTTTTCTTTGATCTCCAACTAACTGTTAGATTGACTTGGATCTAAGGCATGTCATTTTACTGGTTGATGGATATTAGTCCATTACACCGATCATCAAATTATCGTTTCAAACTCGTTAACATGACTTCACTAAATAAATAAATAGCCTAGAGACTTAAACAAAAACTTTTAAATGATTTAGTAATTATTTTGTAACATTTTGAAGTTGAATGACTAAAATATAAACTTACTAATAGTTTAGTAACATTGAGTATAATTTATCTAATTTTTTATTCCTCAATTTTTTTAATTAATCAAAAGTTGAATAAATAGTACTTAATTGATAAGATTTTTGGGTTTGGAATTTGTGACAGTACTGATTAGTTTACTATAAAAGAAAAGAATGAGATGGCATTATTAGTATTATTTTAATAATATTTAATACTTTTTTCTTAAAAAGAAATTATAATTTTGAGAATAAAAATAAAATTATAAATATTAAAATGAAGGAGGGTCCATTTTTTTGATGCAGGTGGAAAAGAGAATTCAATTACTTAGCAATATCAAATTCGTTGAGAGACTTTACAAAAGTAAAGCTATTTCTTTTCTTTTTTCATCTTTTGGGTTTCTTTAGGAGTGGGCTATGCTTATGCTCTGTGATAAAAAGGCAAAGCACCATCTCCATTCATCCTAACAAAGATTCCCTCCTACACTCTTGAATAAAAGGTCAAATTTTCTTATTAGTCCTTGGACTAATAATAAATTAGTGAATTTACTAGCTTGAACCAAAAAGTAGTAGTTAAATTCATTAAGTTGAATTATGCTATTGGCCTCAAACTATACATAAATTGTTAATATATATTAACAAATTGATATAACATTACACAAGTGATAATATGTTAGCCATGAAATATTTTAAAATTAATAAAATTTAATGACTACCATTTGAGTTAAAATTGAAAATTTAAATTTTGAAAAGCGTAAAAATTAAAAATGATCAAATTAGAATGCAAGGACTTAATACTAATAGCTGAATTTGCCATGTATAAATAAACAAACATGCAAAACCCCTTTCAGAATTAATTGCATAATAACCTTGTGAACAGCAAAAGTTCAACTGTCTAATAACACTGCTTTGACCATACGTACATGTTAGGTTAGGTTGAAGCAAAAAAATATAAAAAAATAAATGGACTGACATGTAATTGATCAGACACCTGTATTCCACAAGTAGCCCCTCCCCTAGGTTTTTCATAAAGAATATACCCAAAAAGAATGAAAAATAATTAAAAAGAAACAAGTAAAGCATCCTTCCCCTCTTTTTCACTTTATCTCTCACATCATTAGACTTTCAAATAATCCAATGCTTTTCACTTGTTAACACACAACAAAAAGAGAACCCCATCAGTTTCTGCTTTTCTGAAAGCACTTTTGGTATCACAGTATATATACATTTGTAATCCACCTAGCATGGATAATTGTTTGGTTTAAGCATGGGGATGAGCAGTGACTGCAAACACTTGACCTCCCCTTCCCCTCCCCCCCCCCCCATCTATCATGCATCAATTATTTGTTAATAGTCAGCCAAATAAATGCATGAGCTAGCAAGAATAAATTATGAGTGGTTTTATTGAAATATGCATCTTGCAAGTAAAAATACCATGGAGACCCTGATATTAAGAGTTAAATTATATTTTGCACCCTCTACTCAAAAAATAGACATAATAATCCTCATACGTTAAATCAATGAACAAATCAAACCTTTCTACTACAAACTGGCATACTTAACAAAATAATCAGACTGTTACATATCACGTGCTACGTGTATCTCATGTTGATGTACAAAGACCAACTTTTAACAGTAAAAATAGGTAAATCTTTTAACAAAAAGACCATTTTGCTCTTTGATCTACCGTATAAGAGATTAATTTACTCATTTTTTTTAAGTAGAGGGGGCAAAACGCAGTTTGACTCTTAGTACAAGAGCCTCCATGGTACTTTTACCATCTCATGTAGCATGCATCATTTTATCATCGCTGATCTGATTATCATGCCAATGTTCAGGTGTTAATGAAACTCATAAGAATAAAAGGAAGCATAGAGAACCGTACAAAATGTTTCCAAAGAATATCATGACCTAGGAAGAAGATAACATATTTCCTTATTAGTTTTATTTGATCAATCAACAAAATTGATATACAACATCAACAGTGTGGGGAGATGGTTAGAAAGGAACAGGCATAAAACACAAGGCTTAATATAAGACTCATATTGTTATCAAATATCGTACACAAAATAGGTCCTCATCGTCAGGTTCTTTCTTTATCTCTAGTTGTGTCAAAGGGAGATCAAAATCAGTAATAGACTAATTTCAATCTGGTAATATTAAACGGTTGAATAGCACAAGGAAACTTTGCTCGGGCACAATGTAAAGGAAACCTAGATCAGCTCCTTTGACATAGGGTCCAATGCCCTGCATATGACCATCGACAAGGGATTTTCCTTCAATTCATATAGTTCTGAAAACTCAACAAAATAATTTTAAGTTGCAAGTCACATCATATTATTAGCATAAAGTTCTGAATATTTTTACCTTGCCATTAAGTTGGAGAAGTTCGCCATCGACCCATCGTGGGTTACGGAAACCAAATTCTGCTATTCTTCCCTGACCTTTGTAACAAGCAACCTGTATTTTAGAGTTTTTCCCATAAATTAGAAGTCTCAAAAGTATGAATTAACGTACTCAATACGAGGTTCTAAATAAAGTCAAATGAATAAGATAGTAGAGATATTTCAGGCAAATCTTACACCAAATTCAATACATTGACATACATTGTTCATATTGAACACAATATATCAGATAGCATTGCTTCTCATAATGCAACCTAGGGAAGAAAATGAAAGAATTCAATAACAGGGTTCATGCCTTGGTCTGTATGAGCATTAGAGCATGCTTAATGGTTTACTGAAAATGTCCAATAGATAGATTGAATTAATCGAAAATTTTCTGGTAAGTAGCTTTTCATGGTCTTAGGATGGCAATCTATTTATTTCATTTCATGCAGCTTTAAAGTTCCCATTAGTAAATTATTGATCTTCTCGGTTTTCAACATTTGTAAATTCCTAAATGGGACTTCCAGGTTAATAGGACCTGCTCATTTCCACAGTCACGAAATCACAGGTAATGTGCAGTACTGGTAATGCCCCTTAGATAGTAATCGAAGCATACAAACAGATAAGAGACAAAAGAGAGTACTTACCACTCCTAACTCATCTGGATACAACCCACGGTTTGAGAGCCGGCTTTCCCTTCCAATTTTGGCACGAAAAGTAACCTAAAGATGTAAAAGGCATACCGATTGCTCACATGCTAGAAATACAACTATCAATAGATTTATCTCAGATACAATAAAATGAAAAAAACCTGGCCAGCCGGAACATTGAGATCTCCGGTTAGCTTCACAGCTTCAACATATTCAAAGAACTCAACATCTGAAGATTCATCATCTGCATCACTCCAGCGACCATATTTACGCCTTAGCTGAACTATTTCAGTTCCATAAGGACCAAATGCACCAACATAGAGGCCTACATTTCAATCAGCTGGTATCAATAGATGATGCTTGGTATGTGGAGAGAAAATAAAAAGGTACCATAAGAATACTCACCCTCAAATGGGTCTAAATTGCCATTGTCACTGCTAATTCGGTTGAATTTTGTATACTCGGATAACCTGCTCCGCTTCTGTGCCTGACTAACAGCAAGTTTGACAATTTCACGCACATCTCTAGAAACCTAAAATAGCATTAACATTTGGTCAGCTAATTATCAAATTCGGTTATAAAAAAATGTCAACCTATGCACAGCATCCATTATTTAAGGATAATATATTACAACTCAAAATCCGCATTTCCTTCTATTTCTGAAATGGCACAACCTGGTAATAAAGCAGCTATTCGGCACTTCAATTGCACCCAATAGGGAGCATGGTAACTACAGATAATTTATTGTCATCCAACCCACAAAAGGAAGAGGATGTCCGGTTTTTATAAGTTGAAAGAGTTGTTAGAATCAAACATCTGGAAGTGCTCCAGTTATCTCATGCTTAACCCAACAAAAAAAAGTCTTTGGTAACACGAGAACATGTTGATGTATTATTGAATTAAATCTCACCTTAGAAGAAGCCTTATCTGAACTCCAAAATGCCTTGGCAACATCTGGAGGCATAAGCTCAGAAACACCTTGAGCTGCAATGGCTGCTATTTTCACCTTGGATGCTTTACTTTCTCCGGCATCACTATCTAAATTCCTCTTGGGAACATGTAGCAGAAAAGAATCTCTCTCCAAGTCCTTTATATCAGCTGGAAGACGAATATACTCATCCTTAGTAGGAGTGTCTTCATTTTTATGAACAAGCCCACCAATGAAAAGCTTCATATCCAAATCATTTCTGTCATCTGCAGGATTGCCACCCTCCCCCATAGCAACTCCATCAGGCTGAATCTCTTCCAAATCATTAGCTTCATCTTCAGAATTCTCAGTGGATGATGTTTCTTCATCATCTTCCTGTATCAGTTGCTCCATGGAATCATTAACCATTACGTCCTCAGAAACATCAACATTCATGACTTTGACTTTTAATCCAGGAATTTTATTTTTAAGAAAATTTATCACACTTTTTATCCCTTCCTCGGTTGCTCCCTCAATATTTATTCCCTTCTCACCACTTCTTTCTGTTTTAGCTTCATTTCCTTGGACATCTATAACAGATGCATTCTCAACTTCGGAAGTGGATGGGGTTTTTGTAGGCCTGGAAGGTGAGCTCGTACTATTCATAGAACTTCCTTTAGCACGCTGCAAATAAACTACCTGCAACAGATTGTATTAGAAGACTTTAGATCACTTTACAGGAGATATACATCACACACTGGTTAAGAGATGCCAAAGACTAACATGCAAATAGATACATAACATGTGTATATGCATGCAGAAACCAACTTACGGTTATATAAAATGAAAATATCATGTTCCAAACTTACACAGGAATAACATTATACGTCTAAGAATAGCCATGTTCAGGCAGATTTACCACCCAAAATATTTAATCCAGAATTTCAAGATTCCATGGACCAAATTATAGAATCCAAAAAATTTATCCGACTGCAGCGAGGATCAGTTACTGAACAAACACACCCAGAGCTGTTTCATGATGCGAAACAGAGAAAGCAGCATGCAGCAAAGCACTTATCCAAAAGCAATTCAGATACGGTGTTCGTGAAAAAGATGACAAGCAAAACACACAAAGGAAGCCCCAATTAAGTGCTTAGATAAACACTTGTGAACAGTATATCTAACCATGAACTATAACTGAAAGGTCCTTGAGTCACTGTTGTACCAATATCTTCCTAGCCATGAAAAACATGCTCTCTTTCTTTCTTTCTGTTCATTCTCTACTTTACCCAAAAAAAGACTGATTCTAACTAGCAAGGCCTTCATTTTTCTGTTTATCTTATCAATCTGTAGACCCTTCTGCACTATGATTGGATCAGAAAGGAAGTTATGAACTATGATCGATAACCTAGCAGCTACTTAACCAACCTAATGGAATTCCAGAGTCAAAGTGGATTAACCCAAATCTCTCTTGAAGAGGTTCCACATATCTAAGACTCAAGATCTCTCCAAACGTGGTCGTACTAGTTGATGCCACTAAGGCATGGTGCCAAAGTATTTCAACTCATATCAATCAGCAAAAAGCCACACAAAGCAAACAAACCATACACAGCATTTAACTGCACTCATGACTTATGGTATCATTAAATACTCTGAATTCACCAAATTTTGAAGATGTCATAATTTAGAATCAATTTATGCCCCCCGCCCCAAACAAAAAATAATAATAAATTAAGGCATATTACTACTTTACCTGCATAAGATATGTTTCTTCATCTTCTTTAACCACAAAAATCTCAAATAATGGAATTCCAGGTGACGCACTGACCAACTGTCTGCAAGCAATCAGTAGTAAATAATTATCAATAATTTACAGTAGAAAGAACCTTAGTTGTGGAGAGATTTTTCTTACCTTGGACTGTAACTCCTAGCAACAAATCTACCTACGCCAGGTGTTATGCGTACTAATCTGCCAAATGGATCGTCAGAGTCCTTTGAGTAGCCTACCCACCAACCCACCTGCCCAACAGAAATAAAATAACATCAATTAACACCACAGAGAAACAGAAAGAGATCTTATAAAGGTCCGGTTTTCTAATCTGGTTAGCAGTTCAATGTAGCTCTGCTGAGTTACAAATATTGTAGCAATAAACAGACAATGCAAAGAATTGACTCCATTAGGGGAAAAAACATATCTCAAGAAATGTGTTCTTATGTAATCTATTTGACCATATAGATTAAAAAAGCATATTAAAATCCATACAACTTACCAGTAAAGATTTATAGGGAGCTAAGCTTCAAATTTTAAGTTCCCTATCCTTTGAGGTAATAATTACCAAAAAGTGGGAATACTGGAACATTTTAAAATTATGCAAGGACCCTTGATAAAAAGAAACTCATAATTCCCTGCTATTCATTTAAAATATCATCATCTAGTTATCGTTACCGTCATTCACTCTTACAAATGTTAAATTTTCATTTCAGTGATTGCTTTAAATATTAAAGGGGGAACATCTTTCCAACAATTATACGATGCTAGCAAGTCACTATTATGTTCATTCATAAAATATTTTTCTCAAGAACCTAAATATCTCTAAGCTTTAGGTTCACAGTCTATTGTTTGTCTTTATAAAAGCAGTGCACCAGTGACAAGAAAGGAAGATTGCCGGCAAAAAGAACAATGGTAGAACCCAAACCATGAGCTACTCAATACTAGAAAACCAGGCAGCTATGGTGCTGATGTGTTACTTGACTATTTTCAGTGGAGGCCATTTATTCACTATAAGGAACACAGCCCAAGAGTAAGTAGCAACCAAAGAAATTACCAGTCCACTTCCTGTAAGTCTAGACAACCGTGAAGCATCATGGTACCGCTCTTCATCTATGGCACTCTGCAGATAAACAACAGATTCCAGTAAATGCCAAAGCATAACAGCACACTGTTTATTTGAGAGGCTTACAATCTCTTACCTTCAACTGAGACATGATTTCAGCTACACTGTCTTTTGAAGAAACCTCTGCAATAGCCAACTTTAACTTTGCAGCTTCTTCAAAGTCTTCCTTATCAATTGCATCCTCAAGTTGGAACTACAAGGTGGAGCATTCAATCAGGAAAAAAGAGAAGGATTCTTATATTTATAACAATACATGTAACATGTATGGTTACATGTAAAAATATATGAAGTACCAAATGCAATTTAATTGTAACGTACAAACCGAAAGTGCAAACAAACCAAAGTAAAGGCAAATTAGATGACATATATTCTAATAATTCATGCACTATACTCATAAGCAAAAAGTTTACCACTTGTAGCATTTCAATGGTAAAAAGCATTTCTTTTCATGCCTTTGTGATGAAAATAATGAAAACTTGAAAAGAAGACGGAGAGTAATGAATACCACAAATAAGAAGCAAATAAAGTATTTTACAATATGCAGGTGGAAAACCAGCAGTTTCCTGAATATTTACTCCCTATTTCCCCTTGTTTTACACCAAATATTTACCCCCCCCCCTTTTCTCCTCTTCCCCTTCCACTATATAATCTACATGTTTTATATCCAAAGCCACCTGAGAGTCTCATTTCAATTTATCCTGCTAGCACTAAGTGAGGTATAAAACCTAACAGCAACACAAAAGTCTAAAAATTCACTGTAAAAAACTTTCATGTTTATACACCTTCACTAAAGAGTAAGCTTCAAATCCCCTCTTCCTCTTCTTCCTTAGGTGAAAATAGAGAAAATTGCACAAGCTGCATGTAGTTCTATCTTCCTTCAAGCTATTAATTTTGGGGCAAGCTACCAATTTTTCATTTTGTAATATTTAGAAGTAGTTTATATGATAAAACGAACAAGGGGACTCAATTTGAACAAGAAACAACCAAATCAAGACTAGATAGAAACATAACAAATGGATAGGTAAAGATGTAAGCTTCAATTATCTATAACTACGAATATTTAACAAATTAAAAACCACGAAACACTTAGCAAAAAGGCTTACTTTGAGAACAGAAGTATAACTCTCAGCTTGTTCAATCTCAGAGAAATGACGACTCCATCGATTCCAATCCCATTCAGAAGAAGAACTGACGGTCTGACTGTTGCTGGGGTTATTATTGTTGCTGTTATTGGTGGTGTTACAGCAACAACGCCAAGAAGAGTTCTTCGATTGGTGCCTCAAAAAACGCCTGTTTTGAGCAGTAAAACTCCAATTCCAACCCAAAACAAAGCTGAAATTGGATGATTTCTTGGCTGAGAAATCGATATAAGAGAAGGGTTTTAGCTGAGGCATTGAAATTGATTGCCCAAGACCACATACATGGTTGCTTACTATCATCTTTCTATTGTTGATACAAAGGATATCTTCGATTCTCAATGAATCTATGTCCTGTAATAGTATCAGTGGACTTCTGGTTTTCTTTTTCTTTTCGAGAATTTTGGGTTTTAACCGTGGAGATAGAGAGGGATCGGATGGATAATATCGCTATAGATAATACACTACGGAATTGGATGAAAGCAAGGAGTCATTCGGATATATCCGAACCCATTAAAAATACCAAAGAGTCCCTATAGTAGGAGTTGGATTACATTTTACTTCTTTTACTCAAAAACTGGGCAAATTAATCATTGTAAATTAAATCACCAAGCAAACTGATCCTTTATGTAAAAATTTTCTTACATTTCTATGGTTAAAAACTGACGTTATTGCCAGAATGACCAAGCAATTATATGTAGTGCGCGTCATGCGTACCTCGTTCTAGTATACAAGAATAAAACTAATTGTTGAAATAGATGAATTTTTAATAAAAAGACTAGTTTGTCTTTGATCTAATGTATAATGACTAATTTACCTATTTTTTGAGTTGAAAGGATAAAATACAATCCGGCTCTTAATATAAGGGCCTCCATGATATTTTTACCATTAAATTCATGGTGATCCAATTTGATATCATACCTTTACATGATGCTCAAGTTTAGAAGTATTAACGAGACATTGGTACTCGCAAATTATTCGAATTTAAATTTAAAAAAAAAACTCAAAATATAATTAAGTAATAATCAAGTCAAGCTTGAGCTCTTTTTTGGGCCAAATTTGAGTATCAAAATATTTTATCTGAATGACTAATTAGCCTAATTGAGCTTTTCATTTAATATTATAATATGGAATTGCATTTTACTTTTATTATATAGAAAGAGCTCAAGTACAAATAGCTTAATTAAGTTTGAGTTTGAATATATTAATTAATAAATGAGTTTATTCGAGCAAATTTAAAATTAAAATTGATGATCAATCAAAATCGAATCAAATATTAAATTTTAAAATTTGAGTAAAACTCTAACTCAGCTCAGTTACATAGTAAAATTAGGGAATATATTTTAAGGGTATGAACTAGGATAGAATAAAAACAACAATCAAATAAAAAATAATAATTCCAACCATTACATTTAATCTGGTTTTGGTTTAATTTTATCAAATCCAAATAAATATTAGTTTGATTATTATTCATAAGTTCAAATACACCATTATCAAAACTGATTTGAATTTTTTTATTTACAAATAATTTTTACTTTTCATAACATAAAAAGTTCATATTTGAATTAGTAGAAATAAATTTAATATAGTATATAAAATTATTTAAAAAATTAAAAGCTAATGAATAAAATAAATCTAAATTAGTGAAATTCGATTAAGTTCGATTCGATTATTTTTTGAAATCCATCCAATTTCATTTTATTCTTTTTAAATCAAAATAATTTAAACATTATATTAAATTTGAAAACGAGTGTTGATTCTAATGTTTATTACTTAATTCTAATTGGGTTTTTTTTGTTAATTATAGAATAGGTTATAATTACCTTTTATATATTTTTATAATATAATGTAAATATTAAATGTGTATAATATTAATTAAAAAATATTTGTATTTCTAAACACACTTAGAAACTTGAATTATCGTTTACATAAATAAGTTTAGATAAAATTTAAAATTATTTCAAGCTAAATCGAGTTATGTATGTATATATTGTTAATACAATACATATAAATCTAACTGAATTTCACCGATCAATGAATATCTTTAAAATAAATTATCATGCAATATAAATGTAATTTGTGATTTTTTTAAATAGAAATTTTATTATATGCTTACTTAGTGATTAGCTTGAAATACTTAATTACTCGTTTATATTTATAAATTTAAATTTTATATTTCCATACTCTTTAAATGTAGAAAAATATTTTTATTTTAATTAATTTATATATGGTATATACACTTTATTTTCACAAATTTATTTTCACTCGATATAATTTCTATCGTTTTCCAATAATATAATTAGAGTAGAGGTGTTTATAGGTTAGATTAAATCGGGTTAAGGCTTGAGTTTAAAAGTTCTAGCTTGAGGTCATGTCCAGCTTGATCAACCCCAAAAACTCATATTACTATTTAAAAAGATTAAAATATATAATATTATATTAATATTTATATATTTTATAATTAAGTTCAAATAAAAAATATTTAATATACTATTATAGATTTTTTGAATTTTACAAATAAGATCATGATCATACTAATTATCCAATATGATATAGTAAAATATTAGAATATATATAAAAGAAATAAGATACGACAATATTTGACTTTATTTGTGAATTTTAAAAGATAAATTATTGGACTACTAAATATTAACCTTTTAAGTAAAAATATTTAAAAATCTTCTTATTTCAATCCCGATTGAGTGAAACCCACTTGTGAAAAAAAAAATTTATCCGGCCCAAACTCAACCGGGCCGACCAAGTTGGGGGGTGAGGGGTCACCCAGCAATAGACAGCTATAAATGAGAGATACTCCACCATACCCACCGGTAAATGTCGTATTATCATCCGGCCATTAATTCATCAATGGATTGTAGTTAAAAGGCGCCTTAGCTCCCCAAAATTATAATTTTTCTTTACCATATACAAACATTAAAAGTTTAGGCAAAATTTGATGGATTTATGTGAATTAAAATTAAATTGTATTTTTTATTTAAAAAATAAGTAAATTAATTTTATATATTAGATCAAATAGTAAATTGATTCTTTTATTAAAAATTCTTATCAATTCTTACTATTAAAAACTAGTCTTAGTATGTCAACATGAAATTATATCATGGCGTCTGCCACGTGTCATTATATAATTATTCTATTAGCTACGCCAATTTTAACAATATAAATAGATAATTTTTTTTAATAAGAAGTGTCAATTTACTCTTTGATTTGATGTACATAGATTATTTTGCTCAATTTTAAATAAAAATAACAAAATGCAATATGAGACTTAGTCCAGAAATTTCTATAATACTTTTACTTACAAATTTATATTACCCTATTCATATTAAAAAAGATTTAATATTTTTATGAATACTGATAAGTCAAAAATTGTAAAAAAAAAAAGAAAAAAAATTGAGGACAGTTACCATAGGGACAACAATTATAGAACAAGATGGATGGTCATATTCGGAATAGTAGTAAAAACAAGTGGATGGAAACATAATTGCAAGGACATAGCACATCGGCATCTATTAATCTTGAATTGGCATATATATTTTAGCATTTAGCCACCTCAAAGATATCCGTGGTGGGCTCGCAAGTTCATCTATCATTGTCATCGTCCATTATGCTAAACCACAAAATTCACACCTTCAAACACACCACATATTTATTTATATCTCAATTCCACCATTAATCTTACATAACTCAATTGGACCACTTATGTTAGATTTAGGTTTCTTGGATAAAACTTATGAGAATTGATAAATTATGAAAAGTTATAAAATGATCACTTAATAATTTAATTTTATTTGTTTTGGTCATTCAATTATTTTTAATTTTTGGATGTTTCTATTTTATGTTAACTAACTAGTGATTAAAAAATCTAAAATTAAATAATTGAGTGACCATTTTGTAATTTTTATAGTTAGGTAACCAAAAAAGAAATTTTATTATATTTAGTTGACAATTTTGTAACTTTTTATAATTGTGTGACAAAAAAAACATAATTGGGTGACTACTTATATAGTTTACCTATTTTTATTTATTGAAATAAAACCAATAATTATATTATTTTCATCGTTGTTAAATCTGACTGAATTAATTAGTTAAATTAATAAAAAGTGGTTCAATAAGTATCATAAAATTGAACTAGTAAAATATATGCCGAATTAGATAAGAAAAATCAGTTAAAAATCTTTTGAAGTGAATTTAAGTTAGTTTAACTATTTAATTTTGTTGTTGTAATTTATAAAATAATTTTTTCTCATTTTTATGAATTTTCTAAGATTTCTTAAATTTTATATTTCGTAATGTTTGTACAACGAGTTTAATAGTTTAAATCAAAATTTGATTGTTTGATGTATTTGATCATTGATGTGATTATCTAACCATTTGCTTCGTACCAAGAGTGATCCAAGAAAAGGAGCGAATTATCAAATATTACATACTAAGTTAAAATATGTTTTAAGTTTTATATTTTTCAAAATTTTGTAATTTAATTATTGTATTTTTATTTTCAATAATTTAATTCTTCTACTTTTAAATTTAAAAATCAAAGTCCAACTATTAACATGGTAGCTTTTTTTCTCTTTTTTTTTGACTTCATGTTAATTACATCGTTTTTTATTTACATGGTAATCAAGTGGGTATATTTTTTATTTCAAAATATAACACTGATGAATTTAATATTAATGTTAATGCTTGAACTTGGATTTTTAAATTAGTAAGTAAAAAATAAATTTCTAAAAATAAAAATATTAAAATTAAATATAAAAAATTTATAACATGTTTTAACTCTCAATTGAAAAAAATATATATTTAAGATTTAATTCATCATATCAAGTAAATAATTAGCTTTTAAATATGTCTTTTTGTAATTTGCTGATAAACAATTGAAAAATAAGGCGAGTCCAATGACCACGCGAATCATTGTGGATAAATCAATACATAAATATATCGGTGGCACTAGTGTAATGACATTCTTGCTATTTACAACAAGGAGCTAAATAATGAAAATGGACAAAATTTGGCTATAAATTTGGACCGACAAATTCCTTAACAATTGTGAGGACCAACGTAACAACTTTTATACAAAGTTACAAACACAAATAGTAGGGGGAAAATTTTTTTTCTAATATATAGTTTTGAATACATAAAGAGAATTGAAATTTTGCAACATGGTTTTAATTGATATTAAAAAAAGAAGAAGAGATGTATAATGTTTTTTCCTTCTAAAACCCATTCCTGAACATAATAATGCTATATATATTTCCTAGTTTGAGATGAGATTTAAATTTATTAAAATTTTAAAAAATACTCTATTGTTAACTATATAAAAAATGTAATATAGAAAAATTTTAAGGATATTAAATGTTAGACATGCATTTTTAATTTGAAAAGTAGAAAAATTTAAAATAAAAATAGAAGGACTAAAATCTCAAATGACAAAAACTACATATACTTAAAACAGAATTTACCAAAAGAAAATATATATTAATACAGAAGGAATTAAAAAAAGAAAGAAAGAAAACAATGGAGGAGGAAATTGAAACATTGAAGGAGTAAGTAAGAAGAGGAGACCAAAGTGGGTCAGTTAGCCACGTTGTGTTGAGGCAATTCCATGTGCCCACATGGATCATTGCTTTTGGTTTTGTAAGAGAAACTCAACAAAACTCTGTGTTTCTCTTCTTCTTCAACTAAAAAGCAAAGTCTCTGGTTTTTTTTTTTTTTTTCAATCACTTATCAACCAGAACTCTCTCTTTCCTTCCCTTTTTTCCCACTGATCATTACGTGTTTGTGTTTTTGTCTCAATGAGTAATATGAAGGAAAACAGTGATGGGTTCGTTAGAGCAGATCAAATTGATCTCAAAAGCTTAGATGAACAGCTCGAGAAGCATCTTAACAGGGTTTGGAGCAGTGAAAACAACACTAAGAAAGATGACGGTGGTGGTGATGGTGATGGTGATGGTGATGGTGATGATCATGGTGGTGGTCATGATGATAATAATGATGGGAAGCTCAAGCTTGCTGATAATAGCACTAACATAGCTACAACTTTCACCAAAAGGGAAAGACTAGAATGGGAGATCGACCCTTCAAAACTCATCATCAAAACCGTCATTGCTCGTGGTACTTTTGGCACCGTTCATCGTGGCATCTATGACGATCTCGATGTTGCTGGTCAGATTATTCTTTTAAATGTCTAAATTGCAAAATAATCGCTTTTTCTTTAGCATTGTTTTTCTTTGATCCTTCTTAGTTCATTGGCTTCAATGTTGCTATGATTTTTATGGTTTAATCGTTTAGATCCTCATCCATGGTGATTACTAATTTTCAAATGTAGTCTTATGGAATCCGTGACCCTTAATTTGACTTTCATGTGATCTTAGCTTTTAGTTATTACATCATAGCAGTAAACAATGAAAGAATAGAACTATACTGTTAAATGGACATCAGAGATAAGTATGTAATTCCAACCAACATAAGATCTATTGGTTTTGATACACAGGCTTGTTTGTTTTATTACAATGGGTTTTTCATGTTCAGTGAAGCTGCTTGACTGGGGTGAGGAAGGTCACAGGACAGATGCCGAGATCGCCGCATTAAGGGCAGCTTTTTCACAAGAAGTTGCTGTCTGGCATAAACTTGACCATCCCAATGTTACTAAGGTGACTTTTTTGCTTAAACTTGTTTGCTTAAGATCTTGGCAAAAAATGTTATGGAGTAATCTGTATTAGGAGTCGGATTGTATTTTGATCTATTTACTTAAAAAATAAGTAAATTAGTCACTGTATATTAGATCAAAGAGCAAATTGTTCTTTTTGTGAAACTTTTATCCATTTTTATTGTTAAAAATTGATCTTTGTACGTCAGCATGAGATATATGTGGCATGCCTCGTGTCATTGTCTGGTTATTTTATTAGCCACGCCAATTTTTACAAGTACAAATGGATGAAATTTTAACAGAAATAATTAATTTGTTCTTTGTTCTAACGTATAGGGACTAATGTGTCCATTTATACATGAGCCGCCATTGTACTTTTACCTTAAGATATGGTTGCATATGATATTGACAAGGATAAATATCAAATTATACATGAACTTTGATTTACGGTGCAATGTCATATATAAAATTTGATTTGATTCAATTTTCGCAAATCACTAATAATATTATTGAACTAGTATCATTTTACGTTGATATATTGCATATACAAATAATTATATTAATCAAATCTGAAAATAAATATATGTATTCATTTCTTTAAATGTGTACAATTGAATAAAAATCAAAATTTCATATATACAGATGAATCACATTCAAGTTTTATGTGTATAATTACATCTAATCAAAGTTCATGTATAAATTTGATACTTATAAATATATTAGTAGTCTTTGGCCTTAGAATGATATTTGATAGGTACAAATTATATTCTGGTTTATGATTTCCAGTTTATAGGGGCAACAATGGGTTCATCAGGGCTACAAATACAAACAGAGAACGGTCAAATAGGGCTGCCAAATAGTGTGTGTTGCGTTGTCGTGGAATATCTTCCCGGCGGTGCTTTGAAAAGTTTTCTTATAAAGAACAGGAGAAGGAAATTAGCTTTCAAAGTGGTTGTTCAACTTGCCCTTGATCTTGCAAGAGGGTAATTTAATATATATATATATATATACCATTTTCTATTTTTAGTTCTTTTATTTTACTAGTCAAGCATATAATATAGTATGCATTAGGTAAAAGTTTTATTGTGGGTTGAGTTTTAGTTCGATTCGTATGGACATTGTTGCTAATATAGGGGGACGTGGGTTTTAGTGCATTGAAGCGTATTATCTTCCTATTTATAGATTGGGGAGGGACTAATATGATCAGAACTTATAATGAGATTATTTAAAAAAATATATTTTATGAACTCTTTTACTAGGAGTTAAATTGTATTTTGTATTTTTATTAAAAAAATGAGCAAATTAGTCCTTATATGTTAGATCAAAGAGCAAGCTAGTTCATTATGTTAAATTTTCATCCAATTCTATTATTAAAAACTGGTCTAGATGATGAAATAACTTGACAATTACAGGTAGTGTGCCACATGTATGTTATTCTGACATGTTGGGACTAGTTTTTAACAATAAGAATAGATTGAAATTTTAACAGAAAAATCAGTTTATTTTTTGATTTAACGTGCATTAATTAATTTATTCATTCTTTTAAATAAATGAAGTAAAATACAATACACCTCCTAGTTCACAATAATTTTCTCGGGCTTTAGACTTAAAAAGGGGTTCCATTATTTGTAGGTTGAGTTACCTTCATTCACAAAAGATTGTCCATAGAGATGTAAAGACAGAGAACATGTTGTTAGACAAGACACGTACCGTAAAAATTGCTGATTTCGGGGTTGCACGTGTTGAGGCTTCGAATCCTAATGACATGACCGGAGAGACCGGAACCCTTGGTTACATGGCTCCTGAGGTATGGATGTTATTGTTACTTAAGTTTTATCATTTTTATACAAGACATGAAAAGGAAAATGAAAGTGAATGATTGTGAGTTACTCATTGAATGGGAGGGTTTTTCAGGTTCTCAATGGCAATCCTTATAACCGGAAATGCGATGTGTACAGTTTCGGGATCTGTTTGTGGGAGATATATTGTTGTGACATGCCATATCCCGACCTTAGTTTCTCCGAAGTGACCTCGGCTGTAGTTCGTCAAGTATGTCAGTTTTCCTTTCTTTCCCTCCGTATAATAGAGCATTATTGAGTCATGCTTGTATCTTACTTAATAGAGTAAAAGTATGTTGGAGGTTTGTGTACGTAAAAGTTAAATTATATTTTATCTTATTTATTAAAAAATAGATAAATTAGTTTTTTTACATTAAATTAAAGAATAAATTAGTCATTTTATTAAAAATTTTACTCATTTTTACTGTTAAAAATTAGGCTTTGTATGTCAGCATGAAGTATACACGACATGTCATGTGTTACTGTATAATTATTTTACCAACCATTCTAGTTTTTAATAGAATAAAAATTAATTTGCTCTTTAATCTAATGCATAAGGATTAATTTGTCCATTTTTAAATAGATGAGGCAAAATTCAATTTGATTGCTAGTACAGAAGCCACCATAATACTTTTACCTACATAATTGCTAATTATCCTTACATGAAAACCGCAGAATTTGAGACCGGAAATACCAAGATGTTGCCCTAGTTCTCTTGCAAACGTAATGAAACGATGTTGGGATGCAAACGCGGACAAGCGACCTGAAATGGACGAGGTAGTTTCGATGATGGAAGCCATAGACACATCTAAAGGTGGAGGTATGATTCCTGTTGATCAACAGCAGAGCTGTCTTTGCTTCAGAAGGTATAGAGGGCCTTAAAAAGAAGTATTTCCCAAATGCATATAAAAAAGAAAAGACGGTTGCTTAAAGGTTAGACAAGTCTAATTTGTATTATAATGAAAACAAAACATGACAATTCAATCCAAGCTTGTTTAATGATTGTAAAGCTTTTTACTTTGTTTCTTTTAATGGAATATCATATATATATATATATATATACACTTTTTTTAATTTGCCAGTCTGGATGTGGACTGCCTCCTATACTCTCTATGATTGCTCTATATTCACTATACCAAGACATTATTAAAGTTGATCTAGAAAATTCTTTAGAGTCAAAAATTAAATTATATATTTTATGATAATAAAAATAATGTAATTTTATAATTTTAATATTTTATATATTTAGAATTTGTAAAAATTAAATTAAAATTTTATTATTTTTGAGAGTTAAAATATAATTTTATTATTATTAATTTAAAATTTTATAAATTATAAAAAATTTAAATAAAAAAATTCGAGCCGGCAGGGCTTCTTGAATGAATCCAAGTTTATTTTATGCACCTCATTACTTGCGATTTGGTGCAATAGGCTACAAGTGCTAGTATGGTACCCCAAATGAAGGGATGGTTGATTACTATATATGAAATATTTAGGCATTAGTGGTAAAGTTATTTTGTGTAATAGTTGTTAGGCGTCAATCCAAGATTTCAGTTAGAGTAAGTAAATATATATTGTATTTACGTTACAAGGAAATTTTCTCCAACTCTCTGTTGTTTCCTTTCTTCAACATCTTTGGAGATTTCGAAAATTTGGTTTGCAAAATAAATTGATTCAGAAGTGATGTGGGATGGTGCATTATTTTCTTTTGAAAAAGCTGGGTGAATCGAAATAAATCATTTCAAACATTTTCCAAAAGAAAATATGGAGACTAAGGTAGATGATATATAATACCAGCTCTTAATTAAGAGATATTGTTAACCCTAATACATCACTCTAATCCTGAAATTACAGGTATTTGTTGCTATTTTTTTTTTTTTATGGCTAGTCATTGCATAAAATCGGATGGCTTATATTTTTGTTAATCTTTTTTGAGTTTTGATGGGTCTTTTTAATATTTTCTTTGGGCATTCTGATTAATATAAATTAACTTCAACTTTCATATCTATTTAACCATTATACTTTTGTTTTCATGTTGAGTAATTTTTATAATTTGTTTTAATTTAATCCATTTAATAATTTTAACATATTCAAATGTTTACTCACAATACATAACCAAAGAGAGATGACATGCACTGGCTACGACATCTAAAAGTGCATTGATTTGAAACATCTTCCCCAAATATCTATGAGAGGACTAAAGCAGTACAAAAGATTGCATATCCACCAAAATAATTATGTTCCCCATTAAACAGTAAAAACAATCATCATATCAAATCTAATAATTAAGTATGCTAAAATGGCAAATATATATAAACCCTTGATTAAGTTAATATTATGACACTAATTTATTTAAAAATTATTAAATTATCTTTACATACTTGAAATAAGCTATATTTTTAAAATGATATTTTTATCAAATTAATTTTATAGCCTGAATTAAATACTAAATGCAGATTCGATATAAATAAAGTGATTGTTGTTAGCTGAACTTATTGTTTTTTACATTCTGATATCTGCTACACTTCAAGTGAAGAGCACTAATAATAAATATTTATCAGATAATAGTTGTTAAACAATATATATAATGAAGCTTATAATGTGGCGAAGGATAAGGTTATGTAATCTGTTTTCTTCTCCAGGGAGTTCAGAATCATTGCACAACAAATCTAATTATGGTGGTATCCTAATTAAACAAGTAAAGCTTAACCAAAACCGTAAACCCTAAGCATGGTATCATGAGGTCCTGGCTGAAACCTAAAGCTCAATTTAGTTAAGATCGGCTTTAAAAGAAAACATTTAGCAGAGAGAGAAGGAGAGAGTGAAATCAGCATTAATCGCTACTAAATATATGTATTAGTATGGAAGCCACTTTGTAGTATAGTCCCAAGTGACAAGCTATAGTGAGTAGTTACTAGTGACTCATAGTCTCATACAACTAAGAGTAAGTCTGATGCTATTTAGCCAACCATCAGCATGATTAAGCTACATATATCAGTACATCACTGGCTACTAAGTCTATAAATACATAAATAATCTCCAGCTCGATAGTCGATTGGTACTCCTCTAGAATTCCATGATGTCATTAGTCAGCTACGCCGCAGGTGCAACATCAGCTCCATCGTCATCATCGTCATCATCCCCATCATTTTCCATGTAAATAAATAGACGACTCGCAACTTGGTGGTTGGTGATGTGTAGCTTGGAAAGGCTTGTTGCAGGTTTCATGCTATTGACTATCACCATTGGAGTTGTTGGGTAATCGTCCCCTACAACTAGAAGAAACTGAATCCAGGGAATTAAGAGAGGTTGTTGAGTAATGAAAAGAAACCACGTACTCCCCTATTTATAACCGATAAAAGTAGTTTTAAATTGGCGTTACGAATATCATTTCAATAAAAGTAGTTCTAAATTGCGTTACGAATTTTGTTGCGAACGCAGTTGTGGTGTTAGAACTCTAAATGAAGTAAAGCAAGGAAAGGGAGAGTGACATTGTAGCAACTTGTGGTATTTACAGACATTCTTCTTATTTGGCAATTTGCGGTCCCATGCATGAGCCATTCTCATGTAGGGTTGTTGCTCACTCGTGGAAACATTAGGTGTACACACTTTTGAGCTACATTACCACATGCAGCTCATATCTACTTGGAAAACATTGCATTTCTTTTATGAACACTTGACTCTTGAGTACGAGATAGAGGCAGCAATTTTTTAAACCATTGATTCTTTTGGATTTACCCCCGTTTTAGGGTAAGTAATTCATAGAGCCAAGCCATGAATACAAATCAATATCAGAAACATCAATATATGTGTGTTGCCAACAGCAGGCTCGGATTCATATTCTAATCACTGCATGAAAAATAGCTTCTGAAATTGTTCATTAAAAAAAACTAATTCACAATGAAAAATATATACTTCAATTTTGACCACTACATTTTTGGCAGAGCATAAATAAAAAATATATATATGAACATCACGAAATATCTATGAGAGGGACTAAAGCAGTAAAAGATAGGCATATCAACTACAACAAAGAGTCAAAACAGAAGTAAGATAATAAAATCAGATGCAATCAAATTTGGGTTAATTCACTTGAAATAAATTATATTCTTGTAAGAATATTTTTGTTTTTTATATTTTAATAAAAACTATGTTGAGTTTTAAACAATGTTTTCTTTTATCACTTCAACAAAATTTTATTTTGATGTTTTTATACATTTTGTTGTTATTACACAAAATGTTTTATCCACTTTGTTTGTATATATATTGATAATATTGTTGGTTGAGTTGGTATTATAAGTCAACTCGATACCAACTCAATAAAATGACAATACTATAATAACAAATTAGAATGCATTTAACATTCTTAAAGTAGTTTATTTACCTATTTAAATTTTCTTTTATATACAATTTAATCTTACGTTTTATTATTTATTTTGTATTATTTTGTATTATTACACATCTATGCGGGTTTAGTACCAATAAAGGCTCATATCCGAAATTATTTACGGAAATGGGCCGTTTTTAAAAATAATAATAGGTATGGACTGAAAACCCAAAAACGCACTAACGTGGATGCGTTTTCTGGGGATATCCCAGAAAAGCGCTTCCACATCAGCGCTTTTTTCCTTGTGCCAGGCAAAAGCACTCTAATGTGGAAGCACTTTTGGCCGTGTAATCCTCAGTGGGTTATTTGCTAATTAGGACATTTTTTTTTCCTTGTGTTACGTAAAAGCGCTCTGACATGGAAGTGTTTTTGGCCGTGTAATCCCCAATGGGTTATTTGTTAATTAGGGTCTAAGTTTAGGGTTTGGGGGTTTGATTAGGGTTTTGGAAAATTTAAACTAGGGTATTAGGTTTTTAATTGTTTAGGGTTTAATTTTTTTAATTGCTAAGTATTGTTCTGGAAAAAATAATTTTGACAATATGGGTTCCGAAAAAATAAATTTGATGTAATGTGTGCTGAAAAAATTATTTGCTGGGCCATTGTCAGCTATTATAAAAAATTATAAAAAATATTAATTAAATTATAAAAATTAAATAAAAAATTAAATAATATTAAAAAAATGAAATTAACCCTTACCATTTGCATTTGGTCGACGGAGATATGTTTATAATCGAGATGAATTAATTGTCGGGCCATTGCTAACACGATCAAATTTCTTAGAAATTATAAAAAATAATAATAATTTAGACAAAAATAAAAAAAATTATAGAGCTTTTTGAGAAATTTAAGGAGAAATTTGGAAGAATAATAAAATTTGGTGTGAAAAATGGGTTGGGGGTTTATACTTTTTTTTCTTGACTGTTAGAGGCCCAACGATCATTTTTAAATGGCCGTTGGAGGTGACAGTTGGGGAAAACACGGCCAAAAAGCGTCCTCGTCAGTGCTTTTTAGTAAAACACTTCCACGTCAACGTGCTTTTGCCTGTCACAAGGAAAAAAAAGTTGACGTGTAAGCGCTTTTTTGGGATATCCCCTGAAAATGCGTCCACGTTAGCGCGTTTTTAGGTTATCGGTCTATACTCGTTATTATTTTTGAAAACAACCCATTTTCGCAAATAATTTCAGAAATAGGTCTTTATTGATACTAAACCCCACCTATGCTCTAACTAGTTTCCACTAGGCTGCATAAGAAAAATCGAAAACCAACCCGAAACGAAATGTTTTGATGATTAATGAAATGCAAATTTAAAAACCATGATTATTTGAAACTGAAATTAATTCTATTTTTTATTTTATTTATAAATAATTTTAATTTTTCTAGTATAAAAATAAAATTTTATATTTAAAATAATGTTAATAATTTAAAAGTTCTTAAAAATTATTATATTTTACAAATATTGATGAAAAAGATTTTAAAATTTTGCTAAATAATATTTAATGCCATAAAACAAAAATTCATTTTCTCAATATAAGTCTAAAATCTAAAACAAAAAATTAATATGAAAAACCGATAACCAAATTATAATGAACAATGGCGGATCTTGGCATTCAATTTTGGGGGGCTAACTAAAATTTTTAAAAACTGAGGGTTTTGGTGAAGTTTTTTAAAAGTTTTGGTAGGTTTAATTAAATGTTTAAAAACATTTAGAGGCTTTATGAAAATTTACAAAATGAAAATTTGAAGTGCCTAATTGAATTTTTTTAAAACTTTTCAAAGGTTTTTAATAATAAATTTCAAAAATTTTGGAGGACCTATATAACAAGAACTTTTAAAAACTTTGGGGACCAAGGTCACCTTAGGCCCTAACGAGGATTCGTCTCTGATAATGGACGGTTAAAAAATCCCGAACCAATATCGACCCTAGTTTTCACACAACTAGTATATATAAAAAAAGAAAAAGCAAAACATGTGCACAGCTTAAACAAGGCAAACACCCACACAATCTATATTTCAGATAACCATAAAGACCAGTTTCTGCACACTGTTTCTATCAAACATCCCAATCATAAAGAGTTAAAGCTCAAACATCAGTTTTGCAAGAAACCAAAATAAATTCAAACGAGGAAGCAAGACAATAGAGAAGCACAACTCTGGTTCAGTTCTTGGTGTTATTCTCGAGTTCCTTCCTCAGTTGCAGTGAGAAGTCATCACTGACATCATCGTCATCCCATTCATCTTCCCACTGCTGTGTTACTTCCTTTCCTTCTTCCTTTCCTTCTTCCTTGTCATCCCACTCTGTTCGGATTGCAGTTTTATACTCTCAGATATGGTATCAAATACTAGAGAGAGAAAAAAGGAAAGTATAATATGAATTTATTTAGGGTTAAATCACTATTTGGGGGCATGAACTTGGTACCTATGCCCACATTGGGGCTTGAACTTTTTTTGGGTCCAAGTTAGGCTCTGGATTTAGTAATTGTTTCCATATTAGGGCTGAATTAAGCTGTTATTACCAGACTGGGGCTTCAACTTTTCTTTGTCCAAATTAGTTCCTGAACTTGACAATTGTTCTCATACTGGGGGCCTGAACTTGACAAAAAAAAGTTCAAGCCCCAATGTGGAAACAGTTGTCAAGTTCAAGGACTAACTTGAACCACAAAAAAGTTTAGGCCCCAATGTGAGAGTAGTTGCCAAATTTAGGTCCCAAAAAGTGATTTAACCCTATTAAAAAAGAACAAACAATAATATACTGGCATCATATCTTAATCCTTGGATAAGTCTAACCAAAGTATACGATGTTAATTAAAACTATATGTAAACTTAAGAAGCAGAAACAATACGGGTGCAACAAATACAGGTACAACATGACATGACAATGAAACTTTTTATACCATGATATACAACAAAAATGTTTAATCGATACTCTTCAAACAAGTATTAACATGCAAATTACTTTTTCAAGTTTTGAAATCAATTATGAATTTAAGAACTTGAACATTAAAAGTACATCAGGACCAAAAAGTGTGAACTCAAAAGCCCAAAGGACCCATCTCTCAAAATTATTCAACAAGAAAATTGCCATCTGTCTTCTTTCTCTCGCACTCCTAGTCTATGTAATATATTTAGGTTGATATTTTGCTTTTAATTATCACTCTTTATAACATTTAACTCTTCAAATCAGGACGGATTTCATCTCATGGAATATACTTATCAATAGCTAATTCTGAAATCAAGCTCATGGAGGACAAGACGGCTGTAAGGTGACATCTCAAATATGGTGAATTTGAAAAGACTGCCATAGTCATATAGATGATAATAGGCCATCCTAGCTTGAGGCATGGAGCTGCCGTCCGAAACTTATTAGTCTAAATTGTGGCACAAAAAAAGAGTCATTATAATTTACTCACTATAATTAAACACCGGTTTGTTGCTAGGATAGTTATCGAGATACAGATTAGCTACAAGAGTAGGCAATCAACTCGAGGCCTGCAAAGCGTTTCTAATAAATCAAGAATCGGTTCTATTTGTGAAGGATCAAGGCATGATTTTGCACAAGATTTCAAACCAGATTTTGCATAATATGGCCATCAAGGTCAAAATCAGGGAGATTAATTGCATTTACAAACAGTTCAACAGTAGATATTTGCCCCTTAGTAACCAGTAAATGAACTCAGGCAACTTATACGTCTCAGATACCTAAAGAAACAAACTCTATGAGACATATTAACACATGAACACCTTTGCAACGAAATCACAACCAGCAACCAGTCATCGATAACACTAGTTTCATATCATCACATTTTTCAAATGCACATTTGTAACAAAAGCAATGACCTAATGGATACCAACAAGTATTACTGCTCAAAAAAATTCCCAGAACAGCAAAAAATCTATAAAACGAACCCCTAAATATAAGTTTATAGCCCAACATTAACAAAAATAGAAAGAAAACAGAAAGATCAAACGGATCGACATCAATTTTTTCGTGATACCCAATTACTTAACAAATGCCTAAATTAAACCCTAGAATCACGGAAATTCCCTTAAAAAATAAATGATAAATAGAAATTACCTCCGTTGATTTCAAATTCTTCAAATTCATCGTCATCTTCAAACAAATCCATATTTATGTCTTCATTTTGAGGCTTTGGTTGTTCAGTCGCCATTTCTTCTTAGCTGAAATAAAATATAATAATGATAATCATAAACAGCAACTCTCGAAAGTACCGAAAATAGAGAATCGAAATAGAAGAACATTGAAGGCTGTAAATTAGAGATCTAAATTTGAAAAGAGATAAACAAAGAATACTTACTAACTTGCGAGTTAGGATTCTAAAGACCAGAGAGACTTTGAAGAAGAAATTTTCTGCCAAGGTTTTTAATCTGTTTCAATTAATTATTTTTAGTGCTACCCGCGTTTAATAGTTTGTCCGTTTAATAATAATTATTTTAAGATTAAAGAAAAACAATTATATTTTGAAAGAGATATAAAGGATTTCTTTTTTAAGTTTTTAGGTTTAATTACAATTTTCATTTCTCTATTTTACAAAATTGAAAATTTAGCTTAATTATTTTAATTTGTCAAAATTAATTTTGTATTTTTTTAAAATTGAAAAATTAATCCATTTGTTGGTAAATTGAACTAATAATTTTGTTAATTTATTGCATGTAAACACTATTGAGCTGTTGGTTTTTTGTTAATTTTATGCGTATAATTTATTGAATTGTTGATTTTCAAATTCAAAACTTAATATGCTCTTACAATACTATCATGTTTTCAATTTTCAATTTTCAATAGTGCAAGGAATACATAGAATCGGGAGTAGAGAACTTCACCTTTTGGATACATTAAAGTTAACACAGATGAGGCAAAGAATCTGAGCTTGAGGTTGGCTTTAACAGTAGTAACGATGAGAGATGGTCACGGCACTTGACTCGGTAGAGTTGAGAGAAAACATTGAAAAATGCAATGTTACGCAAGTTGAACATTGGAATATATGATAATCTCATATTGACTTGAAATGCAAAGAGGAAGAAAATTGTAATTGAAACAAATTGTGTTCTAATTGTTGGGGCCATTATGGATATATCATGTGTAGTTTCATATAGGTATTTATTTGGTCTTACGAATTCAAATTGTGTAGATGAGATTGGCATGTGATCATACAACAAATTCCAAGGAAGGCTAATTTGTCATGCATGAATTCGCTAGTTCAATGAAGAATCTTCTTTATAGTCCTAAAGTGTTCTAGAAAATTCCAAATCTATTGATGGAACAATTATATATAAATGCTAAGCATGCGATTACTTGTGCTGCAAATAATCTGTAATTAATTTACTTTTTTCTACCAAAAGAAAACGTTAAAGAATTAATTTTTAATTTTTTAGAGAGATGAATTTTAAATTTAGAGCAATTATTTATTAAAATTAAATGCTTTAAATGCTTTTAGATATACCCAAGGCTGAAAATTTATTAAAAGAAGAACAATGTGTGAAAGGAGGGTAAATTTCAAGTATATATAAAATTATTTTTAACTTTCATGTTTGTATTTATATGATTATTTCTATTCTCAAATAGTCATTGTAAATATGCTTATTTTTGTTCATTTACCTGTTATGAAATAGATTAACTATTTATTAATTAGTTAATTAACTAATTATTTGAAAATCTTTAAGTAAATAAAAAAGAAATAAGGAATTAAGAAAAGATACCTAACTAACAAAGAAAGAAATTTCATTCAAGTCTCTTGACACACAAAATCTTAATTATTTTGTGAGAAAATAAAATAAAATAAAATAAAGAACACACAGATTTTTACGTGAAAACCCTTTCGGGAAAAAACCACGGGTAGAGGAGAAAAAAATTCACTATGTCGACTTCGAATAATAAACCTCATCATACGAGGTCAAAGAATCATAAACCTCATCAACTGTGAGAGACTCGAGACTATATAAAATTGTGTCTCTAAAGGTTAAATAAGACGGGAGCAACGAACAAAGTAGAATCAACCCTAGATCTTCCTTATCATACTGAACCTCCATGGCCTCCAAGTTTGAGAGAATTTATTTAAACACTGTTAAGTGTTCGTGTACAGACGCACCTTCCTCCAAACGATGACCATAAAGACGCTGCTTCATATGCAACTTGTTTGTTAGAGTTTTCGACAAGCATATTTGTTCTAGCCTCTTCCACAATGCAGTGGCGATTTTCTCTTTCATCACATCCTGTAAAATTTTATTGGACAAATGTAGATGTAATTGTGTTAACACCTTTCAACCCTTACGCTTCTTCTCTTCATCTGTTAATGTCGAAGACATCTTATCTATCTCTAGCAGAGCATCCTCCAGATCTATCTGCACAAGGACTGCTTGAATCTTAATCTGCCACAACGCAAATCTGGTGTTGCGATCCAACAGCAGAATTTCATACTTTAAAGACGCCATTACCGTGATCAAGATGAGCAACTTGGAAGCTCTGATACAAATTTGTGAAAAATAAAATAAAATAAAATAAAATAAAATAAAAAACACACAGATTTTTATGTGGAAACCCTTTTAGAAAAAAAAATCACGGACAAAGGAGAAGAAAATTCACTATGTCGAATTCGAATAATTACTAGAGGAATAGACTATGTCTATTTATAGGCTTCTAAAGCCACATTCTAGTAAGAATAAAATACATTATTCTAATAAAATATAAAATAGATGGAGTTTAATAAGATTTAAAAACTTTATTCTAAAATAATATAAAAGAAGTGTAATTTTATATGAATTTTATTTTATTTTATTTTACCACAATATTATTTATTTAAATAAATATTCGGTCATTTAATTCTAACATATTTAATTTTATTTGATAGAAAAGAATTATGATAAAAATAATTCAATTCAGAGTAAAAGTAAAGTATATGATTGTGCAGCCATTAGCTCCTACAAAAACTGAGCTAATGTCTCGAAATTCAAATCTTAATTAAGTATATATATATATTTACATGCAGCAAATAAATTTTACTATACTACCAAACATGAACTGATTGTTCATTCGTACATGCTTGACACCCTTGTCCAGACGAGCTTGTTTCATGGAATTTATGAAGCATCTTTACCAACGACCGAGCCTTTTTACTTGCCAGAGCCGTACCGTCCGTCGTAACCGAGTACAACGAGCTCATCACCGAAGTATCCTTAGCCAATACGGCAACGGCCTCGTCACCGCCATTATTGCAACAAGACAAGAAGATTGAAACACAATGCTCTTTCCCCGCTTGAGATGTTGTAGATTGCAAGATCCGGGTTATTAAAGGAAACGAGGAGGCCTGGAGGATCGCTAACGTTCCGTCGAGACACTCGACTAACGTTGCCAAAAGCGCTAACGAATCCACAATGAGCTCGTCTTTATTCGAAGACGCTATAATATGGAGGAGCAACGGGATAGTACCAGCATCAATGACCCTTTGACGGTTCCCATGGTATAAAGCGAGACCAAATAGTGCTACCACTCCATTTTTTTTCCCACATGGGGTACCTTCTTTAATAAGATCAACAAGTGCAGGGATTGTTTCATCAATTTCACCGATTAATCTTCTATATCCCTTCACTGAAGAAAGATAAAATATAGTCGCAGCAGCTATTTGTTTTGCTTCTAAACTTATTCCCCTTTTAAGAACAGCAACAATTGATCTCAATCCACCATTTTCAACCACTATTTTCTTCCCATTTGCATGCTTTGAAAGCTTCAAAAGAGCTGCAATTGCATTCTCTTGTATAGACTTATTAAAAGAATACAACAAGTTCAAAAGTGGTGGGATTGTTCCAGCTTCAATCAGACAAGACCTGTTAAAAATATTTGCTTTTGCAAGCAAACGAATCTCGTAAGCTGCCTTGTTTTTTTGCTCACTCGTTCCAAAAACCAGGTTCCTCACTACTATCCTCGACAGAAACTTCATTGCCTCGGCGGCTGCCGGACTTCCAGGAAGGATCGTCCTCGTTATGTCCCGAGATTTCTTCCCTGTTTTGGCTAGAGACAACCCATTGTCGGCACAGAATTGATGGATCAGCTTACGGAGATTTGTGTTTGGAACCAATTCAGTATTGGTTAGTTTCTCCCCTGTTTTGGGACAAATTGTATGCCCTGCTTTTAACCATTTTTGTATTGAAGACCGATCATACGTTTGTCCTGTTGAGACCGTGACAGGATCGATCATTAATTCTAATGATATCGGACAACGAAAATCTTCAGGATTTAAACAACTGAGAACCTCCATATTACATCGTACGTCAGTTTGGTCGGCGTTTTGGTAATCTAATGTATCGAAAATCCTTACCCGACAGTAACACATGAAACCCAGCAAACTACTTAGAAACGGCACTTCCCTGTCTTCACTTTCAACACATTGTTCTTCCAAGAACTTGATTTCCTTATTGCAATCGCTCCATGTTTTGATCTCGAGATAATCAAGAACCCATTTCAGGACTTGAAATTCTGGTTCTATTCCTTTCTCGAACCGGTCCAAAACCGAAAGAACTCGTCTCATAGCTCGTTCATCGTTGGGGTCGATTTCGATTCTCGCCTTCCGTGCTTGTTTCGCTACCAACTCCACCAATTCCTTCACTTCGCCGCAAATATCCATCGAATTCAACGGCAAAATGTCTAAGGCGGTGGCCACAGTTCTAATAAGCACGCGGAATTGAGTGACGACCATCTCTGACTTCATTAAAATCCATAGCCTTGCTCCTTCTCGTGAACAATCCTCCAATAAGAACCGGATTTTTTGGAAAGTAAGATGGAGCTCGGAGAAACAAAGAACGGCCGTCTCGGGAAGAATTAAACCCCGATCGTGAATCTCCTCGAAAAACACAAGTAAAATCCCGATTTTTCGAATTGCCTCCCGGGAATTTCTTCTTTGGCTAGCGAAGAATTTCGATTGGTAATTACCGATATTTTGAGAAAGAACTATTAAGGAACCGAGAAGGGTCGCCGGAGATACTGCTTCGCAAGGATGAACTGCCGGAAAAGAAAAAATCCGGCGATCAACTTCACTGAATTTCTTTTGTATCATTTGCGTAAAAATTTAAAACAACAGAGTACTCTGCTCCTTACGTGCATATAAAATCCAAAAGCTTTTTTTGTTTGGTTAAGCTGAGTGAGGAGTTTCAGTTAAATCCAATGGAAATATAACGAGAATATCTTGGAGGACACGTGGCCGAATATGGTGCATTACATGGCTGCATACTGCTTACGAGTTGACTGTGAAACGACAGGTTGGGTTCGATTTGGAGTCCACGTATTTAAGACACGTGTTTGGGACACGTGGAGCTTTGAGGATGGACAAGTGATTGCTTCTCCGAAACTGCTAAAAAGTAGAGTACTAACTCCAGAAAATAAATTCACTTTGAAAACTAAAAGGGTTAATGTCACAAAACACACTCAAACTATCTGCTAGATTTTAAATTCATCACCTAACTTTAATTTTTTATAATTGAATCCTGAAAATATTGATATTGTATCAATCAAGTCCTTATTTGAGCCTAGTGTTAAATGTTGGTTTTAAATCTAGCATAAAGCATATTTAAAACATATAGATCAAATCAAGGGTGCAACCTAGGGGCCTTGGCCCCCTTGGTTAATTGAAAAATTTTCCCTTGATCCCTCTCAAACACTAAATTATTTTATTTAATCCCTTTAGTTCTTAATTGAAATTATTTTTTTTGTTTTTGGCCCCTCCAAAAAAATGCAATCTAATCCTTTCTAACTATGTCTTAAATTTTTTAGCTTTTGCCCTCAAAAAATTTATAATTTCATCCCAACCCTCCTAAGTAATTTTTTTTTATTTCACCCTTAGTTAAATTATAAACACGTGTATATCTATCATATGAATAGCTTGGATTCAATATGTTAAATAACGTCATTAAAATTTAAGAGGATTATTTCTCTTCTTTTTTAGCAAGTCAATTCTAAATTGTCGATACAATAGGTACAAATGTATTTTTAATTTAATCCATATATTTGAAATATGTTTAATGCCATATTTGAGCTTCAAACTGATGACATTCTGATACTTTAAAGATTCAATAATGTTTTAAAATTTAAGAACTAATTTAGAATATAGGCCATAGTTTGATGACATAAAGTGGAATAAACCTAAAATTGACCGATTCATTAGATTTTCGGATCGTATTTAAAACTGGGTCAGCTATCTGCCCAATGACATTTTGTGGGGCCCTCAAGTTGCCGACCGAAGACAGCTAGCCAATGAAAATAAGGCGCATGTTACCCTAGAAACCGGGTATGTCAGAATATTCAAAACAAAAGGCTTTACGAGCGTGTAGTTGCCGCTGAATGAAGGAAAGTTAATAATTAATATAAGATTTTATAATAACATAAAAATCATGATTAGCATAAGACAAAAAGCAGAACAATGTAAAATAATATTGTTTCAATAAGCTTTAAACTATATGTCAATCTCAATAGTGTGTAAAACCAAAATCCATAATCACAAAATGTACCTTCCATTTTCAGACAGATCGGTCAACTGTTATAGTATATGGATAAATAATGGATTAATGTAATAGCAGTATGTTTCATACAGCTATACATGAAAGTAAAATGTCCATTTGTCGGTAGTTAAACGTAAATATGCGCTCTGTGCAGTAACAAATAGGGTTAATTATTTATTGGGATAAATATTAATTTTATATATAAATTTTGATTTAATGTGTAATTTGATATATGAATATTTTGATTTAGTATAATTATTTAGGTGAAATTTTGATATTAATTAAATTGTACACATTTAAAGAAACAAGTATATATATTTATTTTTATATTGAATTAATATAATTATTTGTGTATATAATCATCAACGGAAAATAGTATTAATTAAATAATATTGTTAATGATTTGTGAAAATTAAATTTCATATATAGTTGTGTATTCATCCTTATATTATTTGGTATCTATGTTTAGCTTCAATGTTTAATTTAATATCTAAAGTTTTTTATCTAAACTTGGTATTTGATTTTGGCTTTAATATTCACTTTGCTATCTAAACTTTTTAATGTGATGCTTAAGTGTTTTTGTACCTATGCTTATTATAAAGTACACATGTCAAATATTTATTAGGTTACAAGAAACCGTTTGGTCCGATACCAAATTGAACATTAAGGTCAAATTTAATTATCAATTTAGGGCAAAAACTTAACTAACAATTTGAACATTAAAACCAAACCCAAATATCAAAATATTATATTAACTTTAAAGAAATATGATATGTACAATAGATATGGAAAGTGATAATAAAATTTATTTGAAAAAAGCATATTGAATTTGTAAACAGATAGTAACAAATTAAAATCTAATTAAGCTAACAAATATTATTTTTAAAATTTAGTTTTACTAAATTTTAAATAATATTATGTACTTTTCTCTAATTAAAATTTTAATATCGATAATTATTGAATTTAGAAAATTACATGTAGAATTTGACTCAAATCAAGTTAAATTTACGTGGCACTTCCCACCACAGAATTTACGGTCCCTTCCCAATTATATAATGACATTTGAACAATTTTTTTCATGTCATTGACACATAATTTTGGTATTTTTTTAGCCTGGAATCAGAACCTAGAATCTTGTATCCTTAACCCTAAATATCGAACTCTAAATACTAAATCTTAAACCCCAAACACTAAGCATCGAATCCCGAACCATGAACATGAATCTTAAACTCGAAACTATAAGCCCTAAGCTTTAAGCCTAAAATTTCATAGGTTAGGGTTTAGAATTCGAGTTTAAAATTAAAAAAAATTATTAAAATTATGTATCAATGACATAAAAAATTTATTAAAATATTATTAAATAATTAAAAGAGGTCTGAATAATATAGTGGGAAGGATCTATAAAATAATTTTTCTCTTTGACTTGACTTGATATGGTAATTCGGGGTTTATTGATAAATTTTTGGATAAAATTTAGAATTTAAGCTAAGTAAAAGTGAAATGAATGGTAGGTATTTCAAAAAGGTAATGATATCGCAAACATGACGTAATGAAAATGAAATAAGATAAAAGTATATAATTTACATTACGTGCATGTTTTAAAATTATTAGTGGTATTAAAATATGGTGGGTTATGATATTTTCTCCAATAACTCTTCTACAAGTTTCCAATTTTGGGGACGACAAAACCATGAAAATAAAGAATATCATTATCAAAGTCCAATAGCAGTGTGAACTTGTACTAATAATTGAACCATATCTGAATTATAAAAAATATATTTAAAAAATGTCAGTTGAGAAGTCCTTATCCCATGCACATATTCATGTTATATCAGATTTTTTTCTCTCTTTTTTTCCTTCTTTTTTGACCAATGGTATATTAGAATCAGATAGCAATCCTGCAAAGCAACAGCTTAGAATATTCTTATTTAATTTTTAAATATATATATATATATATTTTTTTGGCCAAAATATAAGTTGATTAAAAACTAAGTGGTGGAAGGGAATTTAATTAAGCAAGTCAGGCATAAACGTGGACCAATCATCTACTGACTAATATCACGCGTATATTATGTCTTTATCTCATTGATTTACGTTTAATTAATCGTTAAAACAAAAACTCAATTAATTAATAAGATATTATTAGGTTAATTAGAATTTTGCATGAAAAATCGTTGAGGGATGGGACCTTTGGGGGTTGAGTCAGGAGCGAACGTGTCAAAACCTAACAAGCATTAACCTTTCTATTTGTTTGAATTACGTAGAGATAATATTTATATTTTTTAATTTAAATTTTATTATTTTCAGTTAAATTTAACCTTTAATCTTTTAAAAAGAGTTTAATTGTTTTTAAATAGAAATACCAACTAAAATAAATTATTAAATTATTATTTATTTTAAAATTGTAACTCGCATAACAATTTATATATTTTTATGTATTTTTTAATTTTTTATTTTTAAATATTTTTATAAGTTTTAGATTATTTATTGATTGACAAATAAGATAAATGGTATTATGTCATAATTGAGTGTATATATATTGAATGCCTCGAAAGTTGTTATGCTAGCATCGTTTTCATTAAAAAATCTGATTTGATGTTTTTTTAAAAAGTTAATGGTCCTGCAAAAAGAATAAGAGTGAAATTGATAAAAAAAAATATAAATATTAAGTGTTAAATATGGTAGGATGTAATTATGAATTCTATAGTTTCCTTCGTGCCAATTCATTGAGATCATTGATTGACTATGGGGCGTTTAGATTTGTCAAAAAGAAAAAGATTTTAAGAATATCTATGATCAAACAATATATATGTATATATTGAATATTTATTTGAATAGTATAACCGTATAAGTGACGAATGCTCATTTTCTATTAAATATATTTACAAAATTTAAGGGCTTTAGATATTTAATACACAATACATGAATGTACATTATAACAGTCATGTACATTCATAGTTCATGAGTGTTTGAATTAATTAATAATTATATTATTTCATTATTGGTGCATTAGTTCATTTAATCGAATTGGATCTCATGAGCTCATAGCTCAAAATACAAAACAAAGCTTATAATTTAGGTTATCTTTTTCTTTTTTGGCCATGGAAACGATTTCTCATTCCCATACAATTGATTTTAAACATGTTAATATTTCATGTTGAATTACACATATTAGAGTGCAAAATTCAATAATATTTTAACCATAAAATAAATATATCATATATTTAATTTAAGCTTGCTGTGAGTTCCTTGGTGATTCCTCTAGTGATCTGGAAATTATCTCAAAGGGATTGTTTACCTTTGTTTGAGAAGGTTAAAGTGAGAATTTTTAACTGGTCTGCTAAGTACTCGAGTTATGCTAGCAGAATTCAACTTAATTAATATTGTTTTTAATATTCAGAATTACTGGTGTAAACACTTTCTCTTGCCTAAATCTGTCCTTAATTATATTCCAGATCCTTTTGGAAGGCGCAAGATGTTGCTGCTATTGGAGCTAAGATTAATTGGAGTCATATTTGCTCTCTTAAAGCTAAAGGGGGTCTAGTTATGAGGGATTTGGAATACTGGAACAAAGCTTATTAGAAACATTTCTACTGGAGAGGGTTCTATTTGGATTGCTTGGTTGCAAGCATATCTTCTGAGAGGTTGTAAAATTTGGCAAGTTTCTCCATGTAGCAATGCGAATTGGAGTTAGAGGAAACTTTGGAAGCTGTCAACTTGCAGATTTTTAATGGCAGAATACTCTTTCAGTCACTAAAATCTGGTTTGAAATTAGAGTGCAAAAGGCAAGAGTGGTCTAGCATAGATTAATTTGGTCTCGTATGCATATCCCTAAACACTCTTTAGTTACTTGGATGACTATTTTGAATAGTCTTCCAACTAAAGACAAGCTTATCAATAGGGGTCAAAAGGTTGATGCTAAATGTATTCTTTGTTGCAGGGGCCATCTCTTTTTTGACAATGTGTTTTCTAAGAAAGTTTGGTGCGAAGTGCTCAGATTATGCAAGATTGACAAGAGTTATTTTAAATTGGCAGCAAGATTTGTTTTGGGCATATATCAAACTGAAGGATAAATCTCTTATCACTTTGATTTGGAGGGAGAGCAACAAGAGGTATTGAGGGGCAATAAAGATACTGTACATACGCAGCTTTGTTTTGATTGGGGTATATTGGACAATTGTATAGGGCATATGTTGATTAATCATTTGGTTTTTGGATAATAAAATTCAACATTTATCCCCCCAAAAAAATCAAACCCAATGTTTTTTAGTGATTAGGAAATAGAATAATATAAAAGTATGTATGTCTGATTGTAAAAGGCCTTATCCCTAAGATTTTTGGAAAACCTTGTAAAATTGAGAATGTACCAACTTGGCATCAGCATAAATGGTGGAACGATGTCGTTTGAGCTCAGCCCATCGTTTGGTTCATTTGATTTGAGACGTTTTTTGTGAGTCATGAGAACCGGAAATGGCAGATGATAATGGTAGTAAAAATGCTTCCTCTTGAACTTGGGTTTGCTACAATTGGGCTGATGGACAAGGGCAGCAGCCAGTGGCTTTGGCCCAACTCTATGAAATTATAAAATTACACTTTAATTTTCTCAAAAAAGTTATTGTTTATTTTTGGTAAGTTTAGTAGTGGCTAAGGTCATGGCTTTGCAAGGAGGTTGATTTTTTAATCTAATTGCCTCACTCTTATTTCTCGCATCTTGATTTCTCTAGAAATTCAGAAACTTGAGTTGTTCACATTATCATTTTTATTTTCGTTTTAAAGATTATTTTCTTTTAAAATTTATTATTATCATCATTTTTAACCACCTTCTCTTCAAAATTTAAATTTAAATTTTTCCTTCAACTCATTAGATATTTGATTTGTTCTTGTTCTCCTTTATTCATCAACTTGCCAATTGAATCACAAAATCCAATTATCAATATATTAATATAAATCTATAATAATATAAAAGCACGAAATTAGAAAGTTTTTAAACGGCTAAGAATACTTTTTATTTTTTTATATTGCTAAATTCATATTTAAAATTAATTCTAATATTTCGTAGAATTATTAGTTAAAGAAAGTTGAAATAAATGAATATATGTAAAAAATATAATTAATAGAAAATGTGATAATTACATATTTAAAAATAATTAAAATATAAAATATAATTATTAATTAAAAATTTATGCTAATTTTAAAATAGAGTTATTATTTAAATAGAACTCTAAAAATAAAATAGGTGAAAAATGGTTGAGGTAATTATAATTATAATTTTTTACCATTATTTGAATAAATTCTAAGTATATTAATTATAACTTATATTGTAGGTTGAATAGGTTAAAATGCTTTAATTATTATTTAAATAATTTTATTATAATATTTGAATTGATAAATTAATATATTTTAATTATATTTAATAATTTAAATAAAAATATTATTTTATATTAATTACTGCAATTAAAAGTACAAAATTTAAAAATTAATTAAATATTAAACGCATAAAATTATATGCAATGTATATGATATTATAAAGTAATCATATAAAACGGATGTAATTGATTCTCTATATGCTTTTCACAAATAAGACAAGAAAAATTCTATTTATTCTGTGCTTGAATTTGACATTTATAACTATACTACCAAGCATGGGTTACAATTTTTTTTTGAATTATAGGAGAATTATAAAGTCTTAACAATAACGTAATTAACGCGATTCAAACTTAAATCGTACTTGAGACGGTAAACACCTTGACTATTAAGTCAACACGGGATTCGTTAAAAGTTATTTTTAAGTAGTTAGTTTTTTTATACAATTTTGTTTTTATTACTATTTAATTATTAAAGATATAATTATTTAAATATGTTGTATCGAAAATATTATTTAACTGTATGAAAAAATTAAAAATTGTATTACTTATAGTAAATACATACTCCAACTTAATTTATGCTTCCAGCTTCATGGCTTTGATTAGATTTTTTTTCTAATTAATTTGGACAGCAACTTAATTAAGGTGTCGTTTTATTGATTTTTAATTATTATTTATCTTTTGTTTCTAATTATATTTTATCTAAAAACACACCAACCGAATGGAAACAAGCTAACAGACAGGATAATTATTAAAGTGAAATGAAAAGAAAAAGAAACAATGAACAAAATGAAAAACATTGGGACCCAAGCCATTGACATGACATTGCACCAAAAAATATACCAACAAGACATCAACGAAAACCTCTCAGCAACGAAAGACAGACAAGTATACTGTTGATCCCATAAAAAGACTTAACATGTTGTCTTCCCTTCCATTCCAACAATTACAAACAGTGTTTTCCGTAACTTTATTGCAAAAGTTGTTTTTTATTTAAAAAAAAAAAAAACATGAGGGAAGGATCAAAGGTTGAGACAATCTGAAAAACATAAAAATTACAACCATGCTGGATTCTTCAAAGGAGTAACAACTGCCTTTACCTGCAAATAATTATGAAGACTGTAGATCCCTTTCTCCCTACCAATGCCACTCATTTTGTACCCACCAAATGGAATTGCGGCATCAAACACATCAAAACAGTTAACCCAAACTGTCCCGGCCCTTAACGCTCGAGTCAAAGTATTCGCTGTCTCTACACTCTTGGTGAAAACTCCAGCTGCTAAACCGTAACGGGTGTTGTTCGCCCTTCGAATTACTTCATCAATATCCCTGGCATCCAATTCCTATAAGTTTTTGAACTGGACTTATTTATTTTGTTGAGGTAATTAGATTCGAGTTTTTTCAACTTACTTGAACTTTAGGATAGATTGTACTGGACCGAAGATTTCGTCTTTTGCTATCAGCATATCATCCTAAATTGATAAGAGTGTGAGAATGATGTTAGGGAATATGTTGATAACTTGTTACACAAGTAACTGTTGTAGAGGAATGAAGGCTATTACCATAACGTTTGAGAAAACGGTTGGTTGGACAAAGTATCCTTTCGTTCCAAGTCTGTCACCTCCGCATTCAAGGGTTGCGTTGCTTTCGATGCCTGCTCTTATGTATCTTAAAACTTTCTCAAACTGCTCCGTGTCAATCTGAGATTTTTATGAGATGAATAGAGATGTCAGCTTAAGTGGTTCGTGTGTTTCGGGTAGGGTGATGAAACATGCATAATAACATCAGCTTGCAAGTATGTATACCTGAGGACCTTGCTCGACACCCTTCCTGAAAGGATCACCAACAACACGCTTCAATGCACGTGCCTTTGCTTTCTCTATGAATTCATCGTAAACACGTTCGTGAACAAAAGTGCGAGACCCGGCACAGCAACATTGCCCCTGAAGATAGAAAGCATTAGATAAGTCTAAGACGTGTTGAAACATCCTAAATTTCGAAGAAACTCATGAAAGAAACCTGATTAAAGAACAAAGCAAAATGAGCAAGCTCCACGGCTTTGTCAACGTCAGCATCTTCGCATATTATGAAAGGCGATTTCCCTCCAAGTTCTAACGTCACCGGCTTAAGATTGCTTTTTGCGGCTAATTCAAGTACAATCTTACCGGTATCGGTTGATCCCGTGAATGCAACCTGCAAACAAAGTTCTAATGGCATTATCCATCTGTACTTCAAAGTACATACACAAGGCTTATAGTGCACAGGAAAAAAATTATACATATTTAACAGGAACAGTCAACTGATTTCAACTATATGAGACATCATTATGTACCTAGCCATTTACGTTCCCCTACGAATTCGAAGGTTATATGTTAGATTATAGGCTGTAATATCACCGAAGAATTTTGATACCTTGTCAACATCCATGTGGCTGGCAAGAGCAGCACCAGCTGTCGGACCATAGCCCGAAACTACATTCAGAACACCTGGAGGGAGACCAGCCTGCCATAAAGAATATAAGGAAGATTTATATCAAAATACATTCAACATCCTTTACATGTAACAGGAAGCCATTGCATGGTACAAATGGTTTTGGTCCGTCTTGGATTCGTATGTTCATTTGCATAATAGACCTCTCCAAGCTTACCTCATGGAACAGCTTAGCCACATAGAGAGCAGTCAAAGGAGTTTGCTCAGCAGTCTTCAAAACTATGGTATTTCCACAAGCCAATGCAGGCCCAACCTTCCAAGCAAACATAAGAAGAGGAAAGTTCCATGGAATTATCTGTCCTGCAACACCTATCGGCTCGTGCAATATCTGAACATGATGAGGTCCATCAGCCGGAACCGTTAGCCCATGGATCTTATCCGCCCAACCTGCATGATTTGCAACAAAATGTAAACATGTGCAACACAAACAAAAGTAAAAATCCATTTCGTAGTAACGAACCAACCAGCATAGTAGTGAAAAAGACGTATGAACATCGGCAATTCAGATTTCGCAGCCTGCTCGTGTGGCTTTCCGTTGTTCCATGTCTCTAATGCTGCAAGTTCCTCGCTATGTTTCTCGACCAAATCAGCAAACCGCAACATTATCCGTGACCGTTCCTGAAAACAAACACATTAAACAAAACAGAAATGATAAATCTTTTTCACATTGTTAAAGCCAACCCCAAATCGAAAATCCTTACATAGGGAGTCATTTTCGGCCACGGTCCCTCATCGAATGCCTTGCGAGCGGCGGCAACCGCTCGGTCAATATCCTCGGCATCACCTTCAGCAACATTGGCAATCACATCCCCTGTACGAGGGTCATAAGTTGGAAATGTTTTCCCTGTTTCAATGCATCAATAAAACATCAGCTTAATTGCATAAAAAAAAATAAAAGTATCATGGAGCCAATCATGCCCTCTACTCAAAGGCAAATCCATCCTATTGTTAAAAAATTTCATCTATTTATGTGATTAAAAATTAATATAAATTTCATCTATTTATGTGATTAAAAATTAATATAATGTATCAGATACACAGTTTTGTTAATTCGTCACCCACATCAATTTTTATATATTCAAATAATGAAATTTTTAACCGAAACACTACTCTAATTTTTTATTTAAGATATAAGATAAAGGGAGTAATTTACCAGATGCGGCATCTACAAATTTCCCATCAATTAAATTCTGAGTGTAAGCTATTTGAACCGGTGGAACAATCAGATCCTCAAGAGCTGCAGCTGTGCTGAACCTTTTCCCAATTCCATTTCTGCCACTGTTTTTCCCTGAATTTATTGTTTTTAGATGCAAAATCACAGATTTTGTGAGTATAAAAAAAGGGAAATTAATTGAAAAAACTGTGAATCTGTGACTGTTCCAATACAGTTGGAAAAAATTTTGAGTAAATTGTTGCAATGCATTTATTGCTAAAGTGAAAAGCTATGTTAAAAGTGATTGCATTTAACACTGGTTTTTTTTTTTTTTGCTGTAAATAGCATGACAAAAAACTAAACTTTAGATGGTAAGAAAACTGATCAGAAATTTTCACCCAAAAAAAAAAACTGATCAGAAATAAAAATATATGAAAACAGTCAAACAAAATCTTCAAAGCACAAAGCTTGAACCTTTCGAAAAAGAACAAAAACCAACATTTTCCTTTATTTTCTTTCAGTTTCTCAGCAACCAAACAGAAAACTACTATGTTAAATCAAAAACCAAGAGAAAAGGGATGGTTGGGCACCTAGAGATGAAAACAAAGTAGAAACAGATGAAGATGAAACAGAGAGTGAACGAGTAAGTAATGAAGAGATTCTACGAGCTGCCATGGCTACGCAGAGGATAATCTAAAAAAAACACTTGTTTTTCTCCAGACAAAAACTTCAAAGTTTCTTATATTTGCTTTTCAAAGAAAAAAATAAAGAAACAGACGAAACGCCTCTTTCTATACTGAAACGGTTATAAAGACTATTTTGGAGTGTCACCAAAACTTGGATTTGAAGTGTCCACAAGAGAAAAAAATCCCTTTTTAAGCTAGAAATCTTTATGGAAATGAATTACTAGTGGTTTTTTCTTTCTTCCCTTTCCTTTGTTTATTAAAGAAGTTGATGATATGACGTTGATTGACGAACCTTCACAATGAAAAAGGAGGACAAAATCATCGGTGAACATAAGAGTAACATCGAGTGAATTGCACTATCAGTTGAATTTTCTTTCTTTCACTTAAAAATTGATTAAATTAAGAGAACTTTTTTATTAAAAATGTCATTTAATTTTATGGTTAAAACTTGTTAAAATTACATAGTTATACGTGGTATATCATTCCGCATTATTTGGTTATTCTATTATATATATATTTTAATTATAAAATAAATAAAATCAATTTTATACACTAATATAATAATATGGCATGTCATACACTATTATCTTATTATTTTATTATACACCTATTATCTTATTATTTTATTATACATGCTAATTTTTAATTATATAAATTAATGAAAATATTTAATCTATCTTGCAATATTTAATTTATTTATTTTTAATAGAAGGGTTGTATTGTACTTTTAACCAGCAAAAGAGATAGGATTCATAGGATAAACCAAAATATTCTTTTGGGGTTTTCTTTATCGCGAATTATTAGGTGAAAATAATATAAAAATATGGGTAGAGGAGTGGAGCTGACACCACAATGATAATTTTTGTCAACCGTTGCGATTGGATTTTATTGCCTTTCCCTTTCCGTCCTTTTCTGCGTCAAGGTGATTTCCAAGATCTCTTATTTTGCATTTTTTATTATATCTTAAATCATGATAATTTAATTTATAAATTTTATAATATTCTAATTATAATTATCCAACCGCCAATATTATTTTCATTTCATCCATCATTTCAATCATTCGTTTTTCACTTTACTATTTTGCTACTTTACTGTCTTCGTTTAGGTTTGAGCATTAATTAAATTAAATTAAAACCTCTTTTTCGAACTGATTTTTTATTAAATTAAAGTGTTACGTCAAATTATGATTATACTCTTTATTAGGGGCGTATTTAGGGCTGGTAAGTTCCAGTTCCCTAAAATAATTTTTTATTTAATTTTTTTAAATTTTAAATTAATAAAATAAAATTATATTTTAACTCCTTAAAATAATAAAATTTGAGATTATTTTTAAAAATTAAAATATATAAATTATTAAAATGGTAATATTATATTTTTACTATTATAAAATTACAATTTAATTTAGACCCTCTTCAAAAACTTTTCTAACTTCGTGTTCTGCTTTTTATTATATTTAAATTCAAGATCTAGTAATTAAAATCTATATTTTAATTTAACAAAATTTAAATTTTATACATAAAATTATTAAACTAATAATTGATACCTTTAATTAATCTGATTAAAATATTGAAGCTAAATTGTTCGTAAAAATATCTATTCCTTCTTATTACTTTGAAATCTATATTGTGTTGGAGATGTGTTTATAAAATAAATTCTAAGTTAATAATTAATTGAAGCGTTGAATATCATTGTAAAATAGTAGATTTAAAATTATCAAATAAAATAATTATATTCCATCTTTAATTTTTACTAACATATCAAATAATTTTATATTACAAATTCAGTAATAAAAATTAGAATTTAACTTTTAATTTATCAAACACACTTTTATCATCATTTATGATGTTAATATGTAGGATGAGATTATATTAAAGTATAAAGAATAATTAAACTAAAGGGACCAAAAAATCATTTCTTATAATGTAAAAAGAAAGATAAAATGGACAATTGTCAACATATATATGTAGTTATTGTTGCATGGATTCTCTTTGCGACACGTTTTCTTTTGTAAATAATTATTTTAGGTTTGGATTTCTATGGTCCACAAAAACGAATCACATGCAAACACTAAAGCATCTTTATTATTGTTGTTATTATTTGTTTGGCCAAAATAACATTAAGTTGAAGTAAGAATATAGTGTGCATTATTGGCTCCTCCACTGAAGTATCCCAGCCACAACTCCAATTTATTTATCAATTTTATATTATTTTTTAAAATCAAGTTTAATGTTAATAATAATAATACCAATAAAAGTAAAATAAAATGTAAGATTTATTTCACCTTAAAAATTTTCCTACTAATTGTAACAAAATATCCTAATAATTAAATATAGAATAAAAACATAATGCACTTTTCAAAGTCAACAATATGTATCAATTGCTTACAGTAAAAGCATAAAGTCTGCATTTGGTTGCCCATTCTACAAAACCACTGTTTATCGAAAAGAAAGTAATGAACCGTGATAAAATATTAAAAGTCTTTTTTATTGAATTGGAAATTACGAATAAAGTGATAGTGACATGTATGTAACTAAAATTTTAATAAATAAAATAAAGATATTAATATTTTCTAAAATATTTTATTTAAAAATTATAAAATTTATTTTTAGATAAGTGTGATTAATGTTTAATTTAAAATTTCAATTTAATCAACTTTTTCTACCATTATATATAAGAATTGAAATGGCGAACTTATATGGTATACATCCACCTAATTGAACTGATTTAATATTTAATATTGGCTGATTTCTACGATTTAAATAAATATGTTATAAACATATAATATCAGCATAAAATTCAAGCAGACTTACATATTTATCTAATTTTTTTACCATCAATATTTTAATAAATCAACCGTCTTATTTTATGTTTTATTTATATAAATCATACATGTTAAAATTTTCAACAGTTAAATATATATTAATAAAAATAATATTTTAAATTAATATAATAAAAATATCGAATCAATTTAAAATTATTTATATGACAAGTATAATTATATTAATATATTAATTAACTGAATTACTAAAATATTAATTGTAAAAAATTATAAAAATATATAAAATTACTTAAATTTTACATAGAATAAATACACCCCTCCACAAATAAAAATATAAATATATATTCAAATTAAATTTTATTTGATAGTTCAGTTGGCTTATTGATTATTGGTGTATGGATAAACATGCTGACAAATATACTTCACATATTATTGGATATCTAAATTGCGATATTTGATATTTTAAATTTGACTTCTATTATGTATGCTTTTTAAAAGAAAATTCATTTTATTTAAAATTAAATATATTTTAATTAAATAATCATAAAAGAAGCAAAAAAATATCTTATTTCCATAAATCAGATTCACACGGGACTTATATTATTATTAATGAAATTAACGATATTAAAATAATCAAACAAAGTAAAATAAGTGTAAATTTTTTAACTGACGATGTTCATCTTCCGTAATATGCTTTACACTATCATTGTAAGCATTCAATATTCCAATTGTAATACTTTTAGGCATAATGATATATATATTTATTAATTTATCCATCATTCTTAGTTAAATTTGACATCTACATATTTTTTAAAAATTAAAATACTTTTTAATAAAAGTATTATTTAAATTTTAAATTTTTAACGACATTAACATTACAATTGTATGAAAATTTATATATATTTCATGTTGATATAATATTATTTGTCATATATGTGACTTTAAAAATAATTTAAAATTTATAAAAATATTAAAAAATAAAAACTATACAATTTTCATAATTTTCTTTAAATATCAAAAGTGCATGTAATTATTATGTGGGCTATTATATTTAATATTTTAATAAATATTTTCATTAAAAATAATAATGCAATTTTTTTTAAATTTGATATTTAAATTTAAATCTTTTAAAAAGGTTAAAAGGTTAAATTGATAAAATATGTCAATATTAATGGTGAATTAAATGATTCCTAATAGCCGTCCTGGTCCATTTTACCAAATAGTCAAGCCAACAATAATTCAATTTATTTTAAATTACTGCATTACCCAATAAGTTGGGTGTACGGCCAACTAAATCTAAAAAATGCATTCCATGGTGATTTCATCAACTAACTTTAATCAAAACAATCAGCATCTTTCAATAAAACCAAAAATCTTGCGTGCAAATTAAGGGTGGTTTAACATGCTTAAAAAAATCACTTTTTGTCTTAGTATTGTTTAAGAAAAATATTTTTGGAAATTATTTTTGAAAAGAAAAAATTAAATTTTTTAGCTTTTCTTCTCTCAAAAGTATTTTTGGTGTTTAATTACTTTTTACTTTTTCGATATTATAGTATTTTCCTTTTTTCTTTTAGTGTTTAATTATAAATGTGTTAAAATTATTAATTAAAAATAATTTTTTAAAATAATACAAATGTATTAATATCTAATTACAAATATTTAATGGTTATATTTAAATATTTAAAATATATTTTATATATTCTAATTAAATTTTAAAAATAATTAATATTTATTGCTTAAAAATTTAAAATTTATATTTCATATATTAAAATATTAACAATAAGTTATAGTAAATTATTTTTATGTTCTTACTAAAATATAATAATATTAATTAATTTGAACATTAATTAAATGCATATTTGTTATTTGGTAATATCATGTTTAAAATAGACATTTTATTTTTCATACGAACTTTTTAACAATAATGCTAAACACTCAAATCTTAAACAAAACATTTCAAAATAATTATCAGAAACACTTTTTTACAGTGCTTTCTGGAAGCATTGCTAAACTAGCCTAAAAATAAGTAAGGAAAGTTAGAAATTTTGTTAAGGGGTTCAGATATAATTATAAAATTTGGAGTTAAAAGTTAAATATTTTGTATTACAATTTTTAAAAAGGTTAAAATTATAATTTTTATTTTAGAAGGGGTTAAAAATAATTTCTGTATTTAACAAGGCTGTCAAGGCCATGCCCTTTGGTTACGCCACTACAAAGGAGCTATATATGGACCATTTTTCTGACTAGTGACAACCTTATGTTAGGACCACAATATTAATAGATTACATGCTTATAAGTCAAGTGAAGTGATAACTTAATTTGGAAAAGAAAATTTAAAGCTCGATCTAGATTTAGTTTATTTAAATATTTTGTTTCATTATTTAAATTTATAATTTTATATTAAAATATTTTTATAATTAAATTTGATAAAAAAATATTTAAATTCAAGATAAAAGAAAATATTTGTCCAACGAAACGGAGTACAATATAAATGTAAGTTTACAAAGTAAAGGCAACCCAATTGTGGAATTGCACGTTACCACCGCGTGTGATGGAATAGCAATATCTCAACTTAAAAAATATGAATTATGGTTGTCAACAATCAACATATACGTTGCCCCATCAAATTTCATTTTCAATTGGTGTATGAAAGTCTCTTAATATCCAATATTACTTTAACTATATAATTTTATTTATTTAATAATATTAATTTTGAATAATTTTATTACAATTTTAATAATGTAATATCTACATCACTGAAAAAATTTTACATTACCTCAATCAAACAATGAATTTATAAATTCTAATCATATGAAGAATAATAACATATCTAATAACGCGTTAAATAATTTTATAGCTAAAATAATCTTACTTCTTATGAACCAAACGTAATACTACATGTTTTCTTCTACTAAAGATTAAAAATTGTTTCATTAAGCTAAAATATATATATTTCAACATTATCTTGCCATACTATGTCAATATTAATTTCGTGACATACAATATTTGATTATTTTATATTCTTTGTCAATTTAACAAACCTAATGGACAGAGGCGAATCTGAGGGGTGGTAAGGTCTAACCCCTCCTAAAATGGAAAATTATTATTTTGGCTTTTTAGAAAATTTTAAAATTTTAATTTAGTAAAGGTAAAATTATACTTTGGTCCTCTAAAATTATGAAAATTTAATTTGATCCTTTAAAATTTATAAAGATATATAAAATTTATAAAGATATAGACTATTAAAATTTAAATTTCATTTCAAACCCTTAAAAAAAATTCTGCTTTGCCTGTTAATGAAGCTTGATTAATTATTTTGTCATTGATAAAAACTTAATTTTGGATATAAAATTTTAAGAATGATTTGGTTAATTTTTTAAATTTCTAAGGAGAGCTTCACCCTTTAGGTTTTTGTTTTCTTTGAGCCGAACTCTCCCTTTCATTTCGAATAAAATTGATGAAGCCATACAAAGTTTCCTTCTCATAAGAAAATAAACAATATCCATTGCAACCTAGTAAATATCATTTCATATTTGGAAATTTATTTTAATGTGTAATTTGATATATAAATTTTGATTTAGTGTAATTATATATATGAAATTTTAACTACGGTTCAAATATATACATAAACTTTAATTTGATTCAATTATACATATTTAAAGAAATAAATACATCAAATTATTTTTATATATGATAATTATAATTATTTGCGTATATAATATATAAACATAAAATAATGCTATATCAATTATTGTATCAATAATTTGTGAAAATTTGATCAAATCAAAATTTTATGTATAAAATTCTTGTATAATTTTAAGATTTATATATCTCACCTTCTATTTACTTACTCATAGGATGAAATTAATGTTAGAAATATATGAAAAGTTTGTTTATACAAAACAAGTGTATCTAAATGGTAGGGGAGCAATGATCACCCCTCTGAATGTATATATATAGTAGGAAGTGTAACATCAATTGGCCATGGCCATTCTACGATCAATCCCCCGCTAGTGGGAGCTGCTTTGTGTGAAGATGCACAGGATCGATGGACAAAATACACAGCCAGTGAGGAAGAAGGAAATAGGTAGCCAAAAATATGATTACGAGCACCCCGAGATCGGCTTCTTCACCGACCGGCAGTCTTCGAGGGTCGGTGCAGTATATTTGGCTTGTACACTATAGGCAGTAGAGGCTTGCTATGATCAAATAAGAATTTCTTTGATTCACAATATTGTTTTCCTGTAATAGATTTTCAGCCTTGAACTTCGAAAAGATAAAAGAAACGAGGCTTTCATCCCTTCTAAGCATTGTTATGGTGAAGCTTCCTAATTGGATGAAGGTTTTACCTTGTTGGTTGGCTTTTATTTATCGTAAATATGTATATACTAATTATATGAACAACGTAAATCTTGCTTATTAAAAAAGCAATTATCTTATTAAATATGATTGATAATATCTATTTTCTTAACATATTAAATTTAAATTGTTAGCGAATGAATATGATGTGTATGTTTTAAATATTTTCTTTATATCAAAATTAGTGTTTAACACCAAACGAAAAAGCTTAATTAATATAATATTGAAACTTCAAAGGCTTAGAATATTTTCTACGTTTAGGATCAATTTAAAATTGAGAGATAATATATAGGCATTTAGTGCAATTAATCCATTTCTAAAGTATATAAATAAAGTTAAGGACAAATCTCAAAATTATACATAAATTTTACTTCAATTTGTAATTAGATATATGAACTTTGATTTGATACAATTATACACATGAAATTTAAATTATAGTTCTAATGTATACATTAAACTTTAATTTTGTTTTAATCATATATATTTACAGAAATAAATACATTAACTTTTATATTAGATAAATATAATTATATGTATATACACGAAGCGAGGCTAGAGGTATTGGCAGGAGCCTTGCCCTCCCCTAAAATTGAAAAATTTTAGTTTAATCTCTTTAAAAATAATAAAATTACAAATTAATCTATGGTAAAATTGCTTTCTGCCCTCTTCTGAGTATGAAAAAATATATTTAGACCCTTTAAAAATAATGAAATTATAAATTAGTACATGATACCATTACATTTTCATCTCTTAAAATTTTTATAATTTAATTTTACTCCTTTAAAAATTTCTAACTTCGGCCTATATAAATATAATATAATTTTATATTAATATTTGTTTTAATAATTTATTAGAATTTGATTAAATAAAAGTTTTACATATAAAATTATATAAAATTACATATTAAAATGTATATTTTAAAATTTATGGCATAAAATTGAAACAAATTCTTTGGACTGGTGCGAAGAATGCACACCACATACATATACTGGCACAGAGAAAACTAGAAGAAAGAGAATTGTTAAAAGTAAAAAATAAAACAAAATATAAAAATGGCGCAAAATTTATCCGTTAGCCAAAACAAGAAACAGGAACGAGGGAAAAGATCGAAATAAAAATTAAAAAAAAAAATAGTAGGCTTAGACGATAGGGAAGCGAAGGTATTGTTGTCCTCCTCACTTTCTCCGTAAACCAGAGGGCAAAGCTGCTCTATTCGCGATTAAGCTCAAGATATAAATCTGAATTTTCTTTGAACAAGATGGACAGAACCGGCGCCGTTTAAGGACTGAGGGAAGCTATCATGAATCCAACCACGCGCCGACATTTGGAGTGGAAGTTCTCTCAAGTCTTCGGCGAAAGAAGCCCCGATGACGAAATTCTAGACGGTTAGTGGTCTTTTCTTTTTATCTGTTTCTCTAGCGAATGTTGTTTTGTTTGCTTGAATTGATTTAAGAAAGTTGTGTTTTAGCTACTGTCTGGCTGATCCTGATGAGCAATTGTCGTTATTTGTTTTTAAAAAAAGATTGTTTGGAATTGAGAATTTGCTTGTTTGAAACGAAATGGAAGAGTATATGTGTTTATTTTCCAGCTGATAGAATATCGACGGTTGAATTTGACAAGAGTGGCGATTACGTTGCTGTTGGAGATCGAGGCGGTCGGATCGTGATATTCGAGACGAAGGATGGAAAAAATGTGAGAATTTCTCAGTTTTATTACGAATTTATCTTCAATACGTTAAGCTAAGCTTAGATTTGTTTTGATTATTACTATACTTTTTCCCTTACTAATTCCGAAAGCCAAGACCAAAAAGTGTGTTAGAATGAGATAGCAGTAGACACTTTAATAATGAAAATTTTTCTTCACTAGGAAAATGTGTGATTTTACTTTATCCATTTGCATATTTTTAAATAAATGGTATGATGTTGCTTCCTTTTACTTTTTAAGAACTTTTGGGAATGTAGAACTGTAAGTAGCTAAAAGCAATAGCTAAAGTAAAAATTCAAAGGAAGACGTCTTATTCAAAAGAGAAAAAAAATCCTTATTGGTTGTTATGTGTTAGGCTTGCATTGCAACTGTATTGTTTGTTTTATTATCTTCTTTTACAATTGCTTCATAGACAGCCGACCAGCACTATTCCCGAAATCAACTGGAGCAATTGGATTATGTCTCTTTAAACCACCCTGAATATCGATATAAAACTGAATTCCAGAGTCATGAACCTGAGGTATGCTTACATCTGAAACAGTGTCATGTCTTCTGTGATCTTATATTCTTTTATAGTGGTTCTTGATGGCATTTTCCTTTTCATAGTTCGATTATTTGAAGAGCCTGGAGATTGAAGAGAAGATCAACAAACTCAAATGGTGTACAAGTCTAAGTGGGTCACTCTTTATCCTTTCAACGAATGATAAGACAATTAAACTGTGGAAGGTGTGGATTATTAGGACTTGTAACTTCTGATAACTTGCTCTTTCATTTTGCTTTACATGAGATACATTGCAATGCAAAATTTAAAAGAATTTTGTCTTTTTGTATGAATGAGGCTTCATCATTCATTCGAACCTTACCATTTTGATTTCCATTGTGCCTTAGTTTAGCAGAGTGGTAATGCTTTGCTTTTCTCTCATTCTTTTTGCTCAACACTTATCACTAAGATTAAGCCCAAGATGTTGGCATCTATGTTGATAAATTACTCCATTGTTGTGCACTTCATCATGGTGTTGTGAATGCAAATTCTTTTGGTTTATGGAGCCAGGTAAAAGATAGAAAGGTGAAGAAAGCCAGGGAAATTGATTCTCCTCATCAATTGCTCTCTTCAGAAAATACTCTTCTGTCTGAAAAGAGTTTTATGAATGAGCAAGGCATACCATCTTTTGCTAATGGCAATCATGTAGAAAGTGGAGTTAACAGTATTTTCCCATCTCAAGAACTGCGTTCTAAGGTATGTATGAGTTGACTAGGGCAGAGATCCTACAGAGCTACTGTTTTAGTTTGTTCTGAATGCAAGGTTATTTAGTAGCTTTTTATGTTACAAGATTGCCAACTATGAAGACACTGCTTATGCAAGATGTAGAAGGGTGTATGCTCATGCTCATGATTTTAATATCAACTCAATTTCAAATAATAGGTAAATCCTCCATCAAGAAACTTCATTGTATGCCTTTTTGGTTTTGCTTTTTTCTTTTAACAGAAAGAGAATTCTGTACTTTCCTTCCGTACTCATTATTGTTGCAGTCAACTTAGGAAGGGCATTCAACAGAGTATATAACTGGAAGTTCAGAACTTTTTGCTGCATCTAAGGGATGATCTTGTTTCCTAACCCTTTTGCAGTGATGGTGAGACGTTTATATCTGCAGATGATCTCAGGATAAACTTGTGGAACCTTGAAGTTAGTAATCAGTCATTTAATATCATTGACATGAAGCCATCAAATATGGAGGAGCTTACTGGTAATGGTTATTATTGTTTTGTTTCTTTTTCATTTCAAAATATGCTGTTTGTTATCTTTATTTTTAAATTTCAAAATGTTCTTGTTTGTCTTTACATTTTGTAGTGAGAGGAGGTAACTGGTAAGATTGGTGACTACTGTGTATTTCTCATTGTTTAGTTGGTTGAATCATAGTTAAGATCTGGCTTAGTTGCGAAGCTCCCTTATCCATTGTAGTTCCAATGCAATTGATGTCAAGTCATTTGCTTCTTCTTTTGACAAGATAACCTGCCTATATTCAGACATTCTTAGCTACAGTTCTGATACTTATGACTAAGACCCTTTTTATCTGATTGTTTTTAACCCATTCCTGCTCAATCCTGTTTACTTTTTATTCAGAGGTCATAACATCAGCTGAATTCCATCCAATTCATTGTAACCTGCTTGCATATAGCAGCTCAAGAGGTTTTATTCGTCTAGTTGACATGCGGCAATCTGCATTGTGTGATTACAGTGCAAGGATGTGAGTTATGGTCCTCTTTCTTTCTTATGTTTTCAGCAGTTCGCTAGTTATTATGACCAATGATTTCAGTTACAACCGACCTAGGAGTGGAGGTTTCTAATACTCATTATCTTCGGCTTCTATTACACAGATTTCAGGATGAAGAATGTCATGGGTCACGATCATTCCTTACCGAGATTGTTGCTTCCATAACTGATATAAAGTTTCCAGTTGATGGACGTCACATCTTAAGCCGTGACTACATGAACCTTAAGGTGCCTAACCTAGATTGAGTGTTACTTGTAAATATGAAATGTAATTTTCGAGGAATTTTCTTTCATAGTTCAATACTCGTCCATATGGATTGGTGAGACTTGTATGTTTATCCAAATTCAAAATAGAGTTTTGACTGGCTTCTTCATTTTCCCTGCTTTAGTTAATATTGTGTTGCTTTGCCAACAAGTTGTTTATTCTTTTAAACATTTTTCTTTCTAATAAATAAGATAAGAGGCTGTTTTCTGACATTTAGCTCAATTATGGGACTCTGCATTTGGAAAGGAGCAAACACACCAGAGATATTCTTTGTTTTCAAGAAATCGTGTTTTCTGATCCTGTCTATTTTTTTGCATAGTTTCTTGTTTTCCCCTGAACTCTGCATCTATTATATATTTCTAAATTCCTAATTCTTTCCAAAATAATATGAACAGATGCATCCTGTTTGGTGATCAGTGAGTATATCATACTCTGAATATTATAAAAATATGAAAAGATGCATCAAACATGGTGATATATATATCATATTGTGAATGCAAATAATGTGCTTATGTCTTCTATTAACTGATGATTTTCTTTTTATGTTTTAGCTATGGGATATGCACATGGATTCTTCACCAGTTGCTACATTCAAAATTCACGAACACTTACGCCCGAAGGTAGGTGCATATCCTTCCAATGCCTGTTTATCTGTACGATAACTCTTGTGGAAGTTCATACATTATAAATGGGCACCATTGTTTTGTATTAATGATGTTATTAAAGCTTGTAATCTCTTTTTAATAGACTAGTTAATTTCTATGCACTTTAACGAGATAAATTTCTGAAAGTTATGACTTGTTTTATTGTTGATAGCTTGCAATTTATCAATGCAGTTATGCGATTTGTATAACAATGACTCCATATTTGATAAATTTGAGTGCTGCCTCAGTGGAGATGGACTTCATTTTGCAACTGGATCTTATAGGTTTTCCATTTCCCTACTACTTTATGTCCCACGTATTTAGATCTCCAATTTCGCCGACCTAACGCATTTGTAATAACATGAATATCTTTTTCTTTTTGGCTCAGTAATCTCTTACGAATCTTCTTTCATGGTGGTGGGAGTGACGAGGGGGCTACGATAGAAGCTAGCAAAGATCCGAACAGGTTAGCTGCATCTTTTCTTTCTCTTATATCATCTGGTCTGATCACAGAAAAACACTCATTAGTAAAACAATGACATTTTAAAATTAGGATTGGCATTAAGATTTACATCTTTTGTCAATTTAAGCCTGCATTCTCTGTTTTTTAATTAATTAAATTTAATTCTCTGTTTGTTATAGGGCTAACCTTTTTGAAATGTTATATTTTAGCTTTTATGATCTTTTATATTTCTATAATTTTTAAATTATTTGTTGTTGTGATATACAAAACAAATTATATTATGTACACGCATCATGTCAATATTGTCAAAAAATTTAATATTTTAGTTAGCATTTTAGTTTAAAAGAAGTGATTCGACCTTTTACTTTCTTAAAATCAATAACAAAATTTTAGCTAAAAAAATAAAAATTAAATTAACAAAAAAATGTGATCATTGTGGGCTAAATTTGCCAATATCCATTTAGGATTTAGTAGAGCAGTAATGTTAGTACAATTTCGGTTATGCTTCAGTCCATCTCTGACTGAGCGTTGTATTTTGTACTTTTTCTTTTTGTTTCTCAAGTATTAAAAATAGGAAGCCACTTCCAAGGGCAAGAAGATCATCTCTAAGTAACCTTACCCGCGGGTTTTACAAACAAGGTATAGTAGTCTCTTTGCCCTCTCTTACTCGCATCAAGCAATGCATATTAACGATGGAAATATGTGAAGGCTTTTATATTAGTCGAATATATTTTGGCTTTTATACTTAAAAATAGATAAAATATTATAATACTTTAAATTAAAGTGTAAATTGATCATTATGTTAAAATTTTTATTCATTTTACATTTAAATATTGATTTCTATATATTATCATAAGATATATTAATTTCTATATATTATCATAAGATATATTTGATGAGATCACGTGTTATTGTTTGCTTATACCGTTAGATGACTATTTTTTTGGTCAATTGTGCAATAAATAATTTACTTATTTTTTGAAGAGCAAAATACAATTTAATTCTTAATACAAAAACTTTTATGATACTTTTACTGCCTATTAACCTCTAAATGATAATCGAGCTACTAATATATTAATTTTGTTACCCTAATGACATAAGCAGGTCACGAAAGCACAAGCGTTGTTGATGAATATTCGTTGAACTCGAGTTCTAAGTTGCAACATCTCGCATGGCATCCATGTACATACTTGATTGCTTGTGCTTCCGGTAATAGCTTGTTTTTCTACCATGCTTAGTTACCCTCTATATACATGCTTTCAAAACTACGTTTTACTGGTTTACCATGAGTAAAAATGTACAAGTTCTGCATAATCAAATTCGATAATTTGAAGCCTTTGTCCTGATTAACATGTATAAAAGACAGGTAGGCTCATTTCATAACATTGTCACCATATCTCGTCAACAAAAATTCATGTTCAAATGTGCTCAGTCAATGTCCAAATATTTGAAGCAATGAGAGAATTGACCAAGCAAAAGATACCTTCCGATGAGAAACCTACCATGAATACATTTTCAAGTTTAAACAACTTGTGTTTTAGAGTTACTTTAGTAGCAAAGGAACAGCAAGTACAATACAAGACATTATTTAATGTTCCAAGCGAATAATCATAAAATTAACATAGTTTTAACACCAAGGTTCAACAGGTTTAGTTTAATAATCCATGCAACCCCAAACATACTAGATATTGTTCGAAATTCCAAGAAGCAAAGCCCAACAAAACAGATGTTCAAAATACAAGCACTCCCTTAACAGTAGAACATAACACGCTTGACATTTTCCTTGAGGGCAGGCAGAGGTCTGACGGCAGCACTAGCACCAGGTCCTCTTGTGCTACGCCCACCAGCAGCTGCAGCTCCACCTCCACGCCCTGCAGCTGTGCCACTTGTCATTGATCCACTGTCTGATGTTTCTGGTTCCATATAAAACCGAGCTCGGAATGCAGCAAGATGTGCGTAGTACGCAGGGGGAACTGCACACATTTGTTAGTTTAAGGATTGTTAAACTGGGGCAAGGAGTCGAAAACTAAAAGACAGAACTCAATTTCTATTTGGATGACTAGAACTTACCAATAGACACTGATCGTGTGCACCTTGCATATCTGCAAAAGGTTAAAATAAGTTCAGATACCAAATCATATTACTGCCTCACAAAAAGAAAAAGATGAGGCAAAGAACATACGTATAGCAAAGGTTATTTGTGAGAGATTGTAATGCATCAGCTGTAAACTTGTTCTCATCCCATAGCACATGGTAATGAGCTGGACGGCTTGTACCCTGTACCAAGGTGGATAAAATATTAAAAACACAATAGTACGACCAACTAATCTAATAATGCCAAAGCAGACACAAAGATATAAACATTCTAGTACAGATATGAAAGCAAATCAAACCTGAATCCCAGCATGGCTGCATAGGTAGAAGTCAAACTCCGTTGGGTGACAAATTTTGGAGTCCACCACAGTGCCTGTAGAAAACATAAAGGATTTAAGTTATAGATTATGAGACAAAAGTGAAACCATAGTAAATTTAAAACAGATAACTCCTTACCAGGCAAAATGTTCCCACTCCTGTCTACAGAACGGCGATCACTATGATTGTTAGCAAACAACCTTGTATGATGCCTTTTTTGCACCACAACAAAAGTAACAGGAGGCTGATAATTTGGCTCCAACGAGGCACATGCCTGAGGTTAAATGAGTAGAGAGTCAACTTGATGGCGAGTGAATGAGATACAGAGTTTTTAAACTACAAACTGACGTTCGAATTGTTGGTAGTGATGTAGTCAACAGAACGACCTTACCTTACGAATAGCATCAAGTTCATATAACAGAACTTGATAGAACTGGCCTTCGCTGACACCATCCCTGCATATAGAAAATAAAAACATTACTAAATTAATAAAACCAAGAGAAAAGAAAGGGCAAGGAGGGAGAATAAAAGGAGCTCGACGGTACCTGTAGAATATAATGCGCTGTGGCTTCTGTCCAGTGGCTCGTCGGAAAGATATTAGGAGCTCCCTGTATCACCAGAGAACAAAAATAAGAAACCAAATTCAAATAAACTACACTTGAAATCTATGAAATGGATCAAGTAAATAATTAAAAAGCACATGAAGAAAACCTTACTTAATCATGCCACCAGAAACAGTCCCCCTTACGGGATCCTGCCATGTCTTGAATAAATCTTGGATGAGCTCCTGACGATGAGCTTGAGCACAAACCAGGCCAGCATACTTTGTAACCTCTGGCCAATCTTGAGAGGCAACAACCTGAATATTTTTTTATGATTACAATTTCAAATACAACAATCATGAAAAGAAAAAAGCAAGCACAAAAAATAGATAAGAAAGCATACAGCTGCAATAGAAGGGCTTGAATCCTCCCCAGGGTGAGGATGGGTAACATCAGCGCCAAAAATTATAGTTGGACGGTCACTGACAAGAGGTATCCTTCGTGATATTGCATCAACAAGAACAGTATTTCTTCCCCCAACCTTTACATTAATTTTCAAGGCCACATTGGCCAAATATTGTTTGCTCATTCTAAATACATGTTTAGTCAAGCAGCACTGGGAAACAATACCAAGATCAGTCTCACAAATCCTTTTCAAATCACCTGCAAGGGAAATAGAATGATTCAGAGATCAGCATGAATCTTTTTTAAAGAAACAAATTTCAGACCAGAAAATTTATACCATAAAGAGAGCCATTATTATCTGGAAGAATAACAATAAGCAGGTCAAGCTCTTTGTTCTGGGGCTGCAGTTTAATCATGGCATCATGATACCGTGTTTTCAAAACCTTCTCAACATACTCAGGACGAGCACTAATTGGAGGAAGCACTGGTTCAGGAGTAAAGGCCTGCAAATGACATGAGTGTCAATGTTAAAAAGAACTCTATTCAAAATAAAAACAGTACCAAATTGAGATCACAAAGACAGACTAATGTCAGAGTGTACTACAAATCCCTTACCATGCCAGAGATATAACACATTTGTGCAAGCTCATAACAAAACCCCCGTGCCACACTATCTTGGACTAGCCGAGAAAAGTTTATGCAGATCCAGTTGTTTACAGTCCCACCATTAACCATTTTCTGCAACAAAATAATTAGAAATCAGAAAAAGCACCATTCGAGATAGAACAGATGAACTTCATGCAGTTAGGATACCTATAACTCCTTTTCTTTTCAAGTAGATAACGAAGTTATTTATCTATTCTACCTATAGATTCAGTATGGGTAAAGACTAGTTTAAATTAAAACCAAATACACAGTGAGAATGGAAAGTCAACAACTAAAATGTATGACCTAGCTTTGAAACAGTAAGAGATACCTTGTTCATCATATTCCATTGCCCAACCTGAGGCAGGCAATCCTTCTCTCTACCAGTATCATGATATTTAAGCTGCACAGAGAACAAAAATCAATCACAAATAAAAATATGGAAGGAATTATAAAATTGCAGAAAAAATAACACAATAATTGATAACTTACCCACGGCGGAGGCAGAATACGCGCTTCAACTGAAGCAAGCTTCTCACTGATTTTAATTCCAAATTCCTTAGCATAAGGGTCTTCATGATAAGCATTATGTTGCACCGTCTATAAAGGAATATAAGAAATTAGCCCGCCAGTAACAAACCATCAACTTAATTGACAATTTTGTCTAAGAAAAAGTTCAAGCAAAAGATGATAGTAAGACACAAATATGATGTAGATTTTTAGATCCAAAGGTAATCACAAGATGGATATTATATTAGGTCTCACTTATTATTTAGCACTTGAGTTGAACACAGTTTGGCATACACAATAATTATATTTTTACAAGGCAATTGTTCACATGAAAACTACAGAAAATAAAAATAAAAAGGAGACAATTTAAGTAGTTTTGATGCAAATTATTGCAATGCAAATTATTGCAGACTAACAGTCACATCCACCCATCATACAAAAAAAGAAAAAAAATAGTGAGGCGAGATAAAGCGAAAGTGTTAAGAAACACAAAAGAAAAAGCAAAAATGTCGGACCTTCATAATATCATACTCTCTTTCCTGAGGACGCTGGCAGGTGACCTTCAGTAAAGCAGTAATCTGTTTCTCATTCAATCTCTTCGAGTACCTCTGACCCTCAACAATCTTGCATACCTACGTGAATTACAAGTCATTAGCATGCATATCTATATACCAATTACCACCTCAGTCTAAAGGAATTTACCTCCATTGGCAAATAATTTGGTCTCTGCTGGTTTCCAACTTGTAGACAAGGCCATTGGGTATGTTGAATGATGAAACCGTAAGTTTCATGAAAATACTCCACAACAGATTTCATTGTGCCTCTATCATCTACAGGAAAACTATAAACAATAAAGCCTGTTAGAGAATTAGGACCGACACCATATCACAAGTAACAGTTAGATCATTGCTCTAATATTGGCCTATGTTTGCAAAGCACAATACCAGAAAAAGGTTTATGTTCAATAATATTATGCGACTTTTTAAAAGATAATTTATTTGCTTGAAACAGATGAAACATTTTCTGTACTTACAGGTTAAAAAAATAATGCATACAATTCACATTACAAAAATAGAGATCCTCTAAAAGACATTACATAAAAGAATTATAGTAATACTCACGTCAACTCTCTAGTTGCTTGTGATGTTAAACCTGATATTCGATATTTTCTCCGCATGTTGCCACGGTGTGTAACTTCTACTTTGACTCCTCTAAGAGCCTTTTTAATCTATTCATACAAAAAAGAACACCAAAATGAACATGGTAGGATGATAACTAAAGGGAGAACATAATATCCCCTAGCAGACTTTTTCACCTGCTGAAACAAATGAAATCATGCACAATCCCTAATAATAGATGTCAGGAAATAGCTGGTTTCCAATAAGAGAGAATAAATACAAAAGATGACAAAGTAATCGGTACTTAATATTTCCAATCAGAAGGAAATTTAAGAAATTCTTACCTTCACGCGATCAGCATCAGATAGTGGTCTAGAAACATCACGGTTTAGCAATTGTGTTACAAAATCAATAACAGGCAAAGGCTCAATGAAAGCAGTAGAAGACATATCTGTCCAGCAGATAATTGTCACCATAAGACCAGGTTAGATTAAGGCACAGAGATAAAATACAGGTGCAATGACATGTGAATAAACCACCCAGGCATGCAATATAGATCAAATGAAAATGGTTGTCTCATAACAACAATACCAATATTCAGCGATAGTCCCATCTGTGTAGGACGAATGCTTTGATAAAAACCACGCCAGCTTTCTAATCCCTCACCCAAAGGCTGCCTTCTCCCTAGGTCAGGTGAGTAGAATGAACGTCCAACAGGACAATACCTGTACCCTCACATGTATCAAAATTTGAAAGCCAGAAGCAGCATGGTAAACAGATAAAAAAATAATAATAACCAAAACGCAGTACCTGGTAGTAGGTAATTCTCGAAGAACAATGTCAAGAACCTGAAGAGCTTCCTGAGGTGCATCAGCTTGTTTCCCTTGCAAAAAGAGTCCAAGATGGTGCAGATCAGCACGAGCAGCCAATTTGATTACAACTTTAAAATCCCGGTCCCTTCTGCATCAAGAATATATAATAAGTAATGGAACACAGATGTCAACAAAAAACAATTCAATGTCCCATTCCATACAACCCTATCACCAGTCAGAAGGCATTTAGAAATCAATTGGCTTGAGAAAACATTTTTATTTTCCATTTTCATTTTCTGAAAAACAGTTTTTGTTTTCTATTTCTTATAGAAAATGTTTTAGGTTAACCCATTTAATTTGAAAACATTTTTCTTTTCTTGTTTTATATTTGAAACAAATCCATTTTTCTCTTAAAACAATGCTTCACGAAAATGAAAATGGACTATGTTTTCTGAAACAAAATGAAACCTTGGCACTTCCAAGCCAGAACAAACTTTTGAAGTTTCTAGCATCAGATCCTATGGACAAATGTTAGAAGGATATATTTTTTTTCTAAAAAACAAGTTCTAGCAAAAATAGAAGCAACATAACAAAAAAATAAATGTGCAAATGAATATTGAATGAAAATAAGAAGGCTATCAATCAACAACCTTGGCTGTCCTGAACCATCATCCTCATCAGTAAGGGTGATCTTAAACTCCTTGGACACAAAAGGGAGAGGCCCAGCAGTGTAAAGACTCTTCCGGCCATCATAAGCAGGAAGGCGCTTTCCTAGATGTGATTCTCTATATAATTTCACTAGCTGCTCCATGACAGCCCGGTTTACTCCTCGAGATGCTACCTCCGGTGTAATAGTAACCTATTTCCATTGATAATGCTAATCAAGAATCAGAAGATAAAGGAAACAAAGAAAAGGCTTATTATAAAAGAACTCACATCATACTGGTGCAAATCTTTATCTGGCAATTCAGCAAAGAAATGATTAGCTTTGACAATGCACCTTGTGCCAGTGCTACCCTTTCCAGGTCGAAGAGGAAACCTCACTGACTTGCTTGATGGAGGAACTGGCTGAATTGCTTGGCCAGCTTCTTGCTGGATGGAAAGCTGTTGATAATGCTCAGCCAATGGTACAGGCTCAGGTGGTGGCCTGGATGATGAGCCTGCCTCAGACGGAGCAGGCTGGCGGGTCACCTCAACTTGCATAGGTTGGGTTGCTTGGTGCAGCTCGGGAACAGGTGGTCGGGATGGTCCACCAGCAAAAGGTCCTCCACCACGGCCACCACTACCTCGACCGCCACCATATCCCCCACGACCTCCTTGCTGAGAAGAACCTCCCCTTCCTCTACCTTGGTATTCAGGAGGTCCTCCACCATACTGCTGTTGTGGCATTCCACGACCCCGACCACCAGAGCCATAACCACCCCGACCTCCTTGCTGAGATTGTGGAGCCCAACCTCGTCCACCCGAGTAACCTCCACTTCCCCCTTGTTGTTGAGGAGGACGTTGGGGACCCTGACCACTGCCAGCACCAGTATCATGAGACTGGGAGCTCTCGCCTCCAGAAGGATTATCACTTCTCTTCTTCCTACCCATGAAGATAACTGCACAAGGACAGAAAGCCAGCAAGCACTAAGCGTGTTTTCAAAACAAAAAATTAAGAAGTTATTCTCCTCAATGAAACTTTAAAAGCGTTCTCCACTATCATAACATAACTAAACCCTAACATCAAGTAATCCTAATTTAAAGAGAGTGAAAATACATATACATATAACAGATCAAATGAAGCAAAACATATCACAGTCAAACAGCGAAACGAAAACCCTAATACATAACAACAATAGCTTAAAAAACGCTAAGATCCCCTCAAACCCTAGATAAGACAAAGCAGTAAACAAAGATCTAAGAAATCGTAGTAAAAAAAAACAAACGAGCGAAAAAAAATCAGTTAAAAAAATAGAAAAAAACCGTAGATCCATCAACAATAAGAAGAAATAAACAGAAATGCGTACGAGCTTCGACGGAAAACCGCTACCGGAAAACCACTTATCAACGAATAATGTTAATAAAAAAGTGAATAAATTAAAATAAATTAAATTAAAAACAAAAGAAGAAAAAAAAAAAACAGAGAGGAAAAGGGCGTACTACCAAATACCACTCCTTCAGTCGCTACTATGCAGAGAAAATTGAAAGACTCGCTTGGCAAACATAAAAGAAGGGTAGTGAGCGAAAGCGACTTAAATAGAGGTTGATTAATTAATATTTTATTATGTTATACATTAAAACAAAAATATTTAAAAAGTTTAAATTAATAAAAAACCATAAATGTTTATTGTTATGTTTTTAAGAAGGTCAAAGATAATTATTTATTATTTAAATTATAAGTAACTCGTTAAAATGTTTTTAAGATTTCTCAAAAGATAATTATGTGAAAAATCATATACAAATGAATATATATAAATTTTATATTTAGGAAAATAATGAAAATATTAAAAGGAAAGTGGGTATTGAGGAGAAGAGGAGTTATATAATAATGAGTAATTTTAAAGTCGTGAGATAGTGAGTGTTTTTAGAAATAAACTATTTTTATAAAACATTAAATTACATAGTTACTCTTATAAAACATTAAAATTATGTTCTTAGATTTTATTTTTTAACTATAAAATAGAAAGAATTTATTTTTAAAAATAAATTTAAATTGTAGATTCAAATAAATATAATTGATTTACTTTTTCTTTAGATCTATGATTATACCTAGGTTTTTTAGCTTTGCATTATTTTTTATTTTTAATAACAATAAAAATGTTTGAAATCACACTTTATTCAAATAATGAACTTGCTAACGAAGCAGCTGCTTTTGCGCCCCCTTACACACAAAGGTGTATCCTTTTTTGTGTCCTTACACACAAAGGTGCATTAAGCTTTGATTGTTGAGCTTACAGTACGCTTTGGAACTTTTTTAATTGACTATTGCACTGTAAGAGTAAACAACCCTTCCTTTATGTTTTTCTTTTTCTTTTTTTTCCCCCCTTTTTACCTTTCTTAGCATAAAGGAAACTTGAGAATACTAGATAATCCTTTTTACGGTACACTTGTTTTTCTTTTTACAATTACATTGAATTTCGGCTAAGTATAAAATTGAGTAAGATGATACTTTTACATGAGAGATAATTTTTTTCACTACTTGAAATCATAATTAAAGGATATCGAGTTCTTTCATACTTGACTTGACAACTATTAAGATCAATTTATTATTATAATTGAAAATTATTTCTGAAAATGGTTAAGAAAAGTATTTTTAAAATGATGCTAAAAGGATATCGAATTCATTATCACTCAACTGAACATGTATTAGAGTCAGATTATTGTTAATGTTGAAAATGTTTTTTAAACGCATGGTAAATTTTAACATTTTGTCCAAAACACTTGAAAAAATAAAATGTTGTAATGAATATTATTAAGTGGATGTTTAACCTTTCATATTGTTATAACCATTTTCTATATGAAATATATAAATTTAAATTAAAAAAATATTTAAAATAATTTACGATATCAATTTATTAGTTTGGTATTAACAAATATTTAACTTAAATTGTAATGCTAATATAAATAAATTTATAATATCTCATTATTATAATACATATGTTATAAAAAATACTATAATATACTAAAAATTTATGACACGTGTATGCATGTAGACAAGTACATTTATAAAATACGTACATGCGAAAAATACAATGAAGTATGTAAAATGAAACTAATAATAATACATCATATTCATGTATATACAAAATTACAATAAAAACAAATTAGTTTAAATTTTATAAGCCAAAAGAAATAGAATTAGTAAATACATTTAGTAAATAATATTAAATACATTCGATTTACTTTCGAGCTTATAATGCTATATTATAAAATTTTCAAATGCTATATATTGTATTTATATTATAATATATATTATTAAAAAATATTATAATATATGAAATATAATTTTAAATTTTTAAATAATTAATATAAATCATTTATAAAATTTAATTATTATAATAATATAAACGAGAGAAATTTATAAATTGATATCCAGATAGCTTTTAAAATTCAAAAAAAAGTGAAAAATTCAGCCTTTTAATTTAACTTGAAAAATAGACTTAAAAAACTACTTTTCCTTCTATCTATTTACCACAGCTTTTAGAACAAAATAGTAAACACACCCTTAGTAAAAAGTTCCTTTTGCTTTTTGTTATGAGTAATTGCTAAGTAATCGATCATTGTTGGCTGTATGTATGTGATGCGTATGCATGTATTGTATGCTTTTATTCTGTTTCTAAATTTGTCAAAAATGTTATTTTACGAGTGAAAGAAATTTACTTACATCCTATGAACTTGCAAGCAAATGTAGCAAACATAAAATGGGACAATCAGAGGTCTTCGGACCCACATATCGGAAGTGAAAAGGCTAACAAAATCGATATTGCAAGCGATGCAGATTATTATAAATGATAAAATGGTAATACATTCATCCGAAAGATACAAAGTACCAAAACCTAACAACGCTAAAGCATTTAAACATTCAGCTCAACTAATCATCTTCGATAACTTCATTCCAAAAATGAAGTATGATACAAACATAGGAAGGTCATACCGGGTTAGTGGCACAACTTGGGTTTCAAAGAACAATCGGTTCCAACTAAGTTAAAGGATATCTATATGTAGATTAGTTTCCACATCCTGCATGTTAACTGCATCACGGGCTAGTCAGAAAGTACAACATCAGCCCATACCCTAAAATCAACATGAAATCGGAAATTCGATACAACCAAGCAGCCTCCAGTCTAACTTCATTTCTTAGCCTGCCATATATCCGACATCTCAAATTAGCAATATTCTTCAGTATGGATATTGTAGTTTTGCTTTTACATGTAGTTGAAAATTGAAACAATAACACATAATATACAAGCCATACAAGTTCATCACACGCACAAATGCCTTGTCTTGAGATCCTAAGGTTATGGTACAAATACCTATTCTAGATAATTCATGAACCTGCTCCTTGCCTAAAGAAGGAAAGAGAGGGTTAGAGTATTACAAAAGGGAACTCACATCATTCTAGAAATAAATATGCATCCCCAACTTAGAAAATGAAGCAAACCAAGGGGTAAACATATTATTCCGAGAGTTCCGGGAAAACAATATGTAAGTCACACTTTGAACCATCAAGTATGAGAATCTTGTAGATATGCTAGCAGATTATTTGCAAGGCTAGGAAATGAGCCAGGCCAACCTTAACAACTCAAGTCTCAAATTCCATCCCTTTCTTTTTAGCTACTACCACCAGATATCAGTTGAATTCTTCAAAGAAAACAACACCAACATTCTAAGAGAAGGCATACAGGTATAAGGATATGTGCTACTTTCTGTATACAGGCTAAGACAGGCAGAGAACATGTGTATTGGGATATAATACCTTAAGCCGAGGGGACTGACGAACAACTGGTGATAAAAGATCTGGCTTTGCTACTTTCTTAAGCCGAGGGGACCGATGAACAACTGGTGATAAGATGTCTGATTTGGCTACTTCTTTAAGCCGAGTGGACCAACGACCTGGTGATAGAATATCTGATTTGACTACTTCCTTGGGATTTCTATTGAGTTCTCCATCAATATGTTGATTTTCATTTACCTTGGCTGGAGATTTACTTCCATGGCTGAATTTCTTAAATTGCCTATTTGCATCTTGAAGTGGAATGTGATGCTCATTTTTCTTGGCAGAAGATTCACTTCTATTACTCGAAACAGATAAAGCTGGACCCGACAAAGAGATTGTGGAACAGTCCTGATGAAAAGTTGTGGACTGGGGCTGCAATCCTGATGAGTCATAAGTGATGGAATAATTTTATTAAGAAAAATGATTACAAACTTATATTAGAGGAAACACATGGTAAGAATATGAAAAATAGCTTCTTAAATTACAAGCGGTGACAGAAAAGGTCTCAACAAACAGAATCATATCCTTGAAACTGCAGGGTAAAATTTAAGCATCAAACATGCAGGGTGAAAAGAATACAATGAATCATACCAAGTGCTGCTGCTTCTTGAAACTTTTCTCTGATGGTTCTAACAAAGCCAAATAAGTCATTTGTTCTGTTCAACTCATTAATCAAGTCTTTAATGCCATTCAAGTTTGGGTTGCAATCCAATACTTGAGATCATGAGGAAGAAAATAAACATGTTAGAACACGTACCATTTCAGAATATAGCTAACACAAAAGGACAAAATTACTTACAGGAGTAGGCATCATTTGCATGACGAATGGTAAAAGAATATTCTTCCTTTGGATTTTTTATGTTAATATCATTGAATGTAAACTTCACCCCTGGATAAACAAAAGAGCCAGTAAGAAAATAGCGGGGGCAAGAAGGGGGATCAAAATGCCATGCAACCTAATTATCTCACTTACCATGACCACCTTCAATCTGAAAACCAAGAACCCGATTATACCATGAAATAGCTTCTTGAATTCCTCCATTTTCCTCTATTTCATGTTCTGCATCCTCTTCAGTTTTTGACAAAGCTATGGATAACACCAAACAGAGAAAAAAGAATGAAACCACAGAATTCTGAAAATAATTAACAAATTTATATGAAATTATTAAAAGGAAAACAGTAAATAACAAAGCAAACATTGTTCAGGAAATAGAAGAAAACATGATATAAGCATATATTCCAGCAAACTAGGCCCGAAGAATAAGTTTTCCTGTTACTCTCTTGCTTGGAGCAGGCTAATTGGAGCATTCAAGGTGCATGGTGATCCAAAATAACTGCTTAAGCAGACCCCCTGGTACCTTAACAATTCCTTGCCAACCATAGGTAGTACAGATTCAAATTACACACTAAATGGCATGGGAAATAGCAAACAGATGCATATAGACAGTACAAATGTGCAGGTACAAACATCTTTAAGGAAATGAAAATAAGTAAATCCACCAAGGAATGGAGACTTAGCAATACATTTGGCATGGGAATATATCCATAGCAGCTTAACTCCCTTCATCAGCACGCAATGCGTGAAATGCATAATCCGTTATATAAAAACTCACCCCAATAACATTCTCAAAGCTCTAATCCCATGTAACCACTGGAAAAACAACAATGAAAATGTGCATTACCAAAATCTCTATAATTTAAATTTTAGATGGCAAAAAAAATGCAAAACCATGGTAGGTGAACACCAGATACATCAACTCGAGCCATACATGAACCATAAGTACAGCCCATTGTTAAGTGTGTATAACTACCTAGAGATTGCCGAGATATAATTGCTCCATACTCTTCCCTCCTACTCCTTTGAACTTGAACAGTTCTTTTAAGTTCTTCTACTCTAGCTTTTACAGCAGAGATTGAATCCCTCGTTGCCATCTGCTTCGCCTCTTTACGGGTCTTCGCTATAAAGCAGCATTATAAAAGAACATTAAAAACTCACTGTGCTTTCCAATTCATAACAAATTGATATATATCCAAACCAAAAAAAAAAAAAAGGCAAAGTTCAAAACAGAGGGAGCAAATACCAGCTAAAACCTTGACAAGCTCATCTTCGGCTTCTCTTAAATTGGCTTTCATTTTTGCAAGTTTGGCTGTAAAAAATATAGAATAACAAGAAAATCCCGGAAATTCACTATCAAGATTCAAAACCCTAGTCCTTTTTCAGAACCATAATTCCACTCATATATGTCAAAGAGAAAGTGAGTAGGAACCCTAAAATTAAAGGAAGTGAGGTTGCTGACCATGATTTTGAGCAGTATCAAGCGCTAGGGACTTGATGGAATTAAGAGAAGAAGGAAACGATGCCGTAAAAGAATCTATCTTCTGCTGTTGGATCGAAAACTCTCTGTCACAGATCGTTCTCAGAGACTCCATTTTCGTCTTTGGAGATTGCTCAGTTTCGCGCTCCATTTGCAAGAGAGAGGGGCCTGAAAACTTTTTCCTTTTTTTTTTTTTTTTAAATAAAAGGGCGGCCTGATTTGAATGAAAAGGGCAATCTTGTAAGAGACAGAGAAAATAGCTCCCTTTAATTTAAATTGAAAATATAAAAATAAAATTAATTCCCTATAAATCTAAGCATTATTTTTAAGTTAGCTATTTTTGTTAAAATTTATTAAAAGTTGCTGTAACTTCATAACATGAGTTAACTGTATTCAACATCCTCAAATTATAATTTTTTAATTAATCCTCAAACTTTAAATATTTTAATTGCATTTCTAAATTATTATGTCTTTCCATTATTAAATTTGTAAATATCTTAATTTTGATATTTTTGAAGGTTTTATAGAAACTTTGTCAGTTCACTCTCTTCCTTTCTTTCTTTCTTTTTTTAATTTTAATTTTTAATTTTCACTTTTTAAAAGTTATGTGATAATATTTTATTCTTCTTTTTAACTTTTTATTTTAAATTATATCATATAAAATTCGATATGATATTCAACAATTAAATTAATAATCTTAATAATTAAAATACTTAATTAATATAACATCGATAATTAAAAATATAATTAAAATATTTAAAAATTAATTTAAAATAAATATCATAATTTAGAGATGTCAACTATAATTAACTCTCATAAAACATAAAATGAAAGCAAGATTAATACAATAAAGATATCAAAATGACAAAATTCACAAAAACAAATACGCTTGGATATTACATAATAATTGGACGAAAATGTAAAATCTAATAATACGGTAAATTGAACAATTAATAATTTAATTATTGAATTTTCAAATAAAAATTGTGAGAATGTTTTTAATTAAAACGGTTAATAATAACTTTTACACTCCTTCCTATTAAACTGATGTTAAATTTTTCTATTTTATTACTGTAATGGTTCGTCATTTCTAACTTTTAATTTTCAATGATCATTAAAGCAAGGAATTAAAAGAAGTCAAAGTTTAAAAATAATAATTAACTTTTTATTATTAATATTCTATTTAAAGTTGGAATAAACCAATATTTATATGAATTGATTAGAAGTGTTTTTTAATTAATATTATATTAGTAATGATTTTATTAGCAATAAATTAGAAAAAATCATAAATTCTTTATTAATTGATTGAAATAAGTTAACATTTATATGAATTGATTAAGCTGTACATGAATTCTTTTGGGTGATAAACCCTAAAATTGAGTGATTATTAAATAGTTTATTAAATGTAAATTTTGTTTACATCTATTTTCATACAAATAGTTTACAAACATATGCATATTTTCTATAGGTAACTTTAAAGAGATTACGTATAAGTTAAATTTATTAATTTATTTAAAGTATTAAAATTAAAATTAAGTAATTTAACAGGTTGAATTTTATATTTTATTTTTATTTTTAAAAATAATTGAGAATCATTTTATTATTAATATTTCATATTTTAAAATAAATAACATTTTGTAAGTAAAAATATCATGCAAACCTTAACTAGGAATTATATTGTATTTTGTCTCATCTACTCAATAAATGGGAAAAATAATCTCTATACATTAAATCAAAAATAAATTGGTCATTTATATTAAAAATTGTCGTGGTTGACGAAATAATAATATAGTAAATCACATGCTGTGTCGCGCGTACTTCGTGTTGACATATATAAATCATTTTTTAACGGTTGGAAAAGATGAAGTTTTTAACATAAATGATCAATTGTTTTTTCATCATTGCAAAGAGATTAATTTACTCATTTTTTGAGTAAATGAGACAAAATGGAATCTGACTTCTAATGTCACGGGCCGCGCAAAGGAGCTTACAACGGATGTGCACATTTCAGACCTTTCTTGTTCCTTTGGGGTAATTCGACTCGACATAACTAACCCGTTACTTGGAAGAAACTCAATACCATCTACTTGTATCTTAATTAAAATATAAACAATTCGATCAATTGTATTTTTACCAAAATAATTATTATAAATCATAGAGGATAAAAATATATAAAGTTTAAATGCTTTAGAACCCTCTTATTGCAGATGGAGATTAATCTCAGTCATTAATGTAATTCGATCTGTATCGCTGGATCTAGGATAACTCGACTATAAATAATGCCTTCTCTTTCATTTGTATTCATTTCATTATTGAGTTAAATAATACTATTAACAACATTCACTTAAACTCTTCATGTCCTATTCTTTTGTTGCGGCTGTTCTATTCAAATTCAAGCCCTTTTGTAAAGTTGACCTAGGTTAATTTGAAGCAAATAAATTATTTAAAGTCACATGATTTTGCCAGATTTAAGTTTTGGTCCCGTAACACTAATACATGGACATCCATGATATAGACTAACTTACACAAATTAAAAAAAAAAAAAATTCATCTAAAATTGCACGATTTTACCAGACTTAAATTATAGTCTCATAATACTAATATAAAAACATTCATGATATATTTATCAATATTTATAGATAAAATATGTACCTTGATTACATCCAACGTACACATTTTTATATTACATCCAATAACTACTTTCAGGAAGCACTTACCTATAAATATAGAATATAAAATTATTTAATATTCATCATTGTAATTTTTTTTCTCAGTAGTACTACACTTTTTAACATTATAATGTATTGAATAGTATCTAGAATTAGTACATTACAGGTGTAAATAAGATGGCTCTGCTTAGAAAAGTACTTTGTAAAGAGCGAATAGAAGTAGCGATCCCATGGTTGACTGCCCATGATTTCAAATCTCTTGTAACCAGGATTCCTACTCAATTATTGCTGTAAGGCAACCCTCTCCTCTCCCTTTATCACTTAACTTTCCTTGAATTACATTGGATTTGAGATTAATATTTGTTAATGATTTAAGATAAGATCCTTTTAATTGATACGTTTTTTGATGCTCAAAATTTATATCTTCTTTTCTATATAAGCAAAACCATTACTATTTCAATCAATTGGTATTTTGATTATTTTCTTTTGTTTTTCTTTTTGATGTGGATGGAAAACCAATACACTTTCAAGGTTTTGTCCATGACTTTAAAGAAAATATAAAAGTATTTTTTAAAGCCAATATGGAGTTGATAAAAAATTATTATCGTTGAAAAGCAACGTACTTAGAAAATTTAAACCCAAACTATAGCATATAAAAATTCTGTGGACAACGATAACTACTCTAGTGATAGAGTATTTATTCACATGAACTCTATATCTTAGAGGTTACAAATTTGATTTATGAACATGGTTTTTGCTCTCCTACAACTTAAGAGGTTCCTCTAAACTCTCTTTACAACAGCAAAACAAGAATTTAGGTGTTACTGTAGTATAATAAGTGTTTAATCATTGCACTTTAATGGAATCCAAATTTAGGGATCAAATTGAAATTTGTTGTCAAGTTCCTAGACTAATATGGACAAAAAAAAGTATAGGTACCAAGTTGAGAAAATTTATAAGTTGAGGGAGTTAGATGATGCTTTATTCCTTTTATTTAATACAAAATTTTCCCATGGCAAATCTTAACCCGCCTTTAAAACTCAAAAACGACTCCCTAGTCCCAGTAAACGAGGTCTGTCAGTTTGATTTGCTTCACACTTTAAGCCCTGAAATCATAAAGAACAAACATGAGCTTAAAAATTGGCGGGACAATAGAAAAGGTGAACGCAAAAGAACTTTTCTACTCTGAATTTGCTGAGAAATACTTGGCGGGAAACCAGCCTGTGCTGTTAACTGGTTTGATGGATGATTGGACAGCTTCCAAACACTGGGTTTCCTCCAATGGCCAACCTAACCTCCTTTTCTTTCCTACCCATTTTGGGAAATCCAAAGTTCAGGTATTTCCCTGCTTTTTCTCAAAATTTCATATTTTCGTTTCTTGTTGTTTTCAGGACAAGATGGTTTTCATTTCTTTCGGTCTTTTTTACAAACACTTGGGGTGCAAATTATATAGGTAGCAGATTGTGATACAAGGGAGTTTACCGATCAGAAAAGGATAGAGATGTCTGTTTCGGAGTTTGTTAATCACTGGCTTCAGGGTTCTAAGGAGAACCATGATGTTAATGGGAAGTCCGTTCTATATTTGAAGGATTGGCATTTTGTGAAGGTGCGTTCTTAACCTTTTAATGCTTATTGTTAGTGGCTATTAAAATGTTATAGGTATGTAGTAGAGTTTTACAGTGTTCCATTGTAATTATGCACTATATCCATTTATTAGAAACCAATGCAGTTGAGCACATCTATGTCAACCATCAATATGTACTATTTACTCTAAAAATACAGTTTATGTTAGCTGAACTCGTCATTTTACATAAAGTACCCATGTTCAGCATTTATATATAGCACATATACAGTCATATGGTATAAAGTTCATCCCTGAGTTTAGGTAAAATAGACATGAGTTAAATTTGGAGTTCTTTTGCAGAACAGAATCATATATATCCACTGTTTTTGCCCTGAACTATATGTGAAACAACAGGCATATATGTATAAAACTATTCAGTATTTTTGCCTGATTATATACGAAACAAGACATACATGTCAACTTATAACATTATTCAGGTGAGATTTGAAGAGACTAGCTTTCCTTTAAATATGAAAGATGTCAACGAGTTATTTAGATCATTGTTTCTATGACATCATGTTAAAATTGTCTGCCCTCCTTTTCTTTCTTCTTTCTTTCTTTCTTTGTTGTTGATGATTATCATGTTATTGTTTTGTTATTGTTGTTCGTTTTGTGTTTGCTACAAACTTTTCTCTTTTATTTATCAAACGTTCTTAACAAAAGAAATGATTTAGCCATATTAGGACAAGTTGTGGATGCTTTCCTGATTTTCTGTTATGCTTTATGCTACTATGTAAAAGTACATTACAAGCTTAGTTGTCTCAGTTTTTCATATCCTTTTCAATCTTTTTGTCAGGAGTATCCAGAATATCAAGCATATATAACTCCTCTTTTTTTTACTGATGATTGGCTGAATCTTTATCTTGACAATTATCACATGCATGACGATCTGGATGCTGATCGAGTGAGTAATGATATAAGTTGCTCTGACTATCGCTTTGTGTATATGGGAGCAAAAGGTTCGAGTACAGATGCAACAATATCTTCAGTGGTTGGATATATTATAGAACTTTAGATATATATACCTTGTCAGGACAGATGCTGAGTGACCATTCTGTGACCATGAATATTTAATGCAAAAGAAACTACCAAACCATTTAAATCTTTCCATTGCAGGATCCTGGACACCTCTTCATGCTGATGTTTTCAGATCATATAGTTGGTCGGCAAATGTGTGCGGCAAGAAAAAGTGGCTTTTTCTGCCTCCTCAGCAATTTAATCTTTTGTTTGACAGGCATGGACAACTTCTTGCTCAATATAGCATCAGATAGTTGTATGTTTGGAGATTTTAGCACTTTAGCTTTTTTGGACTTCGTAAAAGGACATTTAGTTAGCATTCAAACTATAACAGCCATTTCTTTGGCATTTATTGTTATTGTTGCTGGAGTCCAAGAGAAGGCAATACCCAGCTAACAAGTTGCTTGCATTTGTCCTGCTTCACACCGATGTTGAAGCCAGTTAAGGTCCTGTGGAGGCAGAACAAGATTAAAGAGAGACTGAGAGATCCGTGACCTAAATGGGATATGGTCCTTTAAGTAAGAAGCCTCAATGTAATCAGAATTAGGTAGTGATGCATTATCACATGTCTAATTTGCATTATGGCCTTAATATTAGTCTAGTACGCCGCCTGAGCTGGTAAGCAGGTATTCCTTGTTGTATATAGAGCTGGTGGATTGTCCAGCTCCCCTGTGGTTTAAATTTGGCCTATAGACTGGATCCATGGTCTTTTCCCATATTCAAAATATCATGTAAAAGGTTAAAAAGATATTAAGAAGATTAGAGAAATTACCTGCATTCTTTCATGGGGTTGTGAATTGTGATGACAAATGCATAGGTTATTACCATGTTCTTGCATTCTATTTTATAGCTGACTGCTGTTTTAAGAATATACTTTCTACTCAGTGCAGGCCTTTAGTAACATTATTTCTTGATTGCTGTCTTATTTCACCTCAGGAACATGAAAAATACCGTGTATAATATCTTTGATGATATTAGTGAAACTGAATTTCCTGGTTTTAAGAAGGTAACTAGTCCTTCTAGAGCTTCAAATGTACTTTTAATTTCTTTCCTGCACATTTAAAACACGTGCTCTTATTTTCATACCATGTGAAGGCTATCTGGCTGGAATGCATACAGGAGCCAAACGAAATTATCTTTGTGCCTAGTGGATGGTACCATCAAGTCCATAATCTGGTAAATTAAGTTATTTTTCTTTTTTTATCTTGCCAATAAATCTTTTTGAAGGTTATCAATGCTTTGAGGGCATGTAATTAAAAAGTGTCCACTGAAAAAGGAGAATAGACTTAGAGAAAATGATAGATGAGTTGGGGAACAGAGGGGCATTGGCTGATGTGTCTGTTCAATGGTGATAAAGATTTTTTTTTCATTGGTGTTTCTAACATATACAGAGGGGTAAACTGTGATCTTGCAATAATAGGTTCCACAGCTCCCATGTTACTGTAGTTTGCCAAAAACTTTAGTCTCAAGTCTCATGTAGATACACAGAGCTACCTTTCTTGCACGTGATGTATCATGTATCTCTTTTAAACTCATAATACAAAGATTTTCAGGAGGACACAATATCAATAAACCACAACTGGTTCAATGGCTACAATCTTTCTTGGGTGGTAAGTGCGGTTACTACAGACCTGTTCTTCATAAATATAAAAACCCATTTCTTATGTAGAATATGAAGTATATCTTGTTAATAAACTTTTTCTTTCAGTGGGATCTATTATTAAGAGACTACAAGGAGGCCAAGGAGTACATAGAGGATATCAAAGATATCTGTGATGATTTTGAAGGGCTCTGTCAACGCAATCTTGCAGCAAATACAGGTGATATATTAATCTTCATAGGATGATAGTTCACCACATGTTTGAGTTCAGGTTGTTATTTTCTTCTTGTCGCTAGTTTTTTATACCTAATGTTAGTGGATGAACTTATTTATTTATTTTTGGTTAATGTCAGTCTTGTTATTCAATGGTTTTCCTGAAGTGGGAAGTGTCACCAGTAAAGAATTTCACTGACCTTATACATTTTTTCTGGGATAGTATCATTTAGTTGATTCTGCAACTTACTAGAACACTTCCTATCGCAAATGTCATGATTTTGCAACATACTTTCTAGGGTAAACTACATTAGTAGTCACCCAACTATGTTTTTTCTTCATTTTTAATCACCAAACTATGAGAAGTTACAAAATAGACACTCGACTATTTAACGTCGTCTTTTTTAGTCACCCAATTATCTTGGATTTTTTGGGAGCTTTCATTTTTATGAAATTGTTGGGGTGACCAAAAAGGAAAAGAAACATAGTTGGGTGACTACTAATGCAGTTTAACCTACTTTCTCTCTCATGTGCCAAAATTGTTGTCGTCTTTATGATAAGCTTGATAAAAGTTTGTCCTCTTTCTACAGGAATGAATTTTAATGACTTCTTCATCTTCATATCACGCTTTTCGCTGGCCAATGTGGTGGAACTGTATTATCTACGTGGTGAATTGAACTCCGAAAGTTCAATCTGGCATTGCTCTGCTATAATAAAACATTTTGCTCTGAACCTTTCATCTATAAGGAAAACAGCATTGAAGATGAAATCTGAAGGCGTGGAAGGAAATCTCAGTATTATAAATTTGTTGGAAGCTCTAAGCGATCCCAAGTTTCTTAAACTATGCACTGGTTTAGGCAGAATATATTCAGTTATCCACGAGGAAGAGAACTGGAGCTGTACTATGAAGAAAGCTTTGATGGCTGATTTTGCTATGTATGGATCTCAAGTTTGTAGTCCCGAAGATCTCATTACATTTATAGACTATGCCGTTTCGAAACTTAGTAGCAACTGCGATGAGCAAAACCCTCTTCTGTCAGTATTATACGAAATCCAGCCACATGAACAAAATCAGCACTTTTAACAGTTATTTTTCCATCTATATTATGTTGTGTTTACTTCATAGATCTGTTGCTGCTGGTAATCATATACGCACTCAATTCTAATATGAAGCTAAGAATGTGGATTCAATGACGTTGAAGCATTCAAGCCTGTGGAATTGAAGTCTACGCATTGCAGCCCAGATAAGTTATTTCTTGGGATATAAGTAACATTTAGTCATTGAACTTAGCAATTTTTTTTACATCGGTATCTGAATTTTTTGGGTTAATATTAGTCCCAAAAATTGACAATTCTTTTCAATTTAATCCCTGAACTTGGATTTCATTAAAGTATGATGATATGCCACTTTGAGATTGCACTAGATCATCACTTATTTTTAATTTTTTTAATAATTTCCTCATAAATTTTTTATATTTTATATAATTAGAAAAAACAAATGACGATGACATCTAAGATTAGGGACCAAATTGGGATAAGCTGTCTAATTTTGGGATTAACGTGGACAAAAAAATTCAAAGATCAAGTAGAGAAAAATTGTTAAGTTCAAGGACTAAATGTAAAACATTAATAAAACTAGACTAAATTGGTGTTACTAGTCAGCCGAGAAAAAAAATGACAAAATTTGATTATAGAAATTATGAAAATATCTTTTACAATTAAAATAAGTCATATTATCTAAAAACACTTTAGTGTTTTCATTTTAATAAAATGAATAAATATATGCACTAAGGTGCGATTTAAACTCACACCAATTAAATTAGTAAAATTATACATTTATCACTTAACCAAAATTTTATTTTAATAAATTTTATACAATTTTATTTTAATACGCACAATTTATTTAATAACGTTGTTAATTAAGTTAGTGTCACAAGCTAACTCGAGAGTAACTCACAATTAATGATAAAATCATGATAAATTATTGTAATCTATTTAGTATTTTTATTTGATATATTTATATGTTTAAATTTCGTTTTACTTATAATTTTTTCTAATTTGTTATTTTAATATAATACATATTTCATGTGTTTATTCTAATTAATTAATTTCAAATTATACTTTTTATTATTTATTATATATTATTTTTAAATATACATTTATATTTTAAATCCGTAATTTTCCCACTCATATGCATCTAATAAAATTTATAGTATATAAAAAAGCAAACATAGATGACTAGTGTTATTAACAGTTTGTATCCCCGCCCAAAAAAAAAATTTACGGACATATATATATAGTCCCCAGCTGGGAGGGTAAATCAATCTTCCAGGGGACCAAAATGTGCATTACTTGACAGACCAAAAGCAAAGGAAAAAAAAAAAAATCTAAGAATAACCCAAACCTTATTAAGGCCTGGGAAAGAAAAATTGGGGTAAAAGAAAAAGAGAGAGAAAATCAAAGGGTTATGAGATGAAATAGTTAAGGACATCTTACATTCCTTCCAGGGCCTCCATAATAAAAGTAAGTTCCCCAAACATGGTTTCTTCCTTGTCTGATGTCGTAACAATTAGCACGATCAGCCTTTAAATGAATGTTTGTCAATGGGACCAAATTATTGTCCCAATCAACTTTCTGTAAGTTCCTGAAATAAGCTGCTTTTCTAAAGCCTTCTTCCGCAAAATGACCACTGCCCATTTGTGTTGATGTGTGGAATCCTGAGGATCTAGTGTTCACAATTTCTCCTCCAAATTGTACCATGTTGGCATGGCTTCTCAAGTGACTAAAAAGAAACGCAGGCCAGTATCCCACCAATAATCCTGGTCCGAATTCTAACCACCAATGTCCATGTTTTGGATCCTACAAAAAAGAAAAAAAAAAAAAACAGTTTTTCAGTTGGATGTCGTATGATGTTCACCATTTTTAAGTTTTATTTATGTTACTACAACTTTGTTGGTTTTGGTAAAAATATCATAGAGGTCCTTGTACTAAAAGCCAGTTGCATTTTGTCCCTCTACTAAAAAAATGGATAAATTAATCTTTATATATTAAATCAAAGAGTAGGAAAGATTGACTTTTAGCACAGGGATTTCCATAATACTTTATAAAGAATAGGACAAAATTATGCCAGATTCAAATTTGAGCATAGTAGAAGGACCAAAGCCAAATTTTGACGTATATTATATAAAGATAGTGAGATTTATCATATGGTAAAAGAAAATGAAAATTTTAGATTTTTAGTTTCAATAACTCGTTGATTTTCCTCTAAAGCTGACCAAAAATAGTTAAACTTTTGGTACCAAACTAAGAAGAGAGAGTAACTTGACACATGACTTAACAATTTGAGACAAAAAAGAGAAGACAATTTTACATCTTTTGATATTAGGAATGGAAAAAAAAATGATCACTTTAGCCATTGATCACTTTAGTCAATTTTATGTATTACATCATTTCAAGGCAGCATGTTTAGTGATTTGTCAAAAGGAACCAAGCATTGAAGCTACAGATGTGAAACAGTAAAATAACACATAGAACTTCCATTACAGAAAAGAAAAATTAGACGAAATTGTTTACTAACATTATGTTCATAACTTGGTTTAGTAACACTCACCTTCCAAACCATTAATCCGATATCGAACTGTCTGCCATTGTAAGAGGACCTTGGTGAGATTGCTGCTCCAATGGCAACCTTGTTGTTGGTTTGGACAAAACCAGAACAAAGCAAGTTGTAACATCCTGTAGTCTGGTATGCATCACTCTGTAATTTCAAATGTCAATTAACAGTTGATTATTCTGTCACTTTTATGTCCTAAATCTTGTTTACATGAACAGACAAGAAGATTGCTATATGTTATACTCACTGTCCAGTATGTGAAGAACCTCGGGTAATTATCTCCATATAGTTCAGGGCTAACCTGAAAGAAACATGAACATGCAACTGTTTCATTAGGAACATAAAAATCATGTCATGTTTGAAACTGACAAGTGATGAGCGAAATGATTTTCAAGGACATGCCTGCCAACCAGCTTCAATGGTGTTCAAATCATTGCCAAAAGAACCAGAGATGATCCATATCTGTGACAAGCTAAACTCGTATTCGTTCGTTACACGAGGCGCCCATACGCTTAAACTTGCCTTTGCTCCATAATATTGATCACCATTCTCAAACACAACTGCATGCTGCATGAGGGTGAACAACAGGTAACTTGTCTAAACGACACAGACCCTTTTTTTCCCCTATGACTAAGGCACCGGTTTTACTCGTTTTTCGGTCTTGAATCTTGAGAATATACTAACCTCATGGCCATAACCGGTCGAATCTCTCCGTACATGTCTTCTTATTCTTCCATATCTTCTAAGAGAACTTGCTCTAAGAATGTCCTGTTCAGTTGTTCTTCTAATTGGAACTGTCCCTTTAGGACATGATTCACCTGTATCTCTCCATAGCTGGAAACTTTCAGAGACTGCTTCTGTTAAGTTATGTCCTTTTGGCCTCACAGCCGGTTTCTGTCAAAACGATGTTCTTGTTAATGCCTGTTTCACATATAACTAAGGATGTCTTGTAACTTTATTCATTAAAACAAGCAGAATTTTTGTTTTTCTACCAATGGTTTCTGCCCTTTAAGCTGAGGATGGTCAAAAGCTGGTTGAAGATGAGATGGAACACAGTCTATAACATCACCATCTGGACTCTGCAACAAGAAACCAAGAACCAAGCATCATATAATTATCATATAATTAGCACAAAGTTTCAAAGAACCTGCCTGAATGGTCTTAACAGCAGGCTTATTTATCTTCTTGAGATAAGCTTGGACTCTTCTTAGCTTCTGAATATCTTTGTGAGGGTTTAAAGTACAGTTCTGTAGTTGCCGGTGACCGGAATCCGGTACTGGTTGTAAAGACAAGACAGGGCCAAGCGAAGTGGAAACAAGAAGGAAAGCAACAAAAATGTGAATCATATTGTGGTATGTTTTTGTATAGAATAATGTCTTGTTGTGTTCATAACACAACATGGGTTTATTCCAGATTGTTTGTCCCTGGAATTGGAAATGAATCTCTCTTCAAATCTTTACTAAAAAAACACAAGACCCCCATTTTTCAAACATATAAACAAAACTGAAAATTCTCAAACCCTTTTGTATTTTTAAGACAAATTCTATAACGGGGCTGTGCTGTGTGAATTGTGATCAAAACGGATATAATTTCTTTCTTTTTTTTCTTTTGGGTTGCTTTCAGGGTTGTCAGCTTTATCAAAAGAGAAAAATTAAAGCTTTGGTTATATAGATATATAATTTCAGGCATTTACTGTATTTTCTTTCATACAGGCTTAAACTATTTCCAAACAATGATTTTTGTGTTGTGAATCCAGGTTTTTTTTTAAGTAAAAATATTATATAGGTGTTTATATTAGAAGTTAAATTATATTTTAATTTTTATATTTAAAAATAAATTTATTTTTGTATATTAGATAAAAATAAAGTAATCACATTTAGTTATTCTATATTAGTTTTTAACAGTACAAATAAATAAAATTATTAACAAAAATAACTAATTTACTCTTTAATCTAATAAAAAATTAATTTATTTAATTTTTAATATAAAACTAAAATATAATCTAATTACTTATATAATTACATTTTGTTTATGCTTTGATTTTATGTTACGCAGAGGCATCACTTGGACTGAAAAAAAAGCTAGAACACTTGTACATTTTTCTTTGTGGGGACATTCGTAATCATCATGTCCAACAAAATCATCATCACAGGGAAAAACACTTTGGTCTCTTTTTTGCTTTCTTTCCGGAATTCAAATCACTACTTATATTGCTTAAATTCCAAGTTATTGTAATATATATACATATACTATTTATCAAAGATTTTTTTCACAGTTAAAGTATCATTAAAGTTTTTATTAAAAATTAAATTATATTTTATTATTTATCTAAAAATAGGTAAGTTAACCACTGAATAGTAAATTATAGAGCTAGCTAATTTTTCTATTAAAATTTTTATTTATTTCTCCTACTAAAATTGATGTGATATGTTTTATTATAATATACAAAAATAGTTTTTAACAGTAAAAATAAAATTTTTTAACAGAATATACTCATTGATTTAACATATAAAAATTAATCTATCATTAAAAATAAAATATAATTTAACTTTTAATATAAATATTTCATTATACTTCACTTTTTTTATATATTGCAGATAAAATATTCATATGATGACTGGACTAATACAATGTTTGTACATTAACTTATGTCAGTTTACAAATTCAGCTGGTAGACCCAGGCATTTCACTGAAAGAAAATGAGAAAAAGCAGGCACTTTATTTCTCTATAACCACATTCCACATTGGGGCTAAGCTTAATGGTTTTAAAGTTGGTAGTTGGCTGATTTGATAGTATATGGTAGGTAGTATAATCGAATTTCGTTTTATTCTTTTTATTAATTTACTTATTTTTAATTTTAAAAAAAAAGCAAAACGTAATTTGATTGTTTTTTCTTTTGCAACCATCAACAATTTTTTTAGTCTTGAAATTGCACTTTAAATAGCTTAAAACATATATAGACATATATATATATTTTAATTGGAAAAGAAGGTAAATAAATAAAATAATAAGGCAGTGGGCAGTGGGGCCTTAGGCTTTTCAGTCTTCACATTGATGGTGTCAAAATCAAAGGTTTAAAGGTATGGTGTTTAAGGAGGACAAGCACCAGAATGGCACAGTATTTGTTCCTTCGCATTGAAGTTTGGGCCCAAAATTCTCCAGCTCAAAGTGGGTGTTTTTAAGTTAAGTAGTAGGCATATTAAAACAACGGAGAAGAGTTGAATTGAATTTTTATTTTTATTTAAAATTGAGTGAATTAGTTATTATATGTTAGATTAAAAAGTAAATTAAATTTTAGTTAAAAGTTTTATTTATTTTTATTATTAAAATTAATATGACTGATAAAATAATTAAAAATGAGGCGTGGTGTGTCATATGTCTCATATTATGACGCATAATAATTAATTTTAATAGTAAAAATATTAATTTTGAACAATAAAATTAATTTACTTTCTAATTTTATGTATAATTATTAATTTACTTATTTTCTTGTCCTTATTAATCATTTAACTTGATAACTTTTTCTAATTTTATCTTTGAACTTGGATTTTATTTTAATAAGATGACATTACATTTTAAGATTATACCATTCAATCACCTAAAATTAAAAATATATAATTTAGAAAATAAAAAAATTCAAGTGATTACATAGTATAATTTTCGAGTGTCATGTCATCATACTTTAATAAAATTCAAGTTTAAGAATCAAATTGAAAAAATATCAAATTCTAAGACTAAAAAGAATCACAAACTAAAGTGAAAATGTTACCAAATTTAGGGACTAAAGTTTATTTTTTCCCAATCTTAAAAGTAAGTTTATAAATATAAAATGAAGCCTTTGGAGTTTGGCTGAGGGTTGTGGAGGGTGGTGGGATGGGTGCACAAAAGGAGATATTGGGGCCCTTTCTCCTTGTTAGCTTTTGGGATCTGGGATATGGTGGTGCTTGCCACTAGGGTTGAAAAATGGGAAACTAAAAATTAACTTAAATTAATATGTTTGGATGGTTTATAGAATGTAAGTTTAAAATTATGGTTATTTAAAATTAAATTAAATTTTATTTTATTTTATTGAATTTATAATTAAATTTATTTTTATATAAAAATAAAATTTTATATTTAAAATGTTGAAAATTATTTAAAATTCTTGAAAAAATTGTTTTAAGAAATATTTATAAAATTTTTTTAAAATGTTGTTAAATAATATTTAAAAGTTATGAAATAAAGTTTATTTTGTCAAAATAAGTCTAAAAGTCTAAAATAAAAAATAATATTAAAATTCAAAAATCAAATTAAACCAAATTAAATTATGAATAATAGTTAAAAAATCCCAAAATTTAACCGAAGGAACCGTTATCACTCTTGCTTGCAACTTCTAATTGCTCTCTTTTACCCTTTAGTCAAGTATATATTTTATTATTATTGTTTTTATTTTATGATTGATAAATATTGTGGTTTAGTCTTTCCAACAATATATCTTCAAAGTTAAAACTTTAATTTTCTTATTAATAATACAATGTACCATATATTTATATTTCATTGTTGTTATTTTCTCAACTTTTAAGAAATGGGCACTATAAATAGTCTCACCCACCACTGCAGCAAATTAAAGCAAAGCTAGCTGTTGAGGAATATTGGGCCAGGGCAAGTCACCCTCAATATTAAAACAACTGGTCGGCATTGCCATGGGTGGGAATTATCATTTATTAACCTATTCCACTGCTCCCAACATGCCTCCCCCTCCCCTTTATTTTTCTTGAAAGAATAGATTCCAAACTCCACTTAAAGCAAAGTGATGCTTCTTAGTACTATATAGTGTATACATTTTCTATTTTTTTAATAAAATAATAAGTAGGTCAATAAAAAATTTTAGAGTGTGGTTTAAAGTTGAGATTTAGGGCTTAGGATTTTTATTTATTGATATATTGATGACTGTGATTTATGGGGATAAAATATAATATGTGAAACTATATGGTATACCTCTGACCAATTCTGTCACGCAAATATAAAATGTAAATGGAAGCAGTGTAGCAATAGAGGTGAAGATGATTTCTCGAGGAATTTCTTTCTTTCTTTTTACTAAAACTATTGCTGTAGTAATTGTTGTGGAACCTACTGGCTGGACCACATTCGTGTCTTCGGATAATAAAGTCAATCCAAATACAATGAAGAAACATAATTAGTATTATTATTATGGTAATTGAAATTGAAATTGATGCTACTGTTGCTATTTAGCTTTTTTCTAACGAGAATACTTCTAATATTAATTCTTTCTCCCTTAATTGATGAGTGTAGGATGCTCCATTAATCTTTGGATGTTAGTTGTATAAAGTATGTTTTTCGTAAAATGAACAAATACGTCAATATGCTAACTCGGGAGTAATTTAAATGTTTTTAATTTTTCAAAATTGCTTAATATTTGTAATACTCTTCCTAAAAGTGAGAAACCTTTATGTTGACTGATAAACAAGGGTGTATTATATATCGAGCTTCACTGTGGTTTTCATTTTATTAACCTAGTTCCCTTTTCGATAAAAAAAAAAAGTTGGATACATATGGTATTGAAATTGAAACTTATAGTCGATTTTACATATGGCATAGGTCCATTCATACATACATCGATAAATGGTGAATAATAATAAATGGTAATATTACTACGAGGAAATGTTGATTTTGTTTTTTAAGAGTCAAATAGACTTTTTATCATGCACCAAATGACAATCCAATAAATTCCAAAGAAGGCAAATTGTTGGGTTGGATGGTGATACATGCTTGCCACCCACCATATGTATATTTAGATTGTCATTGTCCTATACAAAATAATGTTTGCTAAAAAAGAAACCCACAAATTAGCTTAGTCCATATAAACTACATATATAGAGATTGAAGCTGGTGGATCATCCACATCTTATTCAGATTTAGAGACCATGTGATCTCTATTAACTATATATTGGGATCTATATAAAAGAGAAAATGGTAGATTAAAAAAAAAGTTTATCATTTTCACCATCTTTATGGAAAGATAAAGCTGAAAATTGATATATTAAAAACTTTGCAAAAGCATGGGGGTACAAAAGCCCTTTAGTCTTGAATCACGTGGATGTGTGCCCACTTAAACACTGACTGATCAAGGGCATATATGGATTAAATTGAGAGAGGGACATATCTTATAGATTGCTCTTATACATAGAAAAAAAAAAAAAAAACCTTTTCTCAGGTATAATGAATTCTAGTAACTTTTGACACCAAATTCAACCCTTATATATAGAACCATTATGCTAAAAGTTAAATTGTATTTTATTTTTCTTTTATTAAAAGTTTTATGTATTTTTAATGTTAAAAATTAGCGTAGCCTATGAATTAACCAAACAATTACACATGGCAACGTGTATCTCTTTTCACCTAACATACATAAATCAATTTATCTATTTTTAACAAAATAAAATAAAATATAATCTAATTCTTAATATAAGAAAATAAAATAAAATATAATCTAAATTCTTTAACATAAGAAAGTCCAAGACAAATTTACTCAATGATTCTTCCTCAAATATGACTTTGAAACGCTCTGCAAGATGGTGACACGATTCCAACCAAAATAAAAAAAAAAATGTTCAAGCTATGAGATCGCAGGCTTAAAGCCCAATAAGTCCTTTGAAAGACCCAAGTTCTATAAAAAACCGATTGGCAAGCTAGAGAAAAGTAGCTTGTAACATGACCCAAGTTGTAGGGCCAACCACGCATCACCATAAAATGGCGGAAGGCCGAACTTCAAGCCTAGATTTGTGATCACAACGGGGTAGGGAGGGTTGGATTTTTGCATATCTTGATTTCGACTCGAAGCTTTACTTACTGCATACCCTGATTTTGATCTAAAAACAATAATTTATCCTGAACTTGAGTCGAAAATTTCGACTTGATTTGGCTTAAATTTTATTTTATTTTATTATGTTTTCTATTTCTTTCCAAAGTTCATTAAAGAAGTATTTGCTTCAATAGATTTTAATCTCAATAAGATTACATTTTTTTAGTTGAAAAAATAAGGCACATAACAAATTATTTTGATAATAACTCAAGTTTAAGGCAATTTTCTTCTTTTTCCAAGTTTTGGATAAATAATTCATTTGCAACAGTTCTAGAGAAATAGAAAGAAGCAATCGTAGACAAGAAGTCGAAGGTAAAAGTATTATAGAAGCTTTCATATTAAAAATTAGATTATATTTTATTTGTTTTATTAGAAAAATAATAAATTAATCCATGTACATTAAATTAAAAAGTAAACATGTCATTTTTGTTAAAATTTTATCTGTTTTTACAGTTAAATACTAGCGTGATTGATGAAATAGGCACATGTACCTCACATTAACTTATAGAGACTTATTTTTAACCATAAAAAGTGATGAATTTTTAATCCAATGATAAATTTACTCTTTAATTTAATATATAATAACTAATTTGTCTAATTTTTAATAGAGGAATAAAATATAATCATATTCCTAATGCAAAAGCTTTCATAATACTTTTATCGAAATTAAAAGATTAGACTAACAATAAATTAAACTTAACTTATCATATATATTCAATAATATTTTTATAAATATTTTGAGAAGAGATAAATTTACCCTAGACTCAACTTTAATACTTTTAAAAATTAAATCACCTCCAACCTAGTTTCAAAAAGAAAAAATTGGAGCCTAAAGAAGAGGTATGAAAAAGTGTTCGAAATTTGGGGAACCCAAGCACTCTTAGCTTACAACCTAAGTAAAAGAGACGTAAACAATTTATGTTCACAAACATACATGTATATATTTTATGTGAAATTTGGTGACGGTTCGTATTATGTGGAAACTTGGACACACTTTTTTTTAAAATTTTTTAAACCTTGTAATAGGACTACATTACAATTTATTGTTTATAATATACATTTTCATTATTATTTACATTTTCTTGTTCTGAAAAAAATCTGATATTTCAGACAATTAAATTAATGTTTAATTCAAAACATTAATTGTAAAAATATAATGTCAAAAATGATTTAACATTGCACTAAATGAATATAAAAATACATAATTTTGACAATTAAATAAATTTAAAAATATTTATACCGGCCAAAGGCGAAGCACCGGCTTATTTGCTAGGTTTTTCTTTTTTCTTTTAAGAGAATCTGAAAAATAAATTATTATTATTATTATTATTATTATTTATCTTTTTCGTTAATTATTTTCGTAATAAAAAGAAAGCAAATTCAATTTCGAAGCTGTTTTGGATAGGAGCTGAAGGTATCACGTCTAAAGGTAAAGTCTATTCTTCTTCTTGTTCTTCTCTGCTATTTATTTTATTTTAATTTTTAATGCATTTAGGGTTTTTTTCCTCTATTTATTTGCTCAAATTAGAAAAACAGAATCAATTGAAACAAAAAGTCACGAATTGAATTCGAGTTTTACTTTAATTTCCTTGAAAGAACGAGGAATTTCACTTATCCGCGTAGAAAATGGTTTAATTTGAAGTTATTAGCTTCAACACTTGTTTGGATGCTGAGAAAAGAGAGGCAAAGTAATGTCGATAGCGAGGGAAAGTAATGTCAATATATGCAGCTTTTTTTTCCCTTCTTTTTTCTTTAATAGAATTCTGTTTCATTTTCTGAAACTCAACTGAGCTCCCATTTTTGCGCGGCATTCTCGTCCTATTTTTGTATATAATTTCCGTTGTTTGTTATGTATTGGAAATCTTGAGTCAATATATTTGATTGCTATAGTTAGGATAAGGTGGAGTTTGTTCCCCTACTGTTTCTGTACTGGATGGGTTCTCTTTCATGCCATTGTTTGTTGGAGTTTCTTTCTTACATACAGTTGAAAGCTTCTAATCTTTTTTGTTGATGCAGGACATTATGTATTGACCGTGTTTCATTTCATTTGTTTAGGCCTTGTTGAATAAATGTTCAGGAGCTTGTGGTGAAAGTTGCAGCTATGATGTTGGTGACCCATCAATTGCAGGTATTCTAAGATTAAGTTTTGAGTAAAACTGGTAGACTAGGAGTTTATGGAATAAGTTCTATAGAAATTAAGAGTTTGATGGCTGAGTTTGAAGTAGAGTTCTACAGATAGGTGCATCGAAGCATTGTTAGTTGAATCCTATGAAATAAAGAATTCTGTTCTGGAAGCTCTCGTTTTGTATTGCTTTGAGGATTTTTGTTTATTGAGGAAGAGTCTCATTTGGTATCTTATCTAACAAATCTAGGATCACAGCTTTGTATTGGTATTTATCTGACTGCAAAGTATGCTGACTTATTGCATTTTAGGATTCATATGTGGCATTCCTTCAGCTCATTTTTATTGCATTGCAGGGTTCATATGTAGCATGCCCTTCAAGGCCTTTATTATGGAGGGAAGGATTGACGTTAAAGAGACCTGTAGTTACACTTCATATGCTTGGGAGAAGGGAGAGGAGCATATCATTAAGGCACTCTACTTGTTTATGGTAAGCAACAGTTTCTTTATGTTAAGAAACAAAATCCAGAGTTCCATGCTGGTAGCTTGTCTCTCATTATATGGAAGTGGTGACCTGAAAGGACTAGGACTAGTGCTTTTAATTTAGCATATTGAATTCTTTTCTCTGGAAGAAAAATCCAAAATGCTTGTTCTTACCACATTTTTTCCTTTCCCCAAATTTCCCATTTCTTTTAAAGTTCTCTATTAATCTAAAAATTTGGAAGTGAAGGTACAAGTTTGTGAAAGGCGATAGGGAATCAACTGTTTAATCTAAAAATTAAGGATTTTGAAAATGCATCATGGTGATTACATTTACTTCTGGTGCATAAAATTTCATTGAGATAATTTCGTGCTATGTGATGTGCGGTTGTAAATGGAAATTTGTTTCTTGCTTTTGATTACCAAGGTGTTAATGGTGCCAAACATTGCCTGATTGGTGCAATAATGCTTATTGTCTAACTCCATAAATACAGGTCTATGGAAATCATGTATTTTTGTCCTTGATGTGTTTTGTTGTTGTTCTTAAAAATTCTTGCCTCAATTCTTATTTTTCTTCCTTTACACGTGAAGATGACAAGAATGCTCTTGTGTTGTATGAATGCAAATGTTGTATGCATTTAGGTGCTATTCTACTATTACTTTAAATAATTTTTGCTTGTAAACCCAAATTAAGTTGTTCTCATATAATATTTTATGCATTCATTATTGCTGTGGAAAAGAGTTGAAGTGAAAGAGCTTTTCACTTTGAGCATGAAGTGAACTCATTTTCGTTTCTACTTTCGATAATTATTATTCTTATGTTTTCTTTTGCAGTCCTAGTTTCTTTTCATTTTCTTCAAATACTTCATTTTTCACCATATGCATCTTGAGCATTTGAATTCAGATAGGCTTATTTTTTGCAGTATAGGGGCTCATACTTGTGGACTGAATACCAAAAGTATTAGAATTTCTGCCTTCAAAGGCAGTGTTGAAAATGGCGAATCAGGAGGCAGAGCAATCGATGAGAATGTTCCAAAAAGTTCTATTAAAGTTTCTTATGTTCCAAAAGATGGTGAAGCGACCACAATAGAATCTTCAAAGGCTCATAATGGTCCAGTTACGTATTCCTCGGAAACAGGTGAGAACATTGTGGGATCTGCTGCTATTCAGGAATTATTCAAGAAATGGATAATGATATTGCGATCACAATCCCCAAGTCGAGTGATGGATGATGCTCTGGGAGAAGAAGCGCCTCCAAGGGACACGTCAGAAGCTAAAATTGACACCCAAAGTAATAGAAAAGGCAAGATTCTAAAGACGGTCTGGAGCTATTTCTGGGACATGAATGCAACAATCAAAATTCCCTTATTAATAGTGTAAGTATAATTAATGCGTTCTCTCTTTTTCTGCCCCCCCCCCCCCCTCCTGCGAGTTATTTTCTAGCAATATACACTATTTGCTACTATTAGGTATTTATATTTGTGAATTCAAATATCTACATCATGGGTCTTTACTAAAAAGAGCACAGAGTTTCAACCATAAAGTTCTTGCGTTGATTCAAGGACTAATACAGCGCTGACAAAAGTTGCTGAGTTAACTGGTTTCCTTACTCATTCTAATTTTTTTCTTGTCAAGCGATAATAGTATTCCTCATTCTAGCCCCAGGATGATTTGATAAAAATTGCGACTTGGTAAAGTTTTTTGTCAATAATTTTGAGTTGTCCTCTGTCTTAGTTAACTTACACGATCTGTCGATGAAATGCTGTGAACATATCTACATACATTGCTAACAATCAATCTGCCGTGCATGCAGTGTTCCGTGGTACCTCGGTGTCAATTTGATTTATGGGGCTGAAGTTTCAAAGGAATTGACTCCTCTATGGGTGTTTGGGCCCCTGATCATTGCTCTTTACATCAAGATGCTTAGAGGCTTATGTGCCCTGTATGTTTTCTGCTTCACCCAGACGGTTCAACTAATTAGAAACTTACCTACTTACTACCTCCTTGCTTATAACTACATCGCACATGGAAAGCTGAAAGAAGACGTACGAGTCCACGTATGGCAACCTGTGGTAGACATGAAGAACTTGGACTACAAAGAGGTATGTAGAAAAAAGATGAAAGATTTTCAAGAGTGGATGATGGAGAAGTACCTGGACTATGTTGAATCGATATGGCCGTATTATTGCAGAACCATCAGGTTCCTAAAGAGAGCTAATCTCATTTAGATTTCGAATTCTTTGATCTAAGTCTTAGGTTTTGGGATTAAAAGGGTGGGTTTTAGAGGTTGAAAATTTTGGAGAAGAGGTAGTAAACCCCACACATTGAAAGGGGACCATAGCCATTCATGATATTTGGAGTTCAAAAAAGGGTTGAAACTGAGTGCCTACCAGATTTATTATTCATGGTCTAATCTGTTCTTTTTTTTTTTTTTTGCCTATTATTGTTGTTATTATTATTATTATTTGTTTTTAGGTCTACCCTGTATGTACGTACTGGAAGATTTGTTTGTTTGGCCACTTCTTGATGGTTCATTTTCTAGTAACAAATGTTTTTTTTAAATCCAGTTTTGTTTTTTTCTTTTCTTTTCTTTTAGTTGAGTTGTAAACGTCATTTTTAACTTCTTAATTTGTTGTATTTGTTGCTCTTAAGTGTAGTCATATAATTACACCGTTCTGGTTAATAGGTTAGTATATATCTGATAGATGTCGGGCCAATTGCTTCTTAGAAGCTAAGGTTCTAAGTTTTTCATCCCTAGTTTTTGTAGGTATAAAAAAGCAGTGACGGTTTTTCTTAATTTCATTCTTAAAACTTAAATTTTGTTATGGTATCATATCATTACCTAAAATTTTAAATAATTTTATATAAAATGTAGAAAATTATAACGGATTATTAAAATATAAATAAATTTTAATTTAAAAAAAATTCAAATGATGATGTGACATAAAATGCTACCAAGTTCAATGAGAGATGTTAGCAAGTTCAAAGATTTATCTATTATTATTATTAATACAGTTGGGGTAAGTTACCTAATCATATTATTTTACGAGTTATGGGCTTATGGCACCAAATAATTTAATATTGGCAATCTGAATAACGTTGGCGCCACGCCAATCAAACGTGAGGTAAGCGCTAACACCTTTATGCATATTATACCCAACGAGGGGTAAAATAAAATGACTTGAAGTTGAATCGCTTATCAAATGATTTAGACGAGGGGTTTCAATTTTTCATACTATCAATCTCAATTATAAAACCACTTCGCATATAAGCCAGGTGTCGGCTTACACCAATCAAAATTGTGATTGATTGTCCTGTAATAATAATGGTAAGTGATGACATGAAACTTCGCATCAAATTTCTTTAATTGCCTTTATGATTCATCAAATCATGCATATCTCTATTAATACCGCACTAAACAAAAGAAAATAACAGAAGCTTTTTCTATGGCAGACAAAAATATTTCTTTGCAAACTGATTATTTCTTGTGTCATGAAATACCATTGGCACATAGTATACAACCAGTCAACGTTTATGTTGAAGTGGAGGTAACCACCTGTTCCAGTTCGAACAAAAAAAGGGACATAATTTACAAAACGTTGTTGCAGAACAAGTTAGCATCCAGAACATACATATACACATACATGATATGTGTATATATATACATATGTAAAAACTAGAATAGACCCCTAACCCTTTAACACACAAACGGACCCCTCTTTACCCTTTGGAGCTATGAACACATTGAGCCACAGGATATCCGAAGGTAGCTGATACATAGAAATGGTATATTACAAACAGAAAAAATTACCTATAATTCACTGAAAAAGTTTGCCTATATATATGTGTGTAAACCAAGCACCTCAAGTGATTATTTGTGATCCTCTTTTGCTTACGATTGTGTTTTATCCGAACAAGAGCGCTGGCAACTACGAGCAAACTCGGGCTTTTTGTGCCCTCTCTCGACCCTCGGATACAACCATGGATGATGACATATCCCTTTCTGTTAAACATCTTTTGTATGGCACAAATCCTTTACTAAACTTTTGGGATGTCATTTTTCCCCGAGGACAAGGGTTTTGGCATTGAGAATCGACAGAATCTGAATTCTTTTCCATATTTTCTATTTGACTGACTGAGCCCGTATTTGAACCGGTGCAAGATCTTTCATTCAGGGTTTCCTTCTCTTTCGGTGTCTCTTTGACTCTGGGGTCCTTATGGGTTTGATTAAATGAAGTGATGTAATAAAAGGGTAGACCTTGGTAAAAAGCTAACCATGGCAGAGGAGCATCACTGGTGTATTCTACATGATCATTTTTATCTGTGTGGATTTCCATACAAGGGGATAAATTAGCTTTAGAAGGTACCCTACTGCAATTATCGATGACTGTCCCATGTGACAAATGCAAGTCCAAGCACTCGCCGGCTACACCATTCTTCAATGTTTGCATTTGAAAGTTTTCTGCACCCGTGGATGGTTTGCTGGAATCTTTCACCTCAACTGTTTTCCCGAAAAGCTTAATACTGGTGAAAGGCACAACTACTGCTGCTTCGTTTCCTTTGGTACACACAGGTTCCTCAAAGTCTGCGTTGGATTTCTGGGTAATTACATGAAGAAAGAAAGAAAATCAGAGTTCAAATTCTAAGACCAAGGTCAGTAATAATTGTTCCATAAATGAAAAAGGGCAGAGATTTTACCAAAGATAAAATGTCCTCCTCGGATGATTGTCCAAATACTTTAACAGATGATAAAGATTCATTCTCTTTCTCTATAGATGTCACATAGTCATTTTCCTTTTCAACAGGGGATGTATTATTGAGTGACTGTATATTAGTAGTACAAGAAGTTGGAGAAGAACATCTATTCGGTTGCTCAGAAGCAGAAGACCCCATTGCATCGAAAACAAATGGGGACAAAACTGATGAGGGTGATTTGTTATCCTGTTCCGAGACAGAGTGGTTGGGGGATAGAGACCTCTCTAATTGAGATAATGGAGATATTCCTTTAACAGCAGTAACAGATTTGCGGGGATATGGATGTGTTGGCTTCCTTTTTGGACGAGGAGGGGGTATCTCAATTGATTTAACGGAACTCTCAAAGCCATCATTTGACTCTCGGGCAACCTAGAACCACAGACACGCAAGTATAAGAGACTGATCAAAGAAACCTATATAAGAATGTCTACACATGGCATACAATCGTTCCCCAATCAAGAAAATCTTGCAATGAACATAAAGCAATAAACCTTAGAGAAAAACTTTTGAGCATGACTTCGAATTTGAACAGCAGTTTTCGTGCCTACATGCTCTGCATGAAAACAAGTGTAACTTAATCTGTTCACACCATAACCATGGCAAAAGAGTATATGCAAAAATCTCCACTGCTCACATACCTTCTATTTGGCGCCAGCCACGGCCATACAGCCTTAAAGCTTCAAGAAACTTCTGATGCTCTTCCTCGGTCCATTTTTCCCTTTGTTTAGTTATTGTATAGGGTTTCCGGACCTATAGCAACGAAAAGATTTAAAAATTACTATCTGGGGACTAATACCGAAAGGAAAGCACAGATCATAGGCAACGTGAAGAAAGGAACCTTGGGTGTATGATCATGCTTAAATCCGTATAACTCCTGCAATTGAGTCAATGTCTCAGATTGTCCACTGCCTATGGAACAGCACAAACCGGATTTGAGAGCAGTAGGTGATGCTGTACTTTCAATTTGGTCCTATATCAAAATTTGCAACAGCATATAAACAATTATTAAACACTCTTTAAAGTTTAACTTTCCATTTCAAATGAATGCTAATTCCTCTCATTAAAGCATATTCAGGTCCACACAGATACATAAGCAATTGAAAAAATATACAACTTCGAGTAACAAAAAAAAAAAGCATCTGATTCCATAAATTTCAGTAATCCATAAAAGGAGCAGTTTCCAAGGTCCAGCAAACATAGCGATAACAAATAAAGAAAAAAAAAAAGAGCAAATTTGCATCGAAGCATTTGATTCAAATTATGCGGAGTACAGACTGCAAATTGACAGCTTTCTTTCATCTTGAAACAAAAAAAAGGAAAGATAAAATCAAACCTTCTTAAAACATAAAATAACACTGCAAGTATAAGCCTCGTCAATATAGGATATAGTATATACCTCCGTAGCCATCGTTAGAAACGAATTTTGCTTCAAATCTTGCAGAACCTAGAAATACTCCTGCAACTTCCCCTATAAACCAAAAATCACTATTAATACATCATATAATCTAAGAATCAGAACTAATTCAATAACAAGTCAGAAATCTTCCTTTCCGATTAAAAGAAAATTCAATGAACAGTGAGTCTCATAAAAAATTCAAATCATAAACTGAAAAAAAGCTAAATTATCCACAAAACAAATCAAATCAGGCACAAACTTACCAGTTTAAACGAGAAATCTCGGGAAAACAGAAAACTTCAAGAGCAATCCAAAGGAAAAAAATTCACAATAAAATTCTCAAAATAGCAAGAGATTAAACAATTAACAGTCGTGCTATACTGTTAAACTGCTTAGAAAAGTATTTAAAGAAGAAAAATTAAAACAAAAGATGAATCAAGAAGAGTCGAAAATTTAGATTTGAAATAGAAGAAGGGAAAAACATTGAAGATTTTTGAAATTAGAAAACAAGCGAAGATAAATAAATCATTTTAATAGGTATTATTTCTTCAGTATAAAAGCGAGAGAAGGGTGCCACGTCAGATTTTTATTTTTATTTATTTTTTATTTTTCATGGAAAACTCGAGAAGGGCTTGGAATCTTGTGGCTGAGAAATGTCGAGTCCTTTGGACACGCGTCGTTTTTTGGCGATGGCACTGTCCTTTTAATTTTTCAAAGATTTTTTTTTCACGTTTTATTTTTGTGGAAGATATTGAAGGATGGATGGATAATTGATAAGTGTAGCTCATTTTTCAGATATTTTATGACTTTTTAATCCCACGCGCGGAGCATTCACTCTCCTTACTTTTCGTTTTTGTCCCACTAGTGAGAGAGCGTCGTTTACAATTGTGTGGAAAAAGAGTGGAGAAAATAAAATAAAATATATAAAAAAGGAAAAAGCAAAGATGAAAAATCGAAAAATATCTATGACCTTAGAAAAAATAATTTTCAGACAGAAAGACGGCAGGCCAAATGGTGGGTACAGCTGCTCGTGACATAAAGTTTATTTTTTTTAAATTGAGTTAAGTGGTGGGGACCACTTTAGCTCTTGTGCACTTTTTTGCCACATCAGCTTTTCCTTTACCGTAAACGCCACGCGTACCAGCAACATTCAATTTTGTCCAAGTAAATACATTTATTAAATATGTAGTAATAATTTATTTATTTCTTTTTTTAAATAAAATCGCAACTGAATTATTTTTGAAAAAAATAAAAAAGGAATTCCTATTGGTCAGATTTTTAATTTAGGAATATTTTAAATGTCTGGATAGGTTGAGCGGCGAACAGCAGTAGTATCACTGTCGGAGAGTAGTAGCCAATTTAATTTCAGCCTCATGTTTGTTGAATTTTTTATTACAATCTTTTATATATTTATTTTCCTGTTTGTGAGGATAATACTTTTATTTCTTTTAATCTTCTGAGGATAATACTTTTAAAAATCTCATTGTCTCGTTATCGTTTAATAAAAATCTCGCTTTCTCTCTCTCAAACTTAGCGTTTACCTTTTCTTTTTTTATAATAAATAAAGTTAATTCATGAGACATTCTCGAATTATAATTTTATTTTAAATTAATTTTAAAATTTTAAAATATTTTAATTACATTTTAAATTATAAATGGTATATCGATAAGTTCTTTTTGTTACTAATATTATTAATATAATAATTAAATTCATGATTTTAATAACATAAGTAATTATTTTTAAAATTTTATTATGAATAAAATTGTATAAATTATTCTAAAACTTCCATTGAAGTAATTTTAAAACATTTTATTGAAATAACTTTTTAAAATAAATGGGACTTAATAATAATAACAACAATAATAATAATAAAACTTATCTACTCGCAACATAGCACACCTGGTGGGCATGCAACCTTTCAAACAGGTGTTAAGCCAAGATTGATGACATTGTCTATTTTTTTTTTCCATTTTTTAAAAATATTTTAATGCCTTTACACGAAAAAATTATTAACCATTATATTTTGTGCAATTTATTTTTCTTTTCCAGTTTTGTGAAATTTTATATTTTTCTTTTATATGTATTTGACTGACTTTGAATTGTGAAAATTATACTTATGAATGATAATTAAACTCAGTGTCCTTGGTCCTTTAATTAAATGCTCCAATTGCACTTTGCGCCCTTTTAAATAATTCAATTTTTATTAAATAAAAAATACACTTTGGTCTTTATAAAAAATAATAATTCAATTTGAAGTTACTTTGATATAAAATTGTTAGCTTTGACATTCTAAATTTTTTAATTTTATTCTGATTTCCGAACAAAAAATATTTGACTTCCCCCTTGTATTGTTCAATAAAAAAAGGGCTTGACCCTCATGTCTTGCACCAACTAATAATAGTAACGGGACCAAAAATAACAATAATAAGAGTCCCTTATTAGTTATTACCAGAAAAGGAAAAAAGCGTCCCATGAGAACTCCAAAGGGTGCTTATGTAATGTATTTTTTTTATTTCTTTTATAATTTTGAATTTATTTACAAAATAATACGATATTTATCATTAATTCAATTTGGATCTAATGAATAATTTTCTATTCATTGATGAGAATTGATTCACCGTACTGATCGTCAAATTATTGATTGGAATTTATTAACTAAGCTTAATAATCCAATAACTTGAATAAAAACTTTCGAATAGTTTAATAAATATTTTATAATATGTTTAAGTTAAATGACCAAAAATTATCTTACAAATAATTTAATAACCTTAAATATAATTTATCATTTATTTATATTGTTTAACAATATTTTTTACCACATCACAAGAAACATTTGTTTTATGTTCATTTATTACATGCCCAAAATAAGCATATATATTCAAAATAAAAATAATAATTTATTCATTTTAATATCTATAATTTCATCAACTCTAAATTTATGTATTATATTATATATTTAATCAAAATTTAGGTTAAAATATTTAGGAAGTCCTATATTATAGAGACTGAATCAAATTAATCCACATATTATTAAAAAATTAAATAAATCCAATTTGTAATAGAATCAATATTTACCATACATAAAATATATTAAAATTATTTTTTAATTAATGTTTAAGTCAAAACAAAAAAAATCATTTAGAAAATCATAAAAACTTTTAAAATAATTAACTTTGTTAAATAGTAAATGATAAATGTTAACTCTATTTTAGTTTGACCTTACTTGATTCTTTTTAATAGTAAAAAGATTAAATTGATTCATTTATTAGTAGAAAGACTAATTTGATAAGACCTCTATAATAGAGGGACCTCTTAGGTATATTCACCACAAAAGTTATTTTAAATTATATTCTAATATATAAAAGGTTGATATACGAGTCAGTGTTTGGCGGTCCATACGAAAAACGGAACGTGTCGCTGACGTGGATGAGATAATGCAGGCTGATTGGTTAAGAGTCACCCAATGGCCAATAGAAAATGGCCAATTAACAATATATTTTTATATTAAAATAGTAACATGATATTTCACTTTCCAAATAAAAAAGTATATTAAAAATGAAAAAAATTAGGAAAAAATAAGAGCCACATGTTAAGTGGTGCATGGTAGGTGGTGGTTCAGCTCAAAATCAAGAAGAATAGTCCATTTTTCTGCCACGTGGCCCTTCTTTTTTCATTAAATTAATATACTAGAAATTAACGTAATTAGATGAGTTTTTTTTAATTTTATCTTTTAAAGCAATAATTTAATTAAAATAGTTTTCTCTTGAAGTAAAAGAGAGGCAAAAGATAGTCTTAAGAACAAAAAGTTTAGCAACTTCTTTTTTTTTCAATAAAAAATTATTTGACGTTTTTTATCATTTTAATTAAATTTGTTTATTTTTAATAAAGTGTTGGGATTTGATTTATAATGTAATTTTCTTTAAGGCACACATACTAAAAATAATAAAACCAACAATATAAAGAATAAATGTCTATTTACTAATTATTATTTTTTAAAATAAATTCAAATATATTTATTTTTTCCATTTATTAAAATTAGAAGACTTAAATACCTCTTCTTTTTATTTTATTGTTGTGATTTTAATCTAGACTTTTAAAGAATTCTTGATTTATTTGGCTCTCCAATTTTAAAAATAATTTTTATTTTTTATTTTTAAATTCGCATTATTTTATCAAATCTCAAAATGAATGAAAAAGTTAATGCTTTTAAACTTTACTTACATTGCATACACGTGGATGATACGTTAGCATTTAATTATTTTTTAAATATAAATTTTAAAAAATATGAAGAATATTTTAAAAAATATTTTTAAAAATTAATTAAATATTGACATGTCATCTACGTGGATCCACATATATGCCACGTCAGTAAAGTTAATGAACATTAATTTTTTCGTCCATTTTAGAATAATTTACTAAAAATGTAAATTTAAAGATTAAAAGAGATAAAAAATTAAAATAATTTTGTATAAAATTTATTATGCATATTATAATAAATATTCCATTTAAAGGAGGGATTTGAATTTTATGTATCTCTAACAAAATAGTTTTCTTTAAGATTGTCCTTCCTAAAGAGCCGGGATGGATTTGAGAATTATCTGCTTTGTTTTGTGTTTTTATTTTAAATTTTTTTAAAAAAAGTGATAAAATATTGAAATTTATTGTTGTGGCAAATGGTGGTGCATATGGATAGGGTGGTATATTTAACATTTTGTGAGCCGTGATTCTGATATTTCCAGATTCATGGGGATTTTGATAATGTCTTTTCAATTTTGTGTGGATCATAAACATTTGGTATTATTGTTAATTTTGGCTAATAATATTGTATATCGATTTGGATATAAGGAGGATATAAAAAAATAAAATTTCTAGAGGGTTAGAGATGAATTATGAATCAAAATGTAAATTTATTATAACAACATATAATTTCGTAAAATTTAAAGAATTAAATAGTAAATTTATCATTTTCAAAGGCTTATCCTCCTTGTCATCGGTCGAATTGTATTATGCCATCTTCTACTAAAAAATAAAATAAAATAATCCTTATACATTAAATTAAAGAGTAAACTAATATTATGTTAAAACTTTCATTCATTTCTACTACTAAAAACTGATATTTGTATATTAATATGATGTACACGTGACTAGAGGTGTGCATGGGCCGGGCTCAACTAAATTTCAGGCCCGTTTGCTAGGCTCGGGCTCAGCCTGGCACGAAAAATGTGCCTAAATTTTTCCCAAGCCCAATCTAAATAAAAATGCTAAAACTGGGGCCCAACCCGGCCCGACCATATTAATTTTTATATTATTTTGTTATATACTTTTAAAAAATATATAATATATTAAAAATACTAAAAACATCAAAATAAATATTTCTCAACAAATTGAAAATAAATTTTAAAAAATATGTATACTTAAATACCACTAAAATAGATTCAACTTAACAAGTAGATGTCTCTAAAATAATAACAAAATTAACAAATATCTTTAAAATAATAACAAAATTAACAATAAAATAAATTTTATTCAATATCCAAATAATAACAACAAAATAGTAGCAACATAATAGTAAAATGATACTAAAAAAATAGATTTTCTTTGTCTTTTAGTGAATTCGAGCTGAGCCAAGCCCGGGCAAAAAATGTCTTACGCAAGGCCAGACCCATTTTTTTAAACCGGCTTTATTTTTTGTCCAAGTCTATTTTTCGGGCCTATATTTTTACCCAAACCCTCTCACATTTAGGGCGGGCCTTCGGGTCGGACTGGGTGGCTTGACCCATGAGCAAGTCTACACTTGACAAATCACGTGTCACCTTCTAGTTATTCTGTTAGCCACATCGATTTTTAACATAATACAAATGAATAAAATTTTTAATAAAAATAATCAATTTACTCTTTAATTTAACATATCAAGAATTCAAGATTAACTAATATATTTTTAAGTAAAAATGACAAAAATATAATTAAACTCTTAATTAAGAGGGGTCCACAATTCTTTGTACTCTAATTAAAAGTAGTCTTAAAATATAAAATTTACATCATTTTCAAATTATGGAATATTTATTTTATAGATAAAAGGTGAAATCCAAAATAAAATAATATCTTGGTTTTGGTTTTATTAAGTAATAATAAGATATCACATTGTTAATCTCGCTTACTTTCTGACTTTATAGCATTTGGGCCTAATTTCTTTATCTTTTGTTTTGTGGCTCTTCTTTTTTTCAAATTATTATATTCTCCTCCATTCATTTTCACCTTTGCTTTGTGATTGGCTGATAGCTTTGCCAAATCTGTACTTTTCTCTCTCCCTTTTTCCCCAAAATTTTAATGCCTAGAGTTTCTAAATGTAGAAAAGATTCTCATTCTTATTTCCTTACCTACATTTGGTGTGATTTTCATATCATCACAATAAATCTTTAATGGCCTTACAATGAAATCAACAACTCTCAAAACGCAAAATATCTCAATATTCTTTTGTTTTACATTTCTTAATTATTATAATATTTAGAAGGTGATGTAAATACCTAATAAAAGCTTTAATCACTAATTCAAGAAAGCAAAAGTATCTCAATATTAATGCATGAAATATCATTGTTAAACTATAATAAAGGTCACTCAATTATGTTTTTTATTACTTAACAATGAAAAATTATAAAATAGTCATTCAATTATAATTTTTTATCACCTAATTATGAAAAATTATAAAATGATCATCTAATTATCTAATTTTATTTTTTTATCCATAGTAGACCAACATAAAAATAAAAACATCAAAAATTTAAGATAATTAAATGAAAAAATAAAATAAAATAATAAAATGAAAATTTTATAAATTTTATAATTGAATAATCAAATAAAGTATTTTTTTCTTAAAGGGACAATACGTTTAGTATTTTCCAATAGCCTTTTCACTGAAAACCTTATGGCAAGTTTTGTATAAAAATAACTACTAATAAACACATGCATATAGAATTATTCATATATGTTGATTTTTCAAATTGTTTTGATAAAGTAATTAAATTCAATCTTTTTAACAATAAGTGTCATTAAATGCAAACAACTTTATATTTATGAGATACAATAAAGTCTTTGAAATATATATCGATAGATTTCTATTTTAATAATATAAAATCTTTCACTTAATTTTTTAATATTTACAATACAATCACAAAAAATATATATTGAAGTAATTATAATTTAAATGAGTTCAACCAAACTAGAACTTAAAAAATATCCAAACAAGCAATGGCAAAAACTAGGGGCAAACAATAGCCCTGGTTGCAAAATGGAAAATCGTTGCTTTAATTTTTTCAAAATTTGTAAAATTTTAAACTAATATATGATAAAATTATAGTTTGGTATTCTAAAGTGTTAGAATCTTAATTTAGTTCTTTTGAAAACTATCAAAATATAAATCAATAGAAAGGTGAAATTACATTTTAATTCATTAATTTTTAGCTTCATCTCTGTCCATCCTAAAAGAATTTTCTAATTTCACCTTTGCAGACAAAGCTAACATATAATGAACTAAAACTCAATAAATATGTTTGATAACTTATACATAATAATCACACATAAAAAGAACTAAAAACATCAATAGCAAATTGTTATGATACTTACTATTGCCAACCCACAACCCGTATAGGTCCGGGTCAGATTCTACATGAATCATGCATTGAGCTTGTACATTAGGCTCATGTATCAAGCTCGCATATTAAGCTTGTACATTGGGCTCGCGTATCAAGCTTGCATGACGCTAAGTGTTGTTATATATGGAACTATACAATATGAGTTCGCATGTCATTACGTAGGCAAAAACTCAGATCGTATAAGTATGTGTTAAATTTAGAGTAGAACACGTGTTGGCATAATAAAATCTACCTATAAAATCACATCAATGAACAATAACCATATCATATAAATATATAACCTTAAAAATTGAGAAAAACACTAAACTCAAATTTCACTCAAATCTTTAGGTTTTAAAGAAAGGAAACATTTATTTCATGTAAACAAAAAGCAAAATGCATACAGTAAATATAAAGTATAAAAATCAAAGAATAGACCAAAAGGGAAGGGCATGAGGAGCCATATGTTTATCAGTAATCAACCTCTTGTACAATACATTTATGAGGGGAAAGGAAAGAATATTGTGAAGGAATCACAGAAAGGAAAGCTAGAAGCCAATAATGGACCTTGCTACACAACAGTTGGCGAAAATCTACTTACCTTTTTAGCCATTCATACTTTGCGGCTGACTGGTAACTGTATGCGTTTTTTTATACAAAAGATATCATAGTGAACTTATCTTTTTATCCACGCTTCACCTCATTAGTGCCAATGTGGCCTAACTGTACATTCTCATTCCATGAGGGATCCACCGGAGGTAATTGATATTCATTCGGTTTCAATGCTAATGCGAAATCCGGTAATGTTGGAGCCGTCCCCATGTTTCTGAATAACATTTACCAATACCAAGGTTATTAACCAAAAGTAATGACTGCCAGTTTAAGAATTGGAAAACCATACACTTACTTTTCGTGGGAGTAGAGATCGCGGTTAATCCGGACCTTGCTAGAAGTGTCTTTCGGAATTTTCTCAGATAGATACTTCATGGTCCCCCAAAGTGGTGGATTCCTGCACCAAACAAGAACCTTTAGCAAGGAAAATTGTAGCCTGAAACTATATTACCTAAACAAAATCAAGTCCAAAAAGAGCAAGCATGTAAATTAAATCATGTTATTAAGAGGGTTTCTCTTTTTCTTGTTACTTTGTTATATTTTATCATTGAGACTATTTTACTCTCTCTATTTCACATATCATAGGGCATAGGATGGTCAAGGATGAGAATAAAATTTCTGCCCCAATAGGGACAAAGTGTTAAAGTTCCCTTGCGACCTTCCTATCCTTACCTGTTCCTACAAGGTTAATAATTGCTTGGTGCCATAGTCTAAGAAAAATAGATTAGTTTAAAAGAAAGCATAGATAGCTTCTTCAAAATAAAAAGAAAAAATGCTTAGAGAATAAATATTATCTACCACAAAAGGTCAATATGAATTACCTGGACAAAGGATGAGCTGCATTAAATACCTCACAGGCCTTCTTGCTTTCCTCGAAATATTCATCAGCAGCTTGTAGAGCAGCTACAGCCATACCATGGGATTGCTCTGTATTCCCCTCATCAAGGATCAAACCATGATAATAATATGCTGCAGCCTGTATTTGTATAAATCAATAAAGAAATAAATATAATTACATTACTACTATTAGCCGACAAATGCAACTTCAAGATAGCCATTGCTACTCTAACTATCCTTCCAGCAGAATACAGTAAAGAAAAATGAGGTCTGAATGTCCTTTTTTCCCTGATCATTTATAAAAAATTCGGGTTGTTTGCATAGGCATTATATGACTTCTTTTTTCTTTCTTCTGACTTATTTATTATTTTTCTGGGATGGGGTTGTAATAGTAAATGAACCTGGCCAGAAATAACAAATAAATTGGTGACATAGAGAATATGCATAGTGGAGGCAATACAAAACTGAACCCAGCCAACTCCGGAGAGTTTGGACACTAACCTCAAGAATAAGCCAATGTCAAACCATGTCAACACAGGTGTGCGATAAAAAAGGCTAGTATATAGACTTAATCCGTATTCTATCAATACAAATGCTGCATTTACAACTATGTTTCAACTACTTCTAGAAAATCTAGCAGATATCTTAGATTGATGTTAGCTAGATTCAGTATATAGTGTTATTATTTCTTCAAAAGTGTTACATAAACTGATATCTAAATTCAAGAATGCACTAAGGAGAATATTCGCATAACCATGCTTTTGTCCTCATGGCTCACACCTAGAGAGGAAAATAGAGAAATGAAACAAAGGATGGTATACCTTGGCCTCAACATATTTCCACTTTACAAAATGTCGATGCTTTTCACCCCATCCATTTGATAATGGAAGATTCATAAGGTTATCTTGAGCCTGTTAAGATATGGCAATAAATATAAATATATGTTTGAAGATCACTAACTACACTTTCATTCAGCTAATAGATGATATACTGAAGCAAGATGAATAATTCATAAAATGTTTGAGGAAAAAAGACAAACCATGATTCTGATAGCCAAATAAGTAAACTTTCAAAAACATTGTTATTAGACTACAAAAAAAAAAAAAAAAAGTCATAACAGATGCCATCAAGTGCCGACAATTAGTAACTAGCTGAAAGGTGATCAGGACAAAATCTCATTCATACTACATTCACAATAAAGTATCACCAAGTTAAAAAAATGGCCTACGCACAAACTAAGCAATTATATATGCATATCAAGTGAAAATGAATTTTGATAAAAAATTAGAAGTATGATTGAATTGAAGACTACAAAAGATGTGGTAGGCTGGTCAGAGCTCAAAAAACAATAAAACATAAGGTGCATTGATACCTGCTGCCAGTATTTTACCATCTCACATGCAAGCCTTCGCTTCACAGCAAGAGTAGCCTTGGTACTATCAATTGCCATTCCAAGCTGGATATCAACACCCTACACCAGAGACAGAGAGGAAAAAAGAACCCTTAAACCATGAGGAGAAAAAAATATGCCTACACAATGCCTGTTCCAATCTGTTTCTAGACATGCACACATAGAAAGAAAGAAAAGTGCACATGACCAACACTTGAGCACTCTACTAATGTATTCTTTAATGAAACCAAACACTATCATTCCTCATTATACTGCAGAAAGGTTTTTGAATTCACCAAGACTCCAAGAGCATGAAAAGAAATGCAAATATACAACATTTGTTTAGCAAACAAGTCATGCTTCCGCAAGAATGGTCCTTGTTTTGCAAGATAAAGTCATTCACAGGAGTAACAAACAACAAAGCCTTTTCTCACAAAGTATGGTGCATATTGAACCATTAGATGAAATCATATCCTCAGAAAGCTCGGCCAAAGAAAGATCCTTTTTAGCAGTTTATATCCATGTTCTCTTAGGTCTTCCTGTCCATTTCTTGATACAAGCATCTTCTGTTAACCATAGGTCCCCAGTAGTTATTTGTAGGTCTCCTCTGAACTCGCATACAAGTTGTTTTTGTTTTCCTGTATGGACGCCCATCTAGAGTAGCAAACCCAATTCAATCACACTCCTTTTTCTTACTTATTTCAATACTTTGTTGCTCAACATTCAATGCCATGTACAACTTTTCTGCTCTTATCACAATCCTAGAAGGAGCTTTCCTTTTTTCCCTCAAATTCTTGTTGACTTTTGCTGTCATAATGATACCAAACACTTTGTTTTCATTTCCTTGCTTCTTTCTATTTGGGTTTGAATCTGCTGTGAGTGTTCATACTATATCAATTCTATCGATCTTGTTTATTATACAAGTAAAAAGCCATTGCAGAAAAAATCCATGACCGTGAATATTCCTTTTAAATAAGCTTAAACCAGCAGTTATCCCTTCCTATTCCTTTATTCATAAATTCAATCTTAAACTGTGCAAAAAGGGGGGAAATGGTTTTTACAGGTTCATCATGTTTCTGACAATCAAAATTACTTCGCATTGGAAGAACCTGAAAAGTTGAAACTTTTGAGTTTAAACTGGACATTTAAAGTATATATGTGGGAGAAATATGACTATGTATCTGACATGGATTTAATGCGGGATAGAGCTGCAATCTAAAAAATGCTCGTATCTTTAGCAGGTAAGGGTAATTTATGCAAGTAGACAGATATCATCAAATGAGAAAAGAACATTAGATTATGTGCAGCAATGCAAATAAAGAAATATTCAGACATGTCACTCCAATAAGATACCAGATGGTCCACATTGTAAACTTGATTCACAAGCAACCTAACAATTGACACCTATATCAATCTAGAGATGAAGTTAGTACCTGCCCTAATGCTTGCAAACAAAGTGCTCGAAGAACTCCTTCTGCTAGATCTACTGGTAAATTTCTCCTGCAAGTAAAATGGACATCAATAGATTATTACTAGATCTGGAAAGTGAGAGGTGATTGTTAAGATATCAAAGAAAGTTAACAGCTAGTATTTCATCTCTATATACCTTAGTTCAGATGGCAACCGAGGGAGAACATGCCTGACAGCACAATCCAAGTATCCTGCAGCCTTCAAGAAAATATCAATAGAAGCTCGTCTGCTTTCTGTTTATTGAGAAAATATTGAAGTCAATAGCACCATGGATAAAGAGGTTGAAGCAAAGTCAGAATGAAAACCTAAAGTGAGTTGAAAGGATAAGCAGATTTTCCGGTAATAAGTCTTAAACTTTAAAAATCAAGTGGGAAAAAGGAAACGAAAGAAACAAAAGCAATAGCAGCCAGAAAGAACCAGCACCAAGATTTCCTTTTTCTTTCTTCATAACTACCTACCTTCTGATGCTTTTGGTTGATAAAAATCAGCAGAAGTCCTTGGAAGAAGCAGTAAGTTGGCTTGTGATAATGATAACACTGCCATCAAATGCAATACTGACAACACTTCATACCAAGCATTAAACATGGCTGTCTCCTGCCAAAAAAAAATTTGATTCACATCAAATCTTTATTTCTCAAAGAGTAGAAAGACCAAATAAAATGTCAAACGCAAATAAAAGATAGGTTGACAATAATAGCCTAAACCCGCAGTCAGACCTCAGCATCATCCTCCTGATTAACCCAAATAAACTGTACTTTGAACTGTAGCTGGCTCCCTGAACCATGACAATGGACCATAGTGTTAAAATTTGCCTTATACAATAAACTAAACATTTTAAGGAACGTGACTTTAACAATAGATTTTACCATCTGAAACTAATCCCAAAAGCACAGGCAAATAGTCTTCAAGAGCTTGATGAAGATCTACCAATGTTGAACGCCCTGTAGACAGTATTTTCAACCGAAATATCAGTAAAATTGTTTACTAGATTCCATTTACAAGAAAATCAGGTTCAGCTGCAATAAACCATGCTGTGTAGTAGTTTTCCTCCTTGTTCTTGTAATTGTAAGTGCTTCTTGCCCAGCCATAACAACTATACGAGTTCTCATTGCTGTAAGGCGCTCTACTAATGTCTTTGACACGTGACCACTGAGTGATTGAGAGAAATCAACAGGTTTCGGAATTCGTAAACCTGGGACATACACAGAAACTTCACCAATACTTCCTGGCCTCCTCCTATTTCCCCCAGTATCCTTTGGTGTTGAAACCAGGCATCCCATATCTTGAGAGTCACTTTATCTGCCAATCTAGGCAAAATAAAGTCAAATTCTTTGGTAAAGTAACCTTATTTCTAGCATGAAAGACAGGAGTTCTGAGGAGTGTAGCCAATATAATCCCATAGATCATAAAAGTAAACGGCAAAGCAGAAGGAACAGATAGCATGTATTGCAAATGAAGCAGATGAGAGTACACAATTTGCAAGCTATAGAAGGGAAAAAAATAATACTAATTAAATGTCCAACCAACAAAGAAAAACAAGTAGGCAACTCACGAGCTCCATCAATGGACTCTAACTAGAACTCTCCAAAAGATATTTTAATCTTTTTAAATGAAAAAAAAAAGTGATGGGACTTGCACTTACTGACCTTGTCGTCCCTAATCAGAAGAAGGTGAGCGCATGGATCAAAACTCTAGTAGCTTCTGCATCCAACAAAAGTACAAAACTTAATTTTTTTTTAAAGGGAAGGAGGGAGAATGAGTACAGAGACCAAATCAATAAAAGCAAATGAATCACAAGAAATTCATGAAACTTGACAATTTACATTACCTTTTCATGTCGCAATAAAAGAAAAAGTAGACTTTTCATTCTAAGACAAATTTTAGATGTTTCTTTTATGGTTTTGCATGCAAAATCCAGAAGAATAATGTGAAACTAAAGAATTGTGAATCCAATTCGCAAGCAGCATAAATAATAACCTTAATAGAAGTCCATTTAATTAGTGGTTCCGAATCAACAAAGCATCTCCGAAATTTTTGACTGATTTTTAACACTCCAAGCCAAGATTTTATTTCAATCTTTTACAAAAACAAACAAGGAATGAACCATAACATAAACAAAAATATAGCTGAAAGCAGAAAATCAATTATCGAAGAGAATGGAAAAGCTACAGGTTCAGCAATATAAAAGCATAGCGTTGATGAAAGCTGTGGAAAAAAAAAAGAAGAAGCTTGCATTACATGGTTTAGTTAACTTCCATCTCAGTGAAATCTAACAATATTGAATCTACCTTTGGCCTTACGCCTCTCTCAATCTACTATACATGGAAAACTGAGTCCTTTGGGATAGAATTTTTCAAATGCTTTTAAATGACTTGAATGAAATTTAAATAAAATAAAAAACAAAAAACTTTGGTCCACCGAGAAAGGAAGAAAATGGAGGAGAGAGGTAGAGGCGGTAAACATGTGAGTTGGCGGGTCCAATTTTGGGTTATTTTTTAATTTGAGTTATTTTCAGTTTACAGTTTACGTTCATTCCAATTTTTTTAAAATTTTAATTTGAAATTTGAATTATTTTCTGTTTGCAATTTAAATTATTTTTAGATTTAATTTTTTTTTAAGCTTGAATAAAACTTTTTCAAGAGTCGGGTCGAAAAGTCAGCCCAGCTTGAATTAGACTTGAATAAAGATTTTTACACTTTTAAATTTAAATTTAATTATATAAATATATAAAATATCAATTTAAAATTTAATTTTCATTATTTTTAATAGTAAAATGAGTTTATAAAAGTAAAAATGGATTTGGACTTATAAAAATTTTAAAATTGAACTTCAGCAGACCCATGAACATCTTTTAACGTAAATTAGTTTAAGGTTTAAATTTATTTATATTAGTACAAAACAATAAAAAATACATTCGAATTAATTTAAAAATCTGGAAAATTTTGATACATATTAAAACTTAAACTAAAACAAAATTAAAAAAACTTTTTGATTAGTTTGCACTATTCTAATAATAAATCGATGCAGCTAAATCGATGCAATTAATTTGCTTTCAGGTCTGTACCATTCACGTTGACCTCTTCTACCCAATTTGATCGTGTTGACAAAAACACTTGTGAAATGACTAGTGCACAAATAATATTAAAAAATATATAAAAATTTAAATTTTTTACCATTAATAGTAAAACCTTGTTGTGTGCATGAATATTTTATTTTTAAAATTTATTTAATATCATTCATTTGGTATTTATAAATATTTTATATACATATATTAAATAAATTTTAAAAATTGATGCATTTGAAATGATACACTAAGACAACCCGTATCAATACACATCAATTTCAGTAAAAAATAGTGCATCCACCGGTGCATAATAACTAATTGAGATTTAATTGGTACCATTGCTGTTACAAGGAGATGAGCTCAAATGTGCTTAAATTCTTGCGTTATGACATGAGTAGCAATAAAATTGGTATAAAAAAAAATTGTGGATGTTCAGGTCAAGCAACATCAAGTACAATATGGCAAAGGATTAAGTCACCAATTTGAAACTAAACATCCCACGCTTCCAATATATGCTCATTATGAGAACGAGCCTTGAGTAGTTCAGTTCTTGCCAAGCCATTGCAAACCTGTAAACTGCTATCGGATTTGGACCGATTGCAACAAAACCAGGCACAACTAGCCATTGCTTGATCACTATCTCGGACAAAACTCCGATTTGTGGCGGCATCACTTATCTGAGATATGCTTAATGTACCTAAGATAATACTTCTGAGTTCACAAGTCCAATGTATTAACATGGTCCTACATGGATCAAACTATTGAATAGAACCCCACTATCTAAGAAAGATACATGTATATAATACAAGACAATTCTTAGGAAATAGAAGAGGGTAAAGCCATATTTATATTTGTGCTTAAATTAAGTTATAAAATCTAGCAACCCAAGGTGCAAGTTCAGTGTTACTTGGTGTTCTTGGATTTATGGCATAATAATCAGACCAATAGCAAGGCATAACTTTGGCACCAAATTCCCCATCCAAATAAATACAAAATGGTAACCAAGTCTCACCCCCATTCATTCTTCTTTTCCTCTCTCTAGGGTATGCCAATGGTGCCTGTACATATCTGCTTAAAAAAAATTCCATACTTATGTTTTTCAGTTAAATTACATAAAAGAAAATACCATGTTCAAATCAAAGCCCTGAACTTGGCAGCTAGGTTTGCATTGATATCTGTACCCTTTTTTTGTCCACATGGGTACATGAACTTTGCAACTAGGACCATTTTGGTCCCTGAACTTGAATCTCAAAATCTCAGAATGTCAGACAATCAAACTTTTACATTTTTCAAGTTTAGATACTAAAAAGACCTAGTGCTAGCTTTAGGGACCAAAGTGGACCTAATTGCCAAGTTCAAGGACTAAAAGTTATATTAAACCAAAGTGGACCTAATTGCCAAGTTCAAGGACTAAAAGTTATATTAAACCAAATGTATATAACAGCTTTCTCCTGAAATTGGTGTCAACTAAATATACGAAAGCACAAGCTAATCAATATTTGCTATTCACGTTTCTGAAAGCCTTCTATTAAAGAGCATAATATCCACTATAATGTAAATTATAATAATGATAAAATAATAAATAACATGTTTCAAGCTATACTTTGTACAAAAAGAAGAATGGGGATGCATAGTTTCACATTAAACTTTTTGTGAGCCAATCTGACCGTAACAAGATTTATCTTAAAACTTATAGAAGTTAAAAGCAAGAGATTCACCAAAAATCTACAAAAGTGTTTAAGTTTCATATAAATTATAATTTATTACCATCCAGTTCAAGCTGGAATGAAGTAAATAGTACTAAACAAAACTTAATCTCTGTATATCCTTCCTAACCACAGAACTTGAATTTAATAGAAGATTTTCAATAAGAAAAATTAAACTGGTGCAAAATGCAACTATAAAATACCTGATACCATCCACGACAGCATCCCAGCAAAAATGCGTGTGGCCGAACACATGACATGCAAAGGAACTACTTTCAACCCCGTGTATAGACCTTATACGATCCTCGAGCCAATCAGAGCCAATGATTTTTGGGAGGTTTGGATAGAACAGCATTCTTTTCTCTGGACAGAGCTCTTGCCTGCATAAGAATAATACAAGCAACAGTTACATCTCACTTCATGTGTTTATCGAACCAACAATAGGAAAACCTCTTGTTCACACAATTTCCACCATTGTTAATCACCTTTTCATACTTCAGTCATTTTTTTATGCTGACATTTACATCCTTCACTTTACCATGGAATATATTGCACTCTATCTACACTATATGCTTGCACTGTTGTGGTCATTCTTGCCTTCACATGTTGCTACCTATTTGACTTACGTATTCAATACCGCTTTAAATCCTCTTAATTTAATACCATTTCTCTCACAAGATAATGCTTTTGAACTAAGTTAAAGCAACTATCCTCCTCTAGCCACCATTTGTGCATTACAAAATAAGGAAGCAACTATGAATCAACAAGCAATGAGCTAAAAGAAATCAGGAGTTAAATAAGTATGTAACTAACCTAGGAACAAAGTGAGAAAATGTAATAATTTGGCTACAAGTGCTCTGGATCTGCTTCACAGTATTCTGATTTTTTTCATTCATTGAATCAAAGTATAAAGCAAGAGAGGTATCCCTGTTTGAAAGGTTGCCAGGCCACTTGCATGCATGAAAGTCCTTACATGCCTATACATCACAAAATGAAAAGAAAGAAGATACATATTTAAGAATATCCCATACCCCACCAGATGAAAAAAATCAGACAACACTTAATAACAAAAAGATAAAATGAAAAATATACAAACAAGGAAAGAGAAGGGAAAAATGAAACAAGCAGGTTTCAAAAACATTTGAATATAAACATGAAGATGCAAATGCCCAAACATCAAACAACTAGTAGATGGAAGATTATGAAAAGAAAGCAGCGGAGATCAACTCATAAGAAAACTTGTCATAACATGTCATTCATCAGCATAAGCACAAAAACACAATCTACATTATGATAAAGAATGTATAATTAAAAAAAAAAATCAGCTATGCAGAATATGCTAGATGTCTTCATCAAATAGAATGAGGAGTAAGGCCCATGGACAGAAAAAACCCATGATGCTACACTATTAACAATATATTGTCTGTAATAATAAACAGCATTGATCAACATCAGTGAGAAATGAACCATCAAAGCTTTTTAAATAAAGTAAAATACCATATCCAAAGACGGAATTCGAACGCCAACTATGTCATCCTCCCTATCAAAGCTCTGCAGTTGAAGCAGAAATGTAGAACAAACAGATTACTTCTACTAGGCTATATTTTAAAAGGGGGAAAATTCAAATAGTCAAGTTTTGAGAAAAACTATTTATGAAGTGATCACCTCATGGTACCAAGAAAATAAAGGAATAATACCCAACCCATCTATAACCGCCGGATTGGTCTCAACTCCGAGTTGTTTACATGCATCAAGCAATTTATTCAGCTTCTCAAGAGAATCAAACTGGAAATCAAACAGCACTACTGTAAGGGAAATATTATATAACCAGCAAAGAAGCAGGATATAACAAAAACAATGTAAGAAAAACAACAAACAAGCATGGTGGCACCATGAAACATAGAACAATGAAATTGGACAAATAACATTATATGTTAATTCTTGGTGATAATCTAACATGTTAAAGGTCAAATATACATCAAAGAAATCACACAGATCTTCTCATGATTAAGGATATCTTTAGAATTTAAACCGGAATAAGCAACAAAATAACATGACCAAATTGCAAGCTACAGGCTCCAAAACAGTAATTAGCTTGACAGAAACCTCCAAAATCAATTGGTGACAAATTTGCACATACTAATAGGCAAACACTGGATAACATACTAAAGAAGGAGGTGAACATTGGTTTAACCATGTGATAAAATTGCATATGCAATAGCAAATAGAAAAAAACACACAATATCATATCCAAAAATGCATCTATATGTACAAGCAAGTTAACTTCAATTTCTTTTGTAATATATATGTATCTTTCTTACATCTTCTGTCTCCCAACGACACCAAAGATCATGGTTTCCAGGTACAAAAAATACATATTCAAACCTTTCCTTCAAGAGAGACATGGTCAAAATGAAGTTATCATACATCTCTGCTACATCACCAGCAACGAGAAGAACATCTTTGTCATGCCTCTTAGTAGACAAACTCCTCACCCACGCCATATTCTCAGGATAGTCTGTATGTAAGTCTGAAAGCACAAAAACCCGTAGGCCAAAACCATCTTTTTTCGCACCAGACACAACCTGAGGCCGTTTAATGCAACCCGTCTTTACACATCTCCTATACTTTTTCAATGCTATCTTCTCACAGAAAGAGTACGAAGATAAGCTCAAGCATGAGATCATGAGTCTCAAGTGCAATGAAACAGTGTGGGACGAACCAAATTGCTTCGATTTAACAATAACCCAGCTGATAATCAACAAGCAAGCAAGCAATAACAAAGCATTAGCTTATTTATTAGTACCTTACAAAGCCAAGTATTCATCCACACTAATCAAATACAAACTCCACCAACTAAAGTAAACTAGCTCATACATTGGCTAAAACCAAAAGATCCGTATAAATGCCGAAGAAACACTAATAATATATATATTTTTTACCAGAGACAAAAACACATCACATGTTAAAACCACCTAAATTGTTCGACTATTACTTTACATTTCAACACTTTTTAAGGGAAATAAAGCAATAGACACAAAACGCAACTCAACTCAACTAACTAAGCAATTAAACTTTGCAAACATTTTTCAAAGAAGTAAACTAAAACTCATACATGGAATTTCATTCGAACTATAGTTAATAAAAAAGGTTTTCTTCAGATTACCGCCCTTTTGAAAGAGGATTTTACACATTTTCTTCGATTTGGCAGTGTAAATCCTGTAGGTAGAATTGGAATGGCCACTGAATAAAAGAAAATTGCTTACCTGCTTCAATAAAAATATTTATTTAGATGGTCTTTGTCCTTTTTGGATTTAGCTTCTAAGACTGAAACCAAGCAAGAAAATGAAGAAAACTGGGGAGGATGACTAGAAATTTGAGGAGCGGTAGTCTTATATGAACCGTCCGATTTCGTGTTTTTTGGATGTTTATTGTTGGATTCCAATATTTTATCGGTTGAACTGAATGAAAATATGGAAGGGTTAATACACTATTTGGTAACTTAATTTAGCTTCAATGTTTAATTTGGTACTTAATTTTTTTTTTTACATTTGATTAAGCACTTGAATTTAACTTTAATGTTTAATTTAGTACCTGAGTTTTTGTCTTAATTAAGTACTTATTTTTTTACTAAAGCAAACTTGTCAAACATTTATTCGGCCATATGATGTGATTTCCTTTGGATATTAAATTGGACATTAAAGTCAAACTCAAATACCAAATTGATATTAAAACTAAATTTAAGTGCTAACCCAAATGGAATCAATTGAAAGTTAAAGCTAAACTTATGTAATTTTATAATTATTTAACATATTATAAATATTCAAAAATACTGTCCACTATAATTATTTTATTAAAGCATATTTTAATTTTATAATTATCTTTAATATTTCAATTATACTTTTGTAAATTTATAAGAATTTATAACAAATATATTTAGCTTTATGAACTTTTTTCATATATTTTAATTATAATTTTCAATGTTATAAGATTTTGTGACATGTATTTGATTTAATTTTATAAAATTAATCAACTATAAAATAATGTTTAAAAATTCGAGATAGGTCAAGACAACATAAAAAGATCCTAACACTAATGCAATTGTCCTATTTATTGCATCCATTTTTCATTTAAGAAAATTCCTACACTTAATTTGTTGTCTTGAAATTTATTTCAATGAATTAAAATTATATTTACCCACCAAACATTTCAATTAAATTCTTCTACATAATTCAATACCATGTTTCACTAATTTTATCGTGCCTTGGCATAATAGTCAAGGTGTTCACTATTTTAATATAACTTGAATTCAAATCACGTTAGTCATCTTACTATTAAGAATTTACTATCCTCTTACAATTCACAAATATATATATATATATATATACATTAGCATAAATTCTTTCAATTAAAAACTTGAACATAAATTTTTCGTTTGTGTATTTGTGGTTCAGTTAACTATATTCATTCGATTTTCACTTACTTTGAGTGTTAGATTAAGTAGCAAAACATATATGAGCAAAAGGAGGGCCCTTAGCCCACTTTAAAATAGAAAATTATTGCTTTAGTCCCTTAAATTTATAAAACCATAAATTAATATATGGTAAATTATAGTTTGACCCCAAAATGTTAGAATTTCAATTTAGTCATTTGGATAACCATAATGATATAAGTCAATACAATGATAAAATTACATTTTAACTATTGTAAAAATATATAACTTAATTTCTCACCTCACCTCATCGAACCCTAAATATAACATTATTGGGAAAGATAACCATAAACTTTAAAGGTTCTTCATCACCTGCAAATTCGCATGGAAAACTATAAAAAAAAATTAACCATTATTTTGAGTTTTGAATTATGGGCAGGCAAAGCTTAAGACTTGCCAAACTTTCATTATTTTATCATATGTATAAGCAACACGAAATATTGATGCTAAGGCGGGGGAGAAAAGAGATAATATATATAAAATAGATTCTCCCATATGAACAGATATAATATTAGTAGAGGGTCATAATGATAAGCCTTTTTTCTTTAAATTTCCTCCAAATAAACAGAAGTTGATTCAATTGTTCGATAATATATTGGAATATTCTATGAAAATCCATCTAAAATTTAGGGTGTAAGGTGAAAATTTGGCATGAATGTTGTGGGTTATCGATATTATTTGCCTAACCTTCCATCCTAATGAGGAGCTAACTCCTCTACATATGTAGGCAATTATTATAAATGAATCTTTCCTTATTTACAAGAAGGGTAAAATTCCTTCTCAAGACCTCTATTATTGAAACTGGAACAAATTAATCTCTCTACTATTGAATAAATTGATTAAATTCGTATACTATTTAAACAAACCAAATAAAGCCAAATTGTTATAGAGCTAACATACACCTACTGTTTAAAAATAACATTAAAATCAATGTTCCATTTGCAGTTCAACTTAAAACGAAATATTTTATTTATAAAACCATTAAGAACTTTTAAAACACGAACTTTGTTAAACAATAAATTACATTTTCCAAACAATAAATTTTAACTCTATTGAAATTTGATCGATTATTTTTAATAATATAATGGACTAAATCAACCCATTTAAAAATAAAATGGGCTAATTTCTTCTTGTTTATGTGATAAAAATATTTGATATCACTATAATTTTAAAACGGTAAAAGTACCATGGAGGCCCTTATACTAGGAATTAGATTGTATTTTGTCTCTTTTATTAAAAAATAGGCAAATCAGCCCTTGTATGTTGAATTAAAGAATAAACTGATCATTTTTGTTCAAAAAAATTTACTGTTAAAAATTAGTGTAACTAATAAAATAACTAAATAACCAAATAGTGAAACATAGTGTGCCACATGTAGTACAGGTTTTTAACAGTAAAAATGGATAAAATTTTTAACAGAATGATCAGTTTGTTCTTTGATTTAACATATTAACACTCTCATTTCTTGAGTATATAAAGCAAAATATAATATAATTCCTAATACAGTTCCCTCCAAAGTACTTTTACTTCTAAAATTAATATTATTATTTAATTATCAAAAAATAATATATATAAAAGTAAAGCCAAAGGATAGAAATCAATATACCTGAACCAAGCAAGCGAAGTTGAGGTCCAACACAAAGATTAAAATTTAAGAAAAGACAAATAACATATACGTTTGTGTTATTGACTCCTCTTCGAATATTAGTAACCACTCTTCCAAAGGTTAAATTGAAAAAAGAAAAACAAAAAACAAAAATGCCTTCTAGTAAAAAAAAAAAAAAAAAAACCTAGACACACACATGCACCATAACCCAAATCAAATCAGTTCAAGAACTAGGACAATTCAAAGCAGCCTTAATTTGTTGTACAGTAGTACCAATAAGGTTATTAACAGTTGTGACCGAATCCAAGTTTAATTTTGCCGATGGCAAGCTGCTCACTAGTATTTGAAACGCTACCGTAATCAATGAACCACCGGACGATCTTCCGTGCCCAGTACTAGAACTCGTCGATGCTCCGTCACCTTGCTCGAGATGACCGTCGGGTGTTATCGTAAAACCTGACGGAAGTAACGGAATGTAAGATGGATCTTCGCCGCTCATTGCTACATTAATAGCTGGTAAATCAACTGGACAGTATACCACCAGTGAACCAGAACTGTCAATGCAACTCTCTTGTAGTATTAACATGTTGTTGTGACTTGTATTAAAGGCCTATTGGAAAGAAAAAAAAATTCAGTTTAAGTACGGTAAATGGAACATTATCGGAAAATGGTTCCTTTTTTTGTCGGAACTTACTCGTAAAACGGATATACAGTTGCCGGGATGTGATCCGTTTGCGATATGAGCAACTTCTTGGACTGCGTTGCCGTTGGATAGAACATCCCACTGAAGGAAAAGGAACAATGTAACAGTGAAAAAACTAATAAGCTCAATAGGTAAATTAAGTTACGGCTAATATACTAAAAAATACTTAAACTATTACAGTTTATTTAAACAAGCCCTTAAATTATTTTTATAGTAAAATCAGCTTATATCCTATGATTTTAATATTAAAAGAAAATTATTTAAATTTCAGACTCTTACTTATTAATGCAATTGAAATTTTAGACACTTTTAAAAGAGTGATTAAGTGTGTTATATATAAACACCTTTCAAGAAATTTGAAAATATTATTTTAATTTTATTTAATAAACTATACTCATTAAATTCAAATTTCAAGAAAAAATTATACATTAAGAGCTTATTTAACCAGGAAAATACCATAAGCACTTGTTTAATATTAGCCTTTTAAGTTATTGATGAAATTGAACGTGTACCTGTGGTCTAGTTCTTTCATCTTTGAAGAAACTGAAGACATTTTGTGGACTAACAGGGAGCCAAAATGTAGTAGCTGCACTAAGAACTATACCGTTGGGTTGTCCGGGATCAGAACTCTTATGAACGGTGACCCGAACACCAATTTCATTCGAACCGGAAAGTGTTGTCGACCGATGACTATTCGACGTGCCGACGCTCGTGCAGAAATTGTTTACCATCCTTTGAGCTAGCTTCATTATGCTTCTCTTGCCATCGGGAGATGGAATCACTGAAAACATTTTCCACAAAAATTCATTTACAACTCAAGTAATGGTTTAAGCGGGGGTGAATATAAAGGGGGGCAAGTAAGGCACTAGCCCACCCAAAAATGGACAGTTACAATTTTGTCCTTTTATAAATTAATAAAAGGTAAACTATAGTACTAGACACTCAATTATGATTTTTTTTACATTTTTGTCACTTAACTATCTTTGATTTTTGGGTGTTTTCATTTTTACATTGGCCAACAGGTGACAAGAAAAGCTAAATAATAATAATTGAGTGACTATTTTATAACTTTTCATAGTTGGATGACCTCTACCACAGTTTACTCATAATTAAATTATAAATTTATATAAGATAAAAGTACACTATGACCCTCCAAAAATAAAAAAAATAGTATAATCCTTTTAATATATGATAAAATTATATTTTAACTTCTCAAAAAATTATAATTTAATTTTGGCTCATTCTAAAATTTTTCAAGATTTGCCCTCACCTCCACCGAGATCCCGAGTCGAAGTGCTTGATACCATTAAGCAAGCAAACCGTTCGCACATCCTTTGAAGGGTCGTGAGCCACCGTTCGGCTCCAAATGCTGAACCACTATGAACAAGGTCTCGATACAATCGATGAATCGGAGTTTTGTCTTCAATCTCCACATGTTCTAACCAAGTAACCTTGGAGTAACCATTAGGCATGTCTTGAATCAAACAACCAGAAGGGAGTCTATGAGATCGACATTGAGAAGCAAATTGTGGCAAATCATATGAAACATTGACAATAGCCCATAACCCTTGTTCAATTTGTTGACAATATCGAAGTGTATAAAATTCACGTGTTGGTACTAATGGAGACAAGACCTGTAGTTCTTCATACATCTGTAAAAGAAACATAAATAAACCAAAACATGAATCAAAACAAAAATCAAAACAAAACATTATTGATCAGTGGATTTACCAATTGCAAAGAACCACTATGTGTACCCAACATCCCAGGTGAAATCACTTCGATTGTTTTGGCAATTGACACAATGGTGGGAAATAGCTCCAACCATTTGTTCTGCAATTAGAAAAAAAATAAAAAAATAAAAGAGGGATTAAAATGTAAAAAAAGAAGAAGGTTAAATCACTTTTTGGGATCTGAATTTGGCAACTATCCCCACTTGAGGCCTGAACTTTTTTTTACTCCAAGTTAGGCCCTGAACTTGGTAATTTTCCCACATTGAGGCTTGAACTTTTTTTTTGTCTAAATTAGTCCATGAACTTGGTAATTGTTCCTATGTTAAGGTCTAAACTTTAGGAGTTTCAAGGAAATATCAAGGACTAATTTGGACAAAAAAAGTTCAAACCCCAATGTGGGAACAACTACTAAGTTAAGGGTTTAATTGAGACAAAAAAAAGTTCAAGCCCCAATAAAGAAAGGATTAAAATGTAAGAAAGAAAAGATTAAATCACTTTTTGGGGCTTGAACTTGACAACTATTCACACATTGGGGCCTAAATAATTTTTTGTCCAAATTAAGCTATGCCCTTGACAATTATTTCCATATAGAGGCTTGAACTTTTTTTTTGTCCAAGTTTATCATTGATATTTTCTTAAAAACCCTAAAGTTTAGGCCTTGATATAGGAGCAATTGACAAGTTTAGGGACTAATTTAGACAAAAGAGTCCTAGCCTCAATGTAAGAATAATTGCCTAGTTCAAATTCTAATGTGGGAACAATTACCAAGTTCCACACTGAACTTGAACTAAAAAAATGTTTTAACTCCAATGTAAGAATAGTTACCATGTTGAAGGCCAAATAATAATTTAACAAAAAAAAAAAAGGACAAGTTAGAACTTACGGAATCCATGAACATGTCAACCAAAGCTAAGCCATTCATAATAACAACACCGGAATCTCGAGAAGCTTCGACCCTAATATTAGGAGATTTAAAATGAGTATTATTAGGCTTAGGGAAGATTCTTTCATAACTTTCGAGATTAAGAGCATCTTTGCCATCATTAGTGGATTTAATCCACAATGGTTCATTGGTTTGTAATAGCCTAAGCAGTTCTTCCATTGCATTTGCGGCTATATCAGACATGAGGGACTTGTCCATGTCTGAAATAACGACCGGTTGGAACGGTAAATTCGGCATTGATGACGAACTTCCGGGGAGGAGATCGAGATCGAGTGAAGGACCAGCGCCGACACCATAGCCGTCAAAACTCGCCATCCTGAAATCTAATGAAGAGATATGAACAGGTTGTACTGGTGGGAGTTGGGATATTGGTCTCCCTATGTACTTGGCTGCAATGCTGGATACTCTATCAAGCTATAAAGTGCAACAAAGTAAAACTATTATTATTATACAAGAAAGGAACAGAAATAAAATATACAAACTAACATTTAATCTCCAAAATTTTACTATTTTTCTAAACTTAGTCCTTGAATTTTTTAGTCTCATTAAACTTGTAATTTTTCGTAGTTTTTGGTAATGTCATAATTAATAGGGGTGAAGCCAAAAATTCTTTTAAGGGTCATGATTAAAGTATTTATTTTTATAAGAGTTAAAATACAATTTTACTTTTAGAGTTAATTGCACTAACATCCCCTAAACTATGACCCTCGCTCTAAATTGGTCCTCGGATTTTAAAACATTCTAATTACATCTCCAAACTATCAACATCATATCAATCAGGCCCTTTTGTTATTAAATTTATTAAATGACATATTAGATCTTATGTAGCTAAATTTAAAATGAAAATTTAAAGAAATAAAACTGAAAAAAGAAGAAGAAGAAGAAGAGTGAACTGTAAAACTTATGTAAAATCTTTGAAAATCTCAAATTTGTGATATGATTCGTCATGTAATAGTTAAAATAATTATTTTAATAATAAAATGACCTAAGTAATATAATTTTAATAGTATGAGGATGTAATTAGAATGATTCAAAATTTAGGGACCAATTTTTAATGAAGGTCATAGTTTGAGAATGTTTGAAGCAATCAACTATTCACCAATATATATATATATATATAGATATATTATAATTTTAAGAAAGACTAAATTAAAATTTATCACTTTTGGGCTTGAACTATAATTTTATCAAGTATTAACTTGTAATTTTATGTAATTTTTGAGTATAAAGCATGATTTTTACTATTTTAGAGGCGCCAAGGTCTTACTTATCATTGCTTTAGTATTTAATGTTACATCATCACTTAAAAATTATAAATTTTATAAAACATTTAGAGTCAAACAACTATAATTTTATAATGTATTAACTTGTAATTTTATAAATTTTATAATCAATTTTAGGGATCAAAATGAGAAAGAATTTGTTAAATTCAGTAACCAATATGAAAAAAAAAAAAACATGGGAAATACCTCTTCCTTTAATTGAGCATTCTCCATTCTCATTTTCTGGTCATCAAAATAAGAATCTTCATTAGCAGGAGGACCACCACAAGAAGGACAAATCACATTCTTAAGTGCTTCTCTTATGGCTATGTTTTCACATCGGATCTTATCGTTCTCAGCACGAAGTGCAGAGTTATCGGCTCTTTCATGTTGTGCCTGATGAAGAAAAAACCATAACCAAATAGTTTATTCAATAAAGAAGAAGAAAAAAGAAAAGCCCCATAAGCCACAACTGCGCTGATAACGGAGATATAGCACCACCTTCATTTGTGTCCTCCTATTTTGAAACCAAAACTTGATCTGTCTTGGTGCTAATCCCAATTCCCTACTTAGCTGTAACCTTTGTTTCTCGTCTGGGTGTGGACATTCCTTGAACATCCTTTCACCAACAAAACAAAAATCAAATCTACCTGAAAAAATAAAAAATAAAAACCAGAAAGAAATGGTCGGCCGGTGTTCTTACGATTCAAGCCTCTGAATCTGGTGAGCTGTGTGACGATGGTAAGGCTTTTTCCGTCGTGAAAGGTCGGAGGAATCATGGTCTCCGCCGGAACCACTCGCTCCTAAGCCGCCGCCGCCGCTTCCGCAATCCATAACGTCTCTCCTTTACGAAAACACCTTAAATGAAAGCGGAAAAAAGGGTCTCTTTTACTCAGTAGGAGCAACCATTTGGATTTCAACACCGCCGATTATCATCATTGCTAATAAACTGGAGATAAAAAAACAAGAGCAATGAAAGAGTATTATTATTCTAGTCAATCAATTTTGAGAGGGAAAAAGAAAACGGGCGAACTATGAAAGATAATGGCATAATTTTTGGTGAGTGACTAAGTGAGTATAGGCAGAAAATGAGTTTTAGTTTTTTTTAGGGTTAATATATTATTTAGTCCTTGACTTTCATTTTAAAGTTGAAATGAACTTTGACACTGACTAAGCTTGTAATAACAATCAATGCAAACACTTCTAGTAAAAACTTGTAATAATATTTCACTGTTTTTTTAGGGAAATATATTTCGCTGTTAATATATATATATATTTTAATATAATCACCCAACATAACTTTATTAGTGTGTATTTTATTTATAAATTATAATTATGTATTATTATACTTGTACACAAATGTTGACAATATCAAATTATTGGCTTATTTAATTCTTTTAGTAACATATCTAGAGAAGCAAATTTTTCATTCAAATAACAAAAAGAAAAATAAATTTAACGACCCAATCAATTTAATCTTTATATTTATTAAAAATAAAATATGATGAAATTGGAATAAAGTAAAGATTTATCATTTAAAAATAGTGTGAAAATATTTTTTCATTTGCACTTCATTTCCACACAAAAACATTTCATTTACAAAATTATAAGAAGATTAAATAATATTTTTGGACAATAAACATTAACTTACGTATAAACGAATGAAATACATAATAAAATGTGATATATTTTTTTATATTTAATAGATCACAGCAAATTTCCTATTTTCTTTTTTAAAAAATGTGGGTTCTTTATGTTTCCATAGAAAAATGCCTGACTACATATGGTTAGTGAATTATGGCACCTTGCAAGCCAAATTCATAGTAGTTTAGAAGACAGTTGAAGATGCAATGAGGTAGCGAAAGGGGTATAAAATAATAATGTTATGCCACATTCATTACATGTAGGGTAACAAAACATGTTTTACAAAAATGCACACGCAGAAAATTAAACTTCTTAATTTAAATAGGGATTTTATTGATAAAAATATCATAGAGGTCTTTGTATTAAGAGTTAAATTATATTTTTTTCTTCTTTGTTTTAAAAATAGACAAATTAATCTCTATATACTAGATCTCTTTCTATTAAAAATTGCATCAATTTCTACCGTTAAAAACTAGTCCATGTATATAAGCATAAGGTACACGTAACATGTCACGTGTAACTGTCTGGCTATTTCGTTAGTCACGTTAATTTTTAACAATAGAAATGAATGAAATTTTTAAAAGAAATGAGCAATTTGCTCTTTGATCTAATGTACATAGATTAATTTACTCATTTTTTAAGTAAAGGGCAAAATAAAATAATAAAATTACATTTTAATTTCTAAAATTTATAATTCAATCCTTACATCCTCACGAAAATTTTCTAAGTTCACCATATGACTCAATTATACATTATATGTAATATTACTTAGTGGTGTAAGTTAATCAATTAGTTTAATTGAATAAGGCTCTTCTTAATTAGTTTAATTTGACATGTTGTCTTCTTCACTTGAATAGCATTGGAAGAGCATCACCGTGGTATTTATATGTAAATCTTTTGAAAACCAATTAATCTTTTTATTAAATAAACAAATTAAATTAACTTCCTAAGACTAACAATATTGCACTTGTTCCTATTTAGTTTCATTAAAAAATTAGATCTTTATATGCCTTAATTTCATTTGATCTTGTGTTGTTATTTAACTGATGATAATTTGATGAATATGATTTTTGTTTATTTCTTTTTTCTTTTTTAATTTAATTAAGGTTTGTGAGGAGATCACTTTGTGGGGGATGATGAATATGCCTTTGTTTTTCAAGGGGAAGAAAGTGAAAAGAAGAGGGACCAAACCTTAAATTAATCTTTGGCTTTGCTCTGGCCTGCTACCACCGTTTGCCTCCTGCTCTGCCACCGCCGATTGCTTGCTCCGCCGCCTGCTGTTGCCTGGTTTTTAAGATGGATGGTGGTTGGAATCAAAGTAAATGGACAAAGGAAATGATGTTCTTGTTTCGTTTTTCTGGTGTGTTCTTTTTTTGGCTCATTGATGTTTCAAAGCTTTTTTGTTGGCTTAAATATTTGCAAAGGGTTGGATAAAATGGTTAAATTTCATATTCAGACCCTCTTAAAAATTTATCAATTCTATTTAAACCTTTTAACATAAAAAAAGAAGAAGAAGGGATCAAAGTTATAAAAACATTCTTCCTACAAAATATATTATAAGAGGTTAATAATAACCATTGTTCAGTGTTTTTTTCATAAAATTTCTTATAATTGACTAAACACAAGTAGATTAAATATTGTTGAATAATCTATATGTAAACCAATTAAAAACGTAGGGCATGGAATGAAATTTTGATATAAATGTCGTAGGTTATCAATATTATTGCCTAACCTTCCATCCTTATGAGGGGCTAACTCCTCTATCTATATATATACATATATTTAGATGTAATTATTATGCATGAACCTTCTTTCCTTGTTTACAAGGGCACATACCAAAGTCACCATGAAGAAGATCATTTTTATCATATCAAAATCTTATAATTCTAACCACCATTTTTACTCGTCAATGATATTTAATAATAGTCAAATTCATAATTACTATACTTATATTTTGACTTTCAATTCGTTACCTTTCGTGGCAATTTAACCATCGGAAAATATATATATATATATTAATTGTCATAAATTGTGTAGGGAAAATTTTCAATTACTTAATCAGAGGTGTCTTCTATGTCATACGCTTGTTTGAAGGATTATTAATTATAGGATAAGATATTAAATTTATGTATAATTTGATATATAAATTTTGATGTGGTTTATATTTATACATCAAAATTTGATTTCGATTCAATTATATATATTTAAAGAAGTGTTAATCCAGTCTTAGAGTCTTGAAGCGGTTAAGAACATTCAGGAAATTAAGTTCTTTGAAGGGTTCTAACTCTACCTTGATTAGGAGAATTCATCAGCTACTGTCACGATTTAATCATTAGAGTATTTGGCACATTCCTAGAGAAGATATTCAAGACGTGGATAGCTTGGTAAAGATGGCCCATGAGAGAAGGCTTGGGTTTCGACTTTTCGAGAATCCCCCATTTGGGTGAAGGGTTTAAGTTCTTGTAGCTAGTTTTTATTTTCTTTATATAATCATTTTTGTATGCAATATATCAACGTAAAATGATACTAATTCGATAATATTGTTAGTAATTTGTGAAATCTGAAACAATTCAAAATTTCATATTTAAAATCACACGAAATTAAAATTTATATATAACATTATACATAAAATCAAAATTTATGTATAATTTTATATTTATATATCCTAATATAGCTTAAAGAGGAAGAAGGATGGATGATTCCCCACTTGATTAAAATGTGTCAAGCTGGTTGAAAGGAGACTGTCAACATTAAATAAATTGTATTAATAATGGGGAGGGGTACTTCTCTTTTATTTTTTAATCAGTCATCACCATTTTTTATATCTTTTAATTTGGCAGAGCTTTAAATATGAGAGCGGATTAAGAGTATGTTTGGATAGATTAATTTCAATAAGATTATGTATTAAATTAGTGAAATTAAAATCATTAATAAAATATATGTTTAGATTTAAAGATAAATATGACGACCGATGAAATTTGATTAAACGAGATAATATCATATTTGATCTCACTCCTTTTGTTTCGTAAAAATTTTTAATTTTTTTAATTAATTTGTACGAATTGAAAAACAAGAGTCTCGCCATTGCATGGCAAACCGGGATGAATTTAAACAAAAATTTATATTGAAATATTTCAATAAAGTCCAAATAAATCCTTAATAATTCCATAATTTAATTTTCGTAATAAACCCCCAAAGTTTTCTATCTTAATTAATCTTTAACCAAAACAAACCTAATTAAACTCGTTGAAAATGAATGAAGTTGAAGCATATTGAAAGCTTTAGAAATATAAAGGGCTCCATTACTATTTTATTTAAAATTAAAACGAAAAAAGAAAGAAAACATAAAGACAGTAGGTTAAGAAAGTGGATAGTTAACCTAACAATGAAGGCAAAGTGATGATCGCTAAAGAAAAAAAAAAAAAGTACTTTGAGATGATCATCCACTTTAAATACACCCTTAATGAAAACAGATGGTCCAGCTCTACCCCTATTTATTTCATTACCATCTCTATATACCCACTTAGTTTAATATCCTCACTGCCTATTGTTATATAATCTCCACGGCATTGCCATTTTCTCTCTCTCTCTTTCTCTCTCTTTTAAAAAAAAATTATCAGATATTAATCATGGAAAATAACTTGTTTATGATGATGAACTTAAACGTCTAGATGTGTGTTTAAAATGGAGTATATATATATATATATATTTGATGGGTTGGTGAGGTTTTGTTTTTGGGGCTCATGCATACGTAAATTAAATACGGATGATGAGAAATAATAATTATAGTATGTGTAATATGTTGGGAGTAGTAGCTGGGAATATTTACAGGCTCGAGCTACCATAATTTATATGTTAACTTTACGTGTGTATATAAAATATGGACCTTTTTTTTTTTTCAGCACTTGCTCTAGTCGTAATGATCGAATCATTGCATGTGGTGGTGACTGGTGAGGGAGGATTTTAGGTTTAACTCTGCCGTTTAGACTTCTTCTATATTAAAGTCCAATCAATAATACTATTCATAAATTTATGTTAAATTTAAATATGCATATTTTAACATTCAAATGTTTGTAAAAATCAATAAATCTAGTTATCAAGTGAATTTTAATTTTAAATGAGACAAATAAGGAGATTAAATTCTTAAAATTAAGACTATAAAATTAGCACCCAATTTGTACCTTTATTTTTTCACTTAGACATCTAATTTTTTAATAAAAATAGTATATACACTATCAATTCTATCTCATTTTTGTCCAAAAAAGTGTACACATTAAAGCATTAGGTACCTAATTGAGAAAAAAGTAATATAATTTGAGGTCCAAATTTATATTTAAGCCAAAAAATTTATTAAATACCAAAAGGTTACAATTCTAGCTTAAAGCTAGTGAAGCAATAAAGAAAAGAACTCATCGTTCACACCCCAAAATAAACTCCTCAAACCTAAACACCAAAATCACAAAAACTAGGGTGAAATTAAATTAAACATTTTTCTACATTTCAAAAATCTAAAGAATACAAGGATTAATAACATAATTAAACCTTTTGAGGCAGGCGGAGGCGTGGCATTTTCTTCAAAACTTTGTGATAAATCATTATTGTGAAAGTGAAAATTGAAACCATCCACTTCTTCTTGTTCCCATTGATGCAATGAATATTGTTGCATCCAACATTACTTATAATTTTTAATAGCTTCACCCAACGACCAATGGAGTGGTTTAGATTTGGCAGGTTTTGCCTCGTATAATCCCACCCTCAATCTGAATATGATCACAATTGATTACTTTGGCCTGTCAATGGTTGTCAATCATTAAAAAGGGTAGGGGTAATTTACCCCTCAAGACCCAAAATTTAAGATCATCAACTAAATTTTCTTGTAAATAAATTACTCAATATTGGATCCACATATCTGTCACAACTGTCATGTCCTTCACTTTCATTTTTATGCAGATTCTAATTGTAAGCCTTTTGGTTTCATATGCATTTTTAAATTTCAGTTTATTTGTATCATACTTAGACTATTCATGTCTTAATTAATTTAAAATTTTATGAATTTTAAGACATAAAAATTAAAAATTTTCATTTTAGGAATTGAGAGCCTGGCCAGCCCTCTTGGGGCTGCCCATAATAGGTATACAGGTGGTTAAACTTTTGATCTACGTGTTTAAAATATGCTTCATCTCATTTCTAAATTGGTATTTAATGTCCAAACTAGGATTATACAAATTGAAAGATCTGATCGATGCTATATTTGATACTCTAATACATAATTATAACATTTTTTAGCTTAAAAACCAATTTAAAATTTAACTCATAGTTTGGAGACATACGATATAACTCTAAAAAAGTAACTAAACTATGCACCTTCAACTTTTAATAATAAGATTAGTGATAAGGGGACTAGTAGGGGCCATGCCCCCCTAAATTATATATATTTGTATATCTAAGGTATATCAATATTTGTTTTACGGTTTATAAGGACTAGTTTTTTTAATACTTACGATTGTCCTTTCTAATAATATCATTGAATTTTCTTCTTAAGAGTACATCGTATTGTACCAGTTAGCACAACACCCAAAACTTACTTTTCTAAATTTCTTTTAATTCTTCCTATCATCATTCTAAAAATAAGGTATATTTTAGTTTGGGCATGTCAATTTTTTAACTATCTAAAAGTATGATTAAAAATTTAAGGTATATTGATGTTTACCCTTAAAAAGAATTAAATTTCCTTTTGTAAAATATTTAATTCGAAATGATAAATTTGGTAATACTTAGTAAATCTCATTCACTAAACTAATTTTCTTATTTTGGTTGTTAATCAATAAAGTAGGTATAGCTATATTAATTGCTAAGTTAATATTATGCATAATTTAATTCTTTTAAATCTTATATTTGATATCAAGTCATTAATTTTATTATATTTTCTTTTGCATATGCAACAAAATCTTTTATTTACTAAAAAAATTACTTTTAATAATAAAACCGGTCAAAGAGTTAATCAAACCACATTCTAAATCAGTTAAAAAACTTGGATAATAGTGCACTTAATCCCATGCATTTAATATCCGCCCTTGATATTCTTCCTCGTTTCTTTGTTTTCCAGAAATTGAAGGTACCATCATTTTATATCAGTTTTAGTGTTTATAAAGATTAATTATTCAACGTAGTATATGCTGTGGAGGGTTCAAGCTCTATGCAATGTCATTTATTCAATGATGAGTTTTAGAACTTGTAAATCTAAGTAAAATTTTGAAGTAAGAGATATGATTTTTCTTTCGATTTATTAAGGATAAAAATATTATAGAAATTTTTATATTAAGAGCTAGATTGCATCTTATCTCATCTATTACAAATGAATAAATTAGTTTATGTAAGTTAGATTAAAGAGAAAATCAGTCCTTCTGTTAAAAATTTCATCCATTTGTACTGTTAAAAACTTATTCCTGTATGTCAGCGTGAGGTATATATGGCATGCAACGTGTTATTTCCGATTATTTTGTTAGTCATGAAAGTTTTTAACAGTACAAATAGATGAATTTTTAATAGAAATAATTAATTTGCTCTTTGATGTAACATATAGAGACTAATTTGAGTATTTTTTATAGAGAGGACAAAATACAATTTAACTCCTAATATGAGGGTCTTTAATATTTTTACCATCCATCATGTTATACCCATAGCTAATTTCATATAACAACATAGAAGGTAAGATGCGATTGATAAACAAACTTAATCAAAGAAATTTGATTAAATCTAAAACCAAACTCAAGTAGTTTAATGAAGTCGCAAACCAAGCTCAAACTTAAAAATTAATGTACAATCAAGCTAAAACCAAATATCGAACTTTGAATTTTGAATCGAGCTTATAAATCATAATAGATTTTCAGAGATGAAAGTTCTTTTAATTCATCAAGCTATAACCCATATCTTTGATTAAATCTCAAGCCGAAATAAAATAGTTCAATTAATTCTCAAACCAAATTCGATCCAGCTCAAATTTACTACCATTCATGATTAAGTATGGTAAAAGATTGTTTTCAACCATTTAGCTAAATTAATGGTTGCTCAATAGCAACGAACATAAATAAATAAAAACATACATATAATGCTTAAATTGAACACAATGTTCCTCAAACACAACATATGTTACAGATGCATGACACAACGAGATTATTAACATGTAATAGGTCAATTATGCTGCAGTTTGGAAATATAGCTACAAACATTATACGATAGAACATAGATTTTGTAGGACTTTTAACACACACCCGTCTTCTTAGTTTTCACAAAATGCCTCCATTGCTTAGTAACCTTTTCTTGAATCTTTCTATCACCCATTTTAGCTGCCTCCGCATCTTTGTTCTCCCCTACCACTTCTTTCGCGACGGTGACAACGTGAGAATCTTTCACGATTCGACTCGGAAGCGAGTCGAGTTCCTTCAACACCTCTTGAATGTGCGAGATAAGCCTCTCGGCCAAGCTACAACTGAAGTCTTCCCTAACAACCACGCGCAGGACTGCGATGTGTTCGGCATCTGCAGGCATCGTGTATGCAGGGACGATCCACCCGAACTTCCTCAAGGCATCGGATATTTGAAACACCGTGTATTTAGTGCTGTCTTTTAGAGCAAAAGCCACGAGGGGAACGCCCACGTCTTTGGAGACGACTTCGAATCGTCCCGTTTTTTCTATCCCTTCCTTCAGGATTCTTGCATTCCCGATGCAGTTTTCCATGATACTCTTGTATCCCTTTTATAGACAAAAATATCAGAAAGTTACAAATCGTTAATATCCATTCGATGTCGAGCCTATGTATGAAAATTTCAGTAGAATTTACCTCAAAACCGAGCCGAATAAGCTGATAATATTGAGCTATGATTTGACTAGAGCCTGCCACAATGTAAAAAGTTTTCAGGGATGAGATCTCTGTATTGATGTATGCATGAAAATTTTACCTTTAGAGAAGTTTAAGGTGAATGTGGGCTGATCGGATCCAAGGTAGTTGATGTGAAATACGAGATCGTCTGGCAAATCCTCCTTGCTTCTCCACACGACCCAACCGATACCAGCATATACAAGGCCATACTTGTGCCCACTGACATTGATGCTTTTTACTAACGGCAGGCGGAAATCCCATTCGATTTTCGGGTAAACAAAGGGAGCAATGAACCCTCCACTAGCAGCATCCACATGTATTGGGGTATCCCAACCGGTTTCCTTATTCTTCTTGGTGAGAAGTTCATTAAGGAGCTTCACATTCTCAAACTCCCCTGTTAGGGTGGATCCGAGAATTGCTGCAACACATATGGTATTCTCGTCAACCATTTCAACCGCTTTCACAGGGTCCATCACATAGTATCCCTCTTTCAACTTCACTTCCTTCAATTCAACCTCGAAATACCTCGCAAACTTCTCCCAACAAACCTGTGTATACCATATTCGAACAACATTTCAAATCAATTCACGCATCTCCGATCGCAAACAACGAAATATTACACAAAAAGCTGACCTGCACATTCGCTCCGGTGACTATGTTAGGCTTATCATACGGTTTTCCCTGTGATTTCATCTTTTGTTGCCACTTCCTTTTAAAGGCTAATCCTGCCAGCATTATTGCCTCAGAGGAACCAACTGTCCCGACACCAACCGCGGCTTCACCGCTCCCGATAGGGGCATTAAATAAGTTTGCTATCATGTTTACACATCGATTCTACACAACCAGAGCAAATATCGGTTCACTAATACGACAACAAGGCCTATTAAGAGTAACTTACGACACAAGCAAACAAGAAAGGTAAGGTACCTGAAGCTCAGTGGTGACAGGGTATTCGTCCATGTCGACGTAGTTCTTGTTTATCGAAGCCATCATGAGTTTATCGCACTCGGGTTCCATCCATGTGGTCACAAATGATGCTAAGTTCAACCTGGGATTTCCATCAAGCATCAGTTCATCAGTTATTACTTGATAGGCTGCTTCCTTGGGCATTGAAGTTTCTGGCATCTGGAACCTGCACCAATTTATGGTATTAAAATTAGACAACGTTGCATGCAATTTACAAACATAATAACATTTTTTACAAAGTGATTATAGTTTTTAACAGCTTTATAAGACTGATGTTTACATCCCTCCCTTCCACTCCATATAAAACAGAGGTGAAAACAGAGGGCAGGCAGTAGCTTTGGATCCTACAAATGGTAAAATTCCTTTCTAAGTCCCTTGAAAAAAATATAAAACTATAAATTAGTAGAATGGTAAACACGGTATCTCCATTACCATTACCCCTTTGGATAGTATCACTTCACCTCAAAAAACATCAACATATTGTTTCACTCACTCACATACTAATTATTACACAAAACATCTTTTATATCGCATAAAATATTTATTATAATATAAAATAAAACATAAAATGCACAATATGGTTATGATGTATAAAATAAAACCAGATCAATTTCTTAAATGTATGTGGGGATTATTAGTTTTATACACGAGAATTTTAATTTGTCAAAAGCAGAGATTGGATTGTGCTAAATAACTTTACGTATTTCCAAAAATACATAGAAAGAAGCTCTTCATTCATAATCATATATACTATAAATAATTAAATACAGATATATATCATATATGGTAAGTATGTTTCTTGTTTTTTCATAAAGGAAATTTCACTAGTTTTACTTATTTTCGAAAAATAATTTTCCTTCATCACCAATTAAGTTGAACTGAGTTTTTATATGTCAATAAAGTTTGAAATTTAATCCATGTCAAACCTTCTTAATTTTACTATTACTAAATCCATTATCTATTTATTATGAATGATTGAATCTTAATTCGATTGGTATGAGTATTACCTTCAACACAAGCACAATGCAAGAGAACATAAGTTTGAGTATACATTCCTTAACTACTATCCTTTGCTCCTAAATTAAATTAATTTGACCTAATTAATGAAATTTGTAAGGATAAATAAAAATATTTAGGGTTAAAATTAGTCCAGTTTAATATGTAAATTTGGATCTATAAAAATATGATAACATCATACTTTAAAATTATGGTATCTCATCAATTAAAAATTTAAAATATATAATTTAAAAATTAAAATAAGTTATATATATTTTTAAAATTTTAACTTACTTGATACAATTTAAAAATTAAAATAAAAAATTTAAATTTAAATTAACTCAAACATTTATTTAAAGATAGGGAGTTGGGAGTTGGGAATTGGGACCAGTCGGTTTAAAAAAGTATTAAACCTATATACTCGATTGAATTTATTCATTCGAGAAAAATTGATTTTCTTTTTATTTTTATGATTTTTTAATTAATTATTTAATCTAACTCAACATATTAATCTAATCAATTCCATCACCGGTACGTTGTCGAGACCGGATTTAGTCATGCCACTGTGAAACCCGGCAATCCATGACCGCCGTCGGATAATGCCTACATTCTCTAAATAAATCCGGTAGGATCGCGGCTACCTTATCTATCTCTTTGCTTTTCAAAAGGAAAATCTAGTTTTCGCAAATAACAAGGAGCAAAGTAAATAAAATAATTACTTCTTTTTTCGCTATATATGAGCTCCCCGTTTTTCGCGAGAAAAAAAAAAGGGTTTATTTTATTTTATTCATCTTTCAGTCAGCTTTTATCTTACGTTTAGCATTCATTTCCGAATTTGCTCTTTGGCGATAAAAAAAAAAATCAAGTACATAAAATAATCTTTTTAAAAGGACGGACATAAATAAAGCAACGATCGGTGCTTTTAATATATATATAAGAGAGAGAAAATCAGAATATTAAGGCAAAAGGAATAAATACCTGGGAAGAGGTTGGCGGACATATCTGGAAGCAAAGGTACTGGATTCAACAAACTGCTTCGGCGCCGGGTTCGTGGTTGTGAGCACCATTTTTGCTGCTGTTTCGTTTACTACGAGCTTTTTTGGGTTTGGAAAGGGGATTTTTATTTTAGTAATTTATTCTAAATAGTAAATAGTGTGAATTGGGAATGGAGTGAAGTTAAGCAAAGAGTGATGTAGAAGGAAAGCTTAGGTGATTGATCAAGTCAAGGAAAAGGCAAAGGCAAAGGCTAGGCTAACCTAACCTTCAAAGTATAAAAGACTAAAAGTTGAGCAAAAACAGACGAATCATAATAAAAGAAAATGTATGGATCGGCAATAGTCAATTTTGTGGAATGCCGACAATTGGACGATGCGTTAAGCTCCACCCGTCTGTGTAGTATTCCATCCGATCCTGTACCACTATCAATCTAAAATTTAATTTTTCCTATTCAATGCGCGGCGTCCTCGGTTTTTGCATTTTACATGGGGTTTATTCATAAAATAAGACTTTCATTTTTTTAAAAAAATCAATTATCTTTGTTCCCGATTGAGCCATGAATTGATAAAATTAATCAAATAGACACTTGGACAGACATCGACTGTTAGTATTTGATAGCATCGCTAACATTAAATCTCTTAATGGCTACATCAACATTGTCAATAAATACTAACAGTCAAAGAACTTATTTAGCTAATTTTGTTAATTTATGTTTCAATTAGGTACAAAAATTTAAAGGAGTTTAATTGATTTCTTTTAAAATTTGGGACTTATTGTAGCATTAAGCCTTTAAATAACATGGTTGAATTGAAGACTACACTTTAAATTACTAAACTATTAACACATTCACATTTTGGTTGAATTGGTGTTATTGATTAATGAAACCTCAACTCTTAGTTCTGGAGTTACCACGAACTAATTATTTTTACAAAATAGTAAATATTTTTGAGAGTGTTTTATCTTTTAAAATTTTTATATAAAATCTAAAATATTTCAACTTTACCATTTCAATCAAATCCTTATTCAATTTTTATATCAATTTTTAATAAATTTATTACATATTTTTCTATCCACATTATCATAAATATGTTATAATTTATTTTTAAAATAACTAAAAATAATAACAACAAAAATGAACTTAAAACAAACTTAAACTAAATTAAAGAATATTAAAAATTGCAAGCACAACAAATAATTAAAGAAGGTACTTAATATTATAATCTAAAACCTTTTCATAAATAAAGTTAATTGAAGTGAATCTTTCTATGCCCCATGCAATCTTGTTTCATGAAAAGATATCTCCTTATATCCTTCACATTATATCCTTCAAAATGAAATTTAGTTTCTATATTTTTATTTTTAAAAATTTAGTCTTACTTTTTAGATTTAAAAATTTTGATTTAATTTTTAATATTTTTAAATTTTATTAAATTTGTTATAGTAATATTTTGAAATAAAATAAATACTCACTTGGTAGTAATTTAACTAAAAAGTAATATTGTAATGAACCCGAATTTAACAAAATAATTTTAAAAGTAATAACATTGAGACTTAAGTTTTGAAATTTGAAAAGTAGAGGAACTAAATTCCTAAAAATAAAAGTATAGACACTAAATTTCAAATTTACAAAGAGTATAAGAACTAATGGCATATTTTAACTAGAGATACTGATGACCCGGGTCGGGTCATGCCCATACAAGGTATTAGATCAATTTTCCAAGTCTAGGCATAGTCCGACCTAAAAAATGGGCTTACTTTTTCTTTTATCCAAATTTAGCTCAATTTAAGAAAAATAAACCCAAACTCGATCCGACCCACCCATATTTGATATTTTAGATTATTTTTTAAAATAATTTTTAAAATATAATACACTAAAAACGCTAAAATAAAAATTTTCTAACACATTAAAAATACATTAAAATGTATTTATATTAGAAAACATTATCATAAATATAATAAATGTTTTATTATATTAAAACACTAATAAATATAATAAATATTTTATTGTTTTAAATATAATTTTAAAATTCTATATTTTGGGTTGGGTTATTTAGTTTGGTTAATTGTTTTTAGGTTTTTGATAATGGGATTAATTGTTCTTGGATTAATGATTTAATATAAAAACATATAATTATTATTTAACATATATAACTAATATAATATTATTTTATAACATAATATATTTAGGCGGGTTGGGTCAGGCTCGGGCCAAAAAAAAATTGTCCAAGTCCCAACGTTTACAGAAAACAAGCATTAAATTTTACACAAGCCCATTTTTCAGGTCTCGTATTTTTTCTAAACCCTCTCGTATTTTGGACGAACCTTTGGGTTTGGACAGATGTCTTGACCCATGAACAGATAAAATTTTAACCTTTATAGAAGAATATGTAGAGAACTACGTGTGTTGGCCTAATGGTCAAGGTGTTCACTACCCTAGATATGGCTTGAGTTCAAGTCACACTTGTCGGGTTGTTGTTTAGGGCTTTTGCGCTCCTCTTATAATTCATCCAAAAATAATAAATCTGGAATAGCATTGGGAGTTGGCCTAATGGTCAATGTGTTCATTGCCCTAGGTATGGTCTGAGTTCAAGTCACACTTGTCGGATTATTGTTTAGAGCTTTTGCGCTCCTCTTATAATTCATCCAAAAATAATAATATCTGGAATAGCATTGGGAATATGTGGTGGGGCAATTCTTAGATATCATGATGGTTATCCAATGCTAATCACGCTAAAAAAATTAACAATTTTAACAATTAATGTATTCGTTAATTTAACTTGTAAAAATTAATTTATCCATTTTTTAGATTAAAAAAATATAAAATACAATTTAATTTCTAATAAATGTAAAATTAATTTTTACCTATTTTCAGACGAGACGGGAAAAAGTTAATTAAAGTGATTACTTCTTTTTGAAAGTTTTGTTTGGAAGTGCCCCATGCAATAATGTTCATAAAATAAATATCTGATGTGGTGGAGCAATGAAATTAAATAAAATCACCATGATGGTAGCTAAATTTTGGAACTTTTAGTGAACCCAAACATGATGAATGCCATGTGCTAAGGGTTATGACTTTTAGGGTGGTGGGTCGCTGTAGGGTGCGCCTCTTCTATTTTTCAACTTTCAACGTGAAATTGATTTAATTAATAGATATTTTTTTATTGAATTAATGTATCCCTTGTTGTGGGTGTTCTCTAAAATGATAAATGGTTGATCATAAAATGTGTTTCATTTTCATAGATGATGTCAAATTTCTAACCTTATGATTAATTAAAAGATGAGATGAACATCAATAAATATTTGTTTATACATTTGAGGCTCATATTGATATAAGGAGGAGGTTGTGGCGGTGTCCATTTGGAAGATGAAAACCAGTAAATGAGTTAAGACAATCAAAAGGTAAGTGTCGAGAGAAGATCAGAAAGTGTCCGAAATATAGGTGCGAAAATAAGATTAGAGAGGGGAGATGAAAATAGGAATGAGTTGAAGGTTTATTTGGAAGAGAATGTGTCTTGGTCCATTCTATTGGAGTTTAAAAGTCTTTTAAGGGAGTTTTCTCTAATAGTTTTTGAAGTGTTCTTATTTTGGTTTCAAACTTCTTGCAAGTTTGTTGACTTATTAATATCCTGTCATCGTAGATTAGTTAGAGTCGATATTAATTATTGTGTTATTATGTTTGGAGATGAATATACATGACATGTGGATGAAAATTGTTCTATTTATGTTAAGTATGTGGTTTTGATGGATTAGGTTCGTGATATATTGAGCTCATTGGTATCTCAGCTCTTTTGGTCAAAAATGTTGACTTATGAGATCAAAGGCACATAAGATGGGCTTGTGAAACATAAGTATAACAATCCCAATTGATATGATTTTAGGGTTAATCACAATATTCGTTCGTTTATACTTTGTATTGATTTTATTTTAAATTTACTTAAATTTATATTTGTAATTGTATATCTTTATACTTACAAACTCTAAAAAAAGTAAACAACATTATTAATTTTTAATCTTACTATCGTTTTAACAAATTATATCTAAGTTGTCCAAATTGATAAGATCCATATTACTTCAACCAAAAATCCACCCAAATCGTCCAATTGAAAGATTTAATCAACACTAAATTTCCAATCGTTTTTTAAATATATCACTTAATTGCATTTGAAAATTTTAATTTAATTTTATTTTAGATCTGAATAAATAAATGTATTTTCATGTGCATATGTATATTATAAAATTTTAATTAATATTAAATGATATAATAATTTTTAATCCTCTAACTTAATAAAAAAATCATTTTAGCCTTCCATTTAATTTTTGACTTTTTAGTCCTTGAAGTAGCATTATTTGTCAAATCATTCCAAAATGGATAGAAAAATTAACATTTGTTGACTCTAGTTAGAATTAATTAATTTTTAAAAAATTATTTTTATAAATTTTAAATAATTTTCATATTTTTTGAATTTTTAAATTATAAAAATTAATTAATTGTTATCGTGATATACACGTGAATGCTATATTAGCAAAGTTAACGAGCGTTAATTTTTATTCGTTTTGAAGTAATTTGACAAACAACTTTAAATTTAAAGACTAAAAAGAATAAAAAATTAAATAAAGAGTTAAAATAAATTTTTTTTTTGTAAAGTTGGAAGGTTATTACGTGGCTTTTAAGTTCGTGTTGGCAATTGAATTTAAATTGTTGATGTTGGGATTATATTGGGTGGGGTTGAAATTTTCGTGCCGAATTGACCGGCCTGGCTGCAGTATTTCTTTGGGGCTAAACAGACTAAAAACCCAACGACCATAATGTTTTATGTTTTCACAATTTGCTACTTTCAACTAGACCTGTACTCAAGTGGCCCCTCATGTTGGATTTAGGCTCTCACTTTGGCCCAAATTTAAATTAGATGGTTTTTCAATTTTCAAAATATTTTTATTTTAATATATAATTTATTATTCATGAAACAGTAATATGATATTTTTGGACAGGAAATCACACCTCATCTTAGTAGGAGTGATTTTATTTTAAATAAATTATGTTGGTAATTGTTTTGGGTTATGATATATTAAATATTAATATGAGTATTTTTATTTATTTATGAATCGCTTACCCTAAAAAATAAATAAAAATTCACCACATAATAAATTTGTCCAAAGGCTGAAGCTGTTGGTATAAAATTAGATGAGACCAACAGCTTTATAAGTTTAGTTTTAGTATGTTATAAAAAAAAAAGAAAAAAGAAGGTAGCTGTTTATTCGTTGGTGGGTAAAAGACGAAAGATAGAAGATGGGTTTCCTTCACTTAATAAACAAGCAAATATATATCTCCAAGTTGTATATTGTTAGGCCAACAATCAAAACCGATATATAATAATATCTATGAATCTATTACTTTTGATTTCGGCTAAATTCACATTAGGTGGCATATGGTTCGTGTTGTACAAATTAGAAATTCAAAATTGTACTTATATTTTATATGTGGGGACATTTTATTCACTTTATTAACTTTATTCTTTTCCTCATTTCGTCTCCTTATTTTCATTAATCTTGCTTCTCTTCTTAATTATCTTATTGCTATCTCTCCCACCTATTCTTATTTAGAAAATAAATTCAAGTTTTATAAACTCGAATATGGTATGTTAAAGATTTTAGAATCTCCGTTAAAATTAATAGGTTTTGTTGGTTAAATTAACTGGTTATCTTAACTTTAAGGATGATCTTAGAATAAAACATTGTGATTTAATCTTTCTAAAACTATATATATATATATATATATATATATATAAATTTTGACTCCAAAAATTCGTGGCTTCCTATTTGCTTTCTTCTACTAGTTTGCTAGTCATAAAATCTCTTTTTAATACTTTTTTCCCAGTTTATAAAAAACAAAAAAAAAAAAGATTATTAAAACTATTTTACGATACCATAAGTGTTGGATGTAGTAATATGACATATTACACTCTTAAAAAAAAATTTAAGTTTGAACTTTAGAGATAACATTGTTAGAAAGGACAATCATGGACTCCGAAAAAGTTATTCTCTAGGGATAGGTGATTTGGATATTCGATTTGATATTATTGATTCAGATAATAAATACAAACTCAGATAACTGAATCCACTTATTAAAAATTGCTTATATGTTTGTTTATATATTTTAAAAAGAATTTTAACTTAATTCAAATTTGAATTTTTACAATTTGGATATCTAAAAGATGATTATGAATTTTAAAATATATATATATATATTTTTGCAGATACAAAATATCCGACAAATTCAAATTTGCATAATGGTATTCAAATAATTTGTGAAGAATAAATGGATTGGAACTCTTAAACAAATTTATAAATTTCAATTCAAATAACTTGTTATTAATTTCCATATACCTTAAACCCGAGTAGTCGAGATTTTGACAATCCAAGTGCCTAAGAAGAATGATGATTTTTATTTTTGAGATTTCAGCTGTTTTACAGCAATAAAGGAAAGGGGGGAGAGAGCAGCCGTTTAACAGAAAAAAAAACAGCTTAATTCATCAATCCTACGCATCCCAGTTTAAGCTAATTAAGTTGTTAATGTTATTATCCAATAAAAGAATAAAATAAGCTGTTAATGTTAGTTAGGTCTGAAAAGGTTATCAAAAACCTAAAATCCCCCAATACCCCATTACATATATACACTTGCACTACTTTTTTTTTCCTCATGTTTTTTTTTTTTCTGCGACTGCATGCTATCATATTAATACGTATGGAACTAATGGAACTAATTTCCTCATCTGTTACATATTCGATTCGGTTTTAATTAAATAAATTTATTAAAAAAATTAATTTTATTATGGACTCAATTATCGGTTTATATCGAGTTATAGATCAATTGGTTTTTAAGATTATCGGTTTGGTTCGGTTTTCAACAACTATGGTGTAGAGAACATGTAATGTAAAAGGCGAAATGGTAGATAGGTGGGTTACAAGTAGAGGGTTGTAGGTTAGAAATTTAGAAAGACGTTGAAAGGCAAACGAAATTCAGCCCACCAAGCAACCTCTTTGTGTCTCTGTCTCTTTCCATTTTGTGTGTGTAAAAAGTTGATTGATTACTCCAAAAAAACCTTTGTTGTGAGAGAGCGTTCGTTAGCCAAAACGTTTACATCAATCGCCTGATTACTCACTGTTTCCTCCCAACTCTTTAACGGAAAATCACTTTGCCCTTCTTCTACTTCCCCCTTAATATATATATATATATATATATACATGTATGTGATCTACTTGTTGTCTTGTTAGCCCACCCTCTACCATCTTTATTCTCCTATCTGCCCGTTTATTTCCCATCTTTTTGGGTGTTGAGTTTTTCATTGAGTTAAAAGATTAACAGATGTGTTGCCGAGGTCATTGGAGGCCTGCCGAAGATGAAAAGCTACGAGAATTGGTGGAACGTCATGGCCCTCATAATTGGAATGCTATAGCTCAAAAGCTTCAAGGCAGATCAGGTGATCATCAAACCCTAAATCATGTATATAGTTTGTTATTACCTTTTAAAACATGGTAGTCGGTACTATATCATATTGGTTGATATGTACTGTTTTGGTCTTAAACCGGTATCAAATAGTCTATATTCCGTTCTGATTAAAATTTCAGTGGGTCTCGACTTATTTCAATCAATACCAATTTGTATTAGTTGATACAAATTTTGTTTTTTAAATCAACTTTTAAAATTTTCATTTTAACCATTTTAATTATTTAACTATATATCCGTTTGAAAAATATTTAAAAACATCGGTAAACTAGAAATAGTATAATGAAACATGACAATATCGATATATACCAATACCAAAACAAAAATAGTATGCCCAGTGATATAATAATGATTACTTTGTTTTAGAATATCATGATTGTTGTGTAGCTAGGGTTTCGGTTTTGGTGTTTGATAATATGAATTGGTCTTAGCAGGAAAAAGCTGTAGGCTGAGATGGTTTAACCAGTTAGATCCGAGGATTAACCGGAGCCCTTTCACGGAAGAGGAAGAAGAACGGTTGTTGAGTGCTCATAGGATCCATGGGAATAGGTGGGCTGTTATCGCTAGGCTTTTTCCCGGTCGTACTGATAACGCTGTTAAGAACCATTGGCATGTCATTATGGCACGTAGATGCCGACAACGGTCGAGTCTCTATGCCAAAACGTCACACACCACTCCCTCTAAACCTCTTCATCACTCACAGATGGGTGCTGGTCATGGCTTTCTCCCACTTTTACATAAATACAAGCAAGGGTTCCCTCACAACACTTGTTCTCCTTTGAACCCAAACCATTGTGTTACAACCACCCAAGGTGCGTATTCAATATTTATATTTAATTGCAATTTTTTATTGAATCCTTAGTTGGTTCCTTTAGGAGTAGTTTTGGAAGTATTATCCGTCGGCTAATCGACTGAATTTTCAACAATTAAAGGTATTGTCTTCGTGTCAATATTTTCTCCTCAACCTACAGCTCTTCACGGAGGTTGAGAATAATACCTTCAATTGTTGGAAGACCCGATTGATTGCATGATGGACGATATTTTAAAAAATTTTCTCGAAGGAGTCGATTCCCTTTCAAAATATCGTATTCATATAATTTCAATAGATATTTAAATATATGTCCATAAAATTATTTATATACCTATCAAAAATAGATAATTAGAATGGAAAATAAATAAATATTGGAAAAATTAAAGTACAATTTTTTTTATATAACAATCATTTACAATCAAAAGATGAAAAAAAAGGTGGATTAATAATAAGAGATGTAATTTTGTTTTTTAAACAAAATACTAATACAATCTTACAATCATATTGGGTTTATTTTATAATTTGATTTTATATTAGATTATATTACCCTCGTAATATTGGTAAAAAATATTATGGTATGTAAAAAATAAATCAAACTTTAATTAAAATAGTAAAATTGACTCTCTTGAGACTTTAATATTCTAGGTTGAAGTTTCTTTCTCTATAGATTTATTTTTAATTAAAATTTTTATAATAATTTTATATAAAATATAAAAAAATTAATAATTTCGACATTAACTTAATTATGGATCCGTAATGTGAAGTGATAATGAACTTATATTTAATATTATTGAACACGTATTTCATATAAAAATGTGAAAACACAAAATATTAACATCATAATATTAATTATAATTTAAAAGAAGAAATATTTTCATAATTTCATAACTCAGAAAAGTAGTTAAATATAAGTATATATTAGATTAGATATAGATAGATTGGAAAGTTTATTATCTTTGTTTTACCAAATAATTAATCAACATTATATGGATGATTTGCAGATAAAAAGGAGGCAATTGAATTCTATGATTTCCTTCAAGTAAATACAGATTCCAATAATAAAAGTGAAGTAACAGAGAACAGTAGGAGAGACGATGAAGAGGTAAATCAACAAGAAGCAATGCCATTAATGGAACACCACACAAAGGCTAGGCCTTCCTTCTTCAATTTCTTATAGCTCTCTAAAACAGTCATCACTTACATCAAACTTACATTGTAAGGGGAAAAAACCAAATCTAACACCAACTTTTGATAGATAATATTGATGCCATTGCATTCATCATTTGACATAGCATATTTAAGACCATTTATGAAAAAACCCAAGGGTTTATATAGACAAAAAAAAAGAAGCATGATTATGTGTTCTATATATTGCTTATACAAAATAGTATTTACTTTTTTTTTTCTTTTGTTGCATGGAATCAACAAATATAGTGTAATGCAATTGAATGCTATACATGAATTTTGATTTTTATAGTTAAATATATATATATATATGAAACATCAATATGATTTCATTTACAAAATCAATAACATTGTTATTGACGTACTATCACATGTTACGTGTGACGAATACATAAACATAGAAAAACTTAAAAAAAAATACTACTAATGTATTGAAATTTATACAAGATCATGACAAGAAAAAAAATACATGCACAAAAATAAATATTATGAATAAATTTGTATTTTTATAATCAAGCAAGATTGGTTATTATTATTATTATTATTATTATTATTATTATTATTATTATTATTATTATTATTATTATGTAGAGCTAGAAATATAATAAGAGAAATATGTCAAGAAAATATAAATCATGTAAATTCTCAAAAATTCAAAATTCAAATTTGAATTATTATTTTTATTAATGATGGATTTATCAAATCCAAATCTATTTTTTATTTGATATATAAAAAATGAATTTGTGAAATAAAATTCAAATTTTTAAATGGGCTATTAAAATATTAAATAATTTATTAAAACAAATTAAATTAAATATTGTGAAAAAATTTATTTCCTATTTTTTGGAAATATTTAGATAATTATGGGTATTGAAGTCCGTGTAAAATTTAAATATAATGTTCAAAAAATCTTAAGGAAAATAATGAGAATTTGTATCTGAAATTTTTAAAATATTATATAAAATTATTGTTGCGAATGTGAGAGGAGGTAGATTTCAGTGTGCTAAAGCATATTATTCTCCTATTTATGGGTTAAGAAAAACTATGAGTAATTCTAGATATTATATTAAAAATAAATATTATCAAAATCTATAATGAAATTATTAAAAAAATATTAAAATTTACCAATCTTTTAAAAAATAAAGCAACATGAAAAAAAAAAATGAATTAAGGTCTAATAGGCCTACGTAAGAAGAGTTGTTGGGCCAACATAAACTCAACTCTGGCTCCAATTTTCCATTTCTTGTTTTATTTTTTGGTTTCCAATCACATTCACAGCCACCCTCAAAATCATATTAAATTGGTCATTAATTTATATACCTATGGTGAAAGTAATATGGAAGAGTTGTTTGTATTAAGAGTTTAATTGTATTTTATCTTTTTTATTTAAAAAATGGATACATTAGTCTTTGTATTTAGATTAAAGAACAAATTAGTTCTTTCTATTAAGATTTTTATCGAGTTCTACTATTAAAAACTTGCATTATCGACAAAATAACCAATTAGTTACATGTGACGTGTCACGTGTGCCTTATTCTGACATACAAGGATAAATTTTTAACAGTAGAAATGGATGAAATTTTTAAGAGAATAACCAATTTGCATTTTGATATAATGTATATAGATTAATTTGCTCATCTAATGAGTAGAGGGGGCAAAATGCAATCTAACTCTTAGTACAAGAGCATCTATGGTACTTTTACCATACAGTGCGAGTATATCATCAACTATTAACTAATTTAATTTCGGGTAAATTACACCTAAAATCACTAAACTATCAACAAGTTTACATTTTGGTAACTCAACTTCAAAAAGTCATAAAATGATCACTAAACTATTCGAAAGTTTTCATTTAAGTCATCAGACTGCTAAAATCGTTGTTGTATAGTCTGCATTGCGTGCATCTCTTTCCCCATCTTTTCTACAATTCAGATTTTTTCATAAAAAAACTTTGCATATCATCAATCTGCGAGTCAAAATTTAAATATCTTTTCTACCCATTAATGGATAACAATCTACCTTATTAATCGTTAAATTGTTATTTAAAACTCGCTAACCAGATATTAAATTTAACAATCCAATTACTTAAATAAAACTTTCTAATAATTTAATAATTATTTTATAAATTTTTAAATTAAATAATTAAAACATAAATTTACTAATACAATATTAAATGTTTGTTTGGTAGGAGTGAGATAAAAAGAAAGACATGCTTAGCAACGTGCCAACATGATGGAAACGAAAGAGAAGCACATTCTCCAATAAAAAAGGCAAAAAAAAGAGAGAAAAAAAGACCCTTCGAAAGTTGCAGCTTTAGCTTTGCAGTTCACCTTTTTGTTTTGGTTGAAATCGTGAAAGATAACGTCAACAAGATGGACCCAGTTTTCTTTTTATTTCTTCTTCATTTTTGGTCCTTTCAACTGAGCCGAAAAGCTCTAATGGCCTCTCCATTGAATGAAAAAAAGAAATGGCGTTTGCTTCTTCTTAACAACGCATTGCTTTGCCCTAGGGGCCTCACTATGATAAATAGTGGGATCTGAAAGTGAATGAATGAATGGAGTTTTGGTTGGGGATGTTGAGAGCGACGACTGAGAGTCTGTCATTAACTATTAAACTCTGGCACTGAAAAACATGCCTTTTTCAGGGATAATATATTATTTGGTACATTAATTTGGTTTTAATATTCAATTTGATCCTTGAGTTTTTTTAGCTTGAAGATGTAAGAAAATTAATGGAGATGGTCTTCCTCTTCATCATAAAAAAAAGTTAATATATCATTTACAATCTCAGGTTGGCTACAAAATTTAATTATACCAAATGAAATAATGTGACTTAACTCATGTTCTCTGGTAAAAAAACAGAAGGATTTAAGTGAGACACAAAAAAATTTTAGGTATTAAATTGAACATTAAAATTAAACTCGAATATTTAATCAATACCAAAAGACTCAAGCATCAATTAATTGAAAAAACTAGTACCAAAGTAAACATTAAAGCCAACCTTAGATATATAGGTAAAAGTGCAATAGAGCCCTATACTAGGAGTTAGATTGCACTTTACCCCCTCTATTCAAAATATAAGCAAATCAATCCTTGTATGTTAAACCAAAGAGCAATTTAGTTCATTCTATTAAAAATTTCATCCACTTGTACTATTTAAAATTAGTAGGGTTGACAGAATAACCAAACAATGACACGTGGGGCATGCCACGTATACCTCATGTTGACATATAGGGATCGATTTTTTAATAATAGAAATGGATAAAATTTTTAACAAAAGGACCAGTTTTCTCTTTGATCTGACGTACAATGACTAATTTGCCTTTTTTTGAGTAAAGGGGGCAAAATGCAATTTGATTCTTAGTATAGGGGCATCTATTGAACTTTTACCTACCTAAGTTTGGTTTTAATGTTTACTTTGGTGCTTGAATTTTTTTCAATTTGATGCTTGAGGGGTTTTTTTTTTGTATTAATTAAATACCTGAGTTTGGCTTCAATATTCAATTTACTACCTAAACTTTTTTGTGTCCCAATTAAGCACCTATATGTTTTTCTAGTAGAGAACGCGTGTTAAATATTCATTAGCCCACCTTATTCCATTTGGTTTGGGTACCAAATTAAACATCAAAATCAAGTTTAAGTATCAAACTAAATATTGAAACCAAACTCAAATACTAAATGATATAATTTTTTTTAATGCCAAAGGGAAAGAACACCTCCATTAATTTCCTTACACCTTCAAGCTACGAAGATACCTAAAGAGTCCAAGTAGAAAAGCCAAAATAACCACACAAAAAAAGGAAGGCAGAGATGAGGACAAGGAAGGTTCATTTTCAAGTTGTCTCAATGCATCCATCACATTCACACACACACACACACACACACACACACACACAAAAGCCTAGGAATACTTTTCCTACAACACCCCATAATTTGTAGCTTTCATTTAACCAAATCAATGAACAACTTACATCACACAAATTGCAGCATACGACAATCCTTTCATTCAACTTGGTATATCAGCATATATCATACAAGGCTAAAGAAAGAGTCTAATTCTGACTCCAATCCCTCTACATTTCAAGCTTTTAAAATTTAATCTCTCTGTTTTTAATTTTAAGAATTTGTGCCTCTACGTATGAGATTTAAAAATCAAATTATTGGATTTTAAATTAAACAAGTAAAGGGTTTAAATTCTTGGAACTAAACCAGAGAACTAAATTTCAAAAGCTCAAAGAGTATAAGGTACACTTAGATCAAAGGAAAGTTTATGTATATATGCATGTGATTAATTGGTTTATATGTTACTGTTAGTAATTAACCTTTATAAAATATCTTTAAATACGAGATAAAGCAATATTTAGCCTTTGAATTTAACAAATTTTTAAAATTCAGTTTCAATTTTTTTGTTCACATTAATCCTGAAAATTAACAATTTTTTTCCAATTTGATCCTGAACTTGGGTTTTTAAGTTGAATTTTTAAAAATATCATATAAAATCTAAAAATTACAAAAAAATATTGAAAATACTATAAAATCATAAATAAATTTAATTTAAAAAACTAAAAAAATTTTAGGTGATGATGTGGAACAATCTCATAATACCATGTCACCATGCCTTAACAGAAAGGATCAAACTGAAAAAGGTTGCCAAATTTCAAGACCAATATGAACTAATAAAAAAGTCAAGGACCAAAGTGAAAAATTACCAAATTCAATCACCAAATGTTGCTGTATCGCTTCTTTTTTTCAACCGGTACTCGTTATATAGCTGATGAAACGTAACTCACAACAATGGAGTTCTCTTCCACAGGTGTTCTGTCTTGAACTTGCTGCTTACAAGCATGGCAAGTTATTTGAACAATGGTGGTCTCGATTTGCTTGTTCGCACGATCCTTTAAAGCTTGAGCCTTTTCAAATTCAGCTCGTGCTTGTTGTCTGATCCTCTTCGCCCTATCGAACTCTTGTTCGGCCAATTCAACTTGCCTCTTTGCTTGTTTTCTCGCCTCTTCGGCATAAGCTAGCTCCGCCATCGCCATCTTCAGTTGCTCGAGCGCCGATACCTTGCTCGTATCAGTCGTTACAGTCGATTCCATTTTTTCGTCGGATGAGCCGATCGAGAGGTGTAATTGAGTGGAATAATGAGTGTTGTTATGGTTTTCTTTATGGGGAACAAAGGGCTCTGTTGGGTTTGAGGATGTGGTTAAGAGTTGAAGCTCCAAATTGTGGTGGTCGCCGCGGTTTGTGGTGGTGGGATTATCTTTTGTAGGGCTGAAGAACATGGTATCACTAGATGGAGTACTTGGGGTTGAAGCTGTTGGAGACAAGCTAGGTGGCTGCTGCACTTTCTGTGATTGCCCCATGCGGCATGCATCTTGATGTTCTATGAAACTCTCAACTCTAGAAAAAATAAAAAGGATAATCAATCAATATGAAATCAATTTTTTTTAAATTATTGCGGATTAAATGTTATTATTTCTAAAATTTTATGCTATAAAATATACTATTATATATGTAATACTATGTTAATTTATTATATCTACATATTACTTACAAAAATTAATTAATAAATTAAGAATAATCGAGAATATGATATAATCATATAAATTTACTCATAGTACAAGATTAATTATAAAAATAATCAATTTATAACTATTACCATTTAGGTTATTACAAAACTAATGAAAGTAACCTAAAAACTAAATGCTACAAGTACTAATAGAAGAACCTACCTTACTGTAAGCATACTATATATATTGGGTAATATTTAGGGTTACTTTCGAATGATGGATTCATTATATATCAAATATTGACTTTATATCTATTACCCTAATCAGTAGGTATACTGTGTTGAAGCTTAATTAATTCCCAGCAACACGACCAACGGGAAAGTGATCTTCGGAAAATGTGCCAACTGTATATAAACAGCTGCTTAATACTGTATTAAGGTTCCATCAGTCAAAAAAATCAAAAGCTTTCTATGTTTCTTCATTCTTAAGTCAACAGTGTAGAAAAGATTTTTTAATCATGGTCTGGAACTGGTGAAATCTTTATCCTTTGAAAAGATAGAGTAACACTAGAATCTGAACCACTGTTGATTTAACAAGAAAAAGAATGGCAAAAGAAAATAAAAATAACCTTGAAAAAACTCTGCCGCAGTCACAAGAATGGCCACGGGTACCACAAGTTTTAAGATGAGCCTTATAATCAGACTGAACCGCATACCCCTTCGAACATTTCTCACACACCCATTGTTTATGGTTACTGTGTTTCCTCCTAAAGTGTTTCTTGATCCCAACCAGATCGCCTAAAGCATGGCAAGGTTGATGGTGGAGACAGCTCGGCTCGGGACAAACGAACACCCTTTTCTTCACCGCCGGTGTTTCTCTTTTCAGCAACTTCCATGGAACCTTATGTCGTCGCCGGTGCATCTGTAGGTTTTGATCTCGTTGGAACCCTTGGTTACAGATCTCACAAACGTAACGATCTGATTCTAGTAGTGTTTTCGGTGAAAGTGAAACCACTTCAGCATCTGGATCTGCACCACCATCCCCAAGAACTGTAAATTGTATTCAATATACTGTATATAATTTATATGATATGCATATATATATATGTTACCTGGTGTTCCTGCAGGTCTTCTTTTTCTCTTATTGTTGTTATTATCACCATTTTCAAAGCATGGGATTGGCTTTGAAGAGGGAATTGAGGAACAAGAGGTGTTGGCTAGCATGGGTTAGTGTTGGAGCAGATTAAAAACTTCCCTTGTTTGATATAAACCCAAAGAAGCTATATGTATGCGTGTATGTATATATTCTTTTGCAAATAAATTGGTGTTGATCTTGCCTTTTTCTTCTTGAAAAAATTGAAGAGGCTATGTTTGGAAAGAAAATAAAAAAGGGAAGGCTGATAGAGGATATGGAGAGAGAGAGAGATAGAGATTAATAGATTTTTCAACTATTGAAATTCGATATATGTAAAAGTATTATGGAAGTTTTTATATTAAAAGTAAGAATGTATTTTACGTATTTAGAAATAAGTAAATTAGTCACGTTACGTTAGATTAAAGAGTAAATTAGTCATTTCGATTAAAAATTTTATCTATTTTATTGTTAAAATTTAGTGTGCTTGATGAGATAATTAAACATGCTACATATACCTCGTACTAATGTATATGGATTAACAGTAAAAATAGATAGACTTTTAACAGAATAATTAATTTACTTTTTAATCTAATGTATAAAGATTAATTTATTATTTTTTAATAGAAAGAACAAAATAAAATATAAATCTTAATATAAGTAACTCCATAACACATTTACCTTTAATATAAGATATTTTGTCCTTATTCATTCCGCAGTTTAATAGAATTATTACTATAACATGGGATAGGAAAGAAAAGGCCTTTTGCTTTCATTTCTTTTGGCCTTAGGGTCAGCTTTCTTTGTTATATGCTTTGCTTTAAACATTCAGCTTTTATATCAGCCTTTTTTTTTTCCTCTCTTAAAATTTCACCTCTCATGATCTTCAGCAGGTATTCAAACTGCCTATTAAAATATTTCGAACTTGTATCGTTATTATTATAATAATTAAAATAACATAAATTCAAGTGCATTTGAAATACATATTATTTTCTATTTTAAGGAGTTTAAAATCCTATAAAAATATTCTATTCACAACCACTTATAAATCATGGCATCTCACACCCTAAAATTGTTACTTTGTATGCACCACATATAGATGTTCAACTTACAATACTATAACATTAATTTATTTTTAGGAATAACATTAAATTTGATCCAATGTGCAATGTTATACAGTAATTTTGATTTTTACAATTTTATACGTGAAATCTTGATTTGGTTTGATTTTTACAAATCACTAACAATATTATCAAATTAACATCATTTTACTATACGCATGTCTTTATTTCTTTAAATATGTACAATTGAATAAAATCAAACTTCATGTATCAAACTACATATTGAAACAAAGTTAATGTATAAGCTTAATATTTATCCCAATTAAAAGTGAATAACTATGTATTCCATACAAGCAACATTTAACATTTAAATGCATATTAAGAAAATACTAAATTAACTCAAAATTTTATGTTATTGAATGCAAGGATAAGAATGAATCTCTCCTCATACGTATGATAGGAAAGAAAATAATAGAAGCAGCTGGGCTGCTACTCTCCAAAAGAAGTGGGACCATTACGGGTATGTAATTAATTATTTAATTAGGACAAAAGATTTGAAGCATTAGAATTGGATCGTCGAAATGCATGGGCAATATGATTGCAATTAGCGCCATTCACCTGCGATGCATGTGTTTTCGAATCCCACTCTTTCCTTCATATAATTAAATAAATGGATTACCACCAAGTTAGGCAGCCTTTGCCTTTGCCTTTTCCACTCTCATTCTTATTCTTATCTTATATAATATGATTTTTTTTTTAACCCTGTAATATTTTGGGACTAAAATATATGACAGGATAAAATTTTAGGGATTATTTATGATTAAAAAAATTAAGGGTCAATCCAAAAAATAAGTATAATTCAAGGGCCATTATACCTTATAACTGTTTCATTGAATTGGATGTTAAGTGTATTAAGACTCCTACGTAACTAACGTTGAGTTTGTCATTCACATTTGTTATATCCATCATTATTGTAATTCACTAGATAATATTTTTTAAATATAAAATTAAGGAAAAGAGGAATTACATTAGGATTTAAAAACAACATTAGAATTAATCGTTATTTAATTCTTTTAATAGTACAAAAATTAAATTTATTTATTGAATTGTAGGGTTGATCTCGTTTTTATTACAAAGTGACATCCACTGATCACCTTCACACATATATATATATATATATAAATAATAGAGAGGTTAAAGTAAATTTATGCATCTAGAGATCAGACAAGGAGCGTGGATATGTTCTTTCTTTTTGATCCCCCTTTTCTTTTTCTATCTCCTTTTTCTTTTTGGGTTGTAATGTATACTCTATTCTGGGTAGAGGTCCCTTTTTAGTCTCCATGTGCCTGCCTACCTCTATCATCTTAATATGGTAGTAGTGGATTCATTATATCATCTTACTCTAAAGCCAAAACACACACCTAAAAAGTGTGTGATACCATCATCAACTTGGACTGCATGGATTTGTGTTGCAAACCTTGACCTTATTTATGTATTAAGGACGAAATCAGAAAATTACTTCAAAAAAATTAGAGATAAATCATAAATTACTATCATGTTAACATATAATTTTATAAAAATTTAAAGAGTTAAATGGCAAATCTACTATTTGAGGGGCAAAACTGCCTCCTTATGTCTTTGTCTTTGATATGTATCTATGTATGATAAGCATTGTAGGTGGGAGAGAACTAGGAACAAAAAGTGACCAAGAAAAGGAAGTTTTAAGTGGTAACACCATAGCATGTGTCTCACAATAGAATGAATGTTAAAAAGATAACAAGAGAAAAAGGCTTCCATGAAGGGACAAATGCTTTGCGAGGAAGGATCTAAATGGCCCATAGTTTTGGTATGTTTATTATCGAGGTGTTTTTGGGTGGTTGAGTTGATTAATCTCTTGTTGTTGTTAGGTGAGGGCTAGCTATGGAGGCTTCTAGAGTTTAAAAAATATGTATGCATGATGTGGGAAATGTGTTTTTTCAATGTATGAATATCAAATTATAATAATTAAATTGTTGATGAATATTGATTTTTAATTCACGATAAGTTAATATCAATAAATAGTTGATTTTCTTAAGGTTTATGATAGTAGAGGCACAGTTAAAAAAATTTGGATCAAGAATGTCTAATATATTTTTATAAGAGATAAAATATAATTTTATTACTGTATTGACTTATATTTTTGTAATTTTTAGAAAGGTTAATTGAAAATTTATTATTTTGAGGAGTAAAACTATAATTTTACCATGTATTAGCATATAATTTTATAAGGGGTCTAAACAAAAATTTTCAATTTGGGGGGGGAGGGGGAGAGGGGCTCAGATCCTTGTCTACCCCTCCCTTTGTCCCTACGTGATAGTTTTCTCGACAATATACATCAGCTCTAAAGTAATTTGACCTCAAATGCCATCTCTTGCTATATATGTCTTTGGGCCTATATTAGGCCTAAGAAAACTATTCATTTCCTTTGTATCTAAAATTTATATATAAAGAACAAAACTAAGTAAAATGAATCAATGAGCACATATATATATATATATATATAAGTATGTTAAAAGGCTAGCCGCAGTAAACCCTAATGATGAAATGGGAATCTATTGATCCACAAAACCCCTTTTAGAAATTTCCCCCAAAGTTGAATAGTGATGGGTGAAGAAACAAACCATGTGAGTGGGGTGGGGAGAGGAGACTCCTCTTTAAATCCAAAAAGAGAAGTTTGCTGTGGGCAACTCCAAAAAGTCAAAGGCATCAAAGCTAAAAGATCAAAAGTCTTTTGCTTTATAAAAAGGAACCAATGTGCAAACAATGACATTGTAGCCTTCATTTCACGTAAGGATTAATGTACAAAAATAAAAAATCTAAATTATAAAAAAGCAAAGAGGGTCCTGTCTCCCTTGATGGAAATATGTAGAGAGATAAGGATGTAGTAGTTTAAGATGGTTCACTCGTAAAAGAGAATATGTCTTGGTTCTTTTTTTTTTGGTGTTTGTAAATTTTTGAAGTGCTCTCTTGATAGTTAGTCAGTTTATATGTCTTTTGTTATTATAGGTTGTCATGAACTAATCTCTCTTATGAATTGTCATGTCCAAAGAATGAATATATATGATGCATGAATGACTAACATTCCATCCATGTTAAGCAAGTGGTCCTAATGATTCGAGTTCACAAATTTCTCAACTCACAAAATGATCCTCTTAGTCAAAAATATTGATCTACGAGGCATGGGTCGTGATATATTGGAAACGTATAATTTCATACATTATCTATGAACTATCTGATGACACATCGTAAAAATAATTTTAAATTTTTTCTTTTATAACGTGTTAAAAATTTAATCCATTGAAAATGTATAATACATTAAATATAAATCCTATTGGTAATATTTTAGATTTGGAAAGATTACTTCCTCATCAATATGACCCCTTAAAAGGGGATATGATATGCATTTTATTATATGTAGCATGTGGACGTTTTACTCTTTTTTGGCAAATAGTTGAGGACCTAACAACAAATTAGTCCTACCTAAAATTTCCAAATCTTTTGGCATTGCAATTTATCAAATACACTTTGTCATCGCTTGGGCTAATATTCCATCAATTTTCAAGCATTTCATTTCACTTTAGCTTTTCTTAATAATCACCCTCAAATAATTAAAAGCTCCTCTCATCCCTAGTGTCTAGAACTGTCCAATGGTCGGTATCCTGCTCTACTCGACTAGATCAGGGCTAAGCTTAAATAAGGATTTGGATTTTCGCACTTTAGCTGTTTCAGTCTAAATTTAATTTAAATAATAAAAAATATTTTTAAATTTACTTAAAAAAGTATATAAAATATCAATTAAAATATATTTTTTAATATTTTTAAAAGTAAAATGAGCTTTTTGAACGGGTTGAGTTAAACTGGCCCAAAAATGAGTCTAGACTTAAATTTTTTTTGGAACTAAGCTTTAGCCTATGGCCACCTCTACTAATTTCTAACTTAACTAGTTTCATAATTCAGAAAATTTTTATTAAGAGATCAAGATTGATTTTTAAAACCTTTTAAGAGTTTAAAGTATATTTTATCATTTAATTAATTGACAAGTTAATAAATTTGAAGGATTAAAAGAAAAATTTTACATCTAGGGAGGTTAAGGCCATTACCTGCCTCCCTTATTACCGCCCCTACATAAGAACAAAGGAAAGCAGTGGATCAACATTTTTTGAAAATCTATCCAACTTATCAATTGAGTAACCAATTGATTTTGGGGGATTCATCGATTAAGTTGATTAAAAATTGATTTTTGTACGTTAGCATGAGATACATATAGTACACCACGTGTAACTGTCTGATTATCTTGTCAATCACTTTTATTTTTAATAGAAGAAGTAGATAAAATTTTTAAAAGAAAAAATTAATTTTCCCTTTAATCTAATGTACAATCACTTTTTTTTTTTAAATAAATTATATAATATAAAATCTTACTCAGAATACAAAAGCTTTCATTAGACAGGACCACAATACTTATTAAGCCAACATAAACTCAACATTAGCCGAATACAAGTTACAATTTTGGAAGGTACGTTTTACCAATCACATTCACAGCCACCCAAAAATCATATTAAAATAATTTATATTACGGCTTGGTTCGGACATAAACGAAGATGGCAACATTCAGAACGGAACTTTTCAGGTAAATTAATTCAGATATTAGAAAAAGTACTTCATGCTGCTTAAACATAAGATAACAAATAAAACAAAGTGCCATCACTTTGCCACCATCATCCTTACAAACTCCTCATAGTTCACTTGCCCGTCACCGTCGGTATCTGCTTCATGAATCATTTCATCGACTTCCTCATCGGTCAAATTTTCCCCGAGATTCGTCATCACGTGCCGGAGCTGCACAGTGAAAAAACAAACCAACCGTTATCATCCTCGTTACAATGGTTTCGAGTGGAGAGCAAGCGATTTTTCGAGGAAGTATTTCGTGTTTTATTACCTCGGCTGCAGAAATAAAGCCGTTCTGATCCTTATCGAAAACTTTGAAAGCTTCCTTAAGTTCCTCCTCCGAATCGGTATCCTTCATATGAGAATTAAAAGAGCAAAATCACCAAATGTATCAATACAATTAAATGTCGGTTCAAGAGAAGAGAATCCGATTATGCCTTGATCATTTATATAGCTATGCGTTTCATTCGTCCGATTACCGTTGGAAGCTGAGAAACAAACCCGATTCTACTGAACATTTTCAAATACAATGTTTATAGTCATCGGAATTGCAAATGACACGCACGGTCGGAGCGTGCGTTTCGGTGAAATAAGTCCGACTAAATGCAGTGTTTAAGTCACCTTCATTTTCCGTGCGATCAAATTCAAGAACTCGGGGAAGTCGATGGTGCCGTTTTGATCAGCATCGACCTCATTGATCATACCCTGCAGTTCAGCTTCAGTTGGATTTTGTCCAAGAGATCTCATCACCGTTCCCAGCTCTTTTGTAGTGATGCAGCCTGTACACACACACCCCAGACAAAAACAGAATAAAAACCTAGGTACCGAGCAAAGCTTTAATCTAGAACATAACCATATTAGATCGAAAGACATAGTTCGGAATCAACAATATGGTAACACAAACATCGACATACATACATGCATATCCCCTAAATAAGAAGCAAAACTGGCTCTAAAAAAAGGCATGTAAACATTAGCTTTCAAGGCATAGCAAATACAAAGCATCTCAAAGAAAGTCAACAAAGCATTAACCTTAAGCTGATTTTACGTAGGAGTTTGTTTATTAAAAATTGGATTATATTTTGCTCCTATATTAAAAAAATTAATAAATTAATTTCTATTTATTAGATTAAAGAATAAATTAGTTTTTTTGTTTAAAATTCCACCCAATTCTATTGTCAAGGATTAACATGATGGATGGAACAACTATATAGTGACATGTGATATGTTATGTATACCTTATACTGAAATGAAGGAACTAATTCAAACAAAATGAAGGGACTAGTTCAAGCAACTAGACAATGATACATCATCACTTAACCGTAAAAATAAATCGAAATTTTTAACGGAAACAAATATTTTATTCTTTTATTTAAAGTATAAAAATTAATTTACTCATCTTTTGAGTAAATGATACGTAATTTTCAATACAAAAACATTTATGCTGCTTTTACCCTTCTTAAACAAAGCATTATTCAAATTCCAACCAAAACAGGGGATATTAAAACATTAATTCTAAACCGAACAAAGAGGAACAAAAAAATGGGAAATAAAAGGAAAAAGAAAATCAAACTATGAATGGAACATAGCATAGCATACCATCGCCATCCTTGTCGAAGAGGCTAAAAGCTTCTTTGAACTCAGCGATTTGTTCGTCGGTGAGTTGGTCCACCATTGTTGCTGGTTTCAGACAAAAGTGTGATCGGCGATTGGCTTTAGCTTTGACTATTTATTCAGTTTATGTAAGAGAAGAACATTACTTATAACAAAATCTTTGGGGAGTGGGACATGCATACTTAGATTCCAAAGCAAGAGTAAGAAGAATTAGATTCTTGCAATATAGATGGACGGTGATTGCACGTTGACCCAAACCTACCCCTCTGCCGCCGCGAATCAGTTTAACGTCGTGGCTCTTACCAACCTATGCCACCTCATATGTAAATGTATATATGTACACATATACATTACATGTTATGTGTCTTAGATTATGACACATCTATGAGGTTATTGTACTCTTTTTTCCATAATTTTGAAATTTAATTTTAATGTTTTTATTTTTTTATCAAATTGGTCTTTCTTTTAGTTAAATTTGGTCTTTTACTTTTTAAAATAGTTAAATTTAATCATTAATTTTTAAAAATCGCATGTATTTTATTTTAATTTTTGAATTTTGAATTATTATTTTATTTTAAAATAATTTATTGACGTGACATATAAAATAAATAGTGTCATATCGTTGTACACGTGGATTGCTATGCCAACAACGTTAAAAATTAATATTTTAGTTAATATTTTTATTAAAAGATTTATTTAACTCTTTACTTAAAAATTTAATGGCCAAATTTAATTAAAAAACCATAAATGTCAAACTTACAAAAATATAAACGTTGAGCCTAAATTTATCATTATATCATTTTTATGTAACAGCTATATTTATAAAATATTGACAAAATCATAAAATATTTAACCCCTAATGTTTATCTCTTTTATCACTCTGGTACTATTTTTTTATCACTTTGATACTCAACCTTTAAATTTTAGTTAAATTGATTTTTCAAATAAAAAGTTAGTTGGATTGTTAAAATCTTAATTTTAAATATACTTTATGCAAATTAGGTAACATTTTACATATGCTTTATAAAAATTTAACAATTTTAAAAAAAGTTCATAAAAATTAATTATAAATAAGTATTATAATATTTAATAAATTATATATTCTTCTAAATGACCCGAAAACCTTTTTCATTAATGTTAGTTTCACATCTAAATAATTATATTATATCTAAATAATTATATTATATACACGTTTTTTTATGAATACAGAAACTTCAACTACTATTCAAAATTAGCACCAACTTTATATATATAATACTGGGGGTCAAGAATAGGTTGCATTTGGCCAGTTATAACCCCACCCATAGGCCATAGGGGTCAAGAATAGCCGAATAGGTACAGGACAGTGCTTAGCCATGATGATAGTGAATTAGTCATTAATTGCTGCCCAACTTAGATTTTAATTCCCTATTAAATGGTGTACGTTTGTTTTGGTATGTCTTCATTGTTTACTGTACTTTTAATTAATATTTTCTTCAATATTTAAATTATTTTTAGTTTTTTTTATAATTACATTTAAAATTTTGAATCTTCTTTCCGATTACTTTTGGGATCCAGCGATTCAGTCTTTTGACAGTTTGTAATTATTAAAATTGTCTATGGATTGGGTAGGGTCTTAACAAAATTTTAGGTAAGATTGTTAGGTTTGGGCCCAATCCCAAAAATATGTCTAAATTTTTGTCCTAGCACAACTCGGATAAAAATATTAAAATTGAACTTGGCTCGTATTAACTTTTTTACTTCTATTTTTTATATAAAAATTTTAAAAATATAATATACCAAATACACTAAAATGTTAAAATAAATATTTTTCAACTAATTGAAAATAAATTAAGAAAATATTTATACTTAAATAACACTAAGATAAGTATAACTTAACAAGCAAATGCCTCTAAAATAGTAGTAAAATTAACAATAAAACAAATGTTATACAATGTCCAAGAATTAATAATAAAATAGTAGCAACATGATAATGAAATAGTAGCAAAAAAGTGAGAAAACATCAGTAAAACGTGAAAAAAAGGAGCAAAAAAACAACAGGTTTTTTTTATTATTGAAAATTCAAGTCAGGCCAAGCCAGGGCCTAAAAAACTTACCCAATGTCCGACTCATTTTCTAAATAAGCATTGTATTTTTCCTCAAAGTCATTTTTCGAGCCTATATTTTTTGGGCGGCCCAACCCATGGACTACTCTAGAAGCCACCCACCCTCATCTCTTTTCCTTTCTTCTCCCCCCTCTTCCTCCTATTCTTTCCTCCCTCTCATATATTTTCCTGTTTTTTTATTTAATTTTCTCTTCTTCCATCTCCTCTTCGTTCCCCACTCTCTTCTCTTTTGCAAGATTTGGTTATTTTTCAATCCAAATGAATATTTTTAGAATAATAAATCCCCTCAAGTTGGTAGCAACTCGGGTAATTCTCATGTCCATGGTGGCTTGTTTTTCTCAAGTCCAATTGATATTGCATGGTTAGCTTTAATCCACAATGACTTGTTTTTGTCAACACTTCGACTAGTGGTTTGGATCATTTTATATGGATTCACAAGTTCCTTTATGAAATAGATTGTTGTTGCATTTAGATCCGACGTATGAGCTCATGAAAGTTTTGTGGTAGACAACCAATGATAAGGCTTGTATCAGAAACAATTATTTTTCTTTTCGATATTTCTTTCGAAGTGATAGGTTCGAGGTAGATAGTTTTCTTTGTATGGTTCACATCAGTTTTTGATATGTAGTTCTTTGGTTTCGATTTCCAATCTATTGGAGCTTTAACGCTCCTTTCTTTTGATCATAAGAAATGAAATTATTTTTTGAAAAGAAATATCCATTAATACCATAAAATGGATAATATTTGATATAGCATCAATGCATAAATCTCATGTACCATTAGTAAATAATAATTTGACACATTATTATTAAATTAAATAAAAAATGTGGAGAACTCAGTAAATAAATACTAATAATTTTATTTAAACATAATTAAATATTAATTATAAAAAATAATAATTCTTAAATTTAGAATATTAAATTTAAAGGTTGAAGATATAAGATCTCTAGTATAAATTCTAGAATTTTAATATTTTAATATAATTAATTATATTTAAATGAAGTTATCATATCTTTTATCTTATTTAATAATAAAAGGTCATCAAACTTTTCCATATTACTAACTCATTAAGGCTGCCCCACAAATCAATATAACTTATAAAATTCATAAAGTTACCATTTGGGAAAGCAACAGAAATAAATGCCCAGAGTATACCTCCAATTAGACCGTGTTTAGTAGGATATCGATGTTTAATTAATGACATATTATTTAAAAGTTACTATCAAATGTTAGGCGGATATATATTTTTCTATATATAGGTATTGTTATTAAGGATAAACACGAATTTCGAATATAAATTATAAAAGATATTAAATAAATATTATTTAAAGGTTAAAATATGTTATAAGTTCATATACTTTTTATATGTTTTGAAATATAATCATTTATTTTATTTGAAAAATTTACTTATACTTTTTCGATTTAAAATTATAAGTCTAATAATTAAGGCTACTAAAGTTAATTTGTTAATTTTAAATTTATTGCAATGTCGGCATTTTAATTATATGGCTATTAAGTGAGATTTTTTTAATTTATACCAATAAATTTAATAAAAAATTAACAGTATTAATAATTATACCTGAATTTTAAAATTAAAAATAAAAAAACTAAAATCTTAAAAATAAAAATACAGTAACTAAAATTAATATTTAATAAGAATATAAGGAATTATTATATTTAGGATCAAGTGTTGGTTATTACTCAATTCTATATTTGTAGTGATTCATATTTATTGATATATTTACCTGTAACTTCATAATTGGGCTTAAATTCATGCCCTACTAATAGTTAATTGATTAACTCCACACTATTTAAGTTTAATTTTATTTTTATTTTATGATCAAGAGATCTTATGTTTATTTTATTGTTCGTGAAGATTAACTTATTCGAGATTTATGGTCGTCAATTCCAACAATATTATCTCACGGGCTCATACATGAGTTTTCTGTGAAAATATAGTATGCCTTACTATTATACTCGACACTTGTTGGTATTAAATTTAAGTTTTTAATATAGTGATAATATGGTAAATACAAACCCAATTTTTTTTATTTTTATGGAATAATATTTAATGCACCATCGGTGCATGACATAAGTCTCATTCACCATCACACGTCATCATTAAATTAAAAATAATGTGGGACTTGTAAATAACTAATAATTTTATTTAAACATAATTAAACATTAATTGTAACTATTATAAATAAATATTAATAACTCTTGGATTTAGGGTTTCATATCTCGAGTTTTGAGCATTTATTTATAATTAATTATTATTTAATTATGTTTAAATAAAGTTATTAGTATTTAAAGTTATTAATATTTATTTATAAGTCCTCCACTATTTTTATTTATTTTATTTAATAAATTATTATATTATTATTCATCGATGATACATGGCGGATAGTATATCAAACTTCTTGTTAGGTACCTAATTTGTTTTTAACTAATATTTCTCATTTAATGGTACATTAAAACACCATAAATGATGATCTTACTATTCATTCCCTCTCTCTTGTGGCATTGATTTCAATAATGTCATATATTAAGAGACGAGAAACACATTTCCAAAAGCCATGCAATATCCAACACAAAGGATGGTGGACATGGAGATAAAAAAAGAAGAGGAAACAAAAGAGATTGATGATACAGCAACAGCGGCAGTTGCAGAAGAGAAGATGAAGCTGAGTGTGGATGAGGTTATAGAAAAGTACGTGGGATCCTTTGGGTTATCCCAGCTGCTGCAAGTGGTGTTAGTGTCATTTTCATGGGTGTTTGATTCTCAAAACACCTTGGTCACCATCTTTACTGATGCTCAGCCATCTGGTTGGAGATGTAAAACCAGTGCTATTAATGCATCATTATCCTCGTCTTGGTGCATGAACGACACTGCTGGTGGCGGTGGCAACGAAGGGCAATTGTCCGGTCATGTTTGTGGATTGGCAGCCGGTAGTTGGGAGTGGATCGGAGGGAATAGCGCCACCACTATTGCGGAGTGGGATCTTATATGCCACCGCAAGTTTCTTGCTGCTATTCCCACTTCACTCTTCTTCATTGGTTCAATTCTTGGTAATCAACTTTTCCATCCATTAAAAAAAAAACATTCAACCAATCAATTTTTTTAACCTAATTCAACTGATTGAATCTCTTCTCCCAAATCAATATCTTAATATTTTCAATTCAACCGGTCAATTCGATCGAATTCTAAAAACAATAATTTTAACTCTTACTATAAAAAAAAAATATTATATATAAAGTTGAAATATATTTAAAATAGGTGAATCAAATTATAAATATGTATTTATTGAACACATTGTTTTGTTGGTACAAATGTGTTGTATAATATGATCCAAACATTTTATAAAGATTGAATGTAGTTAAGGTTGGGGGCCTTGGCCCACAAAACTTTGAAAAAATTTAGAAAACTTCAATTAGGCCCCATAGTTTTTAGCAATTCTCGTTAGACGTCTCAAAAATTTTAAAAAATCTTATTAAGCCCTGTAAAATTTTGGAAAGTTTTAATTAAAACCTCAATTTTAAATAAATTTTAATTAGGCTCTCAAAACTTAGAGTTGGCATTTAACACCTAAGCTAATGGTTAGTTTGATAGAAAAACCTATAAGAACAAAGTGAAAAATTTTGGGTTACAGGATTGAGATAATAATATAAATTACTGAAGGGTTTAAATTGAATTATAAATTTGAAAAGAGGGCTAAAATGCAGTTTTATCATAAGGACTAAGTGATCGAGATAACATTCCATCTTTGATACTTGATTGAGAAGATACTAAATGTTTTAAAGATTAATTTAAATTTTGAGGAAGTCTAATATAATTAACCCACTTATTTTATATGAATTTGTATAACAAAAAGTTTAAATATCCAATTTGCGATGACCCATCACTAGAAGTTGTTATATCTTTAGTTAATGACCTTCTTAGAAACTTGTGATGCAAGGAAGGAAAATCGAGAAAAATGAGATATAGATCTTAAGCGTGATTTTCTATTTTTAAGGTTTTAATTTTGTTCCTAAAATATAACATATTTTAAAATAACAAAACAAAATAATGAAAATAGCATTATTGAGTTTTATATATAGACAGATTATGTTTTTTATCAAAGAAAGTGTCATATATAACTTATAGCTCAAGTTACGTTTTCCGTAACATAGCAATTTCTTTTAAAAATTATATTTTTTAATACTGAATCTTTTTGAAAGTTATGTTTATTTGAATAAATTTGTTCAGATGTAAATGAAAATAATAATAATTATTATAATTATTTTAAAAATAAGAAAATAATAATATATAAAAATTATTTGCACCATCGAAATTTGACCTTACAAGCAGATAAGTCGACCCAACTTATCTACTTAAGTTATAAAGAATTGTCTATCTAAATTCTTTATATTTTATATTTGTTATTTATTAACATTGCAAACTATTAACCTCCATTTGCATTATAGGTTGCACTTTTTATGGTCGCCTTGCAGACGCGTGGTTAGGTAGAAAGAAAACATTGTTGCTGGCATGTATCTTAACCACCATCACCACTTTCTTCACCTCCCTTTCACCAAATGTTTGGATATATTCATTTCTCCGGTTCGCAAATGGCTTTGCCCGTTCTGGAAATGGGATATGTTCCATCGTCCTCTCGATGGAAGTGGTTGGCAATAAATGGCGAGGCCAAGTTGGACAATACGGTTTCTTTTTCTACACGGCAGGGTTATTGTCTCTCCCTTTCATTGCATATCCTATTAGAACCCATTGGAGGTATTTATATTGGATCATATCCCTTCCCCCTCTTGTATATATGTTTTTGTTAGTCCCTTTGGTAGTAGAATCACCACGTTGGCTACTTGTTCGAGGGAGAAACAAAGAAGCTCTTGAGGTGTTAAGAAAACTTGCCAGATGGAATAGGAAGAAATTGCCTGACAATATAGACCTCATCATTCCATCTCAAGCAACAACAGGTTCTAATACATTTAATTAGTATTGTTAATTTTTTTTAGAATTAAGACTAAATTGACATAATGTAGAGTTAAAGTTGTTATTATATCAATTTTAAAAATTGATATAAAGTCTAATGACTAAAAAAGAAAAAATTTTGAATAGTTGGGTGATAAAAAAGAAAGGAATAATGACTTATTTGGCCCTCCAATTTTACAAAAAAAAAAATCATTTTAGCCCTCCATTTAATTTTCACCTCTTTTAGCCTTTGAATTTGTGTTGTTTATCAAATCACTCCAAAATGGATGAAAAAGTTAACATCTGTTAACATTGTTGATTTAGCATACACATGGATTGCCACGTCAACAATTAATTATTTTTTAATATTTATAAAATAAAAAATTTATTAACATTATTTAAAAAGTATAACAATATTAGAAAGTGTTTTTAAAATATTAAAAAATTTAATTAATTGTTGATGTAGCATACACGTCAGCAAAGTTAATAGAAGTTAACTTTTCCATTTTAGGGTGATTTGACAAATAATGCAAGTTCAAGAGATAAGAGATGAAGGAGACGAAAAATTAAATAGAGGGTTAAAATGATATTTTTGTAAAGTTGAAGGGTCAAATAAGTCATTATGCCAAAAAAATACTGATAGTTAAGTAACCACCCATGTAGTTTACCCTAAACCTTTTTATATACAAAAAAATAAAAAAAAACACTCAAGAAACTAAGGGTTAAGATAACTTAGTCATTCTCGGTTCACTCTTCATCAATTTTATAAGATTCTAAGTTGAAGATTAAATTGGTGATAAAAAAAAAGTCGAATAATTAAGTAATAACTTTTCATAGTTGAGTGGCTAAAAATAAAATTTATTAAAAGTTGGGTAATTACCAATGTAGTTTATCCAAAAGTTTAAAATAAAGAATATAAAAAACATATACTTTATATAAAAAACAATTAAAATAGAAAAATAGGTAAAAGTACCATAAAGATCCTTGTAATTAGAAGAGAAATTGCATTTTACTCTTTTACTAAAAAATAAGTAAATTAGTTCTTGTACATTAGATGAAATAGCAAATTAGTCCTTTATATTAAAATTTTTATCTATTTCTATTATTAAAAAATTGACATGGTTGACAAAATAACCAAACAGTTACATCTAGCATGTTATATGTACCTCATTCTAAAATATCGTGGTCAGTTTTTAACCGTAGAAATAGATGGAATTTTTAATAAAAATTACTAATTTGTATATTTTTTAAATAAAAATGACAAAATATAAATCCGAATCTTAATACAAGGGACTCCATGATATTTTTACCCAAAAAAAAAATACAAAATAGAGCGAAGGGTTAGCTGTATTTAAGCTAACAATTTAACTTTTACAGGGAGTGAAGGTGACAAAAATACAATAGGTGATGAAAACGAAAACATATGGACAACAAGATGGGCTGCTAAGAGAATGATTATAGTAATGTTATTCGGCTTTGGGGTTGGCTTCGTCTATTTCGGAATCCAATTGAACACCGAGAATCTCAACTTCAATCTCTACTTAACAGTTATAATCAATGCTTTAATGGAGATCCCCGCCATTGTCATCGGCGGCATACTATTGAGCTTCACCAATCGACGTTTACTTTCATCATTATCAGCCATTTCAGCCGGTGTTTTGTGTATCCTTTGCATCATTTTCACCACTGCATCGTCGAAAAACACTAGTAGTAGCAATTGGCCTCAATTGACGATCGAAGCTATTGGTTTTATGGCTAGTTCTATCACGTTCGACGTGTTGAACATTTACTGCGTCGAGCTTTTTCCTACCAATGCAAGGAACTTTGCGGTGTCGATGTCCCGTGCATCGTTGATGTTGGGGGCTTCTTTGTCACCTTTATTGGTCGCGGTCGGCCGTCTTAGTCCGTCGCTTTCATTTATTGTGTTTGGGGCTTTTTCTATTGTAAGTGGAACGTTAAGTGTATGGTTGCCGGAGACAAGGAATGCTCCTCTTTATGAAACCTTAAAGCAACAAGAAGAAGAAGAAGAAGAGAAACATCGCCGTTTAAGACAGCCCACCATGGTCTAGTTTTAGAGCATAGAACTATGCTAACAATAAAAAATTAACCGACCTTGAAGGAACATCCTTTCTGTAATATAATTATAATAAAATAAAAATACCCCACCAGAGTCCGACCGGGGGTTGGACCCAGCATAATAAAAGGAAGTTCTAAACCCCAAAGTGGGAGACTACTCCTTGAGCCTCCAGTTTTCTCTGAAATGGGGATCCATTTTCTCCCATTTTGGGACCTCTCCATTTTGTTTGTTTATTTAAAATTATATATGTTTGTTGGGTAAACTTAGAATTTTTTTTTTGAGGGGTTTGAAGTAAATTATAAGTGTTCGGGGATAAAATAAAATTTTATCATTATTCTAATTGGTGTTCTTACCATTTCTAAAAGTACTTTAAAATAATTCGACAATTTCTTTTTAGTGGACATAACATTATTCACGAACAATGTTATTAATAAAATAAACATACAAACAATAATAATATTATTAATTTTAAAATCAAACACGAGTTTTAAGCCAACTTTAGATGATTTATTAATAAAGGCTAATGCAATAATGCCCTGCGATTTTGAGTGCGCATAGGCAAATCTAGAGGCCGAACAAAGCCTTTTATCATAAAAAAATAGAAAATTTGTCTTTTAACATCTTATAAATAATAAAAGTAGAAATTAATATAAAGTAAAATTGTATTTTTATCTCTTAAAAATAAAATAATAATAAAAAGATTAATTTAATCCCTATCATTTTTAATAGTGAGCAACTAATCATGATGTTACTGTCAATTGTACATAATTTTATAAGTATAATAACAAATTAAGCGATCAAAATTTACATATTTTATATATTTGATTCTAATTTAAAAAATGCACAAATGTTATAGGTTAAAATATTAAATCAAGATTAAGTTGATAAAATATGTAAATATTACAAGTTAAACTCATTAAATCAAGACCAAATTTATGTAAAAAAATCTATTAATAATATTTTATTAATAAAATAATCTTTAATAAATGAAATTATATTCATAAATTCTATTAAAGATGGGATATAATCTCACTTTATTATTTGTTGTGTCCCATGAAATTTGTGTGAGTAATTGGGTTTTAAAATTAAAATCCATTGATCATGTCTTTATAGTATGAATGAAGAAGTCATAAGCTATATTCTAAATCTCATATTAAGGTTTCTTTTGTAAGAAATTATCATTAAATTATTATTTTATCTAAATTTATTTAAAAAGTACATGACATTAGTAAGGGTTTGCCATATGTCACACTTTTTTATTAATTGATATCAGTTTGGTTAGAGACTGTAATTGAGTAAAATTGAGCACAAATAATAGAAATATGAAGATTGATTTCGACTCGAAATTTAAAACTCAATATTTGATCTAATATTAATTTTTAAGTTCGAGCTTAATTGAAAACATAATCAAACTACTTAAGCTCAAATAAATTTACTTATCAATTTTCATATTTGATTTTAAACTTTTTTTATACTTAAACTCTTTGTAACTTATAAGGATAAAAACATGTAGTGTGACAAAAAGAAGTGCGGATGCTATTCAGTTGCACGCCTTGCCACCAAAAATTTTCTATTGTATTCCTCAGCCACTGAATATTTTCTTCTTTTGCTGATGGATGCTTCATTATCATATCGTTGATTTCTACAATAATTTATTGATGAGCAATATTAATAAGAAATATATTATTAAAAATAGGGTAAATTTTATTATGCATTTAATTTTATTTTTGTACTTTAATTTGATCCATTTTAATGTTGTATTTTTAAAATTTAAAATTTTAGTCTTCATCAAACGATAATTATTAATTTCATTAAATTTAATTATTTTTAAAAATAAATGCGACAAATATATTATCATATGTGTAATGTCATATTAACTTTTTTTTTATTTTCTTACTAAAAATCAAGTTAATGGATTAAACTATTATTCTTTACATAAAAACTTAAAATGATTCAATTAAAAATACGGATTACATATATAATTGTATGCATAATACATGACTAAATTTAACAAAACGTACTTAACTACTACAATTTTGATCAAAACTAAAATTGATGTCTTTAAAAATACAAAATTAAAATTAAACAAACTAAAATATAATTTATCCTAAAAATAATAAATTGGGGTATCTTTCGAATGCAATTTAGTGGCACATGATGTGTAAATAAGTTATGAAACGAGGAGTCCAGCTTTTAAACATGATCCCACCGCCAGCTACTCTTGTTCCCCACCCTTTCACTCACTATGCAAAGTGCGTGAAATATTATATATGACTTTGTTGTCCTTAATATGGAAAAAAATTACACATATGTTTAGCCGGATCAAATTCTTGTGGAGTTTAAGTAAAAAATTAATACATAAGTAATGATATAATATTATTTTAATTCATCGTAGGAACATTAAATTAGAATGATTTAAACGTTTGTATTTAATTATTTTTACGGAGGGCAAAGGAACGATAAGGTTTGTTGAAGAAGATGATAATTTGAAACTCACGTTATGTAAGTGTTTGACATAAATATTAACCACAACACAAGAAAGTAATAGTAAGCTAAATACTAACCTGATTGTTTTTCTTTTCTTTTTTTTTTATACAATATTGGAAATAGAAGAAGGGTTTCATATGATTTGAATCCATGTTAAGAGCTTTAATCATAGCTCTATATAATTCAATACAATTGTTTTGACACCCTAAACATGACAACTAGAACTACTTTGGTACTTGGTACTTTTCTTTTTTCTACTTTGATTCTTGAACTTGGCAACTCATTTTGATCTCTGAATTTGGATTTTGTTAATATTTAATGATGTGACCAATGTTACAGGAATAAGACCGGATTGGATGGACAGATAATTGATCGATATAATACTCCAAACAAAGGGGTAGAATCGATTGACTCAGAATTTTTTTGAAATTTGTAAAAATTGAAAACTGGGGCAAAAATATATACATGAATAGGCTAAGCCGATTTTTTTAACTATTTAATTATTGTTGGTTTGGCAATTGAATCAGTCGAATTAGTTGAATTGGGAACTAGTGATCTGACCTATTCAACCACCAATCTGGTTACTAAAACACTAAATCTAACTCTAAGATTGTATCACAACATCCCTTGAAAATTTATATAAAATTTTAGATTTCAAGTGATGATGTGGCACAATTTTAGAGTCTCACATCATCAAATTTTTATATTTTTTAAATTCAAAGATTAAAGTGGATCTAGTTGTCAAGTTCAAATACCAAAGTAGACCCAAAAAAGATATAAGTACTAATGTAAAACTAATTGTCAAGTTCAAGGGCAAAAAATAATTATTCCTTTCTTAATTTACCTAGCTTCCTTTATTATTATGAATATAATTTTCTTAAATTACCTAACTTCCTCTATTATTATGAATAGAACTTTTTAAATTACCTAACTTCCTTTGTTGTTATGAATAGAATTTGGCTTTTTCAAGTAATTTTACACAATTAGTGGTACATATGATGACACCATTCATTTCCCATCTCTACCTTTAATAATTAAAAAAAAAAACCAAAGTCATGCATATCAATAATATCATATATTATGGGGCAACCAACACATTATCAAAGCCATCCCAACACAAAATCCACATTAAGGGGTGCCATGGATAACGAAGAAGAGACAACAGCAGAGGTTCCCCATGAAGAAAAAATGGAGCTCAATGTGGATGAGATTATAGAAAGGTATGTGGGATCCTTTGGGTTACCCCAGCTGTTGCAAGTGGTGTTAGTGTCATTTGCATGGGTATTTGATTCTCAAAACACCTTGGTCACCATCTTTACTGATGCTCAGCCATCTGGTTGGAGATGCAAAACCAGTGCTGATCCATCATTATCCTCATCTTGGTGCATGAACAACACTGCTAGTGGTGGTGGTGGCAACAAAGGGCAATCGGTCGGTCATGTTTGTGGATTGGCAGCCGGTAGTTGGGAGTGGATCGGAGGGAATAGCGCCACCACTATTGGGGAGTGGGATCTTATCTGCCATCGCAAGTTTCTTGCTGCTATTCCCACTTCACTCTTCTTCATTGGTTCAATTTTCGGTAATCAGCTATCACTGTCACTCTTCCCCTCCATGCTATAGCCTTCAATTATGGTGCGTGGATGAAATTATAAATATGTGTTTATCGAATATATAGAGAATTTACAAATTATGATAATACAATTTAAGAGTTATTTCTTTTTTTTTTCTTTAGCCTGTTAAAGCCAATTTATCTATATAATTTTATATTTTTTTAGACCCCTCAAATTCTTTCGAAAATTTGAATTGGGCCTTTCAAAAATTTTATAAATTCTTATTAAACCCCCAAAAGTTTTAACAAAATTTAATTACTCATAATTTTTTTTGTAAATTTTCATTAAGCCCTCTAAAAATTTAGAAATTTTAATTAAAACCCTCAATTTTTTTTTTATAAATTTAATTAAGCTCCCATAAATTAACGGTAAAATCCTCTACGTGCTCTATTTCATATTTGGGTTGGTATTCAACACCCAAGCTAATGGTTAGGTTGAAATATAGACCAGCAAGAACGAAGCAAAGAGTTTTATATTAGGGATTGAGATAAAATTATAAAATTTTGGAGGGACAAATATAATAATTTTGGGTTAAGTGGGCTTAAATTGAATTATAAATTTAAATAGGGGAGTTAAAATGCAATTTTCCAATTTGAATGGTGGGGGCCAAGGGGTTACCTCTTGATGCCACCCTTGATATTTGATTGGCACTATCTAGTTATTTTCTTAGCCATACTAATTTTTTAATAAAAAATGTCAATTTACTCTCTAATGTAATGAAATGAACTAATTTATTTATTTTTTAAATAAATGTGATAAAATACAATACTCCTAATACATAACCTCCATGTTACTTTGTTTCCACTTTCATTATAGGTTGTGCTTTCTACGGCCGCCTCGCCGACGCATGGCTAGGTAGAAAGAAAACACTTCTGTTGGCATGCATCTTAACCTCCACCACCACTTTCCTCACTTCTTTTTCACCAAATATTTGGGTGTATTCCTTTCTTCGATTTGCAAATGGCTTTGCTCGTTCTGGAAATGGGATATGTTGCCTTGTTCTTTCAACGGAGGTCGTTGGCCGTAAATGGCGAGGCCAAGTTGGCCAATATGGTTTCTTTTTCTTCACAGCGGGTTTCTTGTCTCTCCCTTTCATTGCATATCCTGCTAGAACCCAATGGAGGTATTTGTACAGGATCATATCCCTTCCCCCTCTGGTCTATACTCTTTTTTTAGTCCCTTTGGTATCGGAATCTCCCCGTTGGCTCCTTGTTAGAGGGAAAAACAAAGAAGCTCTTGAGGTGTTACAAAAATTTGCAGGATGGAACAGGAAGAAATTGCCTAATAATATAGAGCTCATAATTCCATCTCAAGCGACAACAGGTGCTAGTATAGTTTATATTCAATTGATTTATTTAATTAGACATTGCTTAGTTAAACGATTAAATTAAGGGGTTGAATTTTGGGTGACAATTATTCTTGGAGTTTAGACTTCTTTTTGTTTAAGTTTGACCCTAAACTTGTAAATGTTCGGGCATTGGAACATTAGTATTTTAATAATTATCCCCTACAGATCCTACCCTCTCCAATTGAAAATTTAAGTCTCAATTATTATTACAGGCACAGGGAATGAAGGTGGCAAAAACGAAAACATATGGACAACAAGATGGGCTGCTAAAAGGATGATAACAATGATGTTATTTGGCTTTGGGGTTGGCTTCGTTTATTACGGAATCCAACTAAACGCCGAGAATCTCAATTTCAATCTCTACTTAACAGTTATAATCAACGCCGCAATGGAAATCCCCGCCGTTTTCATCGGCGGCATACTATTGGGTTTCACCGACCGACGTCTCCTTTCATCTTTATCAGCAATTTCAGCCGGCGTTTCATGTCTCCTTTGCATCATTTTCTCCGCCGCATCCTCCACCACCAGCAGTTGGCCTCAATTAACGATCGAAGCTATTGGTTTCATGGCTGCTTCTATCGCGTTCAACGTGTCGTATATTTACTGTGTTGAGCTTTTTCCGACTAACGTAAGGAACTTTGCGGTGTCGATGTTGCGTCAATCGTTAATGTTGGGGGCTTCTTTGTCGCCTTTATTAGTGGTGGTCGGCCGCCTCAGCCCGTCGCTTTCGTTCGCCGTGTTTGGGGCTCTTGCCATCGTGAGTGGAACCTTAAGTGTGTGGTTGCCTGAGACTAAAAATGCTCCGCTTTATGAGACGTTAAAGCAACAAGAAGAAGAAGAAGTGAAACGTCGTCGTTTAATTCAGAACACTGTGGTATAATTTTACTTAATTTATCTAAAATATTTTTAACTTACTAGATAAACTTATCAATAAATAAACCGTATGAAAAATTGAAAGTTTGAATTTATTTATTAAATATGTTAGAAAAAATAATTTAAAAAATTAAAAATTAATAGTAAAAAACTCAAAAATATAATTATGATCATTTTGACTAAAATATAAAAACATTAATAATCAAATTTATTAAATACAAAGATTTTAAGGAATTGATTATTTTTGCAGAAGAAACTATCTTTATGCGCACTAATTATGATTTTAGTAATCTATTAAGCTGAAATGGATAATTTTGTTGTGAAAGTGACGTCTTAGGTGGGACTTTGGAAGGGTAGAAAGGGAATTTAAGTTTCAACTCTTGAGATAATATTAGGGTAAATTCAGCTCAAGATCATTAAATTACTGTTAATTTTACATTTTAGTATTTAACTTCAAAAAGTTATAATATGAACATTAAACTATTTGAAAGTTTTTATTTATCTTCTACAGTTTAAATTTTTTTCATGAAACAACTTTAAACGTTATGAATTTGTGAACCAATATTTAAACAACTTTCTTCTTCTATCTCTAACACTAACACTATTAGATTGACTTGGATATAATATATGTTATTCTACTCACCAATGGATATTGATCCATCATATCGATTGTCAAATTATTACTTAGAGCTCGCTAGCTAGACACTTTTAAAAAAAAAACTTAACAACCAAATGATTTAAATAAAACTTTTAAATAGTTCAATGATCATTTTATAACTTTTTGAAATTAAGTAACATAAACGTAAATTTACTAATAATTTAATGATCTCGCATTTAGTTTACCAATAATATTATTAGGATAATCACAAACATATATAAAAGATACTTTGAAATTTGAATCCACCAAAACAAAAGTAATGTTGTAATTTTTAAATATCTTTAAGGATTCATTCATGTAAATTTAGACTTAATTAAAATAAACATATGATGAATTTATCTTAAATAAATTTTAATATGGTATAAAAACTAAAACCATAATTAGATATAATTTAGGGTGTAATAACAGAATTTGACCAGTTCCCTACTAATGTAGGATGGGATTAATGAATGAATGAATGAAAATTCTACTGTAGAAAAAAAAGGCTACCACATATTTCCATATATACCGCGGTAACACCGTAACAGAGACCACCATTACAAGCAAAGCTTCATGAGCCAGGATGGTACCAATCTAGTCTATGAACAAATACCATAAAATGCTATCAAAGAGGGATCAATCCCTAAAATTCACAACATTTTATCAAAAAACAAAACTGTGTGTTTTCAACATTGAAGTGGTGAGTTTTTCTTTTTTAAGCTCTAACATTTAGCCATTGAATTATGTCATCCATTATAGCTTCTCGTTCTGGTTCGAAGAGGAGATCATGTAAGAGGCCTTCGTATAATTTGATCGTTTTGTCGGTTGAGGCCTCGTCGTATAGTTTTTGTGAAGCTTTAGGATCGGTTACGGTATCATCCATGCCGTGGAGAACAAGGAAAGGGACTTTCAATCTTTTCATATTGTGCTGCAAGTAAGATGTGATTCTAAGGATTTCGTAGCCGGTTCTTACCCGAAGGGGTCCGGTGTATACCAATGGATCAGAATATTTAGCCACTAGTGCCTCCGGGTCCCTAGAAACCGGGTTCCCCCTTCTGTTTGCAACATGGACTTGGAATCTTGGTAATAGAAATGAGATGATCGGGGCAAGTACCTGCCGTTAAAATGGCATGTCATACTATTTATGTTCTTCAATATCTCGAACAAGAAAAGGTGATATAACCGAGTAGGTTCTTACCACGAAGATCGGATGAGATGGCTGGACACCAACAGCTGGGGAAGTTAGTATAATGCCTGCTACTCGATTTTCGACCTCGGGATCGAGTGATGCCTACAATGTGAAAAGTGAGTTTAGATCCAACAAACTGAGTGATTTTCTCAGCATGCTTGAGTAAACAAAAAGGATTTACTTTTAGGACAACTGCACCACCCGTAGAATGACCAAAACAGAAACACGGAAGCCCTGGGTTTTCAACGAAAACCCTTTCAAGGAACATTTTCTGCAACGAGTCAGGAACATAGATGAAATGATTTAATTTGGTTCAATATTTACTTCGAGTAAACTAGGTAAGAAGGCCCTTTTGATCTCTCTCAATTTCAATATTGAACAAATTGGTCTTTCTAAAAAAATAAGATCAATTTAATCTCTATCCTTTTCAAAAATGAGCAACTAAGGACAATTAATCACAATATTAATGTCAATTGTACATAATTTTTATATGTATAATAATAAATTTAGCCATCAAAATTTACATATTTTGTCAATGTAGTCCTAATTTAACAAAATGCGCAAATGTTGTAGGTTAAAATTTATTAAACCAAGACTAATTTGACAAAATATGTAAATGTTACAAGTTAAACTCATTAAATCAGGACCAAATTGACAGAATATGTAAACATCAAAAGTTAATTTTGTTGTTATATCAATCAAAACCGTGTACAATTCATGAAAAATATTAAAGTCGTGATTAATTGTCCTTAGTTACTCACTTTTGAAGTTAACAAAAATTAAATTACTCTAAATTTTTTTTAAGAGAAACCAATTTACTCATTATCTAAATTGAAAGAGAACAAAAAGATATTTTACAAATAAACTTTTGTAGCTAAACATTAAAAACATACCATGTCATTAACAGCATAATCAAGAGAATGAACATATCCATGTAGTCCATCACTTCCACCATGTCCTACATGAATAGTAAGAACAGATAAACTTAGCGGCAAACAAGCATGAAAACTGTTATATGCCATATAGCATGCCGCAAGATGCTTCAATATCTAAAAACGATGAGATATATAAAACAGGAAGTTGTTTTAAAGCTTTTTTGGCACCATCCCAATGGAAATACTCAAACCCCTTCAGCATCCAAAATATACATGCTTTGTCGAAGGTGCCTTCTACACTATCAACAACAATAAAATAAAATTGAAATATCATGAAAATCTCTATACTAAAAGGAGTTGAATTGTATTTTATTTTATTTACTCAAAAAATAAGTAAATTAGTTTTTGAAAGCTAAATTAAAGAGTAAATTGATCCTTTGAGTTAAAATTTTTATTATTTGTATTGTATAAAATTGATGTGGCTGATAGAGTAATTAAAATGATAATATACGGCATGTTTAACATACACAAACCGATTTTTAATATAATAAAAAGAAATTACTTTCGGAGCAAGCAATATGTTATTTATTATTATTATTATTATTATTATTATGCATATTATGCTTAAACTTACCAATCCAATCCATTCCGTAGACCTTGAATCCATTAGTATTAAGTCGCTTTGCGAAATCGTTGTATCTATCGCTGTCGTGCGAGTGAAAGGGGGACATAAAAGGCAAACATTTTAACCAGAAGACACACGCACACGGAGAAAAAAAAAACTACGGAATCAATTACTTTAAAACGGCATTAAATCCTAAAAACAGACCTGTGTTCATTCAAGCCATGCATAAGAAAAACTACTCCCCTGGGAAAACACACAAAAACAACATCAATATCGAAAGGAATAAAATGAAAGTTCCTATAATATAGACATCTCCCGATTACTTTAACCTATAAAATTAATTTTCCCACCTTAAATATTTCTAAAGCATAACATCAAAAAAGAAGCAAAGATGTTAAATTTATTTTGATAAATTCTTAACATAATTATAATTACGATTACGATCAATTATTATATCAATACATCATCAAGTATGAGTAACGGAATCGACTAGTGGTGAGACTTGAACATGAGATTTTAAATATTGCAACAATACTATTTTAATATTTATACAATTATAACAAAGAAAATTCTCTGTCTCATTATGAAAAGATTAAAATATGTTGTAAATCTTTATATTCTTTATAAATTTAAATTTAAATTTTAATATTTAAATTTTTATTTTTATTTTAGGAATTTAGTTACTTTACTTTTCAAATATTAAATTCAATTCAAATTGATAACGCTGTTTAAATTATTTTTTTAAATTCAATTTCATTACATTGGTTATTTTTTAGTTACCTTGCTATCAAGTAAGATTTTTTTTTTTTTAAATGTCACACTAGAGGTGTGCATGGGCTGGGTTACTCGGCCTAACTTGAAGGCCCGTTCAAAATGTGGGAGGATTTAGGCAAAAATATAAGCTCAAAAAATGGGTTTGGGCAAAAAAATAAGGCTCGTTTAAAAAACGGGTCGAGCCTCGGGTAAGGTATTTTTGACCCCGGGCCCGGCTAATTCACTACATGACAAAAAAATCTTTTTTAAATATTATTTTGTTATTGTTTTCTCCTTATTTTGCTACTATTTTACTTCTATGTTGCTACTATTTTGTTGTTATTGTTTGGATATTGTATAAAACTTATTTTATTGTTAAATTTTTTATTATTTTAAAGACATTTGTTAATTTTATTATTACTTTAGAAACATTTGCTTGTTAAGTTGCATCTATTTTATTATTATTTAAGTATACATATTTTTAAAATTTATTTTCAATTTGTTGAGAAATATTTATTTGATGTTTTTAATATTTTTGATTGTTTATATATTTTTAAAATTATATAAAATAATATAAAATTAATATGGGTGGGCTTGTCAGCTTGGGTTTTAACATTTTTATTCGGGTCGGGCTTGGGCAAAATTTTAGGCCCAATTTTTAGCGAGCCTGGACCTAGCAAACGGGCCTAAATTTTTAGTTGGATCCGGCCCGACCCGGCCCATGCACACCTCACAACACCAACAAATTATTAATTTTAACAATTAAATATAAATTTTAAAATCTGAAAAAGTAAAAGACTAAATTTGTACAAATAAAAATATAAAAGTTAAATTTTAAATTTATAAAAATACAATCACTACGTGAGATTTTAACCTTCTCAAAATTCCCATTTCTAAACTAATTTTAAGACATAATAAAATTTGAAATACTCTATTATTAAATATATTAATTTAATCTTTATATTATTAAAAGAATTAAATAATAATAGAGACAAAGGGAAAAATAATAACCATGATTGGTTTTTAAAAATGGGAAAATTTTTATCTGCAACTGACCTGATTTTGACGGAAATGGGAGTCCAAATCTGAATGAATAACGTGTCACCTCTTGCACTAGAAACCAACGAAAACTCCCTCATACTAACGCCGTCATCGTCCTGAACCACCCTCCGTATCGCCAGCGATCTCCTCGCTGCCGCCTCTAGGTCCACTGCAAAAGCCGTGCTTCTCCGCGGCACCACCGCGGCCGGAACCCTAAACTTAGTAGTCCCCACAGACCCTTTCTTCCTGCCCTCGTGTTTCTCATCCTTTCCCGCTTCTGATTTCAACGCGGAGGTCCGTTTCCGTCTCCGGGTCGGCAACAGGAGAAGCAAAACGACGGCGTTCAACACCACCAACAAGCTCCTCAACGATCGTAACGAGAAGAGCGCGTTGATGAGATCACTTACGCCAGACGTCAACGGCTCCACCGCCATTGTTTTCAGCAGTGGATTAGAAAATTTCAAAATCCACGAAATTCAGCAATGGTTTCAAAAATTTTGGAAAAAGAATACTTAAATTAATAAAAAAACGTTTTGAAATTTAGATTCTGTTGGTTATAATTACAATCACTCTAGTTGATGAACAAAGATCATCAACCGAGAGAAACCAAATCAAAACGAAAAAAAAAAAACAGAAATAAAAATATCGTTAAAACGCTAATTTGTCTTCAGATATTCCAAATAATTACTCTCTTATGGCCAATATGACTGTTGAGAATTGAAAATTTAAGCTTTTACCAATTTTAGAGCCAACCCAAAATTCATATCATAATCCATAAAAAGTAAAAACCTTTCATTTTCTGGGAAAATATATATATATACACATCTGTTTACGGGTAATGTGGGATTGAATTTCATTTTAGATGACGTTTATGTGGACGAATTTATGGCAGAGAAAATAGAAGTAAAAGTTCAAATTTAGCTTGCCTATTTGTTTAAAAATAGGTTAAAATCTATTCTTTGCTTGTTTAGAATAAGTGGCGGATATTTGCACTAATTTTTTTAGTTTCTAATTAAAATTTGTAGTTTAATAAGATTTTTTTAAAAGATATAAAAATATGTGATTAATGATAATTTCGAAAATATTTAAAAAAAGGTATAATAACAAATTTCCAAAAATTAGGGTTAAATTAAAATTTTCAACAAATTTCAAGGGAAAATAAAATATTTCAAAAATTTTGAGGGGCCAAGCCCGTGGCCCCATTATGGTCCATCCTTTCTACTTTTATTTTTATGAATTTAGTATTTTAATGATTTAAATATGTAAGTTTAAGTGTTAATATTGTTTAAAAATTTTATTAAATTCATATCAGTTATGATGTCATTTTTTGTTACTTGACTATCAAATGATTTTTTAAAATATTACAATAAAGAATTTAATAGAATAATTTTAACGGTGTTAATTTTTGAACTTCAATTTTAAATTTTAAAATTTAAGGGATTAAATTTCTAAAAATAAAAGTAGGGTGGTTGAATTCTAAATAAAAAATATAAAGACGCAGAGCATATTTTAAGTTTAAAAATAAAATTAAAGAAAAAAGGAACTTTTTTTTATTTGATGGAAAATCAGGGGGGCAAGAAGAAAAATAAACCAAAGAAAAAGGATTGGCTCTAAGATTTGAAAGACGCGGGATGGCGGGAAGCACGTGCCGGATATGCGGCGAGCTGTTGGGTGGACGAGTGGCTATTAGGAAATGGTTAAAGTATGCAATAAGCCCCTGCACTTTTGAAACTTTGAAATTTAGTCTCTATACATTTATTTCTAGAAAGTTAATCCCTTTATTTTCTAAATTTCAAAATTCAGGTCTAATTGTTAACAATGTTAATTTATTTTTAAATTTGTTAGTGTGAAACATATTGAAATGAAAAAATATTCATATGGTTGCCATGTAATTAAATAAATGACATTATAATAAACCTAAATTTAACAAAAATAATATTAATATTAACAATTAGGCGTAAATTTTAAATTTTAAAAATTAGAGGGACTAAATTCTTAAAAATAAAAATATATGAACTAAATTAATTTTTTAAAGAGTGCCTGTGATTTTTTAAAGAGTGCTTGTGGCATATTTTAACCTTAAAAATTTATGTATCTTCAACTATGACACATATACACCCTTTGATCCAAGTTATATTTCGATCAAGTTATTCAATTATTCAATTTAATTTAAATAAATAATTTGAATTTTTTTAAAATTTGAGTCAAGATGAATATTTACAACTCAACAAATAAAACAAATCGAAAAGTCCATTTAGAATATTAACAAACTGATTCCTTAAAAATTAAAAGTTATTAAAATTTACAAGATTTTATAAAAAAATTATTAAGTTGCATAAATTTGTATAGAACCGTTAATTTTTTAAATGTTAAATTCGATGGTTTAAATAAGTAAATTACTAAAACAAGTTTATTATATTAAAATATTTTTAAATAATTTTCAAATATTATCAACAAGGTTTTAATTTGGTCTATTTATTTTTAATTTAACTTGAACAAGTTCATTCAACTTAATTCGGTTCGGAAAAAAATTGAGTTATGATGAGAAAATAGGTTTCATCAAATTGATTCAAATAATTTGAAAAATTTTCACTCGATTCGATTGATTATTGATCCTTATTTTTTTTATTTGTCTTCGACTTTGACTTTTCAAGTGCACTTGGAATTTTGATAAAATCCATTTGATATAGTCCAAATTGATTATAAAAACCATTCAATCCAAATAATAAAATAATTCAAACTCAAAAAAATTCAAGTTTAAAGTGATTAGAATCAAACTCGAACGAAAGCTGGACCTAATCAACTCAAATCCAAAATAATATCTAACCCTATGTGACCATAAAAACAATTCAACCCAAACATGAAATAATTGAAACTTGGAGTGATCGGAATTTGAATCTGAACCTGAAAACTAGACCTAATCAACTTAAATAAAAAAATCATATCTAACTCTATGTGACCATAAAAATAACTCAACCCAGACATAAAATAATTGAAACTTGGAGCGATTAGAACTCAAATTTAGACCCGAAAATTAGACCTAATTAACTAATATTCAAATTTCACCATACACAAATTGGCTTAATACAATAATTGAGAAAAATAGTGAAATGTTTATCCAATTTTTAATACAATATAGAACATTCGTTAAATATATGTTTCTAAATTATTTGTTTTTTATTCATAAATATTTATATAATTGAATACCATGTATTGAATTTCAATTCTTAGTATATTATGATTGAAGTTTTTGATTCGGTTATTAAAAACATTTATTTCTTATAAAATGAGGAAATTATTTCTTTAAATTATTTTTAAAAATGATAAAATGATTTTATTATAAAATTTTGAAAAAAACACTTTTTAAAATATTTATTACCAAATTATTTAAAAACATTTTATTAAAATGTTAACCATTTATTTTTAAAAACTTTAATTTATACTTCAAAACAATTTAAATTTTAAAAGATTAAAATTAAGTTTTAAATTAAAATTAAGTTTTTAAAACAATTTAAAAAAAGTTCACTATTTTTGAGAAAATATATTTTAATATTAAAATTAATTAATATTGAATTATTAAAATCTGAATTAAAATTTTTTAAAAAATTATTAAAATGAAATTTAAAAATATTTTAAAAATTATAATTTAATGTATAAAATTATAATTAAATATCTTTTATAATTTACAAAAGAAATATTTAATTTTTCTTTTCTACAAAATTATCAAAATACAATTCAAATCTTTCTAAACAAATTTGTTTTTAATGTAAATTTTAATTTCTTAAATAAATTATAAAGATATTTTATTTTTAAATATTATTATTTTTAGTTGAGTCTAATATTAAGATTTTTAAACCTTTGTTATCATATTATCTTTAAATTTTTTAAAATATACATGAACTAAATTATTTAATTTTAATTATTAAATAGATGCAGGGTAAAAAACTAGTTCCTAAACTAAAACAAACAAAAATAAATATAAATTAAATCATGCTCAAATTAGATTAATCATGAAAATAATCAAGAATAATTTATAAATAAGAAATATTATAAGTCATTAAGATAAGTAGAGGTAGAAATCAAATTGAATGAATTGAGGAATTAAATCACATAACCTACATACTATGAAGGACCAAAGCTGGAATTAATCCATTTAAAAAAATCGCAGATCATGAGCTGAAAACCATGTGGTGCGCGGTGGGTTCCATTTTAAATATAAAACTGAAAAGCATTTTCCATTTTAAATATAGTTGAGAATTTTACATTTTCATCCCAAAGTTTAAAATTTTTCAGATTTTGGCAACAAATCCTATATTTTCACAGGCCATTTTTACATTTTTAAAACTCGCAATTTCTGATTCAAAATTCAAGTACTATTTTTGAAAAAACTTTTCTTATTTTCTTATAAATATCGAATAAAAATTTAAATTTTAGAATCACTTTTAGATTCAGAGTGAAAAACTCAATTTTGAATATTTTTTAAAGGGTGAACTAATAAAATAATCACTTTTATTTTCCTCAAATTATATTTTAGTTGCTTACTTCATTAAAAATTGATAATTTTAATCACTCATATTTAAAATGATTTAGTGTAAATAATAAATAGATTAAAAATGAAAATAGAAATATTATAAAGAAAAGAAGTCTACCTAATCATATAAAATTAATTTTATATTGAAATAATTGTGAACCCTATTTATAAATGTGATCAAACCACTAAATCCAATATTCTTATCTCCATATCTTTACAACCACTCCTTTATTTTTTTTTCTTTTTCCTATTTTCAATTTTATGTATCTTTTTAGGAGACCAACTTTCATATCATAAATAAAAAAACAACATAAAGAGAGTATTTAAAGTCAAATTTTCACACCCTCACTTAAAAGCTTGAAAAGACAATGGAAAAAGGATCTTTGCTAGCTTAATTGGCTAAAAAAATAATATACATCAATTAAGAAAATACAATGCAAATTTCACTATTAAAATAAAACTTGATTCCATTTTTTTTCTTCTTCAATGACTAGCATTGCTCAGCAACTTTATTTCCAAACCTGTTTCGGCTCGGAGAAAACAATACTGACAATGTTTTATCTTTTAAAATGAGATTCGATTTGGCTCGATTTTCGTAAAATTTAGCTTAAAATATATGGTCACTCATGTTCTTCACCCTGCCAATCTGATCTTCCCAGGCTGAATTCCAAGCTTGGATTATGGAGATCTATATTTGACCCTGTTGTGATTTTTTTATCAGCAAAACTATTGCTTCCCTGCATAGTTTTAGATTATGGGTCAATTCCATTTGAGCTCGCTTTATATATCGCACTTAATCTAAATTGATTTCTAAACTTTAAAAATATTTTAATTAAAATTTTAAAGTATTAATATCATATCATTTAAGTTTTCATGTCAATCATTCTAGCTATTATATTGGAAAACACATATATACAGACATATATATATATATATATATATATATATATACACACTATAAGACAATTTAAATTTGACATGTTTAAAAAATGATAAAGGTTTTTTATTCTTTTCGCTTTTAATACATTAAATTTAAATTGTCTAGTTACACTTGTATTTAAAACTTCATCTATATATTTTAAATATACAATATGTTATATTTAAATATTGTATTTAACTTCTAAATTGTAACTAAACTAAAGAATCGACATTTAACTATAACGTTTCGATGTTTAGGACCTAACTTAAAATCAAAAATGTAATTTAAGGACGTTTAGTAGAGTTAGCCTTAAAATTATTTGCTAATGATACTTTTCTAATTTATATGTATAGATAGACTATCAAATTAAGTTTTTATTAAATAATGACGCATGTCTCATATTACATATGTAATATATCAAATACTAATATTCTATATATAATATAAGCTGGTGCTTGATATAATGAAAGTTCACTATTTTAACTAAGTGAAGTTAAAGAAATTACCATATATCCTTTTTCGAACGTATATACCCTACAATCAAATGTCATACTCTTTACCTACTTATAAAGTTTTTAAATATCACCAACAGTCCTGTATGTATAAATAAATTCAAAACTAAATGAGAGAAAATTTGTGTATAGTCGCTTTCAACAAGGTGCTTAATTAGCTTTAATATTTTTACAACTGCGTCACCAACCTCTTATTTATTGCTAGGGTAAAGTACGAGAGTGAAAGATCTTTGCAATATACATATATATAGTTATATATACGATACATGCACAGAAAATGGCGCAACTTTCACTTCTTAGATCCACGTTCATTTTTTATTCTCTTTTTGCAGTAATAACTAACAAATTCTAAAACTTATAATACTGAACCCTAACCAAATCTAACGTTATGCTGCTCAGTGTTGCATGCATATATGTATATGTAGATGTATTAGAAGCTGAAATAATGAAATGCAGATAATGAAATGCTTTTCATTAATCTTACCTCGAAGTGGTTTCCGGATTGAGACGATGGAGCTTCGGGTGTAGACCCAACCGGAGTCCTGGAACTCGACAACTGAACCCCTCTGGTGCACCAAAAAAATTCATATAGTTTAATCAGTTTACTGTCACTAAGATACATAGCTGCATGTTCTGAACAACAAGCAATCAAAGTGATAAACCAACCATTAAACTAAGTAAAGAGAAAGGGACAAAAATGCAATATAATAGATTGTTCTTCATCATGCATGCTATGGTTAGTATTTAAGATATATTTAAATATATAGTTAATAATTAATTGTTAATTATACATTTTATTTAATATATAAGTCTTTAATTATATTATACCAATATAAGTTTAAACCCTGTCATATTTTCCGAATATCAATTCAAACACTATCATCTTCCATCCCTGCCGTAATATTATATATATATATGGTAAGACCTTCTCAATAGTCTAGCTCTTACCTTCGTCTTATTACTACCTATCTTTTGCTGACTTAATCATTCGAATGCATTTGAAAGCACAAACTCTAGCACCTTCATAATCTTTCTTATGTTATAGATCTTTCACTTCACATCATCCAATCCATTTTTATCTAAATGCTTATTTTTCATTAACAATTGGTACTTTCTATAGGAATCAAACAAAACCCCATTACTCAACCAGTTGAAACTATCCCCTTCCATCGCTGCTGTCGTTTCCTATCGGCTTCCTCAAGTATTTTTTTTTAACTCTTTCATTTTTATATACGTTTTACAGTGTATAATCCTGTTCGGGTTACCCGTTCTTTTAAATGTTGGGCGACTATCATGTTCCACCTAGGAAAATGTGAACGGAGAGAAGAAAACATATATAGAAGAAAAAGATGAATCAATCAACTTAAAATGCACGAATGTGTGTATATATATACATATGTATACGTGTATAACTAAATAAAAATACTAATTGGTAAGTAGTATTAGAGTGCTCTTTAGTAAAATCCTTTTGTCATGATATCTTAAATTAAATGTAATAATTATTAATTTGTTGAATTTAATATATAAAAAATGATGTTAAATATAAACACATTGGTATGAATTTCTTCTTTGATCAGTCATTACGAAAAAGAAATAAAGCAGAAAGGCAGAAAGATGAATTAAAGCTTAACGAAAGGAAAAGCTGTCATCCATAAATAAACTCTTTTTTAGGTTTTTTCCTTTATATAAAAAACATGGTTTCTGCATTAAAAATTTAATGTAATAAATTTTATACAAAAGTTAAATGAAATTTTACTTGAAATGATAAAATATACTTAAAATAACATTATTTATTTTGTAAGGTAATGGTATTTTATTAATGATTATCACATCGAGAGTCAAGTTGATTCTTAATATCAATTTATTTAAGAGTTTAATATATAGTATAGAAATTGGTTAATGAATTTCATAATTAAGTTCTTTTGGTACTTATATTCTTTTTATTCACTTTACTATGTAAATTTGTTAATTAAGTTCGCTTTTATACTTGAAATTAAATTCTGTAAAATATTATAATGTGATATTTTGAGATTGTATCACTTAAAAATTTTAAATATATATATATATGTATGTTTTAGATAACACGAGACACAAACTCAAGTTACCACATTATCACACTTTTATGGAGTTTAAATTTAGAGATTAAAATGGAAGAAGCTATTAAGTTTGGATACCAAACCAGAGATTGAGTTGGGAGACATACGTAGAAGAGATAGTCCAAAGATTAGAAGAGGAGGGGCAGCCATTAACATTATATTCTGTCTCTGTTGATCTCTGCTTCACTGAACTGTTTCTATTTTTGGCTACACCCAAACAATCTTCATCTTCTTCTCCTGATCCATCTGTCATACATACATATTTTTATTCACATATTTTAACAAACTAAAATATTAATAATAGATCCCAACATAAATATTCATACATACATACACACAATATAAATATAGGTAAAAGTTTTATGGAGGCTTCTGTATTAAGCGTTATATTGTATTTTACCTTTTTATTAAAAAAATTAATCATTGTATTAGATTAAAAAGTAAAATAATCATTTTTGTTAAAATTTTCATTTATTTCTATCATTAAAAACTAACATGACTAACATGATAAGCAAACAACGACACGTGGTGTGCTACATATACCTCATGGTGACGCATAAAAATTAATTTTGAATAGTAGGAAACGATAAAATTTTTTAACAAAATAATCCATTTAGTATTTGATTTAACACTGAAGACATTAATTTATTCATATTTTTAATGAAAAAGGCAAAGTTCCGTACGAGACCTCTATTATACTTTCTCCGTAAATATATATACATACATACATACAAATTAAATTATAGGATAGATATACAATAATTGCATGAACATATAATATATTTTGTGTGAGCATAAAAAACTCAAGGATGATTCACATACTATTATTTATTATTTAATTGAATTAAAAAGAATCTAAATACAGATTAAAAATATATGATATTTATTATGATGTATATGTAAATGAATAAAAATAATTAGGTAAAAGTGAAGTACTAGTTAATAAATATTAGGGGGACTGGAGAAGGCTAAGGCTAAACAATGCACAATTACCTGAGAAAGCTGCTGCAGCTTTGTCAGTGCTCTTAACAGTTCTATACATCTGCGATATGAAAGGAAAAAGAGTTGCTTATTGATAAGAAACAAATCAAAGGAAGCCTCTTTTTTATCAATTTAAAAACAAAAATAGAAAATCCGGGTAAAAAAAATCAAATAAAAAAATACCCTTCTCTCTCTTTCAATTTCTAATTCTTGTCTGTTTATGGGATTTTTATTGGTTTGTTTATTAACCACGAGGTCGATGTTTGGTAAGGTCAGTAATTGCTTTGAATTATTGAGAAATGATGGCTACTTTTTTTTCTCTCTCTTTTTTCTCTTTGACCTTTTCTTTTCTTCTAAAAGTTGAACTTCTTCACTCAAAGTCTCTTTTTCTAAAAGAAAAACCAGGGTTTTTCCAGCTTTTTTATTTCTGGTTCTTTGATTGTACCTGTAAATGGCTTTTGACGTGAGCAAGTGTTAGATCTTTGACATCCATTAACTCTAACACTGACTTTGGGGTTGCTCCTACATGAAAAAAAACTCGATCAAATTCATTGAAAACTATATGGATCTGTAACAAAAAGTAGGAAAAAAAAAAAAGAAGAAAGAATAAGATTGAATAATTGATTACTTTCATGGCCACCGAGAAGTTCGACAGCATGAACGAACCGAGCATGGAGAGAGCTGGTCCAACGCATCCTTGGTGCCCTTATATTCTTTTTGCTATGTACTTTAGCTATAAACCTTGAACTACCCATGCTTCCTTCGTATTGAGGCATTGAGATCCCATTAAACCTATAACCATTGGCTGAGTGTAGCACCCAAGGAGCTGAAGCTGATGATGATGATGAACAATTATAAGACGAATAAGGGGACACTTGATATAGCGGCCGTGACTTACGAGGATCCGTATATATTGGGATTCCCTTGATGGGTTTCAAACCTGGTTCAGGCATATCATCAAGCCATGAAACCCCATAGTTTATATCACTTAGTTGACCGCATTTGAGAAGATGAATTTGCCGTGGGCAACTCTCAGGTTCTACGCCACTGCCGACTGGACCTAGTGGATTAGCTAAAGAAAGCTCAGTTTCAGCTGCTTGGGAGCTGCTGCAGGGTTTTAGGGCATCGTACTGTTTGATGCTCCAAATATCAAAGGTCGATGAATGGCTTTCGCTGGTAGTAGCTGTGGAAATCGATGGTGGAGCAGTGTTGGGAGGGCTAATGTGCAGTGAAAGATCGGGAATCCGATTCATACACTGTTCATTGAAACCCCCTTTTTCCTCCATTTTTATTCTCGAAAAAAAAGGGTTTCACTGAAAAATACTTTCTCTCACAGAATCCAATAAGAAGATATGAACAAACACGGATTATTGGGTAGCTGAGGGAGGAAAGAAAATCAAAACCCTTTGAATGTAGAATTTACCTAAAGAAAGAAAAATTCAAGAGGGCAACAAAAGAAAACTTGCACATATATATATATGTAATAATATATATATTGAGAGAAAAGTGTAGTATTGCAATGATTATATGATAATTTTATGTATATATATAAAGGGAATGGTTTTTGGGAATGAAGAACAAAAGAGAAAGCTGTTTAATGACTTTTACTTGCTTCTTCTTCTACCTCCATGTGTGTATATATATACACAAATAAAAAATGGATTAATTGCATTAAATAGCCCTAAATTATGATGCAAAATTTTTAATAATAGTTAACTTAACTGAAACTTTAGTTTGATTTAGAATGTATTTGAACACTTGGATCAAATTTTAAATATATTTATATTTCAACAATTTTAATTTTTAATTTGATAGTTAGATGAATAAAGATTTTATTTATACCATATTAATATTTTGAAGATTCAATTAAAATATTTTAAAGTTTTAACAGCATTTGTTCAATTAATAACACTTTGAACAAATGTTCTCTTTTTTCAATCATACTCAAATACACGTAAAACGATATAAATATAAACAAAATTATGTAATAAATATATTTATTAAAATTTTATTTAAAGATCAAATGAGGTTTATATTAAAAATAGAGAAATGAATTGTTTAATTTTAGAGCAAAAGAAAAGTGAAGTGTTTAAAATTTATTGAGGTGTGGGTTCAAATATTAACATGATTAAGTTTTTTAATATTATATTTTATAAAAAATATATAAAAAGACAAAGAACACCTTCATAAAGCTATAATTTACTTTGCATATAAAATAGTATTTTAGTAATTTCTCAATTAAATTGGTGTCCGATTGACTTATGACATAAACTCATCAATGACTTAAATATAGATATAGATATAGATATAGATGGTATTTTAATATTTTATCAACTAAATTTGTGTCAGGTTAACTCGTGGTACAACTCAGTCATAGAAATAAATATAAATATAGATATTGTACAACTTATTTTTATATTTTATCTAAATATCTTTGTTCTTCACAAAATTTAGTAGTAAAAAGTGACAATAAATTTATTTTCTGAATAATTGAAATGAATTCGAATATTAAAATTATTATTATCGAAAAGTATTAGTTGAACCGGAATAAAATTAAACTCAGAAGGTATGATTTAAAAAACAAACAACAAATTCTCTTTGTATTTTTCAATAATCCCTTTCTTTTCCTACTAACTTACGCTAATACGGAATAAGATGCTTTCATTTTAATTTTCTTATCTTCCTTTTTAAAAAAAATAAATTAAAGAAAAACACAAAAAAAACTTTGCATGGGAATATTTATTACATTTTTCGTATACACTTAAATTTTATGCTGATTCTTTAAAACAATTTTTATTTAAATTGCATTGCATTGCATTCATAATTTATTTATTTATTTTTTCTTTGGGACTTCCAATTTGATTCAAATACTTTTTTTAATTGGAATCTGAGATTAGCATGTTGAAATTAAATAAAAAAATGCAATACTCGAAAGAAAATCATATGGAATAAATTTGAAAATTACATGTGAGTTTTGGTTTGATATGTAATGGTATATATGAACTTTGATTTTGTATAATTTTATACATAATATTTTCATTTGATTCAATTTTCATAAATCACTAATTTCATGGTTGATACAACGTCATTTTATGTTTATATATTACATACACAAATAATTATACTTATATAGTATAAAATTAAATTGACATATTTATTTTTAAAATTTGTACAATTGGATCAACATCCAAGTTTTATGTATACATTTGAACCAAAATCAAGTTCATTAATGTGTATAATAGTATAAAATTAAAATTTATGTATCAAATTATGCATTAAATTTAAGTTCATGTATAATTTTGATATTTATTTATTTTATCAAACTCATACTAAAAATTTATCCCTAACATATATATATATTTTTTGTCAATTTTGAGTTGATATTTTTTTATTACTCTAACTCTTAAAATTTCAAATTTTAATCAATTTTTTTTGAAAGAAAAGTCATTTGAACTGTTAAAATTCTAATAATGTTGATAGTCCGCATAATAATTTACATGTATTAAATAAATTTAGAAAATACATAATTTTAAATTTTAAAATTTTAAAATTTAAAAATGTACGTCAACAATGAAGCATGCATAGATTATCATGCCAAGTGATTAACATTTTAACAATTTGATTGACCTTTTCATTAAGAAAACACATTTCGATTAAATTTTAAAAGTTATATGTGAAAATAATTAAAAAAATTAAATCCATTGGTTTATATTTAGGTAAACTACATCCTATGTCATTAAATTATTAGTAAGTTTATATTTTAGTTGTTAAATTTTAAAAAGTTACAAAATGGCCACTAAATTATTAGAAAGTTTTCATTTAAGTCGTTAGGTTATTAAAATTGTTGCTCAATGGCCTTCTCTATTCGCACTGTCTGCACCGATCGAAAACTCTCATTCCTCTTTCTACGGTTTAGTTTTTTCATGAAACAACTTTAAATATCATGAATTTGTTAACCAATATCCAAACAATTTTCTTCTTCAATCTCCGACACTGAATGTAAGATCAACTTGGATCTAAGGTATGTTTTACTTATCAATGAGTATTGATCCACCAAATAGATCATTGAATCATAGCTTGGAGCTCGCTAGCTATATTTATTTTTAAAAAAAAACTTAATAGCCTGATGAATTAAATAAAAATTTTCAAATAATTTAAAGACCATTTTATAATTTTTTAAAATTAAATGATTAAAATGTAAACTTACTAATAATTTAATAATATATTACTATTTAAGACTTTGAATTGTGGCATTACTACGCCACAATTTATTTGGGCTTGAGGTTAATTTTTGGCCTATTACATTGGTTATTCAACCTTAAGGTATTAAACCCAGATTTCACATTCGGGTCAGCCCATATATATTTTATTTTTCACGTACTATTATTTTTTTCATCTATTTATTTATAGAAAAAAAGTTCGAGAAAGCCCTAAAACCCTTCCGAGCATTTCGTCCCTTCTTTGCAGTAAACAGAGTTTTGAGTTTTTCCCTCCCGACTCAGTCACTTGCTCACTCGGTCACACACCTCGTTCTTCCAGCGGTGTTATTCGGAAATCCTAGCCGACGATGTCGCTTCGAGTGTTGAACCCTAATGCCGAAGTTCTCAACAAATCGGCGGCACTGCACATGAACATCAACGCCGCCAAAGGTTTACAAGATGTTCTCAAAACAAATCTTGGACCTAAAGGCACTATCAAAATGCTTGTTGGTGGCGCCGGTGATATTAAGCTCACTAAAGATGGAAACACTCTCTTGAAAGAAATGGTTCCTTTTGTCCCCTTCTCTTTCCCTGCAATTTTTTTATAGCGATTTCATTTCCTTGACCAGATTTAAATTATCCTTTGATATTAGTAAAATCATGTTAAATGATTACTGAGGGTGATGATGTAGATCTTATTGAGTTGTTTGATTGAAAAATATTTCAGCAAATTCAAAATCCGACGGCTATTATGATAGCAAGGACAGCTGTCGCGCAAGATGACATTAGCGGTGACGGAACTACATCTACTGTACTCTTCATTGGCGAGCTAATGAAGCAATCTGAGCGTTACATTGACGAAGGTTAGGGTTCGTATGACTAATTTGAATCCATGTAAAAGAACTGCTCAGCTTTGCAATTTTCTATTAGATTTAAGGTTTTTTTTCCTCAGTGAGATGCAAATTGGATAATATGAGCAGTTGCAGTCATGTTAGATTCTTTAGCTTAAGATTATTGCCCACTGAAAATGATTAAAGAAAAATTAGATTTGAACCAAATGGCTGTAATATACAAGTATTGACATAGCATTTCCATATATGTACGCATATTTCTCTTTTCTCGTTATTCATTATCTATATGCATAGTGATAAAGCTTTTGGTTTAGGTATGCATCCCCGTGTTCTAGTTGATGGTTTTGAAATTGCCAAAAGAGCTACCCTTCAGTTCCTTGAGAAGTTTAAGACTCCTGTGGTAATGGGTTCTGAACCTGATAAGGAGATCCTGAAAATGGTAGCAAGAACTACACTAAGGACTAAGGTATTTTCAAAATTTCTACTCTCCCTACTTCACTCTCTTATCTGTTTTTAACAATATCTTACTCATTTGATTTACTTTTTGTACTGTCATGCAGTTGTATGAAGGATTGGCAGATCAACTGACAGACATAGTTGTTAATGCTGTAAGTGGGAAACTTATTTTTTTATACCTTTTTACACTTACGTGATATAAACTTTTATTTGGTTTCCCAGGTACTGTGTGTCCGAAAACCTGATGAGCCTATTGATCTCTTTATGGTTGAAATAATGCACATGCGACATAAGTTTGATGTAGACACACGGCTGGTATGTTTATATATCCTTTTTATCTTGCATTGTATGTATGCCACCTTTCTCGATGCATTGTAGCATTCAATGTCTTTGTTTGTGGTTTCTGCTGCTACAGTATGATACTGAAGTGGGGATTACTTATTACTCATACATTATGAATGATTTTAAGAATTTTGGTTGGTTGTTACTTCTTTTGAGGCACGAGGCTAAGTTCTTTTTTTTTTTTCAAGAGAGGGACCCACTTGAAGGGAAGGGGGGTTGTTTTCTATATTCTAACCAGTTTATTTGCCAATTTGTTTGTTTCCTTACAATAGCTACAATTAAAGTAATTTTTAATTTTGATTTCACGAAACAATGTTCTCTTTAATGAACATATGCAAATTTGGCCATTATCAAATAAAATGTAGAAAACTTTTTTTGACAAGGTGATCACGATATGGATGGGAAATCACAGAATTTATTGCTATTGGAATGTATTAATAAAGCTTTGAAACTACACCTTCCTTTCTCTTGATTAGAGCTAAGTTTAGCTTGCGTAATAAAGCTTGAATATTTCTGTTTTATTTGTACATGTTTTTGTTATGTGTGTGCATGTGTTGGTATCCATCTGTATCATGCCGTTTCTTATATTTACCTTTTGTGGTTTCCCTAGGTGGAGGGACTAGTTTTGGACCATGGTTCTAGGCATCCAGATATGAAGCGACGAGCAGAAAATTGTTACATCTTGACATGTAATGTATCCTTGGAGTATGAGAAAAGGTACATATATGTGCATGTCTTTAACTTCCCTTTTTATTTGTCCGTGCTGTGGGGTTGCAAGTGGAGGGGCCACTAATTTCATTGTTAGCTTTTTAATTCTCCTTGAAATATAATCTTTCATGTGCTTAGCTGCTCATTTGGTGTCTGCCTGCTTTTCTTTGGTTACCCTTAATCTGGATTTATTTTGTTGTGATTGTCATCATGGAACTAATGTTTTAGCCCTCAGTGAAATAAATGCAGGCTTTTTCTACTCAAATGCTGAGCAGAGGGAGGCAATGGTTGCAGCTGAAAGGCGTTCAGTTGATGAACGAGTCAAAAAAATTATTGAGCTAAAAAATAAGGTATCTATTGTTATGCCTGATGTACCTATTATAAATGTGGCTTTTTTGGTGTAGCAGATTTATATTAATTCTTACGATACTGCTACTCCTGTCCATCTGTAGGTTTGTGCTGGCAATGACAGCAACTTTGTTGTTATCAATCAAAAGGGTATTGATCCTCCTTCGTTGCATCTACTTCAACAAGCAGGGGTAAGCTATAGAATTTTGTTCTTTTAATCCCTATTCCAACTTGCGAAATTTTCATGATGCCCTACTCTTTGTTAGTTGCCTATAACGTTCTTGCAAGTGTTTGAATTTATCCAAATTTCCCCATTAAAGAAGAGAAAGTATCACAAGTGAACATACGGTGATCTAGATGCTTGACCAGTGTTGTCAAAGGTGCAAGTCGTTCTTTAGGCACAAGAACATCATATTTTGTGAGGTGCAAGGCACAGAAAGGCTGTAATATGCACACGTGTGTGTGTGTTTTTTTTGTGTTGGTATATATAGTATATGCTTAAGATATTTTGATTAAAAACTCTAAAAAGGGTGATTTGGTTTTTTCCTATAGAAATTGCAAAATTTTCTTCTTTTGTTGGCTAACATGCGTGATTTCCATTTGGTCCCATGTTATTAAATATTCAAATATCGAGAAGTAGAGAGTATGATAGTTTCTTTTCTTCTTAACCATTAAAGGTACAATTATTGAAAAAATCAAAAAGTGAAGAAATCATACGGAACTTCAATTAACACATTTTTTTGCAACTGCCACCTTACAAAAATATGATCAGGCACATGTGTCTCGTCTGAAAGGGTTTGAGGCACTTATTTTGTTCAGTGCTAAGGCACAATGCTAGGTGCACACTTTTACAGCACTGCTTGACTATTATTTTGCCGTCTCGTGTTGATACTCATGATATCATTGTCATTGTCAGTATTTTCTTCAGTTTTTCACCTCAGCGTACCAATGTCGTCTCCCCTTTTTGCTAGAGAATGACTACCTTGGTTGTCATCCCTGTTTCCTGTCTGTATATGTCTATCCAATGGATATCTGGGTTGATATATGTTTCTAGAATATCAAGAGGAAGGTGCATCCCATGTAGCTGTCTTCCTTTCTGTTGGCGTAAGATAATTTCATAATTGTGATTGTAACATGTATTTTGCAGTGATATTGTTATTCCTAAATGAATTTGAGTTGCACACAGTTTTGATCACCAGTGAGATACGAGGCTGATGTGACTGATATATATTTCTTTCTTTCTTTTAAGTGTTACATTATGTCTAAAACTGAATTTTCTAATAGTTTTTGTTGAAGTTTGTCACACCTGTGTTTCATTGCAATGGGCTGATCTGTGGTGTTGTAGATTGTTGCCCTCAGAAGAGCAAAGAGAAGAAATATGGAAAGGCTTGTTTTGGCTTGCGGAGGAGAAGCTGTAAATTCTGTTGATGATTTAACCCCAGATTGTCTTGGCTGGGCGGGACTTGTCTACGAGCATGTCCTTGGGGAAGATAAGTATACATTTGTGGAAAATGTGAGGCATCCCCATTCATGTACAATTTTGATCAAAGGTGTGTAGAACTGGTTGCCGTTCCATATAATTTATGTAAATTTAATATCAATATTGTTAGTGCTGCTCGTGCAACATTTTAATTGCTATTTATATAATACTAATGCTATTGGCAATAACATAGGGCCTAATGACCACACAATTGCCCAAATTAAGGATGCTGTTCGTGATGGGCTGCGGGCTGTTAAGAATACTATTGAAGATGAGGCAGTTATTTTAGTAAGTTTTGCTTGTTTAGCATTTCATTTGCATTTGTTCTTCAAGCTGGTTTACATCTACTATTGATTCTCTTGTCTGTAATAGTTGGTCGCCAAACTTGTTTTATGATTGATTGACCCAGTAGAGAATGGAAATTAGATGGGGTAGACTGAACTTCAAGTTGATCGTGGGTGATCCTCTCTAATGTGTATTTCCCTGATAGAGGCAGCTGGCAAATTTAAATATTTGATCTCTGTGCTATTAATCGGCTGGCTCATTTGATTAGATTCTGTCAAATTTCCTTGAACCAAAAAGATATTTGTTGAGAGTTAGGATTATTTGGTTCGAATCTTTACGCACGGTAGCATTTCATGATATACTCTGATATATGAATATATATGTCTGTTCTTCAGGGTGCTGGAGCTTTCGAAGTTGCAGCAAGACAACACCTAATTAACGAAGTAAAGAAAACTGTTCAAGGGGTATGTCTCTGGTATATTTCTTTGTTTACAACTACTGAAACAACTATTGAAATACATCTGATTTACATAAAAATGGAACAGCGTGCCCAATTAGGTGTTGAAGCTTTTGCCGATGCCCTTCTCGTGGTGCCCAAGACACTTGCTGAAAATTCTGGACTTGACACTCAGGATGTCATAATTGGTCTAACGGTACTACTTATTTCATCTAGTTCACTATTTGTTTCAACCCCTCCTAGAAAATGGAAGCTGAAGAGAATAGTATTTAAGCTGAACATTGTATTTTGACTGTTGATACAGGGGGAGCATGACAGAGGAAATATTGTTGGTCTAAACCAACAAACAGGAGAACCTATGGACCCCCAAATGGAGGGTATATTTGATAACTACTCTGTTAAACGACAAATTATAAACTCTGGGTACGTAATAGCTCTCGATATTCATTTGCCTCACTTGTCTTTTATAATTGCCATTATCGGCATGTATGTTCCCATTTTCATGGTAAAAGTACCATGGAAGCCCTTTTATTTAGGGGTGTGTATTTGGTCAGTTTGATTTTTTATATAAAAAACTGAATAAATCAATTTGTTCATGTAAACCGAATAAACCAAACCGACCTAGGGAGCAAAACCAAATAAACTGAACTGAACTATTGGTTCGGTTTGGTGTTTCTGTTTTTCAAAATTTTTTTGAGTTGGAATATTTTTTCTAATTGAGGTAGAAATGTTTCTCGTGGTACTTTTTCACCGATTCCCTCTATTAGATGTCTATCATGATTTCATGTTTACCACATAAAAAGCATAAGTTGTTAAAAATGGAGGTACTTTGGTTTGTCAGGCCTGTAATTGCTTCGCAATTGCTGTTGGTGGATGAAGTGATTCGTGCTGGCAGAAACATGCGAAAGCCAACTTAAGCCCGGAGTGGACCTTCCTTTTACTCTGTATGTGTGTGGCTTTTGGTATTCTATTTCATGGAAGATTTTGTGGTGCATCCTTGTTCTAAATGGGTTATGTACTGCATCTTGGTGATCTGTTTTTACAGGAAACTTCCCATTTTCATGATAGTATGAACAAATGTTCTTTTTACCCTCTCTTATGACATTGGCCTTTGCCATTTCTTGTAGCTTTTGCCTCTCTTTTTTCCTCTTTAATTAAATTGCTATGGTTTGAATTGGAATTTGGTAGTATCCTGAATTTGTACTTTTATTAGAGGTTTAGTTTTAAGTCATTTTTTTCAGGTGTTTTTTGTGTTATATTGTTTTATGTTATTGTAGTCATTTTTCGGTATAAGTTTAAATTTATAAAATATTATTTTCAAGTAAAAATTAATATATATAAAGAAGTAAATAATTTATATTTTACAACCATAATTGATGGGAGATAGAATTTGAAGTTGATGAGAAATTTGAAATGGTATTTTAATTATAAAAAGCAAATAATAGTATAATGGTGTTATATTTTAAAATTAATTTATACATAAAATTTAGTAGTTTGAGTAATTTTCAATAAAATATTTTCTATTAAATTGTGTCTAAAATTAGTGAATTTAAAGCTGTTTTGTTTCATTATGACAATTACAACTAATCAAAATAAATTATTAATCACGGAATAATAAGTGAAGTATATTCCAAATTAGATTAGGATAAATTTGACCATCATTGAATACGAGTTCATAAAAAACAATATTAATGAACAAGGAATTGGTAAATAAATCCTTAGAAATTTGGGGAAATAAAATAAGAAGCATAAATCAGATGAAAAATTGCAGTCCAATATATAGGATGAAAATTTTACGGCTAAAATATAGGAATTAATTAGATGAGTGCTAAAAATTACTTAAAAAATTAGAGGCGTCACCTTCATCATCACAACCGAATATTCCAGGGTTTTGCATGAGTTCATCACTGCAATGTTCGGGAAAATAATTTGTTTCGATGGGAATAAAATGACTCAAAATGCCAATTAATTTAACCATAGCTTTGGCATTGAAAACCTTAATGATTCAAGCAAGGAGAAAGAGAGGATGGGTAATCAATGTCAATGGCATCTGTGGTTTGTGTTGGCGATAACATGCTTTGTGAGTCAAAATTATGTAGCAGGGGAGCTTGAGAGAGTTCATCTGAAGGGGCAGCCGAGGAACGGCAACAGCAGCAAAGGCGATGGTTTCCTTGGCTTTTTGGTGGTCGGTGATTGGGGTAGAAAAGGGGCTTTTAATCAATCACGAGTTGCATTCCAGGTTATTTATTTTTGAATTTCTAACTTATTTAGTATTTTGTGTCTTAACGTGAGTCAAATTATAATTATATTTATACAAAATTGATTTCCTTTTTTAAAACTCATAAAATTTAATTTATAAAAATATCATTTTAATGCTTAAATTAACGGCTAGGTTGAAAACAATAACATATTTACCGTATTTGAAAGTTAGTGGTTACATCAAACGTTTTGAAGATTAAAATCTATCAAAAGTATGACTAATGCTTTTATGAGATTAATTCATTTTTAAAAATATTGTGGTTGAATAACGGAAATTAAGAAAATTTAAATAATATTTAAGGTGTCAAATACTTTCCTTACTGTTTTAATACAAGTCATAAAACAATAAATAATTATTTAAAAAAAATGCATCAAATTGAAGTGCTGGTCTTGGCTCATCTACTTTGTCGCTAGTCCCTAAATTCTTTAATTTTGATTATAAAGAATTTGTTATTTAAATTTTTTTTATATTATATATTTTTCAACAATGTGGGATTATTAATATTGTAAACTATTGACAAATTTTAGATGATTGTAAACACAATATGGATGTAGATGGGAAAGATTGGAGAAAAACTAAAGATAGATTTTGTGGTATCGACGGGAGATAATTTTTATGACAATGTGTTGAACAGCCAACACGACCCTGCGTTTCTACAATCCTTCACTAATATTTACAAATCCAAGAGCCTGCAAACCCACTGGTTCAGCGGTTTGTAACTTTTCATCGTATTCATGTTTACATACATTTTACTATTTCAGCAATGTTGAATGACCAATTGATTACTTACATGGATATCATTGCCTACAGTTTTGGGGAACCATGATTTTAGGGGTGATGCAGAGGCTCAATTCAGTCCTTTTCTCCGACAAATTGATTCCAGATGGTTTTGTTTACGATCCTTCATCGTCAATGCTGGTCTGTCTCTATTCCTTTTTCCTTATTATCATTGCTACTAATAATAGCTTAAAATGCAGAACACCTATTTTATCATATTATAGTAATTACTTTTAAATTTGGCCAGAATTGGCTGAGATCATCTTTGTGGATACCACACTTTTGGTGAAGAGTTATTTTTTAAACTCAGACAATCACACTTATGACTGGCGCGGTGTAATACCTCGCAAACGCTACATTACAAATCTATTGAAGGTACTTAACTTATTATTATTATATTTGGATCAAATAAGAATTTTGTCGTCATGATTCCATCAACCTTAAGCCTTGTCATGCAAGCATGTGAGCACAATCCTAGCATTATACTATTTAGGACCTTATAGGTCTCTCAATGTTTTGTCACTCGAAAGTATGCATTGTTGGGTTCGAATTCAAGACCTCTTACAACACGTAAAGTCAATTTTTCTTGCAAACATACATTGTACCATTTGATTTATACATTGCCTTTTAGAATTGGATCAGTCGTCAAATAGATCAAGTCACCAATTCGACCAATTCGATCCGTTCAATTTTAAAAAATCACTAAAAATTCAAAATAAATTTGCTAAGTGGGGTTGGCTCATTCGAGAGAAATCTTCGAAGTATTATTCACCAGATTATTGATCCAGTCCTCCAACAACTGAAGCTATTGTCTCCAAGAGGAGGCTTTTGTCTCCCATGCTTTGTTGTGAGCTAGTGTGCCGTGTGCGGTTACCTCAAGGGTCTGATTCATAGAGACGAGAGCGCCTTGACCATATGTGGGTGTACAACCACCCACCAAGAGGCAATATGAGCTTTTCGACTTTGGTGGGGTTCAAACCCTTGAGACCTATGGCATATAGATCATCTGTTGGTGGCATATCAATTCTTTACCCGATTAACTGGTCTGACCTGATTCAAACATCATTAGATTTATATAATAAAACTTCAATAAACTTGTAGAAGTCTAAAAGTACGATATTAGCATTGTGCTCACGACGCCGAAGCAGATCGAATGGTGATTGGTAATGACAAATATAAGATAGTTTTGGGTTCCAAATTAGTTTATACGTATCTATGTATGAAAATCCATAGTTTCTGTATAGGATGTGGAGTGTGCATTGAGAGAATCAACCGCAAAATGGAAGATAGTTGTAGGACACCATGCAATTAGAAGCATTGGGTTCCATGGTGACACTGAGGAACTTGTAAACTACCTCTTCCCTATTCTCAAGGCTAACAATGTTGATTTTTACATCAACGGCCATGATCATTGCCTGCAACACATCACTGACACTCACAGGTAAAAGACCAATGCTAAATTTAGAACTAATTGTTCAACAAAGTTGAAATTAATGGTGACTACAAATATTTAAGATTGGACAAGAACTTGACAATTATTTTTATATTATGGTTTAAAACTTTTTTTTGTTCAAGTCAATCATTGATATTTTTTTGACTTTAATGTAGGCATAATTATTAAGTTCAGACTATAATGTAAGAACAATAGTTAAGTTCAAAACTTAACTTGAACAAAAAAACATTCAAACCTTAATGTAAAAATAATTACCAAGTTGAGCACTCAATTAATTATTTAACTCTTTAACATGTGAAAATTTTCAGCCGCATTGAGTTCCTAACAAGTGGAGCAGGATCCAAGGCATGGAGGGGAGACATGAAGAAACAAAGGAGAGAGGGACTAAGGTTCTTCTATGATGGCCAAGGCTTCATGTCTCTTCAATTGTCCCAATTTGATGCCCACATTGCCTTTTATGATGCTTATGGCACCGTTTTGCATACTTGGAATGCGTGGAAATCCCTTTTTCACACATCCATGTAATTAAAAATATTCATGAGACCAATTGAATCGAGTTATTGAATACGTTTATTTAAACTTAATTCAAATTGAATTGTGAGTCATTTTTTGTTCTAAGTCCATCAATATTTTTAAATGGTTAATTTAAAATTGATTTAATTTGATATTTTTATTAAATTTTTAAACATATACAATTTTACTTATTTTAAAATGTTATGTTATAATATTTTACTCTAAATTTATGTGATATTAGTTATATAATATATAAAAATAAAATAAGATATTAAAATATTAAAAATGAGTTGGCTTGAGTTAAACTGAGTTCAAAACTTAAATGGTGAAATATAAGTAAATTAATATTTTAAATGAACTTCATTTTCTTATCCAAAACCATATTTCTAACTATCAGGACCAAGATTACTTCAAATGATAGAAGTACAATGGAGGCTCTTGTATAAGGAGCCAAATTACATTTTGCCCCTCGATTTAAAAAGTAAGTAAATTAACTCTTGTACATTAGATAAAAAGGCAAATGATCCTTTCTATTAGAAATTCATTCATTTTTATTGTTAAAAATTGATCCTTTTACGTCAATATAAGGTACACTGGTGTGATTATTTCATCAGTTATACCAATTTTTAATAGTATAAATGAGTAAATTTTTTAACAGATAGGACCAATTTGCTTTTTAATTTAACGCACAAAGTCTAATTTACCTGTTTTTGAGTAAGGGGTACATTGCAATTTGACTTCTAATACAATTGCCTCATGCATTATGTGATACAAATTCCAACAGCAAAACATAAATGCATAGAGAATAATCAATGCAAAAGTATCAATCAACAAAATTTACACATTATTAAACCATAATATAGTAAGAACTCCACTACAAAGTTTTTACTTTAACAGGGACGCAATTGAAAAGTATCTAATTCATAACAAAATGGTACCTTGAATCTACGAAGCTTTCACCATCCCATAGAAAAGAACCAAAAGTGATAGCCTCCAAAACAAGTTTCTTCAAACCACCAAAGCTAATCTTAATAAGCTCATCTTTGGAAGAATCAACAGTACCTTGAGGGGTTAAAACGATCTCGGGTCTTCCGAATAAAGCCTCTGTTTGCTTCTCGATAATGCTAACAGCTTCTTTCGATCTAATCGTAGCAAACCTCTGAAGTATATCCCCATCAAAGGACATTAAGTACGTCCGTAACCGAGAGGGCTTTATCCTGTTCCCAAAACCTCCAGACCACGATGAGACTTCCAGGTGTGATGAAACAACTAGATAATCCCCTGCAGGTCTTATGTCTTCTCTGATGGCTTTCTCGATACTACTTCCCTCACTATCTGAACCATTTGGAAGGATTTTCATGGTCTTCTCTAGTTGAAATCGCTCGTCAACCCGTTTTAGGAAATACCCATACATTACCGATGCAGCATAGACCTGCCCGACCCTAATTTTACTAATCTGTGCAACGGATTTTGAATCATTTAATCGATTTCCCAGAATGAGAGCTAGGTGGCTTTGGATCATTTCATAGGCTTCAGGCGAGTGAAGCTGCTCGAATTTCTCTTCTTGGCTCGGCCAAGTATCTACTTGACCTGAAGAATCTTTAGAAGAGGGAGTTATTGCAGGCACCAAGGAAACATCGGCATCCATAAACTTCAGCACAACCAATGCATAGAGGATCTCTTCCAAAGCTCTTTTTCGCTCGTTCGCCTTAACCTCAGCAATTCTCCTGTACAGCCAAACCTTTACCATGAGATATACAATTTCAAGATAAGTCCACGATAGTAAGATGAATCACCAACCTATACAACACCAAATCCGTGCCTGATGCAGACAGTTCTTCCTTCTTTTGCTCAGTGTCCCACTCGGTTTGAAGCTGTTTAAGCTGCTGCTCAACTGCTGCCAGCACAAGATGTGGATGACTAATCAAGATTTGAGACAAAAATTGCCCAATTGGAGACTCCATCCTTAGGGGTGCAATTGGATCAGATGGGTCAGTCGAGTTGGGAGACGACGATGCCCTTACAACTATGCCTCTCCTACTCTCCAAAACCATTCTTTTATTCCATGATCCTGAACAAGCTAGAGAAGAATAATGCTGCAATGATACATATATCACACTATATCAGACAGCATCAATCATAAAATGTTGCAATGATATATATATACACGAAACCATCCAGACCTAAACAACATAGCAATTAACATATATCGATCACCCATTTCCATTATGAAGGCTTCTTCGTATTCCAAGACAAATCACCATAATGAGTTGAACAGGAATCAGAAACACATCCAGAACACAAGAAAACTTTTCAAATACAACCCGTTCAATTGATACCAATCCATAACCTTATCTTTTCATTGAGGGCTATACCATGCTACCCTTGATACATGGCCACAATTCATTCAAAAACCACTGTTACCTCTCAAACTCTTGAGTGTGGTAATTTAATGTAAAAAAGAAATATGTTTAATAGACTCCATAGATACAAACAGGAAATGAAGTTTCCATTCAATAAACATGATAAATCATTAACATAAAACCTACATTTATTGAAAAAAAAATCATAATCAGCAGAGAAATGTGTTCTTCGGTTGGTGTGTTTACAATTACATGCATCAAAATCTTCCCTTTCAAATAACTATATGAAATTAAGGATCTAAACTCGGAATATACGTTAAAAAAAAGGAGAAAAAAAAGAGGATAAAACCCAAAACTGGTATAAAAGAAAAGAACAGTGAGCAAATTGAAACCTTAATCGGGAAGGAGAGGCGAGGTCTGGCAGCGTAAACAGTCGATCTGGTAACAGAGCTTGAAGGTGGTGGATGTAAATGTAAAGAAGATCCAACCAAAGTGGCGGTGGCGGTGGCGGCGGCGGCCTCCATCTACGGCGGTACTAATACCAATATAATTTTCAATAAAAGGATAAATTTGTTACGGATAACATAAAAGATTGTTTTGTATGGTAGCTGCCGGTTTTTTTGAGCTCGAACGGGTTCTGACCATACCGGTCCACGGTTCGGGTGGTTACTTTGTTGAGTTGGTTTTGGATGGACTTTAATAATTTTGAATTAACTGAAATTCAATATTAGTTTAAATCAAAAGATTTTAAATTATATAAATATTACTATAAAATTATATATTTTTAATATTTTATTTATTTTATTAAGATGTATCGGTTTAGTGAATTAAGTTGACTCCAACTTAAAAAATATTTTCGTAAATGTATTATAGAAATCCTTATATTAAGAATTAGATTATATTTTTAATTTTATTTAAAAGAAAATGATAAATTAGTGTTTTTATGTTAGATTAAAAAGTAAACTGATTATTTTTGTTAAAAATTTAATTTATTTTTATTATTAAAACGACGTGATTGATGAAATAAATAAATAGCTTACACGTGACATGCCATATGTCCTCGTCTTGACGTGCATGAACCATTTTTAATAGTAATTTAATGGAAATTTTAATAAAAGAATTGCTTATTGATATAGCCTATCATAATTAATTTGTCTATTATTTTGAGTTGAGGAAGAAAAAAATAATGGTAGGAAATAATTATACCACATCTACTTCCATTCAATTAACGCCACGTACCACATTTATAAAATAAGTCAACTGTGGATTATGCATTTCATGTAATAATTAAATTATAAAAAAAAAAAAGCAATTCATCAATGAAGGATGGATTTAAAAGAATAAAATGCATGATCGATTTTTCTATAAATGCAATTATGTGACAATGGAAATGACATATCTTATCATCGTTTAACGATTTTATACAATCATTTTTGAATTCGGTTGGAGAATTTTGAGGTTTAGTTTAAATGCTTTTGATTTAATTAATTTTAAGTTAATATAAATTTGGAATTTAGTAAAATGAGTTTAAATATTTAATTTTTTTATTATCGAATCGAATTGTTAGAATCGATTAGATAAGATATATTTTAGACTTAATTAAAATTTACCTTCTAAATTATACTTATTTTCTTAAATGCTAATTGTTTTATTAACATGAATATTTAAAATTTCTCAAATCTCACCATTGTTAGTCTAAAATAAAAATTTCCATTCAGAAGCTGCCATGTGACCATCCACATTTTAAAAATTTTACATGAAATTCTTTTAAAAAATAATTAAATTTATTGCAATAATAAATTTAAAAAACTAATAATTTCGAGGGTTTAGAAGGGGAAAGGAATATGATGCCATATGATGCCATTTTGAACACAATTAAACCCTAATTGAGTAGATGGAAACAGATTGGAAATTTAATTACTATAATAAATTTAATTAAAAATATATTTTTTTCTTTTTTCCCTTTTTTTTTAAATTTCATGTAATTTTCAAAAAAAATAGAGGTGGATGGTGACATGACAGCTTCTGGTTGGACTAAAATTCTTTTGAACTAACGGGGTTAAGGTCTGGGATTAAATGGGTAACGGCACTATAGTTTAAATATCTATTTGAAAAAATGGATATAGTTTAAGGGTTAATTTTGAATTAACCCTAAATTTTAATAGAGTTTGAGCTTACAACAAAAATCCAAATATTTAGTTACGTTGCACTTGTTTGTAATTTTCCATAAATTATAAAACTCTATATAAAGGTCCCCAATGGCGTGAATTTTGAATTTTATTTTCGCTTTTAGGTAACTCAATTTTCCAACTCGAACTCGTGCAAACTGAGTCATATACTCTGAAAGCGTCAAATATAACGGACTGATTCTTCAGCGTTAATTTTTCCTCCGTTTACTTTCTGCCAACTCCCTAACCGCTGCCGTAGCTGCCACCTGAGGTGGAAGCTTGGACTCGAACTCAGAGATTCAGAAACTCGGAATCTGACTCACCATGGCAGCTAAAGAAGCTGAAGAAGAGAACAGAGCATGGGAAGATGTAATTAGAAGAATGTTACCGGTCGGAGCTCCGTTACCGGACGAGGATCATCTCGATTACTCGATCGCTATTGAATATGAAGGTCCTCCTATTCCTTATGATGTTCCTCGTGTTGATCCACTCGATCTCGATTCCCTTTCTGCGTCTGATATATCCTCTATTCCTGTCGCTGCTTCAATCCCTAGTAAACCTAAATTCTCTAGTTTTAAAAAGAATCGGTATGCTGTTAGAAATGGAAGTCCTTTAGAAAGTCAGAGACCTTCTTCAGCTTCAAGATCTCAGATTGATTCTCGAAACGGGGATTATGATTCTGAGATCGAGGTTGATAAGTCGCCGCCACCGCCGCCGCCGGAGCAGTCTCAGCAGCAGCACCCTGATAAGAAGAATGTTGTTGTGACGTTTAATACGCCGAAAGATTCGGAAAATGATGATGATGAAGAAGAAGAAGAAGATGAGGATGATGATGGGTACACTTCTTCGCAATCCAGCGTGGCGGGTCGTGGTGCTTTAGCGGAAAATGTGGAAACGAGGGGGATAGTGAAGCAGAAGAAGAGAGGGATTTGTAGCAGGTGTGGGAAACGGAGTAGATTGAAGGAAAGAGAGGCGTGTTTGGTTTGTGATGCGAGGTATTGTAGCAACTGTTTGCTTAAGGCTATGGGGTCAATGCCTGAAGGAAGGAAGTGTGTGAGTTGCATTAAAAAGCCTATTGATGAAGCTAAGAGGTCTAGACTTGGGAAGAGTTCCAGGTTATTGAGGAAAGTTTGTAGTCCCTTAGAGGTTCAGCAAATAATGAAGGCTGAGAAGGAATGCGCGGCCAATCAATTGAGGCCTGAGCAGTTGGTTGTGAATGGGAGACAATTGAATCATGAAGAATTGGCTGAGCTTTTTGGGTGTCCAGTACCACCTCAGAAGTTGAAGCCTGGCAGGTATTGGTATGATAAGGATTCTGGATTTTGGGGAAAGGTAAATTTCTGTATTCAAAATAGATTGTTCTTGTTATTATTATTATTAGTTTCATGTGTTTGACCTTTGAATTGGAATTTTAGGAAGGGGAAAAGCCTGACAGTATAATTAGTTCCAAGTTGAATATTGGTAGTAAGCTGAAAAAGGATGCTAGCAATGGGAATACAAGGGTTTTCATCAATGGCCGCGAAATCACAAAGACTGAGCTTAGAGTGTTGAAGGTACTTAAATTACTTCTTTTCTTCTTATTGCATACCATTTCTTCATTGCTTGAGAGTAAAGAATTTCTTAGATCAAAGACTAATTTTTTTGAGTGCTTGCCTTTTTTAAGCAAAACCTTCATTTTATTTTTGATGATGTTTATTGGAAAATGCATAAACACATATACATAAATTATAATTCTGGTGATAGATCGTCATGGCTTGGTGTATGAGGAGATAAAAGAATTCATTTATGGAGTCATGCTTAGAAATTAGAATATAGTTGATACTTTTCGTCCAAAATTTAAGGTCATCCTGGCAATATTTTTTCACTCTCTAAAGCATGATTCCTAATTCTGATGGTTGGAACAGTTTTTTTTTTCTTTTTTTTTTTCAGCATGGGCACTACTTTGTATAATGGTTTGATTTGATTTGTACTTTAATTTTATTTCAGCTGGCAAAGGTACAATGCCCCAGGGATACTCATTTTTGGGTATACGAAGATGGATCTTATGAGGAGGAAGGTCAAAATAACATCAAGGGCAAGATATGGGAAAAGGTTCTCTTGTAATCTTTACACTAGATATAAATTCTAAAATTCAATGAGTGATTGAATTGGTTTTTTTATTCAGTAGAGTTTGATTTTTGGTAGGCAGGCTTTTACTCGTTTCTGTTGTTCATTGTTCTCCCTGCCTGTACCTCCTACAAATCCTCATGGGCCACAAGAAGATCCAACTACCTTTTCAGGGAGGTCAGTGCCTGAGTATTTGGGGCATGGAAGGGTACAGAAGTTGCTACTATTTGGGTTGGAAGGATCTGGAACCAGTACCATCTTCAAGCAGGTATGGTTTCTGTTTCAAACTATTTTGACTGCATGCATTTTACTTTCATTTCTCCTGCTTCTATAATCGTTCCTTGCTAAATATAAGTTCCATTATGATTAGGTAAAATACTTAGTGTTGTTTGTGTCTACAAGCATCTGTCTGATCCTTCCTTGATATATTTGTTCAGGTCTCATTCTTAATATTGGCAAATTCGGTATTTAAAACAATACCCTACAAATATGAACATTTGTGGGAATAACTAATTAAAAATAATACCCTATATAAGCATGAATATTTGTGGGAATTACTTGTTTTCTTTCAATTTTCACTTTTCCATTTGTAGCTATCTGGATTGAATGATTTGACCAAGTATAGGATCTCTAGCAACTTCAACCTTTCTTATGCTAGAATGATTGTTCTTTTGTGGTAACACATTTTCTTTTCAATCCATTGAACAGGCAAAGTTTTTATATGGAAATGGATTCTCTCCAGAAGAGATGGGGAACATCAAGCATATGATTCAAAGTAACATGTACAAGTATCTTAGTGTATTACTTGAAGGACGAGAAAGATTTGAAGAAGAAGCTTTATCGGAGTTAAGAACTAACAATTTGGATGCTGAAAAGTCTGACTCAGGTCTCGATCCTAGCCAGATTTTATGACAATTTTTCTCCCTGTCGATCCTAGCCAGTCTCAGCCACTGCTTTGTTCTGTCTATTTAACCAGTCTTCATTAATAGATATTTTTAGGATTATTAATGAACTTTTTAATGATCTATGAAACCAAACGTCGTCAAGAAGCATGCTTTCTGAGGGTAAGATGATGTTTGCAACCTGTTGAATGTTAGGAGGCTCATTAGAACTTAAATTTAACTTTTTAACATAAACTATACAATTTTGTTTGAATACATGAAAGTACATTTGTGATATTACATGTAAATAGAGGGTATTTCTTGTTTCCATGAACAAATAATGTTATGTGCTAATTATGAAAATTGATTACAGATGAAACAGGAATTGATGGAAGTAACCAGTGTATCTATTCAATTAACCCAAGGTTCAAGCATTTTTCTGATTGGTTATTGGATATTGTGGCTATGGGAGACTTCGATAAATTCTTTCCTGCCGCAACCCGGGAGTATGCACGTACTGTAGACGAGCTCTGGAAGGATCCTGCCATTCAGGAAACATGCAAGAGAATCGAGGAACTCCATCATCTTCCAGATGTTGCCAAATACTTTCTGGAAAGGGTATGACACATCAGTTCATCGTTGTGTGTTTTATGAAGCATTTAACAAGTCACTGTTCTCGAATTTCTATATTTGCTTTATGGGATTTCAGTAGGAAGGCATTGTTCTTGTTAACCAGATCAGTTATGCAATATTTTTAGTTAATTTCACGTTGTATGCAACGTTTAATTGAGCGTAGCTCATCCTTGGCTTAGGAATTGTTTCCTCGGTTTTGTGTTTGCAACTGTTTTTCTTTTCCTTTCTGCAGGCTGTTGAAATATCGAGCAATGAGTATGAACCTTCAGAAAAGGATATATTGTATGCCGAGGGAGTTACTCAAAGTAATGGTCTTGCCTCCCTTGAATTCTCATTTGATGATAGAAGCCCCATGTCTGAAATATACGACAACAACTTCGAATGCCCTCCTTCCTTGACCAAGTAGAATCTTGTCCCCCTCTAATGGTCCATTATTTGATTTTTTTTCTTTGCTTCTGCCGGGAGTAACTGTTCTATATGTTATATTCTTTTATTGGCAATCACTGTTGTATTAGGTACCAACTAATCCGAATAAATTCCAAGGGACTTCATGACGGTTGCAAATGGCTAGCAATGTTTGAAGACGTAAGGGCAGTGATCTTCTGTGTTGCTTTAACCGATTACGACGAGATGTGGTCCCGTGGTACAGGCCCCATCTATAACAAAATGTTGGCGAGCAGAGATATGTTCGAGAATCTGGTGAGACACCCATCGTTTAAAGACATCCCTTTCGTGCTTTTGTTGACCAAATACGATGCCTTGGAGAACAAGATAAACCGAACCCCTTTATCCACCTGTGAATGGTTCAGAGATTTCAGCCCCTTAAGGCCACACCACAACCACCATGCCCTGGCACAACAAGCATACTATTACGTAGCGGTGAAATTCAAGGAACTATATTCATCGATATGCGGCCAAAAACTGTTTGTTTGGCAAACTAAAGGGCGAGAACGCAGATCAATCGATGAAGCATTCAAATATATCAGGGAAGTACTGAAATGGGACGAAGAGAAAAACGAGAACATGTACGAAATCCATGGGGACGACTCGTTTTACAGTACAGAAATGAGTTCATCTCCTTATATAAGGCAAGAATAATTGCAGATTTGATTTATTTAAAAGATTTTTAACTTGGCAAATTTATCATAGATTTTGCAGCAGATTGAATATCTGTATAGTTTATTTGTTTGGACATGGAATAATTAGGATGCAAAATCCTATCCCATGTATATAAATTAAATTTTTTTACTAAACAACTTTGGAAGGGATAATATAATTTTTGGCCCCTGAATTTAGTAATGTAACTTTTTTTGGTCCTTTAACTTAGCAATTATATTCATTTTGATCCCTGAATTTATATGCTATCAAGATTTTATGATGTGGCTAGCGATATTGGAATAGGATCAGATCGGATGGAGTGAAAATTGATATAGTCAAAACAAAAGAGTTGAGTTGATTCATAAATAGCTTGAAAGTGGTAAAAATCTAAAACCGAGAAAAAATCAATTGAATATGTTGAACTAGTTTAATAATTTAAAAAAAAAATTATAGGCTTTTATAAATTTCTAATTAATTAATTAATTATTGTTGGTTTGACAGTTGATCTGGTTAAAATGGTTGAATTGAGGATTAGTGGTTTGACCTATTCAATCATTGATTCAAGTGATGATATGATAAAATTTTAGAGTGTTAAATCATCAATTTTTTTATATTTGTCAAGTTCAAAAATCAAAATAAACTTAATTGTTAAATTTAAGTGTCGAAATAGATAATAAAAAATACAAATACTAAAGTAAATCTAATTTTTAAGTTTAGGGATCAAAATTATATTATCCCACCCTAGAGTTTTTATTTTCTATTTTATGGACTGTATTTTGCTTTGACTTAATCCTCACCTGTCTCCACATGATCCTTATGACAAATTTGAAAATAAATACCCCCTATCTATATTAGTTGTATATATGGCTTACGCTTAATAGCCTTTGGTTTTAACACGGTTTCCCACTTGTTTGAGAACAAATAAAAAAATAGTGTCAAATTTAGTTTTTAATCCTTCTATTGTCTTCAAATTAAAAATTTAATCCTTTTTATAATCTTATTACTAATGTAGATTTTTCTTAAAATTACTTTTATCAACACCCAAAAAAGAGTTGAAAAAAGTTTTTTATTAAGAAAAAAAATCACATTAACGTTTTAATTGAAATGGTTAATTATTTAAACTGATAATGACATTATAAAGGAGAAAAACCATACTAAATTAAAGAACAGGAATTAAACCCTAGTTTTGACCATAATAAAAGGACCACAAGTATAATTTAACCAAAATGGAAAAAGTACAAGTTAAAACAAGATGAGAACCCAGTTTCTAGGATTTTGAATTTGGTGAGCTCTATTAGGTTAGGTTGAATATGTAATAGAAAACCTATTAGAGATTATAAGACATTCAACTTTCATACCACCCAATATAATAATTTCATCATTAACTTAAGAAATTGTTGACATATTATGTTTAAACCAAGTCATGAGTCATGACACATTTTTTTTCTTAAAAAATTATAAAAAGCTTTTAGTTAATAATTTTTTTTTTTTTTAAATTTGAGCTAAACCCGAGTCAGAAAATTTATAGAAGGCCTAACTTGTTTAGAAAATGGGTATTGTTTTTTTTATCGAAACCCATTTTTCAGGTTTAGATTTTTAACTAAACCTTCCAACTTTTTTGGTGGCCTGGCCCATAATTAGGTCTAGATTATATTTTGCCTCTTTGTTCAAAATATAGAGAAATTAGTTTATGTACATTAGTTCAATGAGTAAATTGATCATTTTTGTTAAAAATTTTATCTATATGTACTATTAAAAACTACTGTGATTGACGAAATAACCAGGCAATAATACTTGACATGTCACGTGTTACTAACGTATAAAAACTCATTTCTAACAGTAGAAATGGATGAAATTTTTAATAGAATGACAAATTTACTCTTTTATTCAATACAAAAAGAATAAAATAAAATCTAACTCTTAATACAAATACTTCCATGATACTGTTAGTGAATATAGACATATACATGTTTTTGATGGTCGGTGGGTAAGGAGATGATCAAATAATATGGATGTAAGAAAGAGCAAGAAAATCCAAGTCGACCCGTCAAAACCGCAACCATAGAAAAACATGTTCAAACAAGCTTCCGTTTACTTGTCCGAGATTGAAGCAAGAACCATCCTTTTACCATTTCCACCTTTGACACTCTCAGATTTTAAACCCTCAAAAACAAGCCCTTTTTTTAATTTTTTTTCCATGGTCAAAATTCAATACTCGCATTCCCTAAAAACACTAAAAAAATTATTAAGATTAAATTCTATTATTAATCCCTGTACTTTACAAAAGTTGTGGATTTAATACATGTACTTGAATTTGGTCATTTTTAGTCATATACTTTTCAAATTTAAAAATTTCAGTTCTCACCAAATAATACTTGTTAAATTCATTAAATTAAATTTTGCTATTCCCAAAATTTGATGTAAAAACATATTATCATATGTGCAATGCTATGTCAATTTGTTTATTTTCACATATTATTCACTAAAAATCTAGTTAATGGATTAACAATGATCATTTGCGTCAAGACAAAAATTTCATAATTTAGAAAGTATAGGAAATTAGAATGATCCAATTAGAGAATATGGATTAAATCTTCAATTGTACACATAATACATGACTAGTAATTGAATTTAATAGAACAAATTTATTGGTCTGGAGTAAAATTTCGGAATCCAAAAAGTATAATGACTAAAATTAATCAATCCGAAAAGTAAAGAGTCTAAAATTGATCAAATTAAATTATAGGGACCAAATCCACAACTTTTGTAACGCACAAGAACTGATAGCAAAATTGAACCAAAATATTTTATTAATTATCTTACATTTTGTGCATGTGAATTAGTCTCTCTTTCTCTACACTCACAAATTCAATTTGAACAATTCTCAATAAACTTTCAACAATTCATAACAAAGTCCTAGTCTTTGAACACCGTGTGAAGTTCATCATCTTCAAATCAATCCCCTGTTTTTTCATTCAAACACTATTATACATATATATATAAACCTCAATAGACTCCCTTTAACCTTCACAGAAATCAAAAACAAAAACTAACCCATTTCTCAAAATTCATTCACGTTTGATAGTCTGAAATCAGATTTCAAGCTTTAGCAATGGTTTTCAGTTGGAGAAAGAAGAAACCCAGAAGCTTTAATGGCGATAAAAAGAAAGAGCTTGAGATTCCAAGGCATTTTCTTTGTCCAATAACACTTGATCTTCTGAAAGATCCAGTCACATTATCTTCTGGGATTACTTATGATCGTGAAAGTATCGAAAAATGGCTTGATGATGGGAATTTCACATGCCCTGTTTCGAATCAAGTTCTTAGAAGCTTCGATCAAATACCCAATCATTCGTTAAGGAAAATGATTCAAGATTGGTGTGTTGAGAATCGGAGTTACGGCGTTGAAAGGATTCCGACACCGCGGATTCCGGTGCGTTCGGCGGAGGTCTCGGAGGTTCTGTTTTCGATTATGGATTCTACGCGACAGTTGGATCGGTGTGCTTGTCTCGATTCGTTGCATAAGTTAAAAAAATGGGGTTTGGAAAGTGAACGTAACAAGCGGTGCATTGTGGCTAACGCCGCCGCTTCCGGAGCCATCGCCGCCGCGTTCGACGCATTCGCCGGTGAGTCTATTGATAAGAACATCAACGTGTTGGAAGAGATACTGTTTGTTATAAACTGGATGTTCCCACTTACCGAACAAGCTCAACGGTACATCGGATCACAAGCTTCACTATATTGCATTGCTCTGTTTTTAAAATCCAAAGACTTATCATTGAAACAGAACGCCATTACTGTCCTCGCAGAGCTTTTGTCTTGTAACCAAAAATACGCCCAAGAATTGACAACCATTGATGGAATCAACAAAACCCTTTTTCATTTCATTAATAACCCAATTTGTCCTTCCATTACCAAACCATCTCTCACTTTGATTTACCACATGGTTTCACTTTCAAATGAAAACACCACAACAGAGTTCATCAACATGGGTTTAATCCCTTTACTTTTGGAAATCATGATCGATTCCCAAAAAGCAATATGTGAAAAGGCATTAGCCATTATAGACCAGCTTTGTGAGACAGAACAGGGAAGGGGATTTGCTTATGATGATGCTCTTGCAATGCCGGTTTTAGTGAAGAAGATATTACGAGTTTCAGAACTGGCAACAGAGTACTCTGTTTCGGCCATTTGGAAACTGAGTAAAGGTGATGAAAAGGCTTTAATGGAAGCTCTTCAATTCGGTGCATTTCAAAAGCTTCTGTTGCTTATACAAGTGGGGTGTAATGATAAAACCAAAGAGAAAGCTACTGAGCTTTTGAAGTTGTTGAATCCTTATAGGCCTGGATTGGAATGCATTGATTCTTTGGATTTTAAGAACATCAAGAGATCTTTTTGAAATTTTCATTTATTTTAATGTAAGATTCTTTATTCTTTTAAAAATCTAAGCTAATACGATTCATCATTTGTTTAGGGGTTTCAGTTTATTGTATAATTTTTTACTCCAAAACTGGAGTTAAAAGAGGTAATCAATAGATTAATTTTGTTAAATTGAATTAGATTTAATATTTACTATTTAAGTATAGTTAATATTTTTAAAATTTTAATGGTTTTATAAATGAAATATTTTATTTGAAATTGAATTATAATTGAAAAAAAATTTAAAGATATTTTTATACTGTAAATGTTAATTATGTTATTATTTTAATTTATTTAATTCTTTCTAATAATATAGGGGTTAAATTGATTTATTTAATAATAGTGGAACTAATTCAATCTAATCCTTAAAATACAAGGATTTCCCAAAATACTTTAAGTTATAAATTTTATTTAATGCTTAATTTATATATGAATATTGATTTGATTAATTATATATATATATATATAAATATATATATATATTATTTTGATTCATTTTACGTAGAAAGAAGCAGCATTGTTTCCTTATTGAATAAGTAAACAATTATGCTTTTATAATATGAAAATAGCCCTTTTTTTTTTTTAATTTCAATCCTCAAAGTTTAGGCTTTGGTGGTTTAAGCTGAGAATTTAGGTACTGCAATTTAAGTTTTATTATGCTTATTTATAATACGTGAGTCTTCTATTTTAATATATATACGTTTGTCATGAATGAATTTTGTGCAATTCTTTTCGATTTTTTTGTTTATTGTAACTCGAATTTGTATAAGTAGTTATACTATATTTATGTTTGTCATTGGCAAAACTTTCTAAATAAAATCATAAATCAAAGGTTTAACAAGCCATTTGGTATCTAAATTTAGTTTTATTATTCATTTGAATTATTCTTCAGTGTTTAATTTGGTACCTAGATCAAATGATATAATGAATGTTTGACACATAAATTTTAGTTAAAAAACAAAGATACTTAATTGAAAAAAATAACTCAAGTACTTAATTGAGATAAAAATTAAATTTAAGTATCAAATTAAAAAACTCAAACACCAAATAGAATATTAAAATCAAACTCAAATACTAAATCCAACAATAAACCCATCAAAATTTATATAAAACAAACTGAGTGCGTGATTTAATATTGATGTGTTGAAATGATATGAAAAAGAGAGTATTGAATTTGAAGAAACCAATTGCATATAATAATTATAACAACAACAACAATAATAATAATAATTTATTTTTATTTAATAATTAATTCATCCTTAAAATACTTGTTACTTTTTGTATTTTAAAAAGCAAGCATTATCGGATTAAATTATTTTTAATTAAAATATTGATTAAAACATTAAATTTTTAAGTATGACAATCTGCATAGTAATTTACTATATTTCATGCTATTTTATTGTATATTTATGATTTTTTATTTTATTATGAATATTTTAAAATTTTAAATTATTTATTAACGTAACATATAAGTTAAATAATGCCATATCAATATAAAATACATATGGTGTAACACCCCTAACCCCAAACTGTCACCGGAACAAGGTTATGAGGCATTACCAGACATATTAGACAACTTACGAATAATTTACAATTAATATAACTTTCATAGTATAATATAATAATTAAGTCTCTATATTGGACTCTCAAAGTTCAAACACGTATTAAAAGTAGAACGGGACTTGTTCAAGTATTCAGGGATTTCTTTTTTTTTTGTAAAAAATTTCGGCAGCATTTATGCTTATTTTTACCTAAAACCCCATGCAAATTCAAACCAAAACAACCAACACCAATGTTTCACATTCATATAACTAATATTTATATCATTGACATAATTTTTAACTTAATAACTATCAATGCATCATTCTAAATTGATTAAAAACTTCATTCATTTAACCATCTAAATCTTATAATTCATCCTTCACTACCCAAAGTAATATACATATTCAAGTGACTAAACAACACCTATGTACATGCCACCTTTACCCAAAAGAAAAATATACATCACCAAATTTGTGTTGGAGTCGGGATTATTCTGGATGCTGAGCCGGGACACTTGACTTCTACTAACTGCATGACGAAACAACCGTCTGCACTGAGTATGGATATACTCAGTGGTATTACCATAATTCAAAATATATCATCAATAATAAAAATATAAATATTAAAATACATAACAATTAATTTCTTAAATACTAATTCATACTTTATTTTTATTTTTATTTTCATCATTTCATAATAACAATTCAATTTAATTATTCATCAATCAATGTATTTTTCACAAACTTGAATTTAAACCACTTATGAACATTTAGCTCATACTTTTCTCTTTCTATCACAATTCTAATTTCTATTCATAATTCAATTTCTTTTTCTTTTTTTTTTTATTTCAATGCCTTAATTTCACATTTCAATTTTTCACCCTATTAACGTAACTCGGATTTTGGCGAATACACGGATCCAACGAAACACACCAATATGGCACCTAGTGCCTCATCGGATAGTTCGAAGTAATAGTTGACACCCAGTGTCTCATCGGCCTAGCCGAAGTAAATTTGGTACCTAATACCTCATCGAATCTATCCGAAGAAATTTAGTGACACCCAGTGTCTCATCGACTCGAGGTCGAAGCATCCCTGAACACTTCTAATCCTATGGCATGCCAACTATATCCGACTCAGCACAACTAGTTAATAGGGTATTCAATTCACTTTCTCAATTCTATATCACTTTCAATTCACAATTCAAATCACCATTCATTTTTCAATCAATACACTTTTCAAATAATCACATATTCCATAATTCACTTATTCTATTCAATTTAATTCAATTTGCATCACTTTCATTTTCACTCAATATTCATATCAATTTCACATACTTACCTCAAGTCTTATTTACCATACATAACAATTAAAAATTCAGCAATCAATAATAATTAAAATTCGAATTATAATAATACACACTGTAATTCTCCCGTTTTAGTCCTCGATGACTTTCTCCTTTCCTTTTGATGCTGATGCTTCAGGTTATTTGTTGGCTACGAAAATAATAGTAATTTACATTATTATTTACAGCATTAATTATAATAAATAATTAAATTTCTAAACAATTCCTACCTTATTCCCAATTTAATCCTAACTAAACTTAATTATTTTCTTAATCCAATTCACTCTCTTTTTCTATTCAAATTTTGTCTAAACTTATATTTAACTAAAAAATTTTCCTGCGTATTTCCCTAATTTCAAAATTTCTTCAATTTAGTCTCTACAACATAAAACTTATAGCCTAGTTTACAATTTAATCCCTTAATCAATTCTAACTTAGAATTCATTCAATTAAATCCCTAATTCCATAATTTGTCCAACATGAACCATATTTGGAAACATATGAACTCTTGAACTATCAACTTAATTTCATCAAAATATTGTTTCAAAGCTTCTAAAACATCAAGATTAACTAAAAAGGACTTAATTGACTTACCAAATTAACTCTAAACTTCAAATCCTTAGTTTTCTCTTTTATTTTTCTTTCCCTTTTTCTTTCTCTTTTCTCCCCTACTTCCCGTTTTCAATTCTGTTTCTATTCCCTTTTGTTTCTTTATTTCTCTTTTATATTTATTTGCTTTACTTATTTAATTAGCATATATTATAATATATTTATTTTAAATATCTATTTTAATATCATTTACATATTTTACAATTGTACACATATTTAATTCTACATTTGTACCAATAGTTTTATTACATTTGTCATTATTTAATTTGTTTCTCAAACAAAAATCTCATAATTTAAAATTTTAATTATTTAATTAACAAATATTTTTTACTTAAATTATAAGTAATTTAGTATTTAAATTACAAATGTACCAATATAATTTTTACACATGTATATTTTATTACCATATATTTATCAACTATTTAATTTATTTAAAATATAATATTCATTAAATAATCATAATAATTATAAAACCATAATAATAATTTTAATATATATAATACATACATTCAAGAAAAATCTTGATTTTCTTCCATTTGTCACCTCAATTTATGTAAATGGCTTAATTCCCATTTTGATCCTTTTTATTTTCTATTACTTTAGAATTAAACTTTTACCCCTTTTTCAATTTAGTTTTTTTTACTAATTATTCTAAATTAAGCTAATTTCACCTAATTAAATCCTAATTAGACACACCACTAGGCTTATAAATATTTTTAATAATTATTTTGAACTTATTTCACTATGACGGAGGCCCTATAACTCACTTTTTCGATGTCCGTGGATTTTGAGTCATTACATATGGATTATCATGTTAGTTGTCACGCCAATATCATTAAAAAATTTAATATTTTAGCCAATATTTTTATTAAAAAAATGACTCGACTCTTTTAAAAAAGATTGAATACTAAAAAAAGGTTAATTTGAGAAAAATATAAAAATTTGATTAGGGCTGATTGGGTGAGATTTAATAATGGGTATGGGTGAGTGCTATTGTTTGATTTTGGTAATTGGGTTAGATGAAATTGGGCTTTTTAATATAGTTTTACAAATTAAAAGGTTCGTTGAGTAATTTCGTTAATCGAATGAAGCATAAGCATCGGAATTTACAATGTCAGTAAGGTATAGACATTAGCTATCTACATTATTTAAATTCCTTTATATTTTAAAATGATTAACTTATATTTACTTACATTTTTTCTTGTTTTTATATATTTCCCCAATAATTCTTTTTATTTTAAATTTTTTAAATATGAACAATAAAATTTACATTGTAACATCATATTTTTAATTTTCATTTCTATAGTGCATAAAATAAAATTAAAAATCGATAGAGCTAAACTTGATCCATTACACTTGATAGGTTATATTCGACTTAAATCTGATTTAGACAATAATTTTTAGATTTGAATTAATCAAATTTAATTTAAATTCAATTTAAATAATAAAAATATATTTAATTTTAAATTTTAAATTTAATTATAAAAATAATATAAATATTATAATATATTTTTGAACAATTATGCGCTGATGACAAACACATTAATTTGTTTTATTTAACTAGAAAAATACAACAAAATGGGTTAGATGAGATAATTGACTAGTTATTGCAATAATTCTATTTATCCTATATATTAATAAAATATATAAAATGTGAAACATATGATAATAATGGAATGTCACGTAGCCTATAACTTAAAATCCTTATTTATTTACATATACACATTTATATATACATATGGCAAAATTAAAAAAATTTGTCAGGTTTAAAAATAATAATTTATAGACATAATCATAAAATTATCTCTTCTAACATTTATATATATATTTCCAATTTTATCATTCTTCTTTTTTTTTTTAATTAAGTTTAACCTTAACCTTTCAAAAAGGTTAAATTATTTTTTAACAAAATATTGACTAAAATATTAATTTTTAATGATGTTAGCATGGCAGTTAAGTATATTTATTATTGGCATGATACTAATTTTCTTGTATATCACGCTAACAAATAATTTTAAAAATATAAAAAATCAAATTTCAAATGAAATTATAAAAAAATGCATGAAGCATAGGCGGATTGTCATAAGGATTGCTATGTTTAAAAAATGTTTTAATTAGTATTTTCATAAATTATTTTTTAAATGTTAATTGTCAAATTAGACTCTCTTTTAAAAAGATTGAAAGTCGAATTAAATTTTTAAAAATAAATTTCAAATTGATAAAAATGTAAACATTAAAGACTAATGCTAGATAATAAAACAAAAATAGTTTGTGAGGCCTAGGATCTTAAATACTCATATTTGAGATCTATCATGCGCAATCATATGCGTTGGTTTCCAAGCCCCATTATGTACAGTTGTTATGGATAGTTTTTAGTTCAGTTTGTTGGTTTTAGTCTAATTTGTTTCTACCTTAATGGTATAATTCTGTATTGTGTTTACTCAAACAATCTATTTGTAATAATTTGATGCTTATGTTTACTTAGACACATATTTGTACTTTAATTGTATTTGTTATACTTTCAAATATATATATATTAGAGTGAAGGAATCGAGAACAGATTTCATTTGGGACATCGACATTTTGCATGTGCCCACTTATTTATGTGTAAAGGGACTAAGCAATATTTAGTAATTAAATTTAGTTTTTTCAATTTAATCTTTAAAATTTTTATCTGCATAAAATTTTTAAATTAGCGTTTTTTTAATTTAGTCCATAAACAATAAATATTAATTTTATTAAAATTTGACATTATTTTAATTTTTGAATAGTATAAACACAAAATTAATTCGATTATTAATTTAAACTGGTAGTATAATTAAATTATACAAAATTTTGGAGGAATGGTTGGTATCCCAAGTGACCTGTATCCCACCTCAATTTATTAATCAACTAATGCATTACAATTAAAAATTATCTATAAAATTTTATTTTATTAATCAATAATAAACAAGTATATAAATTTTAATTTCAATTTTAAAATTTTGTTTCTCTTACTATACTTGAAAGCATTCATTTAAAATTTTGGATTATTTTTATTGGTACGATTTGATTTGACTTATTTTTATCAATATTATATATTTTTAATTTAGGAAATAGCTTTCATCATAAAATGTATTTATAAATGTTGTATAATAATAATTAATTCTTTTTAATAATAGGATAATAACCCTGTATATTTTAAAAAATAAGTATATTATTAATTAAAAAGTTTTATATTCATATAAAAAGCCGAACGTATTATCTCTATTTTTGGACTTAATCATTTTTGTAGCAGAAGAAATATATTAAAAAAGAATGCAATAAAACTATATATTAATTCTATAAACTAAAATAAAAAAATACAAAAACAAATTTAAGAACTGAACAGTTTCACCTCTTTCAAGTAAATCGTACATTAGTATTTATTATTTAATTTCCACCAAAATAAAAAATATTTTAAATGAAATATTAATTTATGTTAATATTTATCCAAGAATAAATTAAATGTGAAAATACTTAGTCGAGTTTGAGTACGATTTGAAGTTTAAATAATATAAAAGTTATTTATAATTTAAAAAACTTACTTGCTTTCTTCACTTATTACTTTCTCTTCTTTTTTTTTCACCTGAAACCCTAAATTTTCTCACAAAATTTTACCGTCATTCACCGTAAAATCCTAAAATTTACCGTCCCTTCACATGGCAATAGTTCGTCACCAACGACAAATTAATCTCCGCCTTGCACTGCCGTACGTTACCGATCGCCGCCCTCGATTCCCACTCCCTCCCTCGGCCTCCACAACCACCGCCGTAGCAGCTTCTACGGTCACTATCCCCGCGATGGAGCTCGAGAGACTTGGAGTACTTGGCCATGGGAACGGCGGCACCGTATACAAAGTCCAAGACAAATGCACTTCAAAGATTTACGCACTGAAAGTCATTCACGACGGCGGAGACGAAACAACTCGCAGGAAAGTTTACAAGGAGATTGATATTCTACGTAAAACTGATTCCCTTCACGTCGTTCGATGCTACGAAACATACGAGAAGCCATGGGGGGAAGTCGCGATTTTAATGGAGTACATGGATGCTGGAAATTTAGATACCCTTCGTCGTAAAAAGGGTACCTTATCGGATCCTGAACTTGCTGATATAACCAGACAGATTTTAAAAGGATTAAGCTACTTGCATGGCAATAAAATAATCCACTTAGACATCAAGCCTTCGAATTTACTCGTTAACGACAAAATGCAAGTGAAAATCGCCGATTTCGGTGAAAGTATGATCATGGATCGGACGTCGGATTTATGCAATTCGTACGTTGGAACTTGTGCTTACATGAGTCCGGAGAGGTTCGACCCTAACGCTAATGGCGGTAACTACAATGGATTCCTTGCTGATATTTGGAGCTTGGGAGTTACTTTAATGGAACTTTACGTAGGCCATTTTCCCCTTCTACCGGCGGGAAAAAAAACCGACTGGCCTTCGCTTATGTGGGCCATATGTTTCGACGATCCGCCTACCTTGCCGCCGACTGCTTCCGATGAGTTACGTAACTTTTTGGAGTGTTGCTTACAGAAGGATCCTAGTAAGAGGTGGACTGCATTTCAGCTTTTGGAACATCCGTTTTTGATCAAATATACGGCGAACGACGATTAAACCGACTCGACGCCGGCGACGGATATTGAATCCGAGTGCCCAATTACTTTTATATTTTGGATTCGGATTCGGATTCATAGATTGATTTTTTATTTTTTTATTTTGTATAGACTGAGTTAGTCTATAGACAGGAATTGGTTTTGTATATATTATTCGGCAGTCAAATTGACTGTTTTATAGTATGTTACGAATGTATTCAGTGGTTAAATTTTGTTACTATTCCTCTAAGTTATGAATTTTTATTTTATATTTTCTTGAAATTTTAATATTAAACTAAATGGTAGTTCTTAACTATATTTTTAAATAATATAATATTACAGATGGATGATATGTTTGATGTTTTAACAATACTTTAAAATTTTAGTTTTAATAATATTCAATTTATAACAAGGATTAAGTCTACGGTCCTATTCTGTAGTGCTTAAAAAAAGTGTTTTTGACTCTAAAAGTACTTTGAGAAGAAAAATTGTGCTAAACAAGTTTTTTGTTGAAATTTTTAGTTTTTCAGAAGTGATTTTCAAAAGTACTTTTGAAAAGGAGAAGCTAAAATTTTTAACTTTCCTTTCCCAAAAGCACTTTTAGTGTTTAATTACTTTTTCACCTCATCCTCCAATAACATAGTACTTTCTCTTCTTTTTTTTTTGTGCTTAATTACAAATGTGTTAAAATCATAATTAAAAATAAAAAATTTAAAATACTAATTACAAATATTTAATAGTTATATTTAAATATTTAAAATATAGTTTATATATTTTAATTAAATTTTATAAATAATTAATATTTATTGCTTAAAATATTTAAATTTTACATTTCATATATTAAAATATTAACAACAAATTATTATAATTTTACTAAAATATAATAATATTAACTAATTTAAATATTATTTAAATGCATATTTATTACTTGATAATAACATGTCTAAAATGGACATTTTATTTTTCAAAAGTACTTTTTAACAGTAATACTAAACACTCAAATTTTAAACTAAATTTCTCAAAAATATTTTTTACAGATTTTTCAAAAGCATTGTCAAACTAGCCCTACAAATTATACAATTAAAGAATTAAATATATTAATCACGAAATTAAGTAAGATGGTAAGAATATCTTCTACTTCAATTAATGGTTGAAAGTATAATCCTCACTTTAAATATGATAATTTTAAAACTCATAATCAATATTTATATGAGTATATAAGACCCAAAAGGTTTATCACTAAAACCCCACAAACATCATGTCCAAATAATGTGAAACTCGAATATTAATAGTAAGATTGGGAGAAGTGGTGAGACAAGTCTAATCAAATGTGAGTAGCTTGAATACGATTAGACAACCCCCAAATTAATTTCCTAAATATTATCCACTCCCCCAACTAACGAAGTCGACACAATAATAATAATAATATCAGCGACAACTTGCATGTCGGATTTTTCTCCAAATGTTGCTCTCTTCCTAATTTTTCCGTAACCATGATGCGATGTTCCCATTGTCTTAAAATTAAAAATTTCAAGTGAATTATTAAATAATTTATATTTAAAGGAATTCTCATAATATTTTTATTATATTGATATTGTATCTATTCAATCATTACATTTCATATTTTATTTTTATAAATAATTTATATCAAGTTGGAGGAAATAAATATTTTAATGTAAAAAAATTCTAATTGTTTAATATATATATATTATAACGCTATTTTATATCGATATAATAGATATATTAGATTGATTCAAATTTTACATGCTATAATTATATTGATAATTTCAATGATTGAATTATTAAATTATCAATCATAATCTCGTAGAAAAAGTTTAGAAATAATGTAACACCATGTTAATTTTACACCGATATAAAGATCTTCATTATTTTTAAATATTTAATTAATACAAAAGTTTATATCTTCTCTCTTTCCACTTTTCTCTTATTTTGGCATTCTCTTTAGATCCTGTGCTAAGGATAGTTTGGTGCCAAAAATAAAACATTCTTATTTAGTTTCTATAAAATTTAAATTAGTTAATATATGATAAAAATATACACTGATTCAAAAAAAATGAAATTCTTCTGTTTAATCTATTTAAAATGATGAAATCATATGATAAAATTATATTTTAACATAAAAAAATATTTATAACCTCATGCTCCCTCCACCTTTTATTTCTCAACAAGTATCATCTTTTCTAGAGTTTAGAAACGCCTGACTTGTACTCTCTCTCTCTCGTTATTATAGGAGAGACGAGATTCCATGATTGTCCCAAAGTGAAGTGGTGTGAGCATTTCTTCATGTGATGTAGTGACATTGCATCTTTCTTTATCACAGCTTTGATCAATACGTGATTGATGTTTTGACTACATCTAGTTGTTGCCTTTTCTTTAACAGTTCTTTGATTTGGCTCTAAGAACGTCGAGTCTTGTAAATTGATTGTCTTTTTGTAGTTACGTGTCTTATAGCTTGATATATCTAATTTTTAAATGAAATTTCTATTTTGAATTTGTGATTATCAAGTTTAATTGATTCACCAACTCATCACTTTTAAATTATAATTAATATTATGATGATGATAATTTTTTTATCTTTTATATTTTTATATCATTCTTAAATAAAACAATTATAAATTATAAATTCAGAATCCAACATTAATATATAAGTTAATTACTACTCTATTTATATTCATTGTTGAATAAAATGTGAAAAAACATAACAAATGTAAAACTCATGGTTATATCTTGAAATAATTCCATTTTGAGTAATCCAAAAAGGTGGAAATAACCACAAAGAGTAGAAAAAATGTGATACTTACGAAGTAACGTCACGTATGATACAACTTGAAATGCTGATTATTGTCAAAATATGTATAACTTTAGAATTAATTGGCCCATGTTTTTCTTATTTTCGACACACATGTTTTTATTATTTTCCTGATATTTTGGATTTTTCCACATTCGAAGCAACTTAGCAGCAACAAACAATTTTTAAAATAATAATCAAGGAATAAGGCAATAAGGGTTATGGACTTTTTTTTCATTCCTAGTAAAGCCAAATTTCATTATTTATTATTCTTATTATTTCCTTCTGGATTATTTTATATTTATATTAATATAAGGCGGCTTATTCACTTATTAGGGTGGCTTTATTATATGCAAGTCTTTCTGAGCAGTATGCTATTTTTGTTTGGACTTCCTTTCCTTTATTCTCTTTAATCGTTAATGTTGAAAGTGATGATGAAGAAGAAGCACTTTAGGATTGGTTGTACAGAGTGAGCTTGTTAATTCGACATTTAAATGTCATGATTTTTCTTAAAAACATATAGAAGAGTATATTAGACCTTTAGATAACACTATTTAATTGATATTTACCGGTCAAGTGAAAAGAATTAAATATTCTTTTAAACTTAAAAGAAACTAAATATAATGTATTATATTAAATACGATAAATTTTGTTTTTAAACAAAATGTCTAGAACTTTCCATATCCCTTTCCCAACTTATAATGTCATACTAATCGAACTAAAACTCAAACAAGATTAAATACGATAAAATATAAATATAATAGTAATTAAATACAACTAAAATTGCATTATTTTTAACAATGGAAGATATATAGATAAACTTTTTCTGCAATCATGAGTGGTAATACCATACATACCAAATGAATTTCTATGTATGAAAATTAAATTTTATCTTATACCATTCTTTATTTCTCTCTTAACTCTAGCTAGAAGAAATATATATTGGCTATAAAATATAGACAAAACAAAATTTGACTTCCATGAATTAGGGTGTAGAAAAGTTATAGTATGATATATGAAATTCCATGAATTATGGTATTATGATATCATATAAATGTGTCAAGTTCATAATATTGATAAATATATGTCAAACTTTTCTTTTTCTTTTGTAATTTAAGACCAATTTGACTTTAGTAAGTAAGGATTTTTTCATTATTTGTAGAGATTCCTATTTTAAATATTATATATAAGATTAATATTTTATTTATAACCATGTAAATAAGGTTAGTCTATTAAAAACTTAAAAAACTAAATATAATGTATTTTTTAACGTTAATCTCATTATAGGTTTTATTATATATGTCATTTTTTTATGTAATATCTAGAACTACACATAGCCCCTCCCAATCATTAAATAGAAGAATAATACGTTTCAATGCATTCAAACTCATGTACTCTGCACTAGTAATAATATCAATACTAATTAAACTAAGACTCAATCAAAATACAATGCATTATATTAAATAATATAAAATTTAAATATAATAATAAAATAGTTTAATACAACTGATCCATAAATATAGATCAAACTTTTCAAAATCATGAATATTATTTTGGTAATACCATACTTACCAAATGCATTTACTTTTGTAAAAATTAAATTTATTTTAGCTTAAGACTAACTAGAAGAAATATATATTGACTATAAAATATAGATAAAAAATTGACTTCCACAAATTAAGGTGTAGAAAAGTTGTAGTGTGATATATAACAATTCCATGAATTAGGGTATTACAATGTCATATAAATGTGTCAAAACTTTCCTTTTGAATTTTGCAATTTAAGTCAATTTTGAAATTAATAGTAACCTGCTTTATGTAATGTGAGAGTTGTGACATTTAAATATGGTTTTTTTAAAGACATTTAAATATTCATATATAGTTAATTAAGAAAATATAAATCAATTCAATAAAATTTATATTATTAATAAAATTTTGGTGTTTCGGATTAATTGTGTATCAACTCGTTTAGAAAATTACGAAAATTTTTATTTGTAATTAAAATAAGTTTATTTGAACTCAGCCAATTGGATTGTTGAAATATTAAATTTATCATTCAACCAAAACTTTTCTTTTAATATTTTTTATATATGCAAATTTACTAACTCCGCCAGTTGCATATCTATACAACTATTAATAAAACCCTTGACTAATTTGGTATCACAGGTTAATCAAATGTATTTTAGTTTTTTTATTTTAACAAAAAACAATAAAAATATGCGTATTGTGAGTTTGAATCCGCGACAATTGGATTGGTAAAATCTTAAATTTATTACTTGATCAAAACTTTGTTTAAATACTTTTTATACATTCTTTAATATGCACAATTTTTATGTTTCATTGTTTATTTTATGTTATTTTAAACATATATATTTTAAATCTGTAATTTCTATGTACATATACATATGATAGGATTTTTAATATTTATAATTTAAAATTAAAATCATTAATTGCTTGACACATGGTAGAAGTTATTGTTATTCATATTTCTAAAGAGATTTTAAAATAATTTTATCATTTCTATTTTATAAATTAATTTCCTTTTAACTTGTGGTACAAATTCAACCAAATATTTATATATATATATATATATGATATAAATAGATAATTTTTATTTTATAAATTTATCTCTATATATTAAGAGAATCTTTTTATTTTTATTTAATATTAATGTCTTGGAATACTAATTTAATCATGCATTTAAATATAATAAAATATATTTATTTATTTCAAGTTTGTGACATGTATATTTAAAGAATGCCTATGAAAATGAAGCTACAACCATTCCCTTTATTTATATATTAATTTATGGAGCATTTCTAGAATATGCCTTACCAAGTGAATCCTCCAAGGATCTTCCTAAAACTGTTAAGCACTTTAAGATTATGATTAATTAATAAAAAACCTAATGCAATATCCATAATTGTATGACCTGTATCCCACCAATTTTCCTAATTACCTAATGCACTTTTTTAATTAAAAATTAAATTAATGCTTTACACTTAAGATTATCTATAAAACTGAAATTTTAGTTTTTTTGAATTACTTACAATATTTTTCAACAATTCCACCTTTTTAAAATAAACCCTACAGTATTGTGGTACTTGAAGAACTAATTTTTTAAAAGTATCGATTTTTTATTTTAAATAAATTTTACTTTACATTAACATTTATTTAAAATAATTATATATGAAATACTTCTTTGAGAGTAAATTAAAAGTTAAAAATAAAAGTTTACTTAAATAAAATAAAATAAAATAAATTTTTGGGTAAATTACAAAAATAATTAGTTTTGTTTGTCTCAGATTATATTTTAGTAATTTATTTTTGAAATGTTACGTTTTAAGCATTTACGTTATCGTTTTGTTACGAAGTGGTCAATTTTGTCGTTAAACTCCATTAAGTTCTACCTAACAGTCCAAATGGGATTTAAATGACAATTTAGATGTCTAATTACTGGGATAAAAATAAGGTTTTAATTAATTAAATTTAATTTGGATTACCACGTAAGACTGTAGTTATAGAGATAATGAAATTTAACGGTAGAATGACTATTTCGTAACAAAATAAAATAAAAGTGATTATTTTTATAAATTACCCTAATTTTTTTATGATTTAGAAGAAAGAAAAGGAAAGAATGAAGAGATACGAAAGTACCAAACTTTAGTAAAAAGTCATTCGCTTGATCAAAAAGTCATTCATTTTCCATAGAATTTCACAAATACTTTAATCATTTAAGTCACATGCAAAAATATAAAGAAATTCAACAACTCCCTGCCCCACTAATAGAAAATTATTTTTTAAGTTAACGAGGTATTGTTGCTAAAAGTTCAAAGGTTTAGGGTTTTAAATATTTATCTTCTAATTTTATAATTTTTATTTGTTTATATTTTTTATTCTTGGAAGATTTATTATTACAAATAAAGTAATATATATAAATATAAAATACCCAAGCAACTACGTTTTAGAATCAAACTAGTACAATGCACAATAAACAATAAATCAAACAAAATCTATACATAATATATACACATAAAATTAGAAACTTCAAAAATATTATAAATGTATATTGCATTAAAAAGTAAATTAATTATTTTTATCTAAAATTCCACCATTTATACTACTAAAGATTAGCTTGATTGATAAAATAATCATACAGTTATATGTGAGGTGTATTTTATATCAACATATATTGACTAACTTTTAAAATTAAAAATTAATAAAAATTTTTAAAAATTATTTATTTTTACTTTAATGTATAAAGAAATTGTAATTAAAAACTCTAAGTGAGTCTATAAACTCTGAAATAATTAAATATTAGAAAATATAAATAAAATCGCCAACCATTCGTTCATAAATTAAAATATTGGAGCCCACTTTCCCCCACTATCCTCTCACCTTCCTTCTAGCCGACTCTATCACTTCAGTTTTTTTTTTACTTATATATACTTACTTCCTTTTTTATTTTCCTTTCAATTACAACCTTTTTTCTCCCAAAACTCGCATCTTTTTCCTTCACATGGCCGTAGTTCGTGAACGACGCCAGCTTAATCTCCGTCTTCCGTTACCGGACGTTTCCGATCGCCGCCCTCGTTTCCCTCTCCCACTCCCTCCTTCCTCCACAGCCACCGCCGTCGCTGCTTCTTCGGTCACCATTCCCGCCACTGAGCTCGAAAGACTCGAAGTTCTCGGTCACGGAAACGGCGGAACAGTGTACAAAGTCCAACATAAACGTACTTCAAAGATTTACGCTTTGAAAGTAGTGTACGGCGACGGTGACCAGACTGTTCGCCGGCAAGTTTTCAGGGAAATGGATATTTTACGAAAGACTGATTCACCTTACATAGTTCGTTGTTACGAAACGTACGAGAAACCTTCCGGCGACGTGGCGATTTTAATGGAGTATATGGACGCCGGCACTTTAGATACCCTTCTTCGTAATAAAGGCACTTTCACGGAGCTTGAACTTGCTCATATAACAAGACAGATTCTAAAAGGATTAAGCTATTTGCATGCACATAAAATCATTCACCGTGATCTTAAGCCGTCGAATTTATTGGTCAACAAGAAGATGGAAGTCAAAATCGCCGATTTCGGGGTTAGCAAGATGATGACTCGGACGTTGGAAGCGTGTAATTCGTACGTCGGAACTTGTGCTTATATGAGTCCGGAGCGGTTCGATCCCGACGCTAACGGTGGTAACTACGACGGCTTCCTCGGTGATATATGGAGTTTGGGATTAACTTTAATGGAACTTTACGTGGGTCACTTCCCGTTTCTACCGGCCGGTCAAAGACCCGATTGGGCTACACTTATGTGCGCCATATGTTTCGGCGATCCACCGTCTTTGCCGCCGGGTGCTTCCGATGAGTTCAGAAATTTCATGGAGTGTTGTTTGCAAAAGGAGTCTAGTAAAAGATGGACAGCTTCTCAGCTTTTGAATCATCCATTTTTGATTAAACATCCATCGCCGGCGTCCGCCGACAACTGAACCGACCGACCCGACCTAGTCTTAAATCCGGATACCCTTTTTTTGTAGAGACAGGAATTAATCTGGACTTGGATCTTACTTTTCCCTTTTTGCTTTGCATTTGTATATTCTTTTCTCTTTTCATGCGGCAATCAATTTGCTGTTCCACGATATATCTCAAAATTAGATTCATTTTACATTGAAATTTTATCAATAATTAGAAATTAGATCATTTCCCAAATTATTTTTATATTTTTTACCTATTTTAAAATTTTATGACAAAAAATATTGTCCAGTAAAAATATTATGAAGACTCTTCTATTAGGACTTAAATTTTATTTTGTTCTATTTTATTTAAATTAGAAAAATTTAATTATTTCTATTAAAATATTATTCATCCTTATTGTTAAAAATTAATATAATTGATAGAATAATCAATATACATACTAAATAAACCAATTTTTCTTGAAATAATTACTATAATTCATGAAACCAAGTGAAAATTTTTAAATTTTGCGTTTTAAAAATTTAATATATTTTGAATATAACTTCTCGTATAATTATAATTTACGACTTCCAAAAATAATAATCCTTAAAATGATTGAAAAATATAAATATAATTTTTTATTTGTCATATCATACATATTAACTAAATAAATTTTAAATATCTACATCTTTTAATTTGAAATGTAAACGTTGCCAACCTTGTTCAGAAAGATATGGAAAATAACAAAAGAAGTAGCATGGGGAAAACTATTATTTAAACATATTTACATCGTGAAGTTATTATAGTTGAAGGTGTTTGGCATTTTGTTGTCATAATCCAAGACCCGTAGGCTGCTGAAACATATAAAACAGGTTTAATTCTGATTTTAGTCCTTTTATTATGCTATAATCTGAGATTTAATCAATTTACTTTAATTTGACATAATCTTATATCTTTACTAGTAGGTCCAAATTGATAATGCCATTAATTACTATCATTAAATTGATGAAGTAGATTTTTCATACTATTATTTGGTCACAGAACTGGAGTCATGTGAAATCCAATCAATCATGTTTCCATTAAAATGAATTCTAATTGACAACAAATTTTAGATTCGATTCTTATACGCTCATACCACTCCTTTTATCAAAATTACAGGTGAAGCTAGATTTTTTTTTTTAGGGTAGTCAGAATTGAATTATATGTTTTAGAAGTTAATGTGTAATTTTATCATGTATTAACTTATAACTTCATCATTTTTAGAGAGACTAAATAAAAATATTTTCATTTTTTTCTATTTTGGGTGAGGTAGCTCCCCCTTGGTTTCACCTCTTATCAAAATAAATTTTACATTGTAACCAAACACATGAGATTGTCATTTAAAAAAAGTTTCACGCCATCACTTTAATAGCAACAATTGACTATTTTATCAAATCATACCTACTAATAACATTATAAAAACAACAAGACTACTATACTATACCTAAATCAAGGTGAATAGATTAATTTTAAATTGTAACATAGTAAAAGGACTAAAATTAGAATTAAACCAAAAGAAATAAAGGATGGTGGCTTGGAGATTCCGGTTTCCAAGTAAGTGATAAACAGAAAAATATGTAGAATGATAGTGAAAGGGGCAGAGTGGAGCGTTGCCATTTGAATTTAAAATTCATAAAAATAAATAAATAAATAAATGACAATGACTTAAAAATGGATGTTTCTTGAGAGTTTCGATCCAAAAAGGGTACGATAGGGGAAGGATTTAGTCACATAACCCGGAAAGATGCATGCACCACCTGCAAGCCAAGCCAAGCCGAGCCGACATCTACTACTCTATTAGTGGTCGTAGTCTACTAACTTACCCAATTAAAATTTAATTGGCAACTTGGAAGGCAAGCCGAACCCAGCTACACTCGTCACTCATTTGTTCAATCAATGACGTCCCACCTTACGTCATGTTTTTATTTTTGGTTTAATTTTATTATTAATTTTTGTATTTTAATTTAGTCAATTCTAATCTTTATATTTCTTGGATGGGTCAATTTTAGCTGAAAATCTAATATTCCAGTCTCGAATTAAATGGTATTAGGTCAAATTTTGCTGTTAATCCGTATAAGTTTTGGGGTTCTTTTTCCATGTTCTTTATTTTGATATTTTTAGTTTTTATATTTTTAAATTTTTAAAATTCAATATTGACTTAAATAATAATGATTTGTGAAATCAACAAACAAACATAACATTAAAATAATCAAATCAAATTATAAAAATGAAATCTATAACTTCTATAGAATATAGGGACTAATAGGAAATTTTAACCCTTAAGGTTGCACTCTTTTCCTCCATTTTTAAAAGAGGTGTTATTTTCATCCACTTATTAGTTAAATCCAAAATCAAACAATTGGCGTATCAATACTTATCTTCGATACTTATCCATTTGAATTTATTATTATTTTTGTTTGTTATAGAAAGTGTCGGTATTTTGAAAAAGAAAAATAGGATTAATATCTCAAATTCAAGATTAAACGTGACAATTGAATTTATTTAAGAGTTAGATTATTCGTTCATGATAGAAGTTTAGCTCCAGATTAAATATGACTTAGCTAAAATATTAGACCCAAACAATTAGATCTTTACATTAAGATTTAGAGGGATTTAATTAAAAATTTTAAAAATTAAAAGATTTAATGAGAATGTTTAAAAATTTTAGTAGGTTATATTAAAATTTTTAGAAAATTTAAAAGCTTAAGGAGAATTGACAAAAATCTTTTTTTGGGTCTAACTAAAAATTTTAAGGGTCTAAAAAGAATTTTCGAAAATTTTTTTTGGGAGGGATCTGGTTGGATCTGACTAGTATTAAGCTCCAACATTCAGATCCTCAACCTTGCCCATTTTTAATGTTGTAATAAATTTATTGTTTGCCCAATGTGTTGGTCTCTTTGGTGGAACGTTATTTGGGTGTTTCCTAATAATGTTTTGGATTTTCTTTTACAATGGAATTCATCTCCAATTGTTGGTGTGATCAAGAAGCGTTGGCTTGTTTCGTGTACTTGAGATTGTCTTTTAAGAATAAATCGTGGGATGTTGATTCTCTATTACATATCTGCTAACTTCACTCTTTTGCTTGGATTAAGGTATCTGATCATGAATCTGTTAGCGAACTTGATTGGTGGCTGCATCCTTTTGCTGGACCTCGTCCAACTCCTAAAATCATCCGTCCCAACTTGGTTTCTTGAACCCCTCCTCCTGTCAGTGAGCTGAAATTTAATGTCGATGCAAACCTGGTCCAGCGGGTCGTGGAGGCATTCTTCATGACCATGATGGTCATCTCCGAGGTATTTTCTTCGGTCACCTTGATTCAAACATTGCTGAGGTTATTGCTACATGCACAGCTTTCAAACTGTATGTCGAGACGTCGCAATGGTTTGGTGATTGAATCAGATTCCATGGTCACTCTTGCTTGGATTCGTATGAAAGTGATTCAATTCTCTCATGTTTGTAGAGAAGCCAACTCAATGGCTGACTTCTTCGCCAAAAAGGGTGTCATGAGGAGTTGTTTGTTGCGTGGGTGTCATTTGGTTTCCCATTTTGGTCCTTTTCTTGTTCTTATGGTGTTTTTCAGTTTCCTTAAGACTCTTTTATCCTTTCAATATAACTTTTTTTATTTAATTTATATCATATAAAATTTAAATCTATAACAATATAAAATTATTAGATATTAATTAAAAATAACATAAATTTATTTATTTAAATATGAGTGGTCTTAAAATGAGTTCAGATTAACCATTCACAAATATAAGTGAATCTGAATAAAATTCAATGTTCATATTTTAAGTTGAGGCCAAACTTAAGCAAGTATAGATTATTTTAATACCATGAATGCCTCTACGCACGATAAAGTAAGCCTTCTTTGTGGTATGATTAACATTAATGATTAATGGTAAAATATAATCGGTCTCAAACTTCAAAATACTCTAATTTAGTATTTAAAGTATCACCACCTTAATCAAGTTTTTTTTTTTTATCAATTCAGTCAAATACTCGGATTTGACTTGTAACATAGTTAAAATACACAGATGAACTTTTAAATGCATTCATTATACCCTCATAAGTTTTAATGATACTATCTTTTTCTTAACACTAGGTCAAGTTGTTCTTGCAAGATATACATACGTACTTTAAAAATAATTTGTAAGTTAGATAGGAGCTGATACTAAAGTAGTTAGTACTGTATTGATGGACGCACCATTTTTTTATTGAAATTGTTGTGCATTGATATTGGTCTATTTCAATGTACCAATTCAAATTTATTAACAATCTTAAAAATATATATTTAATATATGTATATATAATTACTTAAAAATATCAAATTCATGATATTAAATTAATTTCATATATAAAATATTCATATGCAAACTAATACACAATATTACGATGAGATCAAAATCGGACAGAACATATCAATGTAACTGGTACGAAAGAAGGAACTAATTACATCGATTTATTGTTAAAATGATATGCACCAACCTTATCAACTAGAACCATTACTAGACTAGATATGAAGTGCTATAGATTGTAGTGGCACCGCCAGCACATCTATTTATATATACGCTTAACTATCTTCCAGTACAACATAACATATATCAAGGAAATAAGATGTCAAGCATCACATATATAAATAATAAGCTTAGGTTACAAAGTTTTGGATAATGATGTTAGAGAGGGATTGTTGAAGCAGGAGGGGTTTGGTTGGCTGCAATGGCTTCTTCAAGTTTAGTCATTTTTCAGGTACCCAATTGTCACAACTTTTGCACCATTAATCCACGTACTTTGAATTATTCCTTTCTGTTTCTTGCTGCACAAGTTTCAAATAAGATGATAAACTTTTGGTGATTTAATTTAATTTTTTTAACAATCATTAATTATCTTCCATATGGGTATTTTGTTTAAATTATTATGGTAACAACATACCAGAAAAACATCAGGTGAGAGGTGAGTAGGTCTAGCGAGGTCCCTGAGTTGAGAATGCATGCCATTGATGAAAGCTATTGTTTGCTGCTGAGGTTCTTCCATGGCTTCCTTTAGCTTGCTCAGTGCCGAGCAATATCCTTCCTGTATGCATGTCATGTCAACGTAAAACAGTTACAAAAGATATCTTAGTGTCAAAAAAAAAAAAAAAACTAAATTAATTTCATAGCTTAAAATTTATGGCAAACTACTTAAGAATAGAAATTTAAGATACTATTATCATTCATATAGCAAATATTCTTCAAGTTAGGGTTCTTAAATATATATATATATGCTAAATTAGCAATGGTTATACCAATAATAACTAAATTGATATAAAGATTAAATATTATATCCTTTATGTAGCTAGGGTACGTAGCATTTTTTTAGACAAATTATGATATTAAACTAATCAAATATCAATTTGTAAGTGATTGTATAAATTAATCGAATTATGTTTTGTACTTATATATTAAAATTCAAACTTTAAAATTTACTTAACTCTAATTTTTTTATAAAAATATTATTACAATAATTAAAAAGAAATGGATTCAAATGTAATTTTAATCGAATTTAAAAGTTGGAAATAATTATGGGTTGAAGTTGACATAGTATAAAAAAAATCTTTTACCACCACTTAAAAAAATAAAAACTTAAACAAAAGGCTTGAAAACCTATATCAAAATCAGTCCTTTTTCTTGTAATCAATATATTTAGGTGACCAAGCAAACCTATAATATGTATATATGTACCATAAAGAGGTCTAACTCTGATTGATTCAGCTGCATGCTGCTACAACATGGATTAATCTTAGTACTAATACTATGCTCAGCTTTCCTTTGGTTGCTCTTGCTATTATTTCTGCCTCTATCTCCAATGCCTCCAACCTGACCAAATCAATAAAAAATTACTCAACTTGCCGACTTCTATATATAGATAAACAATATACATATTCCACTTTATAATAATAATGTATATTAAAGCATACCCTAAAAATATGCACTACTCTTTCAAATATATGACTTTCACATTTATCTGCCCTTAAAGTTAACACTATTACTATTGCTGTTACAACAACAAAGACGTGAGTGTGAAAGTGACTGCGATTTAAGGGTTGGAGAACTGGGTACTATCATTACTTAAGCATGTGTAAAGTTTTGAAACCCCAGATCCCAATTTTATCATAAAAATTAATAATGAGTACTTAGGATATCCTACAACAAGCAATGCAAAAATTGGCTATATCTATAGTTTAAAGCCATTAAAGGGTTGTGAGAGAGATCAAAAGAACCTTTAAGCAATTGAGGTGATTCTCAACGAGCCTCTCATACAAAGGATGGCTTGAAATCCTGATCTTGAGAAGCTCATCATCATCTTCTTCTTCCTTGTGATGATGATGATGATTTACTCCAACATTATTGTTCTTATTAGCCTCCATTTTTCCACTTTCTTTTGCAGAGCCTACAACAACTAAATAGTTTTGCCATATTTGTAAACCAAAAAAAGTGAAGTGAAGTGAGAGAGAGAGAGAAGGTCACTGTAGGTACTATTTGGTAACAAAGATAGTCCCCATTTTTGGAATGACCCATGCATGCCTATATGCTGATAATAATAATAATAATAATAAATCAAAGGGTGTTATCACTTATCAGTCAGATATATTTTACACAGAAACACACTCATTGAAAAAGTAGGTTTTCACTTTCCCTTTCGCCTGCACAAACGAAAGGAACATTTCAAAGTTGAGCTTTCTCGAGTAATGGGAAAACCTAATCGTACACTTTTTTTTTTAATTACTTAACTATTGTTTTTTTTCTTTTACATTTTTCAATTATAAAAAATTTTAAAATAATTTTAAAATTTTTTTATCACCAACCATTTGGTAACTTACGGAAAATGTATATGTACATAATAATAATTTTAACTTTAAAGAGAAAGTCAAAATTTATTTTAGGAGAGTCGAGATTAAATCATATATTTTTATAATAAGTAAAATATAATTTTATTCTATTGAATCATATCTTTATAGTTTTTAAAAGAATTAAATTAAAATTTTAATATTTTGGAAAGTAAATTACAATTTTATTTTATATGTAAAATTTTATGAATTTTGAGGGACTAAAAGCAATAAATTTCTAGTTGAAGGGACAAGGTCTTGCCAACTCCTTCTCTTTGCCTTTATTTAATCTTAATATTTATACATTGTGTCAATTTAGTCTTGATTTAGAAAAAATTAACCCTCAAAGTTTATACACCGTATAATTTGATTTTCTTTTTCAATTTCAATTTTCTTTATGACCTTATCAATTAAAAATTTTTCCAAAAAAAATTCAATCAACTAAATTTCATCGAAAATATATAAAAATAAAACACCCAAAAATTCAATATCATAATTTCTATTTTTCTCATTATTTCAAAATTAACATTCAATATCACAAATAAAAATAAAATTACATAAAAAAGAGAAACTAAATTACACAATGTATAAATGTTGAAAATTTATTTTATAAAATCAAAACTAAATTAACATAATATATAAATATTAACAGTTAAAATTATGATTAATTCAATTTTAAAAACTTTCGAGCTATCCTTTCGTCAGTTATCCTTCTAAATAAAAATAAAATTTATTTTTCTTTTCTTAATCCTGTAGAGCTACACTGTCTTTATTTGACATTTCCACTGCTCAATTCTTTGCCCCTAACTTTTTCGTACCGAAAAACTCCAAATTCGATTACTGTTTATTAGGGTGCCCTTTCATCATCACCTCCTGGCTTGTTCCTACTCCAAAAAAAAACTGGTTCATTCACTATTCATTGACAATTCGATGTCTGCTACTGCAATACATATATATATTATTATTAAATAGAATGTTTATGATACAGACAAGTGGAGTGGACGAGTTTGAGATGAGCAAAATGTACTGTTTGATGAAGGGATAGTACTTGAATGGTTTTGGCAGGTTGCATAAATGGGGTCAATTGGTGTCCCATATCAGGGATACCTTTCTTTGAAAACCCTTTTCACATGTATAAGATCCACTCTTAAAATCCCCGAGGTATTTGTGATAAAAAAAAATTAATTATTATTATCAACTATGAATATTTTAATTAAGACAAAGTACTTGGGTTATAATTTTTACTGATATTTTGAATGTGTGCTAACTTATCGATTCAAATGTAATAATATATCCTAGAAATCGGATTAATTTAAATCGTGCAATCAAATCTCTCGTATTAAAGAGATTGATTGGATTGAATTAGCTTGAAGACATATATTGTATATCTTAATAATAGCTTAAAGTAATGTATATTGTATAGGCTTTTTTAGCTACTATTTTGTTGGAGAGAGTGATTGTATTTGATGTAAGTATATTAGTAAGATAAAAAAGATATTTATACCTAACCCTTGTATAGGTTACGTATCAAGAATTTTAGCATTTGCTTATTCATCTAAGCTTTAAAGTGGAAAATTTAGAGGGGAATGATGATGTAAATCTTTAGCTGCAAAAGTTATAGGTTGTTAAACCGGTTTGTGATATAATTTAAATCATTTGTTGTATAATTTAAAATAGTGAATTATCTTTTTTAATAAAATTTTGCATAGGTAGAAAAATCGAAATACATAAACTTCTCTATATGTATATTTTGATCTATCATAATCCCACAAATAGTTGACATTGCTTATAGCCAATGTCGGAGCCTAGTAGAGGATGAGAGGGGCCATGGCCTTCTAAGATTTAAATTTTTTACAATTTAGTCATTTGTAGATATACTATAACCCTCTCAAAAATATAAGTAGGTCCCTCCAATAATTTTATTACATTAAAAATAATTATTCTTGATAAAAACAAAGGGATTGTTATGTTGGATTGATTATATGTTTAAATCGATTGTTATCGTAGAACACTGATTCTTCTTCTTTTGAATCAATAATTTATATGTTTAAATCGATGATTACGTAACACGTCTAATTTTAGCTTGACCTCCAAAATTAACATCCTAGCTTTGCTACTGCTAAGTATTTCTTGCAGTTATTGAAATTTTTATACAAATAAATTTTAAAATCTTTTAAACTCAATTCGCATGTTCTAATAGTTGTATTTTTCTTAATTAAATTAATTGGATTCCTTAAAATTTAAGCAAATCAACCAATCAAACTATAAATGCCACTAAAATTGATAAAGTGTATATATATATATATATATATATATATATATATATGTGAATGGATCCATGAGGATGTGATAATAGTAAGACCTACCTGTTTTGAAAAACTTATTAGTTTAAATTATGCATATTTAGAGAATTGAGGAAAAACAAATGACAGTTGTAAAGCTGTCCCAAATGTTTTCAGAAATTTTAGTTTTATTTATCATTTTTCAATATATATCAAACAAACACTGTTCTCATCCAATCCTGATATTTAGCCGGATTTAAAATTATATTTTATGATAATTACTAAAATCCATAATATTTTAATTAAATATTTTTATGTATATAGCTTTTCGTTTTTATTAATTACTATTGAATTTATAAATGGGATAAATCTTAAAATTATACATGGATATTGATTTAATGTGTAATTGTACACATAAACTTTAATTTGGTGCGATTATACACATGAAACTCTAATTATGGTTCAAATGTATACTTGAAATTTTAATTTTGATTTAATCATACATATTTAAAGAAATAAATATGTCAATTCATTTTATATTAGATAAATAAAATTATTTATATATGTAATATATAAATATAAAATGATGTTATATCAATAATTGTGCTAATAATTTACAAAAATTGGATCAAATCAAAATTTATATATACAATTACACATTAAACCATAGTTCATGTATAATTTTAAGATTTATCTCTTTATAAATTGACGACTTAAAAATCTAGTGTAACTAAAATTGTTTATTGAGAAAAATTCATCCCGATGTAGGTAAAAAATTTATATAGTAAAATTATACACAAAAGTGATATAAAAATCAACCAAGCTTTGTTCAAAATGGTAAAATTCAAATATTAAATATCATGATTTCAAAATTATTTAATTAATTAAAATCAAAATAAATTTGAAGAAAAATGTTAATATTTATAGTTTTGTACAACTAAAAAAGTATAAAGCTTAGTTTTTGACACTAAAGTTATAAAAATCAGTAAATAATAAAGTAAAAAAAGTAATAATTAACTATTATCAATTTATTATATAGCTTATGGTTTTGGGTTTATTTATAGTTTTGGATAATCTATGTACATAAATTTTGATTCGTGTAATTATACATATAAAATTTAAATTGTGACTTATATGTATATAGGAAATTTTAATTTTAATACAATTGTACATATTTAAAGAAGCGAATACATATATTTATTTTCATATTGGATTAATATAATTGTTTGTATGCTAATATATCAATGTAAAAGGATGGTAATTTGATAATATTGTTAGTGATTTGTGAAAATTTAGTCAAATTTAAATTTCATGTATAAAATCACACAAAATTAAAATTCATGTATGACATTACATATTGTATCAAAGTTCATGTATAGTTTTGATATTTATCCCTTTCAAATATAATATTGGTACAATTTTTTCGTTAATTTTAATGTGAAAGTACCTATCAAGTCCCTTTATTATAGGGACTAAATCAAATTAGTTCTTCTACTAATAAATACATCAATTTAATTCTTTGTATTGTTAAAAAGAATATAATAATATCAAATTGTAACAAAGTTAACATTTATAGTTAAAAATGACATAAAAATATTATTTTCATTTGCGTTCTACACTAAATAAAAGATTTCATTCACAAAATTATAAAGAATTCAAAATATTAACTTTGCTAACAATAAATGACATTTTTAAAAAATAGTAAATGTAAGCTCTATTAAAATTAAATTTATTTAATTCTTTTAAATAGTGTGGGCTAAATTATAAAATTGGACCTAAATATTATTATCCCCAAAAATTATAAAATTGGACCTAAATATTATTATCCCAAAAAATTATAAAATTGGACCAACCCATTATTTGTATAAGGCCCAAAAATTGAAATGACCCAAACGAAAAGTACTAACATAGCCTAAAAGGAATAAAAAAAAATAAAACAAAGAACCCAGTCCCTAAAAACTGAAATCTATCAGGCCGAAAGTCTCTCTCCTGCTACTGCCGCCTCTCGTTGCTGCCGGCTGAAGCTTCCGCCGCCCGTCGTCGAGTACTGAGGTGAGGCTGTTTGTTTTTAGCTGCTGGCTGCTGCTACATTTTTACTTTGTTAGCTTTGCTATTGCCATTTATTCACTGTCTGCACGAAAAGTGTTCGATGAAATGTCTACATGAATTTCTTTCTCCCAATTTTGTCAGAAATGACTAAGGGGTTGATATGGGCAACAGCAGAAGACTTAGCGAGAAACCGAGGAAAAGTAATTTCGTTGTACCGACAAATACTTCGGAGCCTTAACTCTCCGAAACTGGAACTCAATTTAGCAGCAAGGTTGGCGAAGAAAGCAGAGGCACGCACCATTTTTATGTTGGGTTCTGAAGAGCGTTCGCTTCACAACATTGAAGACCTCATCGATGCTGCTGAATACTCTCTTTCTCTTTTGAAACAAGGCAAAATCCCCAAACATATTCAATAAATCTTCAACTATGTATTGCCACAGTTTCTTGCCTTTTCATTTTTGTATGTATATTTTGCATTTGTTTGACTTATATGGATAATAAAATCTGATTCAAATATCAACTTTAATTTTATAAATGAAATTTTGATTCGATTCAATTTTTATAAGTCACCACTAATATTATCGAATTGGCATAATTTTATGTTGATTTTTACATACACTAACAATTATATTTAATCCAATATGAAAATAATTGTAGGCATTCATTTTTTTAAATATGTACAATTAAATCAAAATCAAATTTTACACACATATATATATATATATATATATATATATAGGGGTGAAGCCAAAACAAATAAATTTTTGGGGATGAGGTAAAATACAATTTCACCATTATATTAACACATATTTTTGTAATTTTAGGATTAAATCGAAACTTTTATCAGTTTGGGAATGATTAAAACTTAAAATTTTATAAAACTTTAAGGGTTGGATGCATAATTTTCTATTTTAAGAGAGTAACCTTTTCTTGTCCCCCTCCCTTCCCTTGTATTATACAAACTATAATTTGTAGTTATAATAAATTGAAGTTTTGTATCAAATTACATGCAATCTGCGACTTCATATTAAAGGCATAGCCTACAAAAGAAATCTGCACTACTCTACTACTCCTTAATTCAAGTGGAAATTGAAACAAAAAACTATTTTCTTTCAACTCCCTTGAAATTCCTTCATTTTCTTTCCCTTCTAGAAAACATAGTTTCATCAAATATGGAAGCTGAATACAAGACAAAGATTTGAGAGTAGATGATTCTAAATTCAAATACCCAATGCTAATCCAAGCTTCCATGAAATTTGTTTTAGGGGTTCCTATGCCCACTTTGTCTTCACCATTTGGAGGTGGAATTAAAATGAGGTGTTAAATAAAATGTGTTTCTCAATCCCCATTTAAAGTGATTGAGATCAATCCAATAGGAGGGACGAAAATGAAAACTCAAAATGGCTGCTTGTATGAAGCATAAAGTTAACCCTGTCCTTTAAAAGAAAACACCCATCTTCTCCTTTTTTCATGCTTTACCAATAAAACCGAGTCGTCAAGACCAATGACCCTGCCCCTCGTCCAACAACATGCACATTTCCCCCCACTAATAACCAAACCCAACCTTTCATAACCCTAAACCTAACCAACATCTGGGAATTAAAAGGGAAATGATGAAGAGGATCATGGTGATTGTCCATTGATTATCGATTTCAAAGGTAAATAAAAAACACCACCTTTCCATGCTCATTTCTTGTTTGATTTTATGTAGTAATTATTTTGTTAGTTAATTTTGACGAGTTAAACTTGAATTAGGTTTAAATATTAAAATTTTAAATTCAAAATAAATATTTTAGTATCAATTTTCATAGGATTAAATCATAAAGGATTATGTGAATTACTAAGTAAATTAGCAATTGCAGATCATGAATTATTTATTAATCAAATTTTATTAAACCTCTACTATCCATCCAATCTTCTAATTGATCAAACCTTGTACCAATTAGATCTAATGTTATTATATAATATACACGTGAGGAATACCTTAGCATTTATAGTTTTTCACAATTAAAAAAAAAAAAGAAAAAGAAGAAGCATGTTTTTGATCGCTTTTTTTTTGGTGAAAAAAATATTTTTTTGGGTGAAAAAAATATATATAATAAAGTTAAATTACAAGGAATACTCTGAGAGGTGCAATGCTCCTCTCTTTATTAGACTTAAGAAAATCTAACACATCATTTGGGAGAGACTTAAACAGGCGTAAAACCTCATCTCTTTCAAAAGCCAATTTAGCAAGATAGTCTGCGCATTTATTATCTTCCCTGAGAATGTGTCGTAGAATCCATTGGCTTTCTTGAGACAAAATCCAGTGTATTCTCCTGATCAGAGCAGAGGTTGAGCTCTTCGGAACATTTACATGAATAGCTTTGATTACCTCCAAACTATCAGAATGAATAATCACGTTATTATGACCTCTGCGTCGGATGAGCTTTAAGCCATCTAGAATTCCTCATAGTTTTACGTTGGATGAGCTTTTTAAAAAGTTACAAAATGACTATTAAATTATTCGAAAGTTTTTATTTAAGTCATTAAACTATTAAAATTGTTGTTGTATAGTCTTTTCTATTCACATTGTCTGCACCAATCAAAAACATTTCTTTTCCTTTTTTTTATAATTCAATTTTTTTTATGAAAACATATGTAAACATCACGAATTTGTGAATCAAAATCCATACAGCTTTTTTCTTCAATCTCCTCTATTGGTTGTCAAATAGATTTTGATCTATGATATGTTATTTTACTCGTCGATGTATTGATCTATCGTTGAATTGTTGCTTGGAGTTCACTAGTCGAAATTAAAAAAAAAAACGAATCAGCATAAAAACTTAAATAAAAATTTTTAAATAGTTCGTTAACTTAAATGAAAAATTTTGAATAGTTTAATAACTATGTTGTAACTTGTTAAAATTAAACTATTAAAACGTAAAATTTACTAATATTATAGTGACATTGGGTATAGTTTACCCAAAGATTAAAGAAATGCAAAAATCATCTAATGATATAAATCATTACATGTAAAGCTGTTTTCATGGTCTGCATGTGAAAACGTGATCACTCCATTTCTTGTTCTTGTTCTGTTCCTTTATATATATATATAAATGAAATAGAATCTCAGGCGTCACTGTCAGTTCGGCATTCAAATATCCATACAAAAAACAGCAAATTGTCTTGAAACCCGCCGACCTTTCACTTTGTTTATGTCAACCAAACTACATAGACTCGACCGCTCCTTAATTCCCAATCTTGTCTTTAAGCTCCTTTTTTTTTTTCCCAATGAAAGCTTTTCGGTTATCTGTAACTTAGCCACTGTTATCTGTTAATGGATTCTCCATTGAGACATGGAACCTACTGTTATCCCTTCAAGGTTTGTTTTTCCAAACACAGATACTTTAACCTGTTTTCTTCTTCTTCTTCTTTTCCTTTCTGCATGTTTTGTTTCAGTTTTTGCTTTGTTTTTATCATAATCCAAATGCAGTTTCTAGTGTTAATCAATAACCCATTTTAGTATTATTTTATTTGATTCCATATTTGATTCATTAAAGTGATGGCATCTTATAAAAAATCTGATATATGTTGTATTAGTTTCAGTTGAATCATCTGCAGTACCTTAGGATAAGTGCTTGATTATCTCTCGAGGAAATTCAGTGAGTGGATCTAGTTAAAATTTTAAAAAAATATTGGGATCTAGTTAAAAATTTCAAATTTTTTGTGAGATTGAGAATTTTGAAATTACGAGGCAGAATGAGATTTTTCAAGAATTAGGGAGCCAAATTGGGGGGTGCCAAGGCTCCTTGCCCACTCTAACTTTACGCTTCTGGAGGGGATATTCGAATTGTGTGTGAATTTGTGATGGAGATTCATAACAGTTGATGTTTTATGATGTTAAGAAGTGTCTTCGATTTTTGTTGTTGTTATTTTGTTCTTACTGAACTTGGTTGTTTTTTATGAAAAATTGTTTGGATAGTTTGTTGCCTGTCAGAGGTGCTTGTTACAGTGTCTATACCGATTTGATTATGTGTTTGATTCGTTTAATGATGTATAGAAGGAAACCTGGATGCATACAATCCTTCTGTCATTCCAAAGCATCGGAGTAGTTTACGGTCGATTGAGTACTGCTCCTTTATACGTCTTCGGTTCGATCCCTCAAAACGACTTCAAATCTGATGAGAGTGCGTACGAATACTTCTCGTTTATCTTCTGGACGTTAACGGTCCTTTCGTTAGTGAAGTATACCTTCATAGTACTCAAAGCCGACAATGACGGAGAAGGTACGTACCGATGATCTTTCGGCAACTTATAAACCAATCACAAAACCGAATTTCACCTTCGAATGATATCTTTGCAGGTGGTACTTTTGCTTTGTACTCACTATTGTGTAAGCATGCAAAAGTCGGTCTACTCCCTAACGATAAAACTTCCGATGATGTTACAAATAGCGAGACTGGAAGTCCTTCCCGAACCAAAGCCGAATCAAGAGCACGAAGGGCTATCGCAAAACATAAGAGTAGTCATTACTTGATGTTGTTCTTAGCATTGTTCGGTTCTTGCATGATAATATGCGATGCGGTCCTTACTCCGGCTATTTCGGGTTTGATTGTCTCCTTTCAATGTCACATTGTAGTTTAATACCTTCTTGTGTTTATGTTTCGTTTTTTTGTTTTCTTTCGGCAGTTTTATCGGCTGCATCGGGTCTTCGACGATCGTTAACGGATATCAAATGTAAGAACTAAGTAATAGGAACATACAAGTTAATGTTTTTCAACCACTGATAATAAACTTTTTATGTTGTTTCTGCAGATTCGTCATCCCGTGAAACAGAGGATTCGATATTGAAAGATCTAAGGAAATGTAAGTTTTTACGAAACTCGATGTTTTTGATATCGATGTATCGTGACTCAGCCTCTTATTTATTTCAGACGTACCTGTGCCTACTGCATGTGCCATATTGGTTTGCCTTTTCACTCTACAACAATACGGCAGCCATAGAATCGGGTCGATATTCGCTCCAGTAGTCATATTATGGCTTTTATTTATTACCGGAGTTGGTATATATAACATTTTTCACTACGATCCACATATCGTATTTGCAATCTCCCCGAAGTACATGTACAAGTTTTTCCAAAGTACAAGCTGGCGTAGTTGGAGATCATTGGGCAGTATTACTCTTTGTGTCGCAGGATCGGAAGCAATGTTTGCCGATATCGGTCATTTCTCGATGAAATCGATCAAGGTGCTCAATCTTAGTTCACATTCTAAGCCACTTCATTAAAAATGCAAGCTTTATATTAACTTTTCTTGGTTCCGGCAGATGACGTTCATATGCTTGATTTACCCGGTTCTTATTTTAAGTTATGCCGGTCAAGCCGCATTCATCTCCCACGCACTCTCCATAAAGGATTCATCCTTCGCTATAGATGATTATAACCATTTTTATAGATCCGTACCCGGTAAATTCACTCATTTACTTTCTATTCTACACTTCACATTAGCATTTTTATCACTAAACCGAAGATTGATTCGGCAATTGCAGATCATATTCACTACGTATTCACGATTTTATCTCTACTTGCATCGGCAATCGGAAGCCAAGCAACGATAACTGCATGTTTTTCGATCGTAAACCAATGCCTAGCGCTTGGTTGCTTCCCGAGAGTAAAAGTGATTCATACATCAGATAAGATACACGGCCAGGTCTATATCCCGGATCTTAACTGGATGATAATGATTCTTAGCCTCGGTATTACAATCGGTTTCCATGATATCGTGCGAATTGGAAATGCATCAGGCATGGCTATAGTCTCTGGCATGTTGGTAACAACTTGTTTAATGTCACTTGTGATTGCTCTATACTGGGAAAAGAGTCTGCTGCTGTCCACTTGCTTTTTGGTGTTTTTTGGGTCGATTGAAGCCGTTTATTTGTCATCGAACTTGTTGAATTTTCACAAAGGAGCATGGTATCTTGCTGTTCTTTTGGCACTAAGCTTGACTACCATGGTTGCATGGCATTATGGGACATTGAAGAAATACCAGTTTGATATAGAAAACAAGGTGTCTATGGAATGGCTTACGGATCCCAGCTCAGGTCTCACAGTTTCCAGGGTGCCCGGAATAGGCTTTGTTTACACCGACATAGTAACCGGAATCCCAGCTTTCTTCTCCCATTTCATCACGAATGTACCAGCTTTTCATCAAGTGCTGATTTTTGTGTCATTCAAGTCATTGCCGGAACCTTTTGTTTCACCAACTAAGCGTTACCTTATAGGCAGAGTTGGTAATAGAGATAATAAAATTTACCGATGCATCGTACGATACGGATACCACGATCACATCAGAGACTCAGATGATTTTGAGGAACAAATCATCCGCTCGATCGGAGAGTTCATTTCCTTGGAAGAACACGACGCCGAGTCTTTGATGTCAACCGAAGGAAAAATGATCATCGTAGGTAAACAACTCCCCGAAGGGGATGCTTTGATACCATTACACGATACAGGAGCCACAAGCTCGCCCTGTGCATCAACTCAAACGAACATAAACACAACCGAGGTTACTAAACTGAAAAGAAAGAGGAAAAAGGTACGATTCATGTTGCCGGCCAATAGCCCAAAAATGCGTTCGTCAGTGCGGGAAGAACTAAACGAACTGGTTGATGCGAGGGAAAGCGGGACAGCATATTTCTTGGGTCAATCACATATAGCGGTACGTAACGGCTCAAACTTTATCAAGCGATTCCTCATAATGGTATATGTTTTCTTCGATAAAAATTGCAGAGAACCTCATGTGGCATTGAACATCCCTCATGCAGCATTGGTGGAAGTTGGTATGGTCTATATAATATAATTTGTAAAGTTATTGAGTAGAAAAATATATACAATATCGTCTTCAAAATTCAAACCTGCGTATTCCCATTAGAGATCAGTACAATATGTCTTACCATTGCAACCAACAACTTGTTGGTAGCTTGGTTGTTTTCTTCGTGAATACCAAAATAAATTGTAGTTTTCAATAATTTTGGCTTAAGGATGTGCATTGTTCAATTAAAATTGAATTAATAAGTTAAATCGAATTAGTTCAATTAATCAATTTGTTATCGAAATTAATTATTGATCAATTTAATTGAAAAACAGTTAATTAGTCAAATTAATTTATTAATCAAAATTATATATAATATATACTCATTATATATTAATGGAAAGGACTCAATAAATTTTGATATAATTGCCCACAGTAGAATCTATATTATGAATTGAAATAAAATAAAATATAACAATTAACAAAAACACTTTGAACAACTTAGAGAATGTTTGTTATTATGTTTTTTAGTGTTTTCATTGTCATGTTGTTAACTTGTTTGAACTAAAATGAGACCAATTTCAGAAAATCAACTGATTTAGCTTGATTTGGTTAATTATTTAAAAAAAAAATTGGTTTGGTTCAATGAATCATTATGAGTTTTTTGATAAATTATATGAGCTTTTTGATAAATTAGGTAAAATACTAACAATCGGTAGAATTATCAAGATTTAAACCTAAACTTCGATCGAAATGGAGAACACCTTAAGCATCAATCAAACACAATGGATTCAAATATTAAGAGTTTTAAGATTCAATTAATAGCGAAATTCGTGGATTGAACACCTACGGCTACTCTAGTTTGAATTGTAGCTGAATTTTCAAAAAATTCAGTCATTTTGGTTTGGATGACAATACGGAACCCTTGGCCCAAAAAAGGTGAAATTATGTTTGTATCCCTTTAAGATTTACAAAAATGGTAAATTTTCATTTTGGGTCCCAATAAATTTAGAAACCCATTCTGTCTGCATTCTCCCTTGTCCTACTTTTACTCGAAAATTTTATGCCTATGAATATGATGACATCAATTAGTGAGGCTTCCACAAGAAAAAACACTTGATTCATAAAAAAACGAATACGAAGATTAATTTAGATATATGCAAAGATTCAAAGTTATTTAAATTCCATTTTATATCCATGCATATATATATACACAAAGATATGCAAAGAAAATAAAAAAATAAAATAGCTATGAAAATTGTATTATGAAAAGAAAAAAAAAACAGGGGATTAAGTCGTCTTCCCTATATTGTTTAAACACAGATTTATTAGCTTTAGATCCAACAAACCTAGTGACCAACAGAGATTGTTGTGTCGCTTAGCCCCAAAGGAGACCGAGAAATCTGTTGTCGGGAAATATATCTAAGAACAGGTCTCTTCATCATCTCAGGCTGTCCAGGCGACCGGTCAATGATATGCTCCGATTCTTGCTTTATTTTTCGAACTTGGCTATGAATTGGAACACTAACCATGTCTTCTTTTCCTTTGAAATTATTACTCTTGTTGTAGTTGTTGTTTAGCTCCATCTCTGTTTCTTCAAATCTCTGTCTCTGTTTCTTCAAAACTATGTCGATGGTTATAAATATATTAATTATTTATATAGAGAGAAGAAAAGGATAGGGATGAGGAGACGTAGGTGGGCAGTACAGGGAAAGATCGAAGTGGTTTGGTGGGGGAATAAATATCTTCCTTTTCTTCTTTTTTTCCTGCGGATCAAATACCATTGACTATGTTGAAAAGCATTTAGAAAGAGACATAAATGAAATATTTGTATTTGTAATTTATTCGGGTTTGATTAAAAAATAAATTTAATTCGGTAATTATGGAATTGTGTTTAAGTTCCAGTAGTCTGAGGTATTGTTGGAGTTGAATTTGAGTTTAGTTACAGAATTCATACTAAGGGTACAGAGCTTTAAAATGGAAAATCTCATTTTTAACCTTTTAAAACTTAAAAATTTTAAATTAGTGCATGGTAAAAGTATATTTATCTTTTCAAAATGATAAAATTTCAATTTAGTTCTTTGAAAATTAAAAGATATGAGTCATTAAAATGATAAATTTGTATTTTAATTCTCATAAAAATATATAATTTAATTCGACTCTTCATAAAAATTTTTGACTTTGGCCATTCTTAGTCTTATTGATTTTTTAATATATATTTTAATTATTTTAATTATTAAATTATATTGTTGCACTTAATATTTATTATTGGGTTAATCTTAATTATCGAGTCGAGTTCAAACTTGAATATAAAAATTGATAAACGAGTTTAATCAAATTGAGTAGTTTGATTATATTTTGAGCCAAACTAGAACTTAAAAAATAAATATTTGATTGATTTGAGCCAAATCTCGAGCTCAGCTTGGCTCAATTACACTCATAACTAGGGTGCTGGCAAGGGCCTTGCCCCTCTAAAAAAAAAATTCAGTTTAGTCCCTTTAGAAATAATAAAAGAACAAGTTAATTTATTGTAGATTTGAACTTTGGCCTCAAAATATTAAATAATTTATAACCCCTTCAAAATAATGGAATTATAAATTAATACATGTCAAAATTACATTTTGATCTCTCAAAAATTTTATAATTTAGTTTCACCCCTAAAAGAAATTGGTTGCCCCCTGACTATTAGCAGTATATCAAAGGCTTAATTCACTATTTGGCCCCTGAAGTTTATCTATATTCTCATTTTGGTACCTAAATTTTTTTGTCCCAATTTGATACCTAAAGTATCAATCACTTCCCAATTTAGTATCTAAAGTATGCTTTCATTATATTTTTTAGTCCATTTTTTAACAAACATTTAAAAAAAAATATGATAGTCAATCTCAAAATGCCATGCGAGAGTTTTATGTAAAAATATAAATATTTTCTTTTATTAAATATATATATACACATTAAAAAATATAACAATGGAAATAAATATATAAAATTCATAAATTTATATAAAATCTAGAAAAATATATAAATTATAAAAATAAAATTTACAAGAAAATATGATAATTGAAAAGAAATTAATTGAAATTAATAATATTATTACAAAAAATTGTAAAAGATTGTAGAAATTATAAAAATTGTAAAAAATATTTTTAAAGAGTTTAAAAATAAATTTATTTTATAAAATTCTAAAAAGGTATTTAAATTTTAAGGTTTCTTTTGCAATTACTTGAAATTTAAATACTTTTTAAAATTTTACGATAACTTTCAATTTTATGTATTATTTTGACTTTTTAAATTTTATAATTTTATGAAAAACTATACTTTATAATTTTTTATATAATATAAATGATTTTTACATTTTTAAGTAATATAATATATATAATAATTAAAAAAGACACATGATGTATTCTAATAGTGTCACATGGCAAGTCCATGATTGGTTAAAGTCAACTATGTTATTTAATAGTATAAATTTTTTTAATTTAAATTTAATATTTTTATTTTAAATAAATTTAAATGCCACATGATATTTTTTATTGGCACTTTTTGATTCGTAATGGTTTAACAGATTTTTTTAATGGCTATTACAAAATGGATTAAAAATAGAGGAAATTAAATATCAAAATAAAAATTAATATATTTTTAAAGCTAAATCGAGAATTAAAACATATATTATATAATATTTTATATATTGAAAGAATAATAATGTAGACTGGTTGAATTCAAATATAAAAATAAGCGGCGGAGATGTTCACCCAAAATGTGCCAAACTAAAGCATTAATTTCATTTGACTGCCCATCGAATGTTATTTGATGCCTTTCTGTTGTAAATGGATAAATACTAAAGACCCATTCCCATAACCATTTTCTTATATGACGTATCTAGTAAACTTCACCATTTTCTTTTAAGTGTTTACCTGTATAAAAGATTGTATGAAATAGTGACGACATATTATTTGTATCTATTTTTAATAGTTTTATGTCATATCAATACTCTTATCCTGAATTTCAGTATTTTAATTTAGATTTGATTTTTTCGGATAAAATCACGAAATTGAATAAAAAATCTTGATGTGGCATAAAACTATTGGAAAGGGATACAGTTGACATGACGTCACTATTTCATACAATCATTTCCCCTATAAAATATACTACTTTATAGATTTAAAGGCGAGATGTGTTTGGAGTTAAATTAAAATAAAATTGGATAAATCAATTATATATATTATAATTAAATTAAAAATAAATTTACATTATTAAAAATTTGACTGTAATTTTTTTGGTACATATCAAATCAAATGAAAAAAATAAAAGGTATAATATCAAATTTGGTCCTCTTATATCTTTTGTCAATTTGATCATTATTCTTTTTTTTAGTTAAATTTAACTTTCAACTTTTCGAATTGAACAAAAAAAGTAAATATTGAGGGCCAAATTAAAAAAAAAACATATTAACTAAACAAGATGTCAATATGAGTCACTTTCTGTTTCTTGTCATTTGCTTACTCCAAGTTGTGCTTGGATTTTCCCCTCGTTTTAACAATTGTAAAAATTATCATAGAAGCCTCTATATTATATAGAAGAGTTAAATTATACTTTTATTCTTTTTTAAAAATTAAATAAATTAATTATTATATGTTACAACAAATAATAAATTAATTTACTTTTTAATACAAAAATTAATTTAGGATAAACAAATCTGTCAATAATAACGAAGGGTAGTCCTAAATTAAAATTTAGTAACTTAATAAAATTATAATATTAATTTAAGGTGTTGAATCCAATGAAATGAAACCATATTAGATTAACAATAAATCTAAGCTAAACTTAGTTCAGCGAATTTTCCAAATAATAAGTCAGATTCTGTTGAATCGAAGAAAGTGGAACGGTCAAAATTTCAAAGGGGGCTGGGCTGCTTTCTAGATTGAAAATAGAAAGCCGGCTTTCTATATCTGGAAATTTCAAAATGCCGTTTACACGGTCGGTTTTAGGCGGTTAGACCTAAGTTGCGCCCTTTTTTTTTGCCACGTGCCATTACATTCGTTTACCAAACATAATTAAAATTTTCCAGACTTAATTGACCTTACATCCTACCTCATACCAAACATCTATCCATTTTTTTATTCCATCCTAGGTTTAATAATATTTCAAATTTTATAAAATCCATTCCAACATTTTCTTTTTGTATCAATTTTCATTTTTTCACGTTTTATTTAATCCATTTTTTATTCCACGACTTAAGTTGCTCCTTTTTAAAACAGTTAGATATATTATATGCTGGAAATAATAAAATAAATAATACATTAAATTAAAAATAATTTTTAATTTAAAGAGAATAAATATAATTATTTAAAAAATTCTAAATAAACAACATATGAATAATTAAATTTTTGAAAAATAAGGTTGAAACCTTGAATGATTTTCTTTAAATTAAGAGTTTTTAATTTAATTTCATGTATTATTTATTTATTTTATTATTTCCGCATTTAATTATTTTATTAAATTATCTAAATAATAAATTATATCTCACTAAATATTTCACATATGAAATTTCACATCACCCTTATTAACTTTTTAGCGATGTTTTTATCAAATCTATTAGAAAATACAGTTTAAAAAAAAAAAACAAAAGTTGATGGCAAAAGAAACTCAAAAATATAATTAAGACTATTTTAACAAAACATACAAACATTAATTGCCAAAAATGTCATTAAACCTATAATTAAGGAAATTAAGTAGCCATCATGTGTTTCCTAACGAGAATAAAATAGACAATCAGCTAACTAAGTTTATTTTGTTAGCCGATGATAATAAATTTATTTGGTCACAACCATCACCTCGTTGTATACACATAATTCCAACTTATGAAATTAAAAATGACTAATGCTAACCAATCATTCTGTTAAAAGTTTCATCTATTTTTATTGTTAGAAATTAGTCTAAGTACATCAAAATAAGGTACATATGATACACAACGTGTAACTTTCTGGTTATTTTATAAGTCACGCCAGTTTTTAATACTAAAACTAGATGAAATTATTAACAAAAAAAATCAATTTGATATTGGATCTAATGCATACAAACTAATTTGTCCAATTTAGAAGTAACGTGGACAAAAATACAATCTGAATCTTAATGCAATAACCTTTATGATACTTTTAGTGTAACTCAACAACAACTTAACTATAATCAGAATAAATATGGAGGAAAGCCTGCCCAATCATTTATATAAGACTCAAATGGATTAAATTATGCTATTAGTCTTTATACTTTACAAAAGTTGTAGATTTAATCCTTATATTTTAATTTAATCAATTTTAACACTTAATACTTTTTTATTTGATAAATTACTTTTCGAATTGTGGAATTTTAGTATCGACCCAAATCGTAGCAATTAAATATATTTGGCTAAATTAAATTACTTATCACGTACTATGTATGTGATTATATGTTTAGTTCATATTCTCCAATGGAATCATTCTAAGTCTCTAGACCTTTTTCAAAATTTGAATCTTAACTCAAATGACAATCGTTAACTAGATTTTTAATAACTAATATGCGGAAACAACAAATTGACATAACATTAGACTGCCACGTCAAATTTTGAAAATACCAAAATTTAACTTAGCAAATTTAATAGTTATCATTTGATAAATATTGAAATTTTAAAATTAAAAAAGTATGTAGACTGAAAATGATCAATTTGAAGCATAGTGACTAAACTCATAATTTTCATAAAATATAAAGATTAACAACATAATTTAATCATTAAAATATATGATCTCAAAGTTCAAATTTACCATTGAACCAAACCTCACCAAGGAAACTTTTATGTAAAATTGTAACTAACATTTCAAAACATATTTATATTTTTTAACATGAAAAAACATGTTTGATAGTTTTAGGTTCGGTCTCACTTTGGTAGAGTTGATTTTATATCTGTTCGTTTATCTTTGTTAGACTTTTCTTTCTCTATTATTTTTGTGGTGTTTTTTTTATTGATACGGTGATGTTTTGTGTTTTTCCAATTATTCTATGAATATGTTTTGCTGGCAAAAAAAGAAAAAAAAGTTAAATTATATAGTTAAAATAGAAACACCAAATTTAGTCCTCATTTGTTATCCACAATTTCCCCAATAATTTGAGAATTGTTAGAAATAGTTACAAATAATTTACAAATTCAAACTCTAAATTTAGTTGAAGGGTGTGATGTATATAATCAGCACAATCCCAAAGCATTTGGAAAAAAAATATTTCCCCAAATTTTTTTCAATTATTTTGTCACTAAAATTCTAACAAAATGGGGGGAATCTCTGGATTTCTCACAAATTTTTCCCCATTTACCAATCTTTTCGAATCAATCCTTGAAAAAATCCCTGTCAAATTACCAATCCCTCTTGAGAAAATGGTTTCTTATGTTTCTTATCCTCGTACTGGTAGGCATTTGCAACGCTATGATAACAGAGGCTTTCGTTTAGTTGTTGGGTAAAATCTTTTTCCCTTTTTCCTCTTTTTTTTTTTTTTTTTGGTGTTGTTGTTGGAATTCATGATGGTTAGACCGGTTGGATTAAGAACTAATTAAGGTATCTATTTGAAGAAATAGATTGAATCGATTGATTTAAAAACCGGTAAAAACCAATTGAACCCAGCAAAAAAAAAAAAGAGTTGAACCAGACTTTTAATATATATTTTTTAATTTTTATGATTTTTTAATGGTTTATTCAATCGAACCAAACGAACTGGTAGGATTGAAGAATTGGAAGCCTAACCAATTCGATCATTGATCCGATTTTGAATACCTTGAATTTAAATGGAATTTATAACTTTATAATTACGTTTTTTTTTCCTAAAATGAAATTTCTAATTACGAAGACTCTTATATCAAGAGTCAGATTGTAATTTGCCTCCACTACTAAAAAAGAAAAAATTATTTCTATTAAAAATACAGAGACTAATTTGACCCCTTTTTTTAGTTGAGGGGACAAAATACAATTTGACTTCTAGTATAAAAGCCTTAGTATTATTTTTGCCTTGTGGGGTCTAATACAAAAAAGGGTTCATTGCACTAGAGTCCTCAAACTATTATTCATATTTTAAATCGATCCCACACACTTCAAAATGTTTTAATCGAGATCATTAAAATATGTTAAATAAATCTAACCTGAAATATGTTTTTAAACGCATAAATCAAATTAAAAAGACTTAAATTTTGATAAATAAAAAAAAAACAAAAAAAACACTGTAACTTGATATTATAATCGTTGGATCAGGTGTATACCATACAGATACAAGAAACTTGAAGAGGCAAGTTCAAATGAAGAAGAGATTGAAGTGCTTGTGATCAGTGCACAAAATGGTAAAGGCATGTTGTTCCCCAAAGGTGGATGGGAAAATGATGAATCCATGGAAGATGCTGCCATCCGTGAGACACTTGAAGAAGCTGGTGTCCTTGGCATTATTGAAGTTAGTATTTCATACCAAACCAAGCCCTTTTTTTTATATATACGGATAAAGGTAAGGATGAAATTAGAAATTAGAAATTAGAAATTAAAAATTTAAGGGATTGAAATAAAATAATAAAATTTTGAGGGATTAAATTTAAAAAGAATGTTTTAAAAGAACTTCATTGGACCAAATCAATATTATTTCAATTAATTAAGGGGACAATGATTCTACTTTGTCCTCTATCTATGCCGATAAAAAGTAAAGGTTGTCAAGGGGACGAATTTTAGGGAAGTGTTAATTGAAGACTTAAATATAAATCTTTACATTTTGACAGGTGATTAGAAGTGTTCATTGATTGGGCTAAATCTAAACTCGGTTCTAAAACTTTTCCAAGCTCATGCCCAAGCTTACCCCACCCAAATGATTTATATTACTGTTTAATATATATACAATTATTTTTTTTATATTTTACACAAGCCGAATTGAGCTGATTTGAAATTAAAAAAATCTAAATCCAAATCTAGCCCAAAGTGAACTGGACTAGCTACTCGACCTATAAATATGTCTACGATTCCTTTTTACCATTTCTTGATTTTAACCTTACCATTTCAATGTATGTATATTATAGTGCAAATTAGGGAAATGGTCGTACAAAAGCAAGAGGCAAAGTATCTTCCATGAAGGCCATATGTTTCCTTTGCTTGTGAAGAAAGAATTAGATCCATGGCCTGAGAAAAACATCCGAGAAAGGAAATGGGTAAGTAAGAAATCATCATATATATATATATATAAATTTCATATAAATCAAGTCAATTTTCTTAAAATAATTGTTAGTTTGGACATTAAATACTAAATCGAGTTTGATGTGGATCAATTTTAAAACACTTGATCAAATTTTAAATATGATTATACTAATTACATGAATAACTTGAATTTGATATGTTAAGAAAGCAACGATCTTCTTGAATTTTAATGAATTATTTGTTTTTAACACATCAAATCTAAACTATTCATATAATAAATACACTCAAAGGTGATGTCATAAATTTTATACTAGGGGCCAAAAGACAAAATTTACGTTTATTAGTTACAACTTTATACATAAAGGCACAATTTTACCAAGAAATGGGGGTTGCCCTCTTTGGTAAAATTGCTTTTATGTTCTTTTGAAAATCATGGAAATATAAATTAGTATGATGGTAAAAATATTTTTTAGTCTGTTAAAATTTATAAATCTATTTAGGCCCCTAAAATCTTTTCCTTTTTTGCCCTCTCCCCTTGTGCCATTCATGTATTTAACACATAATTTGACGATTAGGTTAATGAAAGAACCTAATTAATACAATATAGATACTTTAAGATAGGATTTGGAATTTGAGACTAATGTTATTTTGTTTATGTAGGTAACCATCTCCAAAGCTAGAGAAGAATGCCCACATTTGTGGATGAAAGAAGCTTTAGAAGAGTTAGTCCGCCGCCATATGCAGCCGCCAACGGATGAGAAAGTAAATTGAAAGAACTTGCAAAGTGAAGGGGGAAAAAACAATTTATAGCAATCATGGGATTCGTTTAGTGTAAATTCTAAGTACTTGGTCCACCATTTTTTGGGTTCTTTCTATTGGTGCCACAAGTAAGAAGAAAAATAAAGTTGAAGAACGATGCATAAATGCATTTGAAGATTGTAGGCAAAAGAATCTCGTATGTACAAATATCTTTTGATTTTTCAAAATATTCTTTTGTGTATGTAAAATATATATTCATTCTTTGTACAAAATTAATCCCGATAATGATTTTTCATTTATTTATTGTATAATTATAAAATTATTGGACTAAATCTTTGTACGGTTAATTTTATTGCTATTACTATTGTAATGCTATTGTAATTTAAAGTATATGGATCTGAACATGCTAGAACATGTAATATAATTTACTTTTAAGGATTTTGAGTTAGAAGTAGTTTAGATATTGTTTAAAAATAACTAAGGTAAAACAATATTTAGTCTATGAACTTATCAACTTTTACTTAGTCAATGGATATCTTTTTGGTCCATGTGAATCTCAAAACTTGACACAATCTCAAAACGCTATGTAATCATATTCGAATAATACATATTACTTTATCCTAAAAAATAATAAAAGTAACCTTCAAACTCAAATTACAAAATTTGAAAATACTATCCTTTTGGAAGGGCCATCATATTTATAATAATTTTCCACTTTAAATAAATTAATTAAATTTCAAACTCATATAAATATAACAACATTTTTTTTAACCATTGTTAAATATTAAAGGTAATACTTAGGGATGCAGTGTGAGGAGACGAATTTTTGCCTCCTTTGACTCCCACTCTTAACAAAAAAAAATTTCACCCTAAATGCAAAACTTGAAATTTAACATAAGACTTGACTCCTAACCTAATCAAAATTTAATTTAATTATTTTATTTTTTTATTTTTGAAATAAATAAATTTTTTAGCTTAAACTTAAAATATTTATTTATTGAAAACAATAATTTAACATATACATATATTAAGGACATTTTTATAAATATTTTTGGAACGGGTGAATTCACCACAAACCTGAGCTCGACCCAATCTTAATTTCCACCTATTTTTTTAAGCAATCAATGAAATCTCTTAATTGATATTTAAATTTAAGCAATGCTCAATTAATTCTTAATTGTTTTCACTAATAAAAAATAAAAATTTAAGAAATCTAATTTTTTTGAATATTTACTATTTTAAAAAACATACTAGAAATGATTAGATTTCACTGCATGCCACGTGGCCAAGGTGAACTTAACAAAAAGTTAATGGTGTAAAAGATGAAATATTAATAGATTGTTTAAATTGATTGAAGGCTCAATGAATTTTATTTTTAATTGAGGATTAATTAATTATTAAATTATTTTTAAAGGATATTTTTTATATAATAAGCTTAAAATATTTAATATTATATTTTTAATTATATTATATATATTTAATTAAATTTAAATTTAAAAAATATTTATATTATTTAAGTTAAATTCAGGCTAAGTCTCGAAGTGTGAAAATTTTTATCCAAGGCCTATCGGGCCCCACGGCTACCCATCATTTGGAGAGTCATCGTTTATTCAAATTTAATAGTATAAAGACTAATTTGATAAGATGTCCATAATAGAGTACCTATCAGGTAAATTCACCCAATAGGAATCTAGTTTCGATAGCTAAAACCCTTTTCGTGACTGTGTTTGCTTTGAGAAACAAACACAGCTGCCGCCATGCCCACCGTCAGCGTTGGGAGGGATCGTCTTTTCACAGCTCTTGGCAGATCTTACAGTGAGTCTCTAATTAAATAAAGCCTCATTTTCCTCATTTTTTAATCGAATTTTCTCTTTAGCATCTAACGGAAGTGAAAAAATAAAAATAAAAATTCTCAGCTCAAGAAGAGTTTGAAGATCTGTGTTTCAGTTTCGGGATTGAACTTGATGATGTGGTGAGTGTTTTTGTTTTCTTACGATTTGTATTTATGAAAACCGTTTATGCGTAATGAAATTTTGAAGAGTGAATTTGATATTGTGAATCAGACAACGGAGAAAGCAATAATTTCGAAAGAAAAACATTTGGAAGAGGAAAAACCTACTGCTGATGATGAAATCATTTACAAGATTGAAGTGCCTGCTAACAGGTTTTATCACTGCTTATCTTTATGAAATTTTATGTTACTTTGATTTCGTTCTAATGATTTTGAAAGAATAGAACAATGTAGGTAGCTTCTCGAATGTTGTTTATGTGTTTATTTTAATCTTATTAAGACCATTAGTCTAGTAACTGTTAGATTCGTTTGCAAAAATAGCTTCAACTTGAAATTAATCTAGGTGAAAATTGGGGAGAATTACTTGGAACTTGATAATTCGTGCAAATTAAAAAGAAAAAAATTCAATGAAGGTTTCTTTGATTCCTGGACAGGTACGATTTACTTTGTTTGGAAGGTCTTGCACAAGCCCTTCTAGTTTTCAATGGAAAGGAGAAGATACCTAAATACACAGTTGCCAACATTAGTAAGGCATCGATGCTTAAAATGCATGTGAAAAAAGAGGTAGTTTTGAAGGTTAAAAAATTGGTTTTGGGTATTGACATACTTTTGGACGTTACCGATAGCTTAGTTATTTCCCTTGGCTTGCAGACATCTCTAATCCGGCCTTTTATTGCCTGTGCGGTTTTGAGGGGCATAACTTTTGATGAAGCAAGCTATAACAGCTTCATTGATCTCCAGGATAAGCTGCACCAAAACATTTGCAGGTATCCTCATCTAACTAGTAAATCTGCTTACCATTTTCTATGCAGCCTCTGTTTGTTTAGCTTGAACCAGCAAAATAAATTAGCATGACCTTTGTTGGGATGACAGGGTGGGGTGAAAAGTAATCAAAAGGGGGAAATTTGTGCACAAAATTTGGTATAAAGCAACATGTATGAGTTTCATCTTCACGATACTGAAATTTAATTTAGCCCCTATGCAGAGCAATTCATTTCTCTATGCATGGGAAGTTATTTTGGGAGTGGTAGCTGCATTCAGCTGTTGAAATGAGTGTCGCATCCATTTAGAATTTTTCCAGCACTAAAACTGATATTCGCTTCCAATTAGAGCAGGATTCTTGCGCCTGGATTTTAATTTAAAGTAATTTTGACAATCACTTTACTCTTGAAATGTTTTTGATGAAGACAAAGATGATTTCTTTGTTTTGTCACAATAATCTGAAATGATTAAGTTTAGAAAGAAATTACATTGTTGAAAACTGAAAGTGCTGACAATGAAGAAATGAAGGCTAAATCTGAATTTTTATCATCGAACTTGTTTACAGGGACCTTAAATTTATGTACTTTTCAGACTTTCTTTCTTTCATTTTCAACTCCTTAAGTGTTAATGCTTCAAAACTTTATAAACTAAAGCATCCAATTATTATTGTACAAAGGTTTCACATTTTTTTTTCAAGTTATTCTGCTTACATTTACTTTATCCGTTCAGGAAACGGACACTAGTTGCTATTGGGACGCATGACTTGGATACATTACAAGGGCCTTTTACGTATGAGGTGTGTTTCCTAATAGTCTAATACATTTTTTATTAATATAATTGTTTTGGTAAATTTCTTATGGCACGTTGAAATGTTGGGCATTCAAATAGTTGAACATGCTTTAGAGCCTTGTTAAAGGTCAATCCTTGAGGGGTAAAGGGCAGTTGCTCCTTCCCAAGGCTGAAATCTGGTGTCTGTTGTTAATTTGGTCAAGCAGCCTATGCAGTAGATGAGATATCTTTTCATTTTTGTATTTTCGTTGGCTAGTAGAGGTTTATTTGTTATTTTTTATTTACTTTGCATCGACTGAGCTGTCGATTGTCTATTGGCAAGTTGGCAATGTTAGTAATAATTTTTTTTTTCTCTATTTTGTTAACTGCTAGTGTAATTGTTACAATTCATATAGTTTGCTCAAACTCCTTGAGTTCTTTTTTTCTCTACCCTTTCAAATTATCAACGGAGAATATACTGTTTGATAGGGAATTGTTGAACGAATGTAAAGTTTGCTTTGATCTTTGATCTTCTAATTTGTAAGCAACTACTTAAATTTGTATGTTTATTCCAGGCGTTGCCACCTCCAGAGATAAATTTTGTTCCACTGAAACAGGTATTACCATTTTCTGAGTGATACTATTTACAATGTTCTTATTGACTAAAATATCTATTTGTACCTGGTCACTTTTATTTTCATTTGTTCGAGTATTAGGAACTTTGCTTATACTAGATGGAAAATGATTATTATTAGTTTTTTGGGTATTGTTTGAATTTAAAAACTGTTTCTGGAAATTGTTACATTGCTTTATAATCTTGGCCACGTAATGCTTTGATGTTTTAGGAACAAAGCTTCTTAAGGGTGCCTTCTTCTGTTTAAACTACCTTCATTTTTCAGGGATAGCAGTTAGTCTTTACTTGAGCATTCTTTGTTGATCATGAACTCCTTTATTCCTCTTGTTAATCTTCTGCACACTTCTATTCATTTGAAAAACTTTCCTCAGTCCTCTGAGCAAACTGATTTCCCTGGAATTGATCTTTTTAATTTAGGCGAAGAACTTCAGAGCTGATGAGCTGATGGAATTTTACAAGGTAAATTTTCATAAAAGCTTATTTGTTGTGCTTACCTGTGAAGTTGCTTTATTAAGCTACTAGTATCTTGGTATTTCTGTCTGTACCTTTTGCGCTTGTTTCTCCTAGTTTTAGATGGAATTTGACTACTTTTATTTCACTGAAGGGTTATACTAATATGTAGTACTAATATGACAGTCAGATTTGAAGTTGAAGAAGTTCTTGCACATTATTGAGAATTCAAGTGTGTACCCCGTCATTTATGACCGCAATAGGTATGGGTGATTTTGGTAATGTGCATCTGATTATTGATTTTAGCTTTGTGACAACAGCCGATTTCACATTAAACTATAGCTACTTAACCTTCTACCAACGTTTACTCCTTTTGAATTGTGTACTGAAATACAGCTGGATGAACTTTCTGTTTTTCTTGTCTTTACGCAGAACTATTTTGTCTTTACCACCAATTATCAATAGTGCACACTCGGCAATCACTTTGAAGACAAAAAATGTCTTCATTGAATGCACTGCAACTGATTTAACAAAAGCCAAAATTGTTTTAAATACAATGGTAAGGAATTGAGTGCTGTTAGCTTCTGTCCTCACCTTTATACAAGTAGTGGTAAGAATGAAATTTCTTTCTTTCCACAGGTAACAACATTTTCAACATACTGCAAAAGGAAATTTGAGGTGGAACCTGTTGAAGTGATATCATTTGATGGAAAGTCAAGTGTTTATCCAGATTTATCAGAATATAATATGGAAGTTCCACTATCATATATTACCGGTTCCATTGGAGTTCCTCTGGAAGTAGATGAGGTTTTACTTCCATTTTCATTTGCCTCATATTTCTTTGTTATCTTTTATGTTGTCATATAGTGAAAATAATTGTTAATGGAGTTCCACTCATGTTGATTTGATTGTTTTTGTTTTGATCTTTTTATGTGTTGTAAACTGGTATATTTTGTCTGAGATTGTTCACCAAACTGCTCATTTTAATGTTGCAGTTCCTCTAGTGATGATGATCTAGTAAAGGTGGGTGAATAGGTTTTATAGCGTGTTCCTAACTTCTCGAGGAAAATAGGGAAAACTGAACAGAGAGAAAATAGAGCTAGAGAATAAGCCCCTAAGCTTCACACCTAAGCTTCCCATCATTAGGCATGTGGTCAATCAAGGCTTTGACATTTGAACCAGCCTTACGATGCCTCCTAGGCACCTCTGGGGGCTATTCTTCCTGTCTGCTCATCATCTAGAAGCCTGCTTATTGGATGTAATTTGATAACCATACCTTTGTAGCTAGCTATTGCTAATATGTTTTTCCATTGTCTTCGCTAAACAGGTCACAAGTCTATTAAAACGAATGCAATTGGATGCTGAAAAAGCTGAATCGGGTGAAGCTAAGATCAGTGTGTCTGTACCTCCAACCAGAAGTGACATTCTTCATCCATGTGATGTTATGGAGGTAATGAACAAATGAATCGTAGTTTGCTGACACATTTTTGGGGGAAATGTTATTGGGCTCATCCCTTGTGGGTTTCTTTAAATGAGGCTCTTGATACTTTTCAGGATGTTGCAATTGCTTATGGCTATAATAATATTCCAAAGAGAACGCTTTCTTCTTTGAAGCCCCTTCCCTTGAATCAGCTCAGTGATCTTATTAGATATGAGGTGCCTAAACACACAGTTGCCTAAGCTTAATTATTCAGCATGCTACTGCTTGTTTATTTTTATCTGTAGAATTTTCTTTTTATTGTACATTTTTTTCTAATGCCCTAATTTTCTTTTTAGATTGCGATGAATGGTTTTACTGAGGTGTTGACATGGATTTTATGTTCTAAGAAAGAGAATTTTGAGATGTTAAACCGGAAGGATGATAAATCCACTGCAGTGATCATTGGAAACCCTCGCTCTTCTGATTTTGAGGTTTGCATTTTAGACTGCTTGAGATGAGTGGTAGCTTTCACTATTCTGTGTCAACCTAAAAGTATTTTCTCAAGACTTCTTGGAACATCATGCATGCCTATGTTTGTGACAAATTTATTTTTGACATGACTTCAAAATTGAACAGTCAATTGAGGAGTGATAAATATTTGGTCCATTTGAAGGATGAAAGGAGAAAAGGGAAGGAAAAAAAGGAACTGTGTTTTTCCTAGAAGCCTTTATTGGAACTCTTTCTAAAAGAATATTGAAGATTGCTTATTCTGTTTGCATAGGTGGTCCGCACAAGTCTCATGCCTGGCATGCTGAAGACTGTTGGACATAACAAAGACCATCCAAAGCCCATCAAGGTACAGTTTTGGTTTTAAATAATTCAGGCTGAAACACTCGCAGAATATAGTGTTAGAATTTTACTTTTTTGAACTATGGCACCTTCTGTAATAGTTGTTATAGCTATTTCTTTTACACATATTTCATTGGAAGATGGTCCCTTAAAATTAAAAGTTCTTGGATTACTGTTTTACTGTTATGCTTCTCAAGTTTGACTTCATTCTTAATTTATGCTCACCACTTACATATATTTTTTCTATATTTTTGAACATGTCCAGATTTATGAAGTGGGTGATGTAGTACTTTTGGATGAGAAGAAAGATGTTGGTGCATCAAACCGCCGCCTACTTGGTGCATTATATTGTGGTGCTAACTCTGGTTTTGAGGTAAACCTCTTGTTTTTGTAATTAGATAACTCCATGTGAATTATTGTAATCTTTAATTGTCAGTTCTTGTTTAAGTTGGTGAACTCTAATTCCATCTTGTCCACGCATGTCTCTGAATGGTCTTTGGTTGAGAGCTAGCCGTCATACCCACCCATAGAAATTAGAGGGGGAAAGAAAATGAGCTAGGAGCTTTAAGAGTGAAGCCATTAGTGAACTTCGTCTGGGCATATATATGGACATTGTGATGGTGTGGAGCTTAGAGAGGTACAACAGGGGATAAGTTATGCCTTCAAAACCCTCTACCCTGTCCTTAAGAGTTTCGAAATTTGAGAGATGGTACTCGAGTCTGTAGGGGGGAAAAACAAAAATCAATGAGAGCTTGGAGAAATACAAAGGGCAAAAAGTTATGCCCTCTAGACCCTCTACCCTCTCCTTTAAGAGTTTCCAGTTTGGAGTGGTGGTACACTAGTCTTTCCTTCTCAAGGGGCCTTTTGTTTTTTTTCTCTTCACCTTTACTCCTTGAAAACCAAACCAGATAAAGTTCCATGTAAATGATTATTTTCTTCATGCGCTAATAAGTTTTCATCACTTTATTAATAGTATTACGTGCACTTAATTCTATCTGTTTTTAAGCTTGGATTTAAATTAAACATGTTTAAGAGGTGTGACCTAGTCCAAATGGTTCAACTGGTCTAATTGAACAAGACAACTATGTAAATGTCAACCATTACATTGTTGTTTATCAGCCAATTAAAATTATTATTACATGATGTCGTAGACCTCTCCTAACCCTAAAATTTATTGTAACTTATAGTGGTTACAACTATCTGCTACAGTTTAGCTATTCTGCAGTTTAAGCACTATGTAATGTCAAAACATTCAAAGCACAACAATTATTTGTTTTTTCCCTATGCTTTGATGGAACCTAATGAAGTAAGTACCTCTTGTCTACAGTTGATTCATAGCCTGGTGGACAGAATCATGGAAGTTATGGGGACTCCTTTTGTTCCAGTTGGTGATAAATCAGGATATTTTATAGAGCTTTCTAATGTAAGAGTGTAGTTTTCTGTTCTCTATTTTCTTTAGTGCAAGAGGGAGAGGGAAACGGCATGAACGAAAAGACATGTTCTTTACCACCTACTTTTAATCATGGTGTACTTACGGTATTTATGTTTACTTCAGGAGCCTGAATTTCTGTCAGGTAGGCAAGCGAAAATCATTTACAAAGGAGGGCGCATTGGCATCTTTGGTATCGTGCACCCTGAGGTATTGTACTATTGTGGTTGGAGGTTACGTGTGTTCCCTTGATTCTTTTCTCAACCTTTTGTTAATTTATTTTGCCAATGGAGAGATCTATCGGAGTTTATTTTTTATTTTTCTTAGATTTTGGCTTAAAATGGCCTTCCCTTAGTTTTTCAGGAAATTTGTAAAACATCTTTCTTAAAAAAAATTTTGGCTCATTTTCAGTCTTTTGAAAATCTCTAATTTATAGTTCTTGCTCTAACCATATTGCACATTATAGATGATTTTTGCTCCAAATTGGTCCCCTCCCTTTCATTTTCTTGTTACATATTAAAATGAATACTCTGAAACTGGGTCAGCATCAACATTATATGACTTCAAATTAAAGTGCCTTGATGACTAATATATATAAATATATATTCTTTTTTGTTGTGTGGCGTGCAGGTGTTGAATAATTTCGACATTCCGGACCCATGCTCCTTCTTGGAACTTGATATAGAGAGCTTCTTATAGGACATGTTCCATTGACAGCTGAAAGTAAGTTCGTTACATCTATATCCCTTTTGTCCTCTACATGCCTATTATGATTAAAAAGTTCTAGTTTATTATTTTCTGTCTGAATGAATGAATTCTTTTATCATTTTATTTACGGGTAATTATATACACGGCCTATGAACTTCTCTCTAATTTATAGTAAACAAGGTTAATCGAGCTTGAGCCTGAGTAGCTTGATTATATCGAACTCTGAATTTGAGTCAAGCTCGAGGTTGACAGTAACTGAGCTTGGCTTGGCTCGATTACAACCCTAGTGGCAGTGTATGAAATGATTCTCCTTTATTTAATCGTTTTAAGGATTCAAATAATACCGTATAGTGCTTACACCCAGCTTTTTCTATGCTTATTTGAACAAACAGGTAGATCAGCAGTTGTACTTTGCCAACTTGATACTGTTTTATTTTTGGACTTGCAATGTTTGCTTAAGATTTAAAGACTTGCCCATGAAAAATGTTAGCAATTTTTAGCTGTAATTTAATTTTAGACTATTTAAACAAATATATATTTTTCCATGTCTGTATGTTTGCACTTATTATATTACTTTTAAGGATTTTTTTTTATTGATATGCATTTTTTTAATTTAAAATCAAGCATTAAATCCGATTCTTCAGATTATCATATTGATTGTAATAAATTAGCCTTCGAGGAAGGTTTGTAAATTATTATGACCAAGTTTTGGTCCTTAAACTTTGGTTACTAGGTTTATATTATTTTTACTTTTTATCTACCTGAATTTGGTAATTAGTTTTATTTTAGTTTCTCAACTTTGATCATTTTAAAGTTCGATGTGATATTATGAGATTATATTATTATCACTTGATATTTTAAAAGTAATTATATTGTATAATCGTGTCTTCAAATCTTAATTAGATTCAAGTTTAGGGATTAAAATAGATTTGGTTGTCAAAATTAAATATTAAATAAAGTATCAAGTTCAAATGTAAAGAGGACAAAAAAAATACAGGTATAAAAAGGATTTAATTATCAAATTTAAAAAAATGAAAAGAGAAATGAAAACGATATAGATGGCAATATAACCAAGAAAGAAAAGTTGTGAAATCGGAAATTGGTTAAGAACAGCTGAGAAACCGAAATAGAATATAAATAATAATGATTTTTTTGTATATTTGTAAAATTAATTTTTAGTAATGTTTATAAATTCTTTTTAAAACTTTTATCAAATAAAATAAATTTCATTCTATTAAAAAAGTAAGAACTCAAAATTAATATAAAAATAAAAATTGAGCCAAACTAAATTATCATCTAACTATTTCAAAATTCAAAAATTTGCCTGTATCAAATTGAATTTATTCATAAGTTTCTTTTACCTATATAAGTTTGAATTACTTTTTGAGGTTTGAATTAGGTAACTACTTTTATATTGAAATTTGAATTTTTTATCTTAATTAATTTTTGAACTTGATAATTATTTCCACGCTAGGTTTTAAAGTTTTCTTTGTGTCTAAACTAGTACATGAATTTTCACATTGGGACTTGAATTTTTTTTTTATCCAAGTTTATTTTCTTAAAACTCCAAAGTTCAGGTTCCAATGTGGAAACAATTGTGAAATTTAGGGACTAACTTGGACAAGTGAAAGTTGTTGCCAAGTATAAGTTCCAAATAGTTTTTTAACCTATTTATTTTCTACATAGCTTTACGTATATCCAAAGGAAAGAAAATTCCATTAGTTGCGCAGCTTCAGTGATATTTATACATGTAACACAAAGATATGCAAGAAATGAGCACCCATATTCTCAACTGGAATATCAAAATCCGGCAACATATTATTAGCACAGATGAATACAAAATTATGCTTTCTACAATCAACGTGTAGAACATACAACAATAAGAGTTACATGATGTTCTAAAAAGTCATCCCAAAAGAAAACTGATACAAAAAAAACTCCGAATCGAAGCATTTCGGAACAAGAAAACCAAAAACATATGACCACCATATATATATATATATATAACTCGACCTAAAATTTGACATCAAAATAATCGAATTCATTTGATTATCAACAAAAACAAATGTCTGCAATGAGCTCTTACATTATCTATTAGACCCACGGTCCAAAAAAGTCTCGAGACTCGATCCTTAATTGATGGCTTGTAAAGGACTAGATCCAGCAGAAGTCACAGAAAAACTTATGCCATCAGATGCAAGAGGGCCAGATTCAGGAGATCTTTTGCAGATGTTGTACGGTGAGGTGTTTGATACCCTGAAATGTAAACCGGAGTAGTGTAAAGTCTTGGAAACTCAGATTTGCAATGCAGCATAAATGTTCAATTCTCATTTTCTAACTGTATATGTATGTGTGTGAGTGTGTGTATTCTCGGTACCACCAAAATCCGTACTGCAAGGGTGGTCGTAAAAACAATGGATCAAGGTGATAAAAACTGGAAATAATGCTTGAGGCATGTAGAACACCGCATTTCAAAAGGAACAGGAAGAACAAAAGCAAAAGCAAGGCTTCGCCATATTCCTGTACATCGGGCTTAGTTCTCGTGCACACGAGGCATTTCTTTCTTTTGGTTCTTACTCACCTAATAACTCATTATGGGGTAAAAGTACTATAGAGGTACTTGTACTAGGAGTCAGATTGCATTTTGCCCCCTCTATTAAAAAATGAGCAAATTATTTCATCCATATTAGATCAAAGAGCAAATTGGTCCTATTAAAATTTTGATTGATTTTTACGGTTAAAAACTAGTCTCTGTACGTTGTCATGAGATACACATGGCACTTAATGTGTAACTATCTAGTTATTCCATTAACTATGTCAGTTTTAACAGTAAAAATAAATGAAAATTTTAACTGAAAGAACTAGTTTCCTCTTTAATTTAATATGTAGGGACTAATTTATTCATTTTGTTCAGTAAAAGAGGCAAAATGCAATATAACTCCTACTACAACAGTCTCCATGATACTTTTACCCTCATTGTGGCTGTCAAGAGGCATATCTAAGTGACGTAAGATAAGTTCTTTTGAAATACATTATGGTAACATATTTTCACAGGCATCTAATATGTACCATTTCAATGAACATTCAAATGATTGTCATCAAATTGATAAAACAAGCAAATACCTTTCTTTACGCTTCTCTAAAAATCGAGCCAAGGATGCTTTACGAGCCTGAGGCACAGCAACTGCAAGAAAAGATAACATGACTCTCAGAAAACAAAAGCAGAGTACCGGAGAATCCTACCTGAAAAGAAAGAGGTTAGTACCTGCAGGATTAACCAATTTTGGAGGATCTGGTTGGTTATTAGTAGATGCTAAAGCTCCTATCCTTGTTGCAGCTGTTAGTTCATTGGTGCCACTAGATCCTGCAACAGGCTGTAAACTGACATGGGAGGTTACAGAAAGGTGATTTGGAAGACCCGAGAAAGGGGACAAGGTACAAGGTCGTGGAATATGTGTCTGCGGTTGAGTCACAGGTGCCGTTTTACTTTGAGTCGTAGAAGAACCGTTTCCAGCAAGTAACATAATAGCTTGGGCCTAGATATGGAAGCAAAGAACTAAATATTAACTGTGTCCAACAGTTCAACAAAATACGAAGAAGTAATATGGTTACCTTGTCGGGAGATACATCATCGTACACACATACAGATCCAGCATAAAAGATAGTCAATTGAGCTGGTGCCCTAGAAGATTTGGCAGCATTCCTACAAAAGGTTGCAGGTTTAAGCTAAATATTTATCATACTGTTATTCAGATTCAACAAATAACTTGCAATGGAAGTTTAGATACCTAAGATCGGTAGTACCGATGATAGGACTTGATGGAGGAACAACAGATACAGGGGCAGCCATGATTGGAACTCCGGTAAAAGGTTGCGGGTTTATAGTATGACCGATTATGTTCTGTCCGGGGGAAGCAAGATGGGGTTGGAGAAGAGGAGTGTTCATGGAAACCGTAATCGTGTGATTCGGCTGACTTGAACTTGGAAATATCCTTGCTTCGTGGGAAAGGCGGGATTGGTGTCCATCGAGTTGTTGGAGACCATAGGTGGTAGCCGCATAGTGGTTTCCCCCTTGTTTCTGCCAGTCATAGGACGAAAAATCAGTAAACTAGCAATGAAACTAAAAGCCAACCAGTTATATGAATAAAGAAATCGTTGAACCAAGAAGTTCATGATGTGAATCGACAAACCTGAGTCAAGCCAGGATGCGGTTTCTTGTTAGAATCAGCAGCTGGAATAGTCATAAAACCGGATGACAACAGAGTGTCATGCGTGGCTTTTCTCGGTTTATCGTCTCGAGCACCATCAAACGACAAGAACTGAGGAACTGTAGATACCTTGTTTGAGAAAGACAACTGCATCCCTGAACCCCTCAACAACACTGTAGAAACCAAAATATGATTTTTCTATTACATAAACACAGCTAATCTTATTTGGTTCAAGAAGATGAAAAATATATAAATGTTTATGTTGTTGATTGGGGACCTTATAGAACTTATAGAATAAGGTCAAAAGAGCTTGCTTCTTACAATTATTAGAATTGTAAATGAAGCATTTATTGACATTTTAAAAAAATAAGACTAAATTAAAATATGAAAAATATATATATGAAGCCAAAACTACCATACATCATATCATGAAGAATCCAATTCATGTTGTTTATTTTAATAGATGGATAGAGAAAAAAAAAAAAAAGTACAACACCTTGCCAAGTACTGGAAAAGAAATAAAAAAAAAAGGAACCCATTGGTCAGATCATCTATGGCATTGGAATAAAATATATTATTCATCACATTGTAAATAAAATAATTTATTTAATGAGTATTTCCATAAAAAATATGTTCATATCACATGTCATTACCTCTCTAAATGCCACATTTATGAAAAAAAATAAACCTTAATAATTTAAGTCCTTGATAAGAGCATTATTTAATCATGTTGTACCCACCCATGTTATTTTTATTAACACGCAACTATGTTATCTGTTAACATTTTATAATAAAATTGTCTTTTTATAGCCTTATATATTATTTTATCTCAAATGATCTAATCCAAGCACAATTAATGATAACGTAATTTAATAATTTAAAATATTTAATATTCACAACTCAAAGAGGAAATTTGTACAAAGCTATAATACCAGCATTTGAGATCATTATAATAACATTTAAAATTTAAATCATATCGATTTTTTAAAATTTTAAGTTAAAATTATAATATATTAATAATACTATTAAATATAAAATTTAAATATTTTATTAAAATAAAATCTTAACTAAAATTTATTTCTTTTCATATATAAATAAAATAAAATAAACTAATTTAATAAAAAATTGTACATCATAATTCGAATATTGGCTTTAGATTAAATAGTATCAAATATGTCAATTACGTTAATTGAATTCCCTTATATGAAATATTTAATGGATTCAGATATTTTAATAAACAATAAATATACCACTACAATCCCTAGTCTCGACAACTCAATATGCCGCATTTTAATATGTACTCAACAACTAAATTTAAAATTGATTTAAAATATTTTTCGCATCTTTCTTTTTATTCGTTTTTAAATCGAGTAAAAAAAAAAAAGGACAAGCTTTTGCATACAGAGACAAAAATGATTCCGGGTTATTGTTTACCACGCACCGACTGCTCACATTAGCATTTGTCGCAAATAAAAATTAATTTATAATTACATTTTCAATTATCAATCATCACTTGAATAATATTTTTATTATTTTATTAAACATACATAGCATTATTTTCGACAAATATAAATTATTATTATTATTAGATATATTATGCAAAAATTTCACAAGAATTCTAGATTTTTCTAGATACGATTTTTATTTTTAATTTATAATTTAATACATAAATTTAGATTTAGTATAATTATATATATTTAAAAAATAAATACATCAAATAACTTTAAATTAGAGAAATATAATTATTTGTATACGTAATACATAAATATAAAAAATAATGTTATATTAATAATTATATTAATAATTTATAAAAATTAAATTAAATTAAAATTTATTTATAAAATTACATAAAATAAAAGTTAATGTACAATTTTAATTTTAATTTTAATTTTATTTTTAAAATAATTATTTGATACATATATCATTAAATATTTTAACAGGTAAATAAACTAACATGTGTCACCAATTAATGTTTGAAAATTAAAAATGATAAATAAAACACATAACCATTTTTTATTTTCATTTTAGAATTAATAAATTTTACCATTAATCTATTAAATAGTATGGACAGAGGATATAAAAAATACTATATATTAAATAATATATATATTTAATGGTAAAGTACACCGAGTAACACCTAACCAAAACTAAGAATCTAACGCTCAAAGCAACATACAGCCACTGACATATTGTCAAGCTTTATTAAAAGTACCTAGGACTGCATTAAAGTAATTGTACCTTGTGTAAATCCAAGGGTTGTACCCCAACGCGCTTTTTTTAAAAAAATGTTTATTATATTGTTATTATTTATTTTCATTTAAACGAAAAGGACATTTTACTCGTGGGTTTTCTTGTTGGCGCAAAACTTTTCCTACCCTACCTTACCACTTGTTTGGTTCCCGAGAAACTTGAGAAACTCGAGAAAATGCATTAAATTACTCAAAGAAGAAAAACGAATACAAAAACTAAATATACGTAGCCTAATTCAACACCGTCATTATTTCAACAGCAAAAAATATTTAAAAAATTCCGAAATAAAATCAATTACCTGAATCATCAGGCTGAGCATCGGAAGGCTCTACTTTGATTGTAATTGCAGCATTTTTGGACCTCAAACCGATAAAATCTCTCTCCATAATCTCCAAAAGAAAAGGGCTTAAAATATATAAAATCTACCAAAAAAAAAACAAAAATCGAATGGAAAATTTTCTCTTAAAAAAGACAATGCTTAGCTTCTTGGAGCAGGAGAAAAAAAGGTATGGAAGAGAAGGGAAGCAAAGGAACAAAAGAGAAGAGGAAGCACTATATAAATATATTATATATGTTTTTGTATTATAATTAAATTAAATTAAAGGGCGTGGAAGGAGAAAAAAAGAGAGAGAGAGAGAGTCTGACTTTTTAACTTTAATGAAAATCACATGGTGGAGTGTGGACTGAACTATTATTTTTAAAAATATTTTTAAAGATCACTTTTTTTATTTCCTTTCCTTGTATTTTGTAATTCTTTTCAAATTGGTATTTAATTTTTTAATCTGTCCTAACTTTTTAAATTTAGTTTCTGACTTATATTTTTGTTAAGGTGTAATAATGTCTGAAATTTTTAAAAATTTTATATAAAATCTAAAAAAACTTGAAACTTTGAAGTGATGATTCTCAACTCATCAAGCCTCGAAAAAATTCAAAATAAAAAGGAAAATTTTATCTAATTGGGAGAATAACTATTACTTTATTTCATAAAAATAATTAAAATATAATATAACATAATATGAGAAAAATATCAACATAAATATATAAATGATTAAATTTTCAATAAAATTTTAATATGTAAAAACTGAATATTCAAATTAAACTTAAATATAAAACAATATAATAATCATAAATTTTAAACAATTGTGAAGTAAAAAGAGAAGAAAAACACTAACAGGTTACACCGTAGAAGCCATGTGGGTTTAAAAATAATAATAATAGTGAGATTTGTTTTCAACTCCTTAAATTAATTAAAAAAAATCCATTATTGTTAATTAAAAAGCCACGATGTCTTATTATATATTATCTCGTAAAATGAGATTTGTTGAGTGAGTAAACAATGATTCACGAGCGAAAATTTCGAACAAACAAAAAATTATATATTTATATATTCACTTGCCAAAATAAGGTTTTAATATTAAGATTCGCGGGCTTCAGAGAGACTGACGACAAACGATCAGTTAAATCCTAAAGGCCCAATAAGGTTTCGCTACGCTCAAACTTATTATTATTTTTTTAGATTATTCATTTAATTGAATAATTTTTTAAGAGAAATGATTAGTTTATTTTTAAATTTATCGTATAAAGATTAATTTATATATTTTTCAATAAAGAAAATAAAATATAATTTTATTTCTAGTATAATTAAGTGTGTTCGTTATATTTTTACATATAAATTCATTTGAATATGCAATGGGATTAGTTTTCTTAAAGTGCGTTTGGGGCGGCGGTGTGGTGCGTTTAGCTTACTTTTTATCTCACGTTACAGTATCTAATCTCACTGTCACCACTATTTTTACACTAACCGCAGGTAAACGCATCGCCCATCCAAACTCACCCTTAGCGGTGATGACTTCAGTTTAGATAGTGATGAAATTAGATATCGTAAAATAATAATAATGCAAATTAACAGTGCATACCAATTTTTTGTTGAGGAAAAAATGTTTGAGGACTTCCTTGTCATAAAGACAATGACACAAACATATGATTCAATTAATTATTGTATAATTAATTTATCTAATCATGGTAATCCAGTTAAATGGTGTCTCTAAAAAGTGTACTTTAATTAAATGACAATGATATGTTGATGCATTAGCAATGAACTTGAAACCTTCAAAGTTACAAACATGGGACAAAAATCCCAGAAAGATAAAACACGCTTTTACACTTTTTTTTATTATTTTCTCTCGTTCTTAGAATAAAATCTAAGAACCACGTAGAAAAACAGGCGGTAAAGTACACCCCAAGCTAACAATATAAGGATATCATACCAAAGATTCTCCAATTTAATCCCCATAGATGATATCACGTCTTCTCCTATCATGGTGCAATCTGCAAGTGCTTTGTTTTTAAGGTGCAAATCACTATGTTTCAACTCCCCTAAAGGACCCGGCGAAAGATCCGATGGGTTACCGGAAATACAAATTTCTTTATCTTTAAACTCATTCACCAACAAAGCTTCAAAAGGGTATTTAATGGCGGAAATGTAATGTAACCATCTCCAATAAATGGGTATTTTGTTACCTTTAAGAAAGAACCCACAAGTGAGGAAGAAAAGAGCTGTGGTAGCGATTACGACGGCGTAACCAGTGATGTAACTCGGGACGAGTGCACTCACTAGCATGACGTAAGCATTGGTGGTGATTAGAGAAGCGTACAGAATTAACCAGAAGTTTAATACGCTGCATTGTAGGTGAAGCCAATATTTGGTAATGGCGGCGAAGGTGAAGCCTTGGATAGCGAAGAACGGGAGGTAGACAATGAGGGAAGAGATGACATAAGATGACGCACGATAAGCGTTATGAGAGGTCTCTCTAATGAAGATGAACCGTTCTTGGATGAAAGTTGGGACAGCATCGTTGGAGGAGAAAAAGACTAAACAAATGGCGAAGATGTAGAAATTTAACAGCCGGTTGATCGTCTGAAAATCGTGATGGCTTAAGTTTCGGAATAGGGAAGATAAAATCACCGCCATGACCGTCAATACGATTTCCCGAGAAAGGAAAAGCTCCGGTGTACGAACCACGTTAAGCGCCGTCCTCCACGACAGCACTGCGACTTCTCTCAGCCATGGGTTAGCGAACTTGGGGCCGTGTTCTGGCTCGTCCAACACTTCTTCCATGTCGAATTCTTCGTATGACGGACTGTAAGCAATCGGGGTCTTTCGGTAGTGTGAAGGTGTTTGGGGTTGAGCCATTGCATGCTGTCGGCCGAAAACATAGCTTCTTACACCAGGAGTTGTAGCCGGTGTTACACCAGGAGTTGTCACCGGTGTCCACGACGGTGCACGACGAGGAGTTCCGGTAACACCACGGTAAACCCAAACGGAGAAATCTTTATAGAATTGAGAAGCCAAACGTGGGTAAGCACCACTGTGTGAAGTACTCATTGGAGTCTGAGGTCGCCACCGGGATGATTTTCGTTCCAATGAGTAATTAAAGTTTTCTTCTTCTTCATCTTCATCTTCATTGTAATCAAATCGGCCGGACTGTGATTGATTTGTAACAGAGAAAGCATTGCTGCGTAGGCTAATAGCATGTCTGGAACCAGGTGTTTTCATGTTCTTCGGTGTTTTAGGTGTTTTGGGTGTTTTTGGAACCGGTGTTCGTGCAATTTGGTCTGGTTTGATACCATTACATTGGTACACTACGAGAGGGTCCAGTCCGACAGTTGATTCATCGTATTCTTTGATTACGTCGAGGAGATATTCAAGACTGTTCTCACCGTCGGGAACTGGTCTTCCGAAACCAGAAAGGTGAGCCGGGAGAGAGGCTGGGCTTCCCATATATATTAGTCTACCCCTGTAACATTTTGTAAATATATACATAGCTTAGTTCATTAGTAACAATGTGTATATGTACATAATAAAGTACTACCATCCATTATATTGTTAACATTTTCATGGGTTCTAATCTTATTTCAAACCTAATGTCAATGATAGCACCTTTATATATGTTTTAATTTTGGGTTAATCCCATAAGATGCCCTTAAACTATGGTCTAAATTTTAAATTGGTCCTAAACCTTAAAATGTTTCATAAGTGCTTTCATTAGCCTAGCCATTAGAGCTCAAATAGTATAAAGCATGTGGATGAACTTTTAAATACATGCATCTATATGACAATTTTAAATACACATGGAGGGTTCAATTAAAATTTTAAAAGATTTTAGAAAAAAATTCAAAATTTTGAAGGGCTTAATGATAATTTTTCAAATATTTTGAGGTCCAAAGTCCAAACTCTTATAAAGATCCACACCTCTTAATACAAACATGTTTACTATAAAAGTACCATATGGAAGTCTCTATACTGGGAGTTGGATTGCATTTTGCTCCTTCTATTAAAAAAATGGCAAATCGGTCCATATACATTAGATTAAAAAGCAAATTAATCCTTCTATTAAAACTTCTATCCATTTCTACTATTTAAAACCTGTCCCTGTACATCAGCCTGAGGTACATGTGCCGTGTTTGGTTATTCAATCAACCATGCCCTATTTTTAACAGTACAAATGGATAAAAATTTTTAAAAAAATGACCAATTTGCTCTTTTATTTAACATTTAAGGTCTAATTTGTCAATTTTTTTAGTAGAAGGGGCAAAATGCAGTCTGACTCCTAATATAAGGACCTCTATGTTACTTTTACCGACATGTCTACGTATTTAAAATATATTTGAAGTCAATTTTGTATATTTATAAGCCACTATCACCTGGTAAAATCTATAGATTCATCACCAATCATATTCTAAAACTTTCAAGCATGAAGAGAGATTGATAATTTAAAGCATTGTACCTTGCTAAGACGGTGATACGATCTAATAGCAATTGAATCCTAAAAGAAGGTTGATGTATGGTCATGAGAATGATGCTACCACCTCGAGCTATATCCTTCACCTTCTCCACCACACTATAAGCGCTCGTAGAGTCGAGACCAGATGTCGGTTCGTCGAGGAATAACAATGGTGGTTTATGAATGATGTCGATGCCAATCGACACCCTTCGCCTCTCTCCTCCTGATACTCCTCTTCTTCCTTCATCCCCAATATATGTATGTGCTGCAGTCTACATAATATGGTAAATATTATCTATCCTATTGTATGTAGTAAAAGGCTGAGCAGAAGACTTTACCTCTAAGCCTAATTGACTTAGTAGCTCATTGACTCTTTTTTTCTTCTCCGCCCTAGAAATAGAAGGTGGCAACCGCACCTCAGCCGCAAACATGAAGGTTTCTTGAACCGTCAACATTGGAAAAAGTTGGTCCTCTTGCATTACATAGGACGAAATCATCTTCATGTAGCTTGTAGTTACCTGAACCAAAAACAATATAAGCAATATATCCCATAATCAATTGTGTATTGTTGATGTGTTGATCGAACTGTGCAAAGATGGTGGCGAGGATCGGCAATTCGTCTCGCTTAGTGTAAGGTGGTTGAGATAAGAAAAAGCGAGAAAAGTTGAGGAAGGACATACGAGGAGAGAGAGAGACTCTGGGTTTTGAGTAGCTTTAAATTTTATTTACTCTTAGCTTGATTTTAAGATGCCACGTGTCGAGTTCCTATGAAAGGGTCAGAGCCAAGTACCCAAATGGTTGGCCACTATAAGCATAGGTAGGGTAGTGATTTGACATTTTTTCAATCATCTCAGATGATATATAGTGATTATCTCAAATAACGGTTAATAGGTAGGGTCTTTATGAGTGTTGAGCCAAGGGGGCTCCTTAAGAATACGACTATTTTATCAAACTGACCCAAAAAATTTTAATATCTACAAAAATAACTCAGGTTTAAAAACAATCACCAAAATGACATGAAATGAACTGTAGAATGGGGTTTTGGCCTTCTAATGGCCGGCACCACCTTGTATTTTGACCCCATGATTGCTTGATGATTGTGTCTGGCTTTCAAAAATTGATTTTTCTGGTTTTGTCCTTCTAATGGCCTGCACCAGGGTATTTTTTTTAAAATCGTATCATACTGGTATACAAAAATATGAGTATTTAAATTTTTTTATGCTGGCCTTTTAATGGCCGGCACCAGTACGAGTATTTAAAAAAAATTTGGTGTTGGACTTCTAATGGCCGGCACCAGATACCAGTATTTAAAAATAATTTTTTTTGGTACTGGCCCGATACTGCCTCGAACTCCGATCTCGAGCCCCAATATTAAGCATCTGGCTCATCATCATACCACCTGGATCAGAATCTGCTGCAAGAAATTCCTCCATTGTTCGATGATATTTTTGGTGATGACCTCGAGCCTCAACATTCGACACGATCTGGATCATCCTTATACCACCCGAAGGTCCATCCCGAAGCACGTACACCAAAAAAAAATTTCGTCATGCAGTCTTGGGTCATTAGAAGGCTAGCACCGAATTTTTTTAAATCTCGGTATCTGTGTCTTACCATTAGAAGGCCAACACCAAAAAATTACTGGTGCCGGCCATTAGAAGGCCAAAACCAATTTTTTTTTTAAATACTCGTACTAGTGCCGGCAATTAGAAGGCCAGCACCAAAAAATTTTGAATTTTTTTTCATACTGGTTCCGGTCGTTACAAGGCCAAAACAAAAAAAAAATTAAATATTCGTACTGGTACCGGCCATTAGAAGGCTAAAACCAATTTTTTTTTAAATACTCGTACTGGTGCTGGCCGTTACAAGTCTAGCACCAATTTTATTTAAATTTTTTAAATACTCGTAATAGTACCGGTCATTACAAGGCAAACATCAATTTTTTTTTAAATACTCATACTGGTGTCAGCCATCACAAGGCCAGCATCAAATTTTTTTTTTAATTGTGGTAGTCTAGTGCCGGCCATACAATGCCAGCACTAATTTTTTTTTAAATACTCGTATTTTTGTATACCAATATGATATGAATTTAAAAAAATACCTTGGTGCCGGCCATTGGAATGCCAAAACAAAAAAAAAATCAAAATTTTAAAGCCTGACACAATTATCAGGCAATCATGGGGTCAAAATACAAGGTGGTGCCGGCCATTAGAAGGCCAAAACCCCATTCTACTGTTCATTTTAGGTCATTTTGGTGATTGTTTTTGAAACTGGGTCATTTTTATAAATATTAAAATTTTTTGGGTCAATTTGTTAAAATAGCTTAGGGAAAAAATGAATAATTTTTTTTTGAAAAGTCAAAATGTAAATTTATCACTATATAAACTTATGATTTCCTAAAAATTAAATAGACTATATAGCAAATTTTCATTTTTGGAGGGAAAAGACTACTGTCTGCCCCTCTCTCCGCCCCTATCCAAGAGGTTTATTGCTCGGTCCTAAAAGGAAAATTACTGAAATGGAGGTCATACAGTAACCTGCTTTGAAAAAGGGTATATAATTATATCATCTATATATATATATATATGCATGTATGTATTTACTGACCGGCTTGCCATCAATTCTGACAGAACCTTGGAGACTCCCTCTAGCAATCCGACCAGCCAAAGCATCAAGGAACGTGGACTTCCCAGCACCACTAGGTCCCATAATAGCCATCACTTCACCTCTCATAGCTTGACCTGATATATCATTAAGAAGATAAGCTTCTTTCTTGATCCACTCACCATCTTTCTTTTGTTTCTTGATAACACTGTAAGACAGGTTACTGAACTCGAACCCATGACCCGGTATCGTCTTCCTTACAAGCATAGGCGGCGCCATGGCATTACTCTTCCTTCCTCCTCCACCAACTGTGGCAGCTGATTTGTCCATGTCTAAAAGACTCTCTAGACTTTTGTTCGCCGTGTGCCGCCCTATCTTCGCCATTGGAAAATCAAGACTTGCTTGAACTATGGCTAGTTATGAAGGCCTTGAAGTTTTTTAAGAGTTGAAAATGTGTAGGGGTTATAAAGAAGGGAAAAGGAAGTGTGGACAAAAGGGTAAGCTGCTGGCCTGGAAATATGTAATGAAAGATTGTAGACAAAGAAGAAAAAAACAAAGAAATGGACGGTAATAATGAGCTATGTGTTTCTTTGCTCCATTGGGGTTGTCAATTTTTTGCCTTGGTGTTACCGTAAAGATGATAAAGCCTTTTGTTCCATTTAAGCACCTACTACTTTTTATTATATTATTATTATTATTATTATTATTTATTTTCATCTAATGGAAAACGACATTTTACACGTGGCTTTTCTTGTTGGAGCAAAAATTTTCGTCGCTATGAGACAAAAGATTTCATGGCACCGTAACTATAGTCCATATGATCATATATTTCATTTTTTTACAATACTTACAACTATTTATGTTCTTAAATATAAATATAATATGTTTCAGCGCATTTAAATTTACATTTTTTATATTAACAATTACATCAATCGAGTAAAAACTCAATCGACCCTGTTCTAACTTTAGAAAATCATAAAAAATTGGATAAAAATAATTATGGGCTTAAATTTATATGTTTAAAATCCTGAATGAGTCTATTTTCAATAGAAACAAACGAGAACATCATCCGAATCCCGTATGAGGAGATAATTAATTTTTAGTGAAGAAGGGTTGGAACTGTCAGACAGCAGAATAGGGGTGAATTTAAAGAATAAACTGTACTTATTGGCTAAACCAAAAATTTTGAAAATTTTATGGTAAGAAGATATGTGAGCCTAGTTTCAGGAAAAATTAGCGGATCCTAATTTGGAGTTCTGTAGCTCAAGATAAAAATAATTTAGTGACTATGACACGATGGACAAAGATTGAATATACATAAGTAAATAGTGAAATTACAGATAATGTTACTTATAAGCGGTTTATAAACACCATATAAGGGTTTCCTTAAGATTTTTTTCATATTTTTACTGAAAGTAAGTAATTATTGATTATTTCTTGAAATTTTTGTGTTTTTGTGAGTTTTACAACTAGGTCCACTTGTTGAATTCATTAGTTTTTGATTCTATGAAAGAAACTGAAAGTTGCTATGACTATATGCTAGAAGTATATGATGATTTAGCATGAAATTAGAGCTTTTAATTGTTTATATGCTGATTTTATTGAAATAATTGAATAGAAAGTGAATGTTTGGGACCTAATTGCAAAAGAGTTTGAAGTTAGGGTTTTATGTGGAAATTCAAAATTTCAATAGTTTTGAAATAACTTATAATGTCTAGGTAAAGTATTAATTGATAAAAATTAGCTTAATTGAGGCGTTAACTGAGCAAAGACTGAATTGTATGAACTGTGAAATTTGGGGCGAAATAAAAATCAATATTTTGCACTAAAGCTGTTTTGGACAGCAGCAGTAGTCTAACTTTGAAAAATCACCAAAAAATGTAGAAATTGAATTAGAGGATGAATAAAATATGAAATTAAAGCTTATTGAGTCTAGTTTCTTATAGAAGAAACTATGTAAGCAATGGAATTGTAAATCATGAGATATAATAAATTTTGTGAGACAAGGTCAGAATGATTTCGGGTTCCCCTATTCTGAATTTGGAAAATCATAAAAAATTGGAGAAAAATAATTAGGGTCTTAAATTTATATTTTTAAAATCTTAAATGAGTCTATTTTCAAAAGAAACAAATGGGAACATTATCTGAATCCCGTACAAGGAGAATATTAATTTTTAGTGATGAAGGATCGGAATTGTTAGACAGCAGAACAGGGGTGAATTTAAAGAATAAACTGTACTTATTGGCTAAACCAAAAATTTTGAAAATTTTATGGTAAGAAGATATGTGAGCCTAGTTTCAGGAAAAGTTAGCGGATCCTAATTTGGAGTTCTGTAGCTCAAGATAAAAATAATTTAGTGACTATGACACAGATGGACAGCATTGAATATACATAAGTAAATAGTGAAATTACAGATAATGTTACTTATAAGCGGTTTATAAACACCATATAAGGGTTTCCTTAAGATTTTTTTTCATATTTTTACTGCAAGTAAGTAATTATTGATTATTTCTTGAAATTTTTGTGTTTTTGTGACTTTTACAACTAGGTCCACTTGTTGAATTCATTAGTTTTTGATTCTATGAAAGAAACTGAAAGTTGCTATGAATATATGCTAGAAGTATATGATGATTTAGCATGAAATTAGAGCTTTAAATTGTTTATATGCTGATTTTATTGAAATAATTGAATAGAAAGTGAATGTTTGGGACCTAATTGCAAAAGAGTTTGAAGTTAGGGTTTTATATGGAAATTTAAAATTTCAATAGTTGTGAAATAACTTATAATGTCTAGGTAAAGTATTAATTGAGAAAAATTAGCTTAATTGACGGGTTAACTGAGTAAAGACTGAATTGTATGAACTGTGAAATTTGGGGCGAAATAGAAATCAATATTTTGCACTAAAACTGTTTTGGACAGCAGCAGTAGTCTAACTTTGAAAAATCACCAAAAAATGTAAAAATTGAATTAGAGGATGAATAAAACATGAAATTAAAGCTTATTGAGTCTAGTTTCTTATAGAAGAAACTATGTAAGCAATGGAATTGTAAATCATGAGATATAATAAATTTTGTGAGACAAGGTCAGAATGATTTCGGGTTCCCCTATTCTGAATTTGGAAAATCATAAAAAATTGGAGAAAAATAATTGGGGTCTTAAATTTATATTTTTAAAATCTTAAATGAGTCTATTTTCAAAAAAAAAAATGGGAACATCATCTGAATCCCGTACAAGGAGAATATTAATTTTTAGTGATGAAGGATCGGAATTGTCAGACAGCAGAACAGGGGTGAATTTAAAGAATAAACTGTACTTATTGGCTAAACCAAAAATTTTGAAAATTTTATGGTAATAAGATACATGAGGCTAGTTTCAGGAAAAATTAGCGGATCCTAATTTGGAGTTCTGTAGCTCAAGATAAAAATAAATTGGTGACTATGACACAGATGAACAGCATTGAATATATATAAGTAAATAGTAAAATTACAGATAATGTTACTTATAAGCGGGTTATAAACATTAAGGATGTGAAATAGAGTAAATGTGAAGTCAATACTGATAAGTGAATGATTTTACAATGATAGATCGAGAACCCGAAGCAAGTCGAGGAAAAGAAAAAGTAGCTGATTAGTCCCTAAACTTTCATAATTATTTGCTAAACTAAGAATGGTTAAATGTATTATTGTATATATATTTGTTATTGAATCATGAATATTGTAATAATATGAAAATCGAAGCAAAAGTTCAAATTTAGCAGAACGCAGGATTGAGTACGGTTGTTTAGTGAATAGTGACGAATTGACGGATGAAACCATGATTATATCATGGCAATGTGCAAGTGTTCAAGTGTAAGACTGTAACGCCCCTAACCCGAATCCGTCACCGGAATAGAGTTACAGAGCATTACCGGAGTTACCGATTCATTTATCAGATATTTCATTAATCTGATATCTTTTCTTTTCGACGTTCAAGTCTCGTATTTAAGTCATCCAGATCTTTATAAAGAAATTTGATCGTCGTTTTCATTTATTTCATGTTATAATACATTCAACTAATGCTCTAAACAAAATTATCATTTTACCCCTAAACTTTTAATTAATGACGATTTCATCCTTAGGTTAAAATAAAATAAAATTATTGCAATTTAATCCTTATTTCCAGCCGTTATTCTCACACAAATTGATAACAACCTATCAATTCTATAAAATGTCAGAATTTTCCATAATTTCAACACTTTTCAATTTAATCCTTAAAACATGTTTTTCCCTGATCTTGAGCTAAATTAATAATTTCATTCAATTTTGTAATTTAAATAATAGAATAATCCATTTCATACAAATTGGTCATTTCTAACATTTTTTTTACAAAATTTCCCATAAAAGTTTACTTTTATTCAATTTAGTCCATGAGCCTAAAACATACAAATTCGCCATGCTAGCTGAATATTCATACATATTTTCCTCCTCCTCCTCTCCATTCCACATCCTTAATTTATATAACATGCAACAAGTAACATTATCAATAATTTCACTATTTACTTATGTATATTCAAAACTGTCTATTTGCGTCATAGTCACTAAATTATTTATATCTTAAGCTACAGAACTCGAAATTAAGATCTGCTAATTTTCCCTGAAACTAGACTTACTTATCTTATTACCATAAAATTTTCAGAATTTTTGGTTTAGCCAATAAGTATAGTTTATTCTTTAAAGTTGCCCATGTTCTGCTGTCTGACAGTTCCGACCCTTCTTCACTAAGAATTAATTATCTCATTGTACGAGATTCGAATGATGTTCCCGCTTATTTCTATTGAAAATATACTCTTTAAGGATTTTAAACATATAAATTTAATCCCTTAATTATTTTTATCCAATTTTTGATGATTTTCCAAAGTCATAACAGGGGAACCCAAAATCATTCTGACATTGTCTCACAAAACTTATTATATCTCATGATTTACAATTCCATTGCTTACACCGTTTCTTCTATAAGAAATTAGACTCAATAAGATTTAATTTCATATTTTATTCATCCTCTAATTAGATTTTTACAATTTTTGGAGATTTTTCAAAGTTAGACTATTGCTGCTGTCCAAAACTGTTTTAGTGCAAAATGTTGATTTTAATTTTGCCCCAAATTTCACAGTTCATACAATTCAGTCCTTACTTAATTAACCCCTCAATTATACTAATTTTCTCAATTAATACTTTTCCTAGACATTATAAGTTATTTCATAACTATTGAAATTCAGAATTTCCACATAAAACTCTAACTTCAAACTCTTTTACAATTTAGGTCCCAAACATTCACTTTCTATTCAATCCTTTCAATAAAATCAGCATATAAACAATTCAAAGCTCTAATTCTATGTCAAATCATCATATAGTTCCAGCACATATTCATAGAAACTTTCAATTTCTTTCATAGAATCAAGAACTAATGAATTCAACAAATGGACTTAGTTGTAAAAGTCACAAAAACACAAAAATTTCAAGAAATAATCAAGAATTGAACTTACTTGCAATAAAAATATGAAAAACCAGCTTAAGGGAACTCTTCCTTGGTGTTTTTACTGATGAGAATGCAGAAAAATAAAGAGAAATCTGGATAATTCCACTTTAGTCCTAGCTTTATTAAGTAAATTTTGCAATTTTCCAATTTTACCCTTAATTCCCCTTATTTTCTTGGTGATTTCATGCTCTTGCCGTCCAGCCCAAATAGACCTTAGGTCTATTTGCCTTTTAAACCCTCTTTCTTTTATCATTTAAGCTATTTAATCATTTCCCACAATTTTGCATTTGATACAATTTAGTCCTTTTTGTTCAATTAGCTATCAATACTTTAAAATTTCTTGACAAAACTTTAATACTAACTTATAAACACTCCATAAATATTTATAAAAATATTTATGGCTCTATTTAAAATTCGAGGTCTCGATACCTCGCTTTCAATTTTAATTATTTTAATATATATATTTTTAGTACATTTCACTATTTCAAAATTTTTCCTAACTTCGTATTTAACTTATACTCACTAAATTAATAATATTTCCTACTCATTTGTTGGATTTAGTGATCTCGAATCACTATTCCGACACCATTTAAAAATTAGTCATTACAACTCTCCCCCTTTAGGGATTTTCGTCCCCTAAAATCTTACCAGAAGAAGTTGCATTCAACACTCATAAAACACCTTTACTAACTTCTCAGAATCACAATTTGATTTAACCTCGAATATCTTTTTCCATTCACCTTTGAACTCTAGAACACAATGTTGGAACACATTGTCAAAATTCTAAATTACCTCTCGGGGATACATATACTCGGTGATCATCAAATGAAAACTCAGACCTCTTGAAATGATCATACAGATCTTTCTTTGTCAAATGAACAACCATAAACTAAATAACATTTTCCTTTCCGATATTAATAACAATCCCAATTAGAAATCTATAGTCATTCTATCTCATAACACGCTAGAATTATCATTGATCGCAATAATCCTAAATGTTCTTAATGTTCTACACTTGCTAACAAAGAGACATCTCGAACATGAACTCAAAGATATTATGTAACGCCAGGCAATCACTAGTACATCTAACTCACAAGAAGATAATAAAGATCTTGATAATTTCTCAAAGAAAGCCGTAAGAAAAACACAGTTACCGACTCGGACTTCCATCATAACAGAGATAATATATTTCCGCATGTATAAAACAAAATCATAATCGGTAGAAACATAAGAATAGTCTCACATAAATTTTTACCATTAACTTCATTTCCAACATATTAAAATAGAATTCCAAGAATATGAAGAAATGACGATCATAAACCAACCAGACCAATAGGGCTTTCGTCTAACATCATAATTAACTAGCATTCTCAAAACATCAGAACTCCACCAGAGACTGAACAACCACACACATATCTCTGAGGATAAAAGAATATATAGAATACCCAGAAAAGATGATCATATTTGTTTCAACTGTAACTATCACACACAGACATCTTTACTACTCAATTATCATTTTTTTTACTAATTCTGTCATCATGAACCCCGCATCATTCCATTCACTAACGAAAACCAATTCGGGAAAAATTTCAGCAAACACATACTTCAGACATCGTATTTGAATAAGTCGACTAGCCGAGGTTAACTTTTTCTTTAACCGTGACATTACGTAATCTGAATGATCTTTAGAATAATCTGATATCTTTTTTTTTTTCAAAACTGTATTCACTTGTCAAACTATTTTTAACTCCGTCTGCATTATTAATTATTCCATTACTGTACTCATTAGTTTCACATTTGTGAACTTATTCAACATTTTTTTTTTGTAAATTTTCATTATAAAATACTACATTGGTAAGAGGGTGAGGTCGTAAATCCTCTAGCTGAGTTCTCATAAATACACACATATAACTTAGCGTTTATCATCAACATCATATCATCATATCATCATAATTACATAATTCACTTCAAGCAAATTAACATACATGATTATGTTACACGAACTTTTCAATTATCCATTTCAAACTAGTGTACTTAAACATACATTCCATGAATTTTGAGTAAATTTACTCATAGCATTTACTTAACCAAACAAGTCAGACACATAATATCATATGAATGCCACACAAACATAGATAAGTTTATCACAATATAAACTTTTATTTCATTCATTTTTCATCATTTCTCAACTTTTGATTATCTCATTTCGTACATTGTCACATACATATCATGAACTTCTATTCTTACATTTCTAAGTTCCTTCTAATCATAAACACATTTCAAATATCTCAATATCACTAACTCATACTTCTCTTACCATATACATAATTTAAAATTAACATTTAATAATAAATAATTTGAATTATAGTAATACAATCGTACGTTGAGTATGTTTGTACTCAGTGGTATTACCATAATTCAAATTATAAATAGTATAATAAATAATAGACATCAAACATGTAACAATATAAGTCATATGTGTTAATTATGCTTTAATTTCATATCTCGGCAATATTCTTTCATCAAATGGCATCATATATCATCTATATTATCTTTAATCAATTCATGAACCTTTGGTTCAAGCTTTCAATCTCATATCTCTATTTCAACTCACAATTCACATTTCTTTTCATGATTCCACTTTGTCACACTTTCAATGGTTTAATCGCTCAAATTCATTCGATTTTCTCATTTCATTTACTCAACCCTATTAACATAACTCGGACTCAGACGGATACACGGATCCAACCAAACACACTAGTAAGACACATTGCGCCTAAAACGGTACATAGTACCTGATCAGAATACGACACATAAGTGCCTGAAACGACACACGAGGTGCCTGCTGCGACACACAAGGTGCCTGAAATACGACACATAAAGTGCCTGATCAGTAAAGCCGACAAATCCCGTACACTTCCAGTTCCTATGGCATGCCAATTATATCCGACTAGTCCGACAAGTTAATAGGGAATTCAATTCTCATTTCAATTTCACTTAATATTCATATTTACCCCTATTAACAAGACTCGGACTTTGGCGGATACACGGATTCCATCCAAACACACCAAAATGTCCAACCAAAACACACCAGTATAATCCTCCAAAACACACCAGTATCATATAATCCTCCCAAACACACCAAAATGTCCAACCAAAACACACTAGTATAATCCTCCAAAACACACCAGTATCATATAATCCTCCCAAACACACCAGAATTATATAATCCGTCCAAAACACACCAGAATAGCACAAAGTGCCTCTTCCGATAAATCCGAAGGATATAAACATCAGCATATCCAAATCTCATCTCCAAATCCCTTCTCAAAATCCTATGGCATGCCAACTATACCCGACTCAGTCCGGTACAATTAATAGGGTATTCAATTCACTTTTCAGTTTCCAATCAATACACATTTCAATTAATCACATATTCATATAAATTTCATCACATTCCCAATCAATAAAATTTTCAAATATAACATATATCCAAAATTCTATTTCCACATCAATCACATATATCCATACAAATTTAATTCAATATTGATACTTACCTTAAAATTTTACTTACTATACACATAAATTTAAATATAACATTTATTCATACATTTATGAGTTCCGACTCATCATAATCTACTTTTGCTCATATATTTGAGTATCGCTTTCAACATTATCGTAATTAGCTCGGTTGGGAAAGTATCTCTATCTTTAAGTAAAATAAATCTCATTAGAGCTGGAAGATATTAAATTATCTTATCACAAGTTATATAATGGCATGTATTTCTAGACTTCACATATGCTACGTTCGGTCCGAGAACCGACTAAACCTTAGCTCTGATACCAATAAATGTAACGCCCCTAACCCGAATCCATCATCGGAATAGAGTTACAGAGCATTACCGGAGTTACCGATTCATTTATCAGATATTTCATTAATCTGATATCTTTTCTTTTCGACGTTCAAGTCTCGTATTCAAGTCATCCGGATCTTTATAAAGAAATTTGATCGTCGTTTTCGTTTATTTCATGTTATAATACATTCAACTAATGCTCTAAACAAAATTATCATTTTACCCTTAAACTTTTAATTAATGACGATTTCATCCTTAGGTTAAAATAAAATAAAATTATTGCAATTTAATCCTTATTTCCAGCAGTTATTCTCACACAAATTGATAACAACCTATGAATTCTATAAAATGTCAGAATTTTTCATAATTTCAACACTTTTCAATTTAATCCTTAAAACATGTTTTTCCCTGATCTTGAGCTAAATTAATAATTTCATTCAATTTTGTAATTTAAATAATAAAATAATCCATTTCATGCAAATTGGTCATTTCTAACATTTTTTTACAAAATTGCCCATAAAATTTTACTTTTATTCAATTTAGTCCATGAGCCTAAAACATACAAATTAGCCATGCTAGTTGAATATTCATACATATTTTCCTCCTCCTCCTCTCCATTCCACATCCTTAATTTATATAACATGCAACAAGTAACATTATCAATAATTTCACTATTTACTTATGTATATTCAAAACTGTCTATTTGCGTCATAGTCACTAAATTATTTATATCTTAAGCTAAAGAACTCGAAATTAAGATCCGCTAATTTTCCCTGAAACTATACTTACTTATCTTATTACCATAAAATTTTCAGAATTTTTGGTTTATCCAATAAATACAGTTTATTCTTTAAAGTTGCCCCTGTTCTGCTGTCTAACAGTTCCGACCCTTCTTCACTAAGAATTAATTATCTCATCGTACGAGATTCGGATGATGTTCCCGCTTATTTCTATTGAAAATATACTCTTTAAGGATTTTAAACATATAAATTTAATCCCTTAATTATTTTTATCCAATTTTTTATGATTTTCCAAAGTCAAAACAGGGGAACCCAAAATCATTCTGACATTGTCTCACAAAACTTATTATATCTCATGATTTACAATTCCATTGCTTACATCGTTTCTTCTATAAGAAACTAGACTCAATTAGCTTTAATTTCATATTTTATTCATCCTCTAATTAGATTTTTACAATTTTTGGAGATTTTTAAAAGTTAGACTATTGCTGCTGTCCAAAACTATTTTAGTGCAAAATGTTGATTTTTATTTTGCCCCAAATTTCACAGTTCATACAATTCAGACCTTACTTAATTAACCCCTCAATTAAACTAATTTTCTCAATTAATATTTTTCCTAGACATTATAAGTTATTTCATAACTATTGAAATTCAGAATTTCCACATAAAACTCTAACTTCAAACTCTTTTACAATTTAGGTCCCAAACATTCACTTTCTATTCAATCCTTTCAATAAAATCAGCATATAAACAATTAAAAGCTCTAATTCTATGTCAAATCATCATATACTTCCAGCACATATTCATAGAAACTTTCAATTTCTTTCATAGAATCAAGAACTAATGAATTCAACAAATGGACCTAGTTGTAAAAGTCACAAAAACACAAAAAATTCAAGAAATAATCAAGAATTGAACTTACTTGCAGTAAAAATATGAAAAACCAGCTTAAGGGAACTCTTCCTTGGTGTTTTTGCTGATGAGAATGCAGAAAAATAAAGAGAAATCTGGATAATTCCACTTTAGTCCTAGCTTTATTAAGTAAATTTTGCAATTTTCTAATTTTACCCTTAATTCCCCTTATTTTCTTGGTGATTTCATGCTCTTGCCATCCAGCCCAAATAGGCCTTGGGTCTATTTGCCTTTTAAACCCTCTTTCTTTTATCATTTAAGCTATTTAATCATTTCCCACAATTTTGCATTTGATATAATTTAGTCCTTTTTGTTCAATTAGCTATCAGTACTTTAAATTTTCTTGACGAAACTTTAATACTAACTTATTAACACTCCATAAATATTTATAAAAATATTTATGGCTCTATTTAAAATTCCCGAGGTCTCGATACCTCGTTTTCAATTTTAATTATTTTAATATATATATTTTTAGTACATTTCACTATTTCAAAAATTTTCCTAACTTCATATTTAACTTATACTCACTAAATTAATAATATTTCCTACTCATTTGTTGGATTTAGTGATCTCGAATCACTGTTCCGACACCACTGAAAATTAGGCTGTTACAAAGACCATAGCTAAGCTATGGCAATGTGACAAAGTGTTCAAGTGAAAAGTGTGAAAGTGCAAATCCATAGTTGAACTATGGCAAAGTGATAAAGTATGCCAAACATGGCAAAGTGTAATAAAGTGTGCCAAACATGAAAAAGTGATAAAATGTGCCAAATATGGCAAAGTGAAATGTGACAACGAGTGAACAACGTACTCAAATCCGTAAGACATTCTCTAATTTGAAAAGTGTTGGTAAGTGATAGTTGAAGCTAAATGCTGGAATACGATTGGATATTTGATATTTGAAATTGAGCTCAATGAAATGAATTCATCATGTGAAATTGTGGTTGACAGGTGAACTTAATAATTGTGTATACTGTGTAACGACCCGAATTTTACCGTTACAGAAAAAGTGTATTTTCGGGTCTCCGTTTCTGAAAAATGGATTTGTAAATATTTATTAAAAATATTTATGAAGTTAATCGAGTGGTTAATTAGAGTTTAATTAAGTGAATTAGCTTAAATTAAGGATAATTGGATAAAAGGATTAAATTGAATGAAGTGTGAAAGTTTAATTATAGAATAAAGAAAATTGAAAGGACTAAATAAGTAAATAAGCCAAAAGAGCGCCAAGTGTATGGCAAAAATAAATACAAGTGTAATAAATATAATACACACATTTGTAATACATGTATGTATTTACTTATTATTTAAGTAAATATTAATGTATTTATTATTAAATTAATATTATATGATAAATAAATAAAAGTAAGACAAATGTGTGCTAATGATTGGGTACAAGTGTATTAATAAAAATACATACACTAATATTTTTATGTGACAAATAAATAAAAGTTGACAAATGTATGGTATGTATAGTAACAAGTGTAATATTAGTATATGTACATTTGAAAAATACATGTATATTTACTTATTATATAAGTATATTATTAAGTTATTATTATTGTTATTATATATATATATATATATATATATATAAAACAAAACAAAGTAAAAGAAAAAGAAAAATGAATAGAAAGAAATAAAGAAGAAACGAAACAGGGGAGAAAGAAGGAGAAAAAGAAAGGAAAGAAAGGAAAAAGGGGAAATAGGGATTTTGAAGCTTGGGCTTGAGAATGGAAATGCTAAGGTAAGAATTATAATGTTTTATAATTTATTGAATTTGATTATTAATTGTTGTATCATGATTGATATGTGACCAGTAATTAAAGTATGAAGTACTTGAATGTGTGATTATTGGAAAATGAATTAAAAGGTATGTTGTATTAAAATTGAAATATGTATATTGTATTGAAATTGAATTGCATGTGAATTGATATGGAAAAGTGTATTGAAATGAAACTGAAAATTTGAAAGTTTACTAAAATCCCTATTAACAGTATCCGGTTAGTCGAATATAATTGGCATGCCATAGGATTGGAAGTGTTCAGGGATATTTCGATTGTTTGTCGATGAGACACTATATGTGTCAACCATCGTGGATCGCTCGGATTCGTTCGAAGAGGTACTCCGTACTTCATCTTTATCTTTATTCTTTATTCTTTTTGGATTTGTTCCGATGAGGTACTTTGTGTAATGCTATCTCTTATCTTTATATCGCTATCACATTACTGTGTATTTCGGCTTTGGCCGATGAAACACTATATACCATCCTCGGTGTGTGGGTTGGATCCGTGTATCCGTCTAGATCCGAGTCATGTTAATAGGGGTAATTAAAAGTATTAAGGGTTGACTGCTACGGAATAATTGACTGTTCTTGAATAAATGACTGTTACTGCATAACTGATTGTTATAGAGTGAAGGAATGTTATTACATAAAATCGATAAATTAATTGATACTATAAATGTTTATTGATACTGAATCGAGGACTGAAGTATGAGTAAAACATACGAATGGAAAGTATTAATGTTTAGATGATTTATGAATTCATTTGAAAAGCTAATCGAGTTAATAAATGATAAAGATTAAGTGAATTATGAAGAGTTTATTTATGAATTGAATGATTAAATAATTATGATCATTATATGATTTTATGAATATATTATATTTTAAGTATTGGTTTATAGAAATACCACTTAGTTCATACTCAGCGTACAGTTTGTTTCCGTGCGCAGGTTAAGGTAAAGTCAGATCGTTGAATCAGCATCCCAGGCCGATCCTGAACTCAATAAGGTAAAGTATGTTAATTGATGATAATGACATGTACCTAGGATATCTTAAGTGTGTTATTTTAGATTGTGATTGTAATAACGAAGTAAGTAAATTGGTAATTGATAATGATACATAATAAGTGTTTAAAGTTAAGTATTAGATAAGATATAAAATGCGTTTGGATTGGTTTAACATTGGTATTTGTATTGGTTGTGGATTGAAATTTTCAGGATTGGTAAATTTTTAAAATACAAGGTTCATTTTGAGTTCACATAGTTTATCACACGGGCGTGTGTCTTGGTTGCCACGACCGTGTCTTAAAGTCAGTTTAGTACACGGGCAGGCTGTAACGGCCTAATTTTCAGTGGTGTCGGAAATGGTGATTTGAGATCACTAAATCTGACAAATAAGATTGAACAAGATAGTAATTTAATATTTATGAGTCAAGCAAGAATTTAGAAGAATTTGTGAAATGGTGAAATTAGTGAATTAAAAGAATTTATTAGGTCAAACGGGTCAAAAACGAGGTATCGAGACCTCGAATTTGAAAATCAAGCTATAAATATTTTTATAAATATTTATGAAGTTTCATTTAGCTAGTATTAAAGTTTGGTTGAGAAATTTTAACGATTAGGTAGTCAATTAAATAAAAAGAACTAAATTGTAATAAAAATAAATTTTGCTAAAAGGATTAAATAGCTCAAGTGTTAAAAGAAGGAAGATTTAAAGGGAAATTAAGCCTAAAAGTGAATAGGCTGGACGGCAAAGGCAAGAAAATCAGCAGAAAAATAAGGGAAATAAGGGCAAAATTGGAAATTTTACAACTTTAACATATAAAATAAGAACAAAATTGAAGAATCTAGAGATCTCTTCATATTTTATCAGCCAAAACACCGTAGAAGGTCTGGAGAAAGCTGGTTTTTCATATTTTTACATCATGTAAGTTTAATTCTTGCTTTTTCTTGATAATTTTTATGTTTTTGTGACTTTTACAACTAGGTCCATATGTTTAATTCATTAGTTTTTGATTATATGGATAATTTTGAAAGTTGCCATGAACAAGTGCTGAAAGTTTATGATGATTTATCATGGAATTGAGTTTTAATTTTATTATATGATGATTTTATGAAGAGATTTTTTAGAAATAAATATTTAGGACCTAATTGTGAAAGTTGTGAAATTAGGGTTTTGTGATGAAACTTTGAATGTCAAAAGCTGCGAGATAGTTTATAATGTTTAAATAAAGTGTTATTTGAGAAGAAAAAGTTCAATTGTTGAATAAATTGAGCAGGGACTAAATTGTAAAAATTGAAAAGTTTAGGGTAATTGTGTAATTTCAAAAATTTAAGGGCATAAATTGTGAAATAGAATAGAATTGAAATGGATGATAATGAAGGAATGATTTTATAATTATAGATCAAGAAAATGAACTGAATCGTGGAAAGGAAAAAATTCAAGAATAGTCCCTGAATTTCTACGACTTTTGCAAATTAGCCCAGGTAAGTTCATATGGCAAAGTTCAATGTTTTGTTATGAAAATCTTATGATTGTTAAAGTATTTTATTGTTGATGAATACTATCAATTTGCATTAACTAATAAATAATGTGTAACTAAAAGTACAAATTAGTAGGAACAATGGATTTGAGTGCTTCTATTCTGTGACCCTAATGAATTGACGAAAAATATGTGATAAGTGCGCCCGTTTAAGACCATAGCTGGGCTATGGCATCATTGCAATGTGATAATGTGACTCCGTATAAGACCATAGCTGGGCTATGGCATCGGTATAATGTGATAATGTGATTCCGTATAAGACCATGTCTGGGATATGGCTTCGGTATGATATGTGAATCGTGTAAGACCATGGCAAGGCTATGGCTTCGGTGTGTGATGCGTAACAATGTGAAAGTCCATAGTTTACTATGGCAATGTGATAATGGAGCACTCAATTCCCTTATTGTTCCCTAATTTGACAATGAAGTAAATGAGAAATGGGCCTAAAGGAGTTAAATTGTGAGTAGCCATATGGAAATTATTCAAATGAGTTATTAATGAAATTGTGATTTGGAGGATGAAATAGTTAAACTAATAGATATATGATTGTGTACAATATTTGATAAGATTTGTGTTTTTATGCCTATGAGCTTACTAAGCTTCAATAAGCTTACTTGTGTGTGTTTGATAATTTCTTTTGTAGATTGAATTAAAGAGAAGTTGGTAGATCGGATCAACACAACAACGGACACTATTCAGATCAATTCCGGTATTTTTTGTTTTATGTTTAAATATTTATATGGCATGTATAGAGTTTGAATGAATTGAAGAAAAGATGTTATAAACTAGTTAACAATATTTGTACTAAAACAGTTTTTGGTAAGCAGCAGTAGTTTGACTTTGAAAATTCACCATAAATTGTGGAAATTGAGTTAAGCTTGAAAAAAAAATGAGATTAAATCCTAATGAGTCTAGTTTCATATAGAGGAAACGGTGCATGCAATTGGATTTTATGTTATGAGATATTTAAATTGTTGTGAGACAGAGTCTGAATGACTTCGAGTTCCCTTGTTCTAATTTGTAAAAACCATTAAAAATTTCACAAAAATAATTATGAGTCATACTATATATGTATGGATTTCTAATTGGGTCTATTTCTAAGAGAAACAAACGGCATGGTTATTTGAATTCTGTACAGGGAGAAATTTGGTTCGTAGTGCACAGGGGTCAAAGTAGCCAAACCCTGAAATAGGGGAGAATTTAACTAATAAACTGTACTAATTGGACCAACCAAAAATTGTATAAAATTTTTTTTAAGTAGATATATGAGTCTAAATTCAAGGAAAATTTACGAATTTGAATTTCAAGTTTTATAACTCAAGATATGATTTTTTTAGCAACTATGACGCAGTTGGACAGCTTGTCTGAAAAGTATGATATAAATTATCTGAATTTGGTTAAGTGCTCAAATAAGTTTAGTAGTGCCTTGTGCTCGACTCCGGCGACGGTCTCGGGTAAGGGGCATTACACAGGCCACACGGACGTGTGTCATGGCCGTGTTTAAAAATCAGTGTCGCACACGGGTTTAGGACACGGGCGTGTGGTACTGTTTAAAAGAATAAATTTTTAAATTTCACGAAAAATTTACTAAGCTCTCGATCGAGCCCCGATTTATTTTAATTGTGTATAATAAGTACTGTAGGCCCATTAAATCTATGTTTAGATGTATAGAATTTCGTTTATTCTTGTTTTAAGTGCAAATGTACTGTAATGACTGGTAATACTCTGTAATCCTGTTCCGATAACGGGACGGGGTTAAGGGTGTTACATATTGTATAAGTGTATGAATGTTTGGTAAGATTTATGTTTTATGCTTATAAACTTACTAAGCTTCTATAAGCTTACTTGAGTGTATTCAATGCCTCTTGTAGATTGACATGAAAATATACGGAGAATCGGATCAACACTGAGTATCACACTATCCAAATTATCTCCGATAGCTTTTGTAAATTTCCTTTTTAATTTATATGGCATGTATATGGTTTGATGATTATATAAATGCTAAGACTTGTTTAATGGATATGTATTAAAGTAAAGAGTGATGAATAATTATAATAGAAGTATGATTTGGTATCAAATTGGTTGAAATGGATTGTTTGGTTTGGATTGGTCTTGGTTTTAAAATTGCAAGGAAGGTTGGATATTTATAAAAGGGTTATATTGAACTTATAAAAAAAAACTTTGGGATTTTACGAAAATTTCCTTTGGTTTCAATTTAATTTTGGTTTAGTCCTGAAGTATGCTTTGGGCTTTGGAGGCCCATCTAAAAGACGTCATGACATGTTTTGGTAAATGAATAGTATTTAACTCGTAATAATAGAAAATTAATTTGGCAAACTCTGGTAATGCCCCGTACCCTATTCCAGCGACGAATACGGGTAAGGGGTGTTACATTTAGTGGTATCAGAGCCTGGTTTAGTCGGTTCTCGAAACATGTGTGACGTGTAAAGTGTTTAGAAATACATGCCATATAAATCTGTGATAGTATGATGTGTATGATCCGATCTAATCTTTGTTACTTTTATAGATACTCTCCGATTATAAAGATGTCAGATAGACCTGAATGTACTGAACAGGAAGAAGCTAACAGTAGAGCGCAGACTTCTGAACAAGGAACAAGTAGTGATGTTCCAATTTCCTTGATGTGAGAACGAGAATTTAAAAATATGATTTATGGGGTTATGAACCAGTGGTATAGAGAGACGATACAAAAAAGAAGTCAGGCTCAACCACCACTCCCCTAACCGTACCACCTGTGACACCCCCGGTTAGGCCATTACAAGGCCATCACCAAATTTTTTTTTAAATACTCATATTTTTGCATACCAGTATGATACGATTTAAAAAAAAAAACCCTGTTGCCGACTATTGGAAGGTCAAAACAAAAAAAAATCAATTTTTTAAAGCCTGATACAATTATCAGGCAATCATGGGGTCAAAATACGAGGTGGTGCCAGCCATTAGAAGGCTAAAACCCCATTTTACTGTTCATTTCAGGTCATTTTTGTGATTATTTTTGAACTTGGGTTATTTTTGTATTGTTTTTTAACTTGGGTTATTTTTGTAAATATTAAAATTTTTGGGTCAGTTTGGTAAAATAGCCGTCATTTGATGATATACTACAAAACACTCTCATTTTGATGCCTCTCTCAAAAAAAAATTCTTATCCATTTACACTATCAGAACCCAAACCACCAACTATATATATATATATAAGTTTTGGTGCTGGTCATTAGAAGGCCAGCAAAAAAAAAAAAATTGAATTTATTTTTTGTAATGATGCCGTCCATTAGAAGGCCAGCACCAAAAAATTTTGACTTTTTTTTCGTACTGGTGTTGGCCATTAGAAGTCCAAAATTAAATTTTCTTTTTTTAAATACTCGTATTGGTGCCGGCCATTACAATGTCAGCACCAAAAAATTTTGAATTTTTTTTCGTACTAGTGCCGGCTATTACAAGGCCTGCACCAATTTTTTTTTTAAAATACTCGTCCTAGTGCCGGCCATTAGAAGGCCAAAAAAAAATACTCATAATGGTGTCGGCCATTACAATGCCAGCACTAATTTTTTTTTAAATACTCGTACTGGTGCCGGTCATTAGAAGGTTAAAACCAAAAAAAAAAATAAATACTCGTACTGGTGCCGGCCATTACAAGGCCAGCACAAAAAAAAATTAAAATATTCGTACTGGTGCCGGACATTAAAGGGCCAACTCCAAAAATTATTTTTTTAAATACTCGTACTGGTGTTGGCCATTAGAAGGCCAAAACTAAAAAGAAAACTTTTTATTTTAAAATAAAGGTCGGCACCAAATTTTTTTTTAAATACTCGTACTAGCGCTGACCATTAGAAGGCCAAAAAAAAAAAAAAAAATTAATAGTGATAGTTTGGTGCCGGTCATTACAAGGCCAGCACCAAATTCTTTTTTTAAAATACTTGTATTTTTGTATACTAGTATGATACGATTTTAAAAAAAAATACCCTGGTGCTGGCTATTGGAAGGCCAAAACAAAAACAAAAAAAAAACAATTTTTTAAAGCCTGACACAATCATCAGGCAATCAGGGGGTCAAAATACGAGGTGGTACCGGCCATTAGAAGGCCAAAACCCCATTCTACTGTTCATTTCAGGTCATTTTTATAATTATTTTTGAACCTAGGTCATTTTTACAAATATAAAATTTTTTTTGGTCAATTTGGTAAAATAGCCCTCATTTGATGATATACTACAAAACACTCTCATTTTGATGCCTCTCTCAAAAAAAAAAAATTTTATCCATTTACACTATCAGAACCCAAACCACCCACTATATATATAAGTTTTGGTGCCAACCATTAGAAGGCCTCCACCAAGAAAATTTGAATTTTTTTTTCGTACTGGTGTCGGCCATTAGAAGGCCAAAACCAATTTTTTTTTTAAAAATACTCGTACTAGTGCCAGCTATTATAAGACCAGCACCAAAAGATTTTGAAATTTTTTTTCGTACTGGTGTCGGCCATTAGAAGGCTAAAACTATTTTTTTAAATATCAGATCGATGCTTACCATTATAAGGCCAAGACTAATTTTTTTAAATACTCGTACTAGTGCCGACCATTAGAAAGCCAATTTTTTTTTTTAAATACTTGTACTGGTGCCGGCCATTACAAGGCCAACACCAAAAATATATATTTTTTAAAATACTCGTATTGGTACCGGCCATTACAAGGCCAGCACCAAATTTTTTCTTTTAAATACTCTTATTTTTGTATATCAGTATGATACGATTTAAAAAATATATATATTGGTGCTGGCAATTGGAAGGCCAAAACCAAAAAAATCAATTTTTTAAAGCCTGACATAATCATCAGATAATCATGGAGTCAAAATACGAGGTGATGCCTGCCATTAAAGGCCAAAACCCCATTCTACTGTTCATTTCAGGTCATTTTGGTGATTGTTTTTGAACCTGGGTCATTTTTATAAATATTAAAATTTTTGGGTCAGTTTGGTAAAATAGCCCTCATCTTATGATATACTACAAAACACTCTCATTTTAATGCCTCTCAAAAAAAAATTATCCATTTACACTATCTGTGTAATACCCCGACAATTTTTATAATAAGATATTATCCTTGACATAGTAAAATAAGAAAATAAATTGACAAAAAGAAAAATTTTGAGTTGTGTCAACCTTGGGAAGTATATTATGATATATTAATTCAAGAAAGGACTAAATTGTAAAGATGAGAAAAGTCTTGTTGCACAAAAGTAAATACTCAAAATTTGAGGGGTTGAAATGTAAATATGAAAAAAGTTGAAGGACCAATAGTGAAAATATTTTAAGGGTGGAATGATCTAGAAACTAAGGAAAATGGATAAATTAGGACCAAATTAAATAGGTGAAAAATTATGAGGGACTAAATGGTAATTTTACCAAATTAAGTGATGACTCAAGGATGGAATTCTAAAAGATCACGAAGGGCAAAATGGTCAATTAGTAAGAGAGAGAATTCTAGAACGTAATGATTATGTTGATGATATTTTAAATTAATTAATTAGATAAATATTATTTTATTAATATTTTAGTGAGATATTTATTATTATTTTTTATTATTTATTTAGTATATAAGGAAGGAAAGATGAAGAATTCTCATCATCTTTAGATGCATGCAAACATTAGAGGAGAACAAAAGAAAGAAAGTTTTCTTTTCTTTACAATTTAGTCCTTCCACCAAAAATTTACTATTTTCACCTAGAAATCAAAAGAATTTTCATAGCTACCAAGAGAGAAAAATGTTAAGGAGACTATGGGGAGTTAGAATATCAAATTGGATTCAAGGAATAGAAGCTGGAGGAGAGAGAAAATAAAGATGAAGATTAGAACAAGGTAAGATCATGATATCAATATATTTTTAAGTTTGATATTATTGAAAAAGCATGGGATTGATGTTTCCTTACATATGGTCCTATGTTGTTAATATGTTAGTGAAGAGAAAACAAGAGAAAGTGATGAGAAATAGTGTAGAGAAAGAAAATAAGGGTGTTATAAACATGGTAATTAAGATATTGCACTAAAACAGTTTTGAACAGCAGCAGTGGTCTAATTTTGAAAAATCACCAAAAATTGTGGAAAATGAATTAGAAGTTGGATAAAATATGAAATTAAATTGTAATAAGTCTAGTTTTTTATAGGATAAATTCTGTAAGCAATGAAATAGTAAATTTTGAGATATAAAAAATTTAGTTAGACAAGGTCAGATTGATTTCAGGTTCCCTTGTTCTGACTTTGGAAAATCATAAAAAAAATTAGAAAAATAATTAGGGGCTTAAATTGATATTTTTAGAATCCTGAATGAGTCTATTTTCAAGATAAACAATTGGGAACATCATTCTAATCTTGTATGAGGAGATAATTAATTTTTAGTAAAGAAGGATCAGAACTGTCGGACAGCAGAACAGAGGTGAATTTAAAGAATAAACTGTATTTTTTGGCTAAATCAAAAATTCTGAAAATTTTATGGTAATAAGATATGTAAGTCTAGTTTCAGGGAAAATTAGTAGATCTTAATTTCAAGTTCTTTACCTCATGATATAAATGATTTAGTGACTATGACTCAAGTAGACAGCTTGATGTGAACATATAAGTAAATAGTGGAATTATGTATTGTAACACCCCTTACCCGTATTCGTCGCCGGAATAGGGTAGGAGGCATTACCGGAGTTTACCGAATTAATTTTCCATTAATACGAGTTAAATACTATTCATTTACTAAAACATGTCATTGCGTCCTTTAGATGAGCCTCCAAAGCCCAAAACATACTTCGAGATCAAACTAGAATTAAATCGAAACCATAGGGAATTTTTCGCAAAATCCCAAAGTTTTTTTTTTGCTCAATATAACCCCTTTATAAATATCTAACATTCTTTGCAAATTTTAAAACCGAGACCAATCCAACCAACCAATTCATTTCAATCAATTTGATACCAAATTATACTACTATTATAATTATACTATTTAACATATTCATCATTCTTTACTTTAATGTATATTTCTTAAACAAGTCTTAGTATTTATATAATCATCAAACCTTATACATGCCATATAAATCAAAAAGAAATTTACAAAAGCTACCGGAGATAATCTGGATAGTGTGATCCTCTGTGTTGATCCGATCCTCCGTATACTTCCACGTCAATCTACAAGAGACATTGATTACACTCATGTAAGCTTATAGAAGCTTAGTAAGTTCATAGGCATAAAACATAAATCTTACCAAATATTTATACACTTATACAATATACACAATTATTAAGTTCACCTGTCAATCACAGCCATTGGTGAGTTCCCTTGTATAAACTTACTACTAGTTATCCATTTCCTTTAATTCTTTTGGGTCCATTTGTCACATATCATTCTTTAACCAAATTAGGGAATGGTTATGGAAAATTGAGTACTTCACTTTCACTTTGCCATAGTATAACTATGGTCTTGCGTATGATCACTTATCACCTTTTGAAGTCATAGTCCTGCCACGGTCTTACACTGATCACATTTATCACTTGTCACTGATCAGATAAGTGTAGCTAAAACTACCACTTATCACTTATCACTTGTCACTGATCAGATAAGTGTAGCTAAAGCTACCACTTATCAATTGTCGCTTGTCGCTTGTCACTTTTCACTTATCACTGATCAAATAAGTGTAGCTGAGGCTACCACTTATCACTTGTCACTGATCAGAAGTACTCAAATCCGACATTCCACTCAATTTAATCATTTATTCGATTTTCGTGTTGTTATTTTATTCTCTATTTATCAATAAATATATTTCATCATACATATTACATTATATAATTCATAAAATTAACATATAATCACTAAACTTCAACCATATGAACTTACTTGGGTCGATTTGCAAAATTTGTGAAAGTTCAGGGACTAATCAGCTACTTTTTTCTTTTCCTCGACTTGCTTCTGGTTCTCGATCTATCATTGTAAAATCATTCACTTATCAGTATTGACTTCATCTTCAACCCGCTTATAAGTAATATTATCTATAATTTCATTATTTACTTATGTATATTCCAATGCTGCCCATCAGTGCCATAGTCACTAAATTATTTTTATCTTTAGCTACAGAACTCCAAATTAGGATCCGCTAATTTTCCCTGAAAATAGACTCGTATATCTTCTTATCATAAAATTTTTAGAATTTTTGGTTTAGCCAATAAGTACAGTTTATTCTTTAAAGTCACCCCTGTTCTGCTGTCTGACAATTCCGACCCTTCTTCACTAAAAATTAATTATCTCTTCGTAAAGAATTTGGATGATGTCCATGTTTGTTTTTATTGAAAATATACTCATTAAGAATTTTAAAAATATAAATTTAAGCCCATAATTATTTTTCTCCAATTTTTTATGATTTTCCAAAGTCAGAACAGGGGAACCCAAAATCATTCTGACATTGTCTCACAAAATCTATTATATCTCATGATCTACAATTCTGTTGCTTACACCGTTTCTTCTATGAGAAAATAGACTCAATAAGATTTAATTTCATGTTTTTTTCATCTTCTAATTCGATTTCTACAATTTATGGTGATTTTTCAAAGTTAGACTACTGCTGCTGTCCAAAACTGTTTTAGTGCAAATGTTGATTTCGATTTTTGCTCCAAATTTCACAGTTCATACAATTCAGTCCTTGCTCAATTAATCCCTCAATGAAGCTAATTTTTTCCAATTAATGCTTTACCTAGACATTATAAGTTATTTTACAATTATTTAAATTCATAATTTCCACATAAAACCCTAAGTTCAAACTCTTTCAACATTAGGTCTCAAACATTCACTTTCTATTCAATTCTTTCAATAAAATCAGCATATAAACAATTTAAAACTCTAATTCCATGCTAAATCATCATATACTTCCAACACATATTCATAAAAACTTTCAATTTCTTTCATAGAATTAAAAACTAATGAATTCAACAAGTGGACCTAGTTGTAAAAGTCATAAAAACACAAAAAAATCAAGAAATAATCAAGAATTGAACTTAATTGCAGCAAAAATATGAAAAAACAGCTTAAGAAAACCCTTATATGGTGTTTTTTCTGATGAGAATGCAGAAAAATAATGAGAATTCTAGATAATTCCATTTTAGTCCTAGTTTATTAAGTAAATTTTGCAATATTCTAATTTTGCCCTTAATTCATCAATTTTCCTGCCGATTTCATGCACCTTGCCGTCCAGCCCAAATAGAACTTAGGTCTATTTTCCTTTTAAACCCTCTTTCTTTTATCATTTAAGCTATTTAATCATTTCTCATAATTTTACATTTGTTACAATTTAATCCTTTTTATTCAATTAACTATCGAAACTTTAAAATTTCTTAACGAAACTTTAATAATAACTTATTAACACTCCATAAATATTTATAAAAATATTTATGGCTCGTTTTAAATTTTCAAACTCTCGATATCTCATTTCCGATTCTAATTTTTAAAATTTTTTATTTCTAGTACACTTTCGCTATTTCAAAAATTTTCCTAACTTCACACTTAACTTATATTCACTAAATTATTAATATTTTCTACTCATTTGTCGGATTTAGTGATCTCGAATCACTATTCCGACACCACTAAAAATTTAGGCTATTACATGTATAAATTAAGGATTTGGAATGGAGAGGAAGAGGAGGAAAATATATGAATATTCAGTTAGTATGGGTTTACTTTAAAAATGGCTAATTTGCATGTTTTAGGTTCATGGACTAAATTGAATAAGAGTAAAACTTTAGGGGTAATTTTGTAAAAATGTAAAAAAATCCAAATTGAAGAAAATGAATTGTTTTAGCGTTTAAATTAATAAATTGAATGGAATTATTAATTTAGATCAAGATCAGGTGAAAAATCTGGCAAAATGAAAAATTACCAAAATGTCCCTGAATATTGATATTTCTGTAATTTAGCCAGGTAAGTTCATATAACTTAATTAAGTATGAAAATGTATTGATTTGATTATTGACTTGTGAGAATTATGATATGTAAATGACATGAATATGTAGCATGAAAATGTTAACATATGATATATGTGATTGATAAAAAGGGTACAAGAATCCGTTTGAATATTGAATTCCGATTGGACAGGTGATTACCCTTATAAATGAGGTCTTGCATGTGTTGCAGTAAAGGTTATTCCGAAAGGAGTAATCATATGATATCATTATGAAAAAGAATTTCACCTGAAAGGGTGACACTTGAAAAGGATACATGTACCTAAAAGGTACAACTGGAAAAGGAAATGTACACTATGTGTGTACAACTTAAAAATGAAACGTACACTTTGTGTGTACACTTGAAAAGGAAATGTATGCCTTATGTGTACAATGTGAAAAGTGGTAGCTTCGGCTACCTGATCAGCGAAAAGTGGTAGCTTCGGCTACCTGATTAGTGAAAAGTAGTAGCTTCGACTACCTGATTGGTGAAAAGTGGTAGCTCCAGCTACCTGATCAGTGAATAGTGGTAGCTTCGGCTAAAAGTGACAAGTGATAAGTGGTAGCTTTAGCTACACTTATCTGATCAGTGACAAGTAAAAAGTGTGGAAGTGCAAGTCCATAGTTGAACAATGGCAAAGTGATAAAGTGAGCCAATCATGACAAAGTGATAAAGTGTGCCAATCATGACAAAGTGATATAGTCTGCCAAACATAACAAAGTGTTCAGTGATCAGTGATGAATTGACGAATAAGACCATGGTTGATCCATGGCAATGTGTGAAACGTAGGTATGGTATTTCCATACCGAGCTGTGAAACGTAGGTATGGTGTTTCCATACTGAGTTGTGAATCGTGGCACTGAGCAAACAATGGACTCAAATCCGCAAGACGTTCTCTAATTTGACAAATATTGGTAAGTGACATATGAAAGTAGTATTAGAAGACTTATGGTTATTATTGATATTGATCTAAAATAAGTGTACCATTGATATTTAAATGATTCAATGGGTAAAGTTCTGATATGAGATAACATTAGTTTGAAATGAATTATCACAGGTATATACCTGAAATATATGGAAATGATGGTGCGTAAAATATTGATATAATGAAATGAATGATATATGTTTATAAAAAGAAACAACAAAAGAATGATAGGTATCGTGACATGTAAAAATGTGATTATCTTTGATATGTTGCTACAAGGAAATTATGTATGTTGAGTTGAGCAATAAACTCAAGTGTAATATGATGAGAATATAAGTTTATCTATGTTGAATTTATATGAATATGTTTAAGTATGCTAACAAGTGTTACTGTTGATTTTTAGACAAGTGGCAAGCTATTGGTTAAATGATAATATGTTTATTTATATGATGTGTTGAAAGGGCAAGTGCTCAAATGAAAATATACTTGTGATCGTAAGAGAGTGGCAAATTTTAAGTTACGCAATATCTTATGAAATGGCTTATCATATGATTAATTAAAAAGAGTTATGCTCAACTGCACTAGCTTGTGGTTATAATGGTATAGTATGCTTATGACCAGTGTGTTATACATAAGGAATGAGTGTGGAAAGTAAAGAGATACATATGAAAATAAAGAAACTACGAAGAGTTAAAATTATTTAAAATCTTACTAAGCTAGAGATGATATGTATAAGTGATGTTGTGGATTTATTCACCTTGTAAATTGATGAATATAGCTTTATGAGTATTGTTTGAACCACATGGCTTGGCCACACAGCAGCGTGACCCCTGTAGTGTTGAAAAATTTTAAATATTTTCGAAAAATTTTTCGAGTTTTCGGTTAAGTACCGATATATATTTTGAGCCTCGATGGCTCACATAAGGGACACTATGATTAAATTTGATTAATTACAGGTATGAATGTTATGTGAAGCGAAATTTCTGTTAAATAATCTGTAAATTTTGGTAATACTCTGAAACCTTGTTCCGGCGATGGATACGAGTTAAAGGTGTTACAATCAGAACTCAAACCACCCACTATATATATAAGTTTTGGTGTCGGCCATTAGAAGGCCAGCACAAAAAAAATGAATTTTTTTTCGTACTGGTGTCGGCCATTAGAAGGCCAAAACCATTTTTTTTTAAAAATATTTGTACTGGTGCCGGCCATTACAAGGCCAGCACAAAAAAATTTTGATTTTTTTATTCGTACTGGTGCCGGCGGTTATAAGGCCAGCACCAATTTTTTTTTAAATACTCGTACTGGTGCCGACCATTAGAAGGTGTGAAAATAAAACAAAATAAAGAACACACAGATTTTACATGGAAACTCTTTCAGGAAAAAACCACGGACAGAGAAGAAGAAAATTTGCTATGTCGAATTCGAATTAATTACAAGAGAAATAGACTATGTCTATTTATAGGCTTGTAAAGCTATATTCTAGTAAGACTGAAATACGTTATTCTAATCAATATCAAATAGATAGAATTTAATAATAAGGTTTAAAAAACCTTATTCTAAATAAAATAAAAGACGAAATAAAGAACACACAGATTTTACATGGAAACTCTTTCAGGAAAAAACCACGGACAGAGAAGAAGAAAATTCGCTATGTCGAATTTGAATTAATTACAAGAGAAATAGACTATGTCTATTTATAGGCTTGTAAAGCTATATTCTAGTAAGACTGAAATATGTTATTCTAATCAATGTCAAATAGATAGAATTTAATAATAAGGTTTAAAAAACCTTATTCTAAATAAAATAAAAGAAGTTTAATTCTATATGAATTCTTCTTTTATTTTATTTTATCACTGTATTTTATTTAAATAAGGATTCGGGTCATTTAATTCTAACAGAAGGTAAAATTTTTTTTAAATACTCGTACTGGTGTTGGCCATTACAAGGCCAGCACCAATTTTTTTTTTAAATACTCGTACTGGTGTCGGCCATTATAAGGCCAGCACCAAAATTTTTTTTTAAGTTCTCGTATTTTTGTATACCAGTATGATACGATTTAAAAAAAAAAACCTGGTGTCGGCCATTGGAAGGCCAAAACCAAAAAAATCAATTTTTTAAAGCCTGACACAATCACCAGGCAATCATAGGATCAAAATACGATGTGGTGCCGGCCATTAAAAGGTCAAAACCCTATTCTAATGTTCATTTCAAGTCATTTTGGTAATTATTTTTAAACTTAATTTATTTCTATAAATAATAAAATTTTTTAGGTTAGTTTAGTAAAATAGCCTATATTTTGCTATCCTCAAATTTCTATAACACGAATATTCTTTCAATCCCTCGATGCTATAACTACAAAAGATTCTTTTACTAAAATAATATATTTTAAACTAGTTATATAATTAAAAATTGTGAATACATGTATTACTATAATCACATTTAAAGTATTATAAATACAAACTTTGGCACCTAATTAACATTTATTATATAAATTCAGGTACATTTTAGTTTTAGTTTTTATATTTATATTTATTTGTGATGCTATTTAGGTAATACTTAAATTTTGTGTCATCTCACATGTGCCGATTAATTATTTCTAAATGATTATATTAATTTATTTTTATTTTCATATTATTTAATAAAAATATGTTTATTTATAATTTATTGTTAAAAACTAAAATAATAAATAGTAATATAATTTATTTTAATTTTATGGTTTATATGTATGTATATAGTAATATAATCTTGTACGCACATTAAATACCATTTTATGTTAAAATCACATTACGTGCACGTCAATGCTGTAATAGTAATTGAAAGAAGAAATAAAAAACTTATATAATAGGGTAAATTACACCCAAGGTCACTAGTATTAGTAAGTTTACTTTTGGTCACTCACTTTTAAAAATTACAAAATAATCTTTGAACCATTCGAAAGTTTTTATTTGTAATATCAAATATTAAATTGAGATATTTGTGGGTAATAATTGGTAAAAGATATCTCAAAAAATTTAAATATATTGCTCAATTTATTAAGGTGTAAAATCACTTTTTAGGTTTAATTTTGGTAATTATAGGGGTTGAATTGTTTTTTTCTAAGTTAATCTCTAAACTTCGCAATTGTTTTCGTATTAGAGTTTGAATTTTTTTGGTATAAGTTAGACCCTAAACTTAACAATTATTTCCGTGTTGGGGCTTAAACTTTTTTTGTCTAAATTTATCCCTGATATTTCCTTTAAAACACTAAAGTTAAGAGCTCAATGTGGGAACAATTGTCAAATTCAAACTTCAATATGGGAACAATTACCAAGTTTAAAGAATAATTTTGATAAAAAAAATTCAAGCCACAATGTGAGAATAATTGCCTAATTTAAATATTAATGTGAGAACATTTGTCAAATTTACTACTTAACTTGGAAAAAAAATTAAACCCCAAAAATTAATAACAAAGTTTATAGAAGGTTTACATAAGGATAGTGATAATGCACCAAAAGTTTTGTTCTTTTAAAAAAACCCTCCTCTTTGAAGATTTGTTCTTTAAAAAAAACCTCCTCTTTGAAGGAAGGTGAGAATTTCTATAGGGTTAAATTATTTTTAGGGTTTGAATTTGGTAATTTTTTTATATTGGGCATAAAATTTTTTTATTCAAATTAAGCTTTGATGTTGGTAATTGTTTTCACATTAAAATTTAAACTATAGGATTTTCAATGACTAACTTGAATAAAAAAATTAAACATTAATATGAAAATAATTAATTAGCAATTTCAGAATATAATTTTAGTTGATTAAGTGGGATCCCCCTCCTCATACCACTACAAAGTTGTGGATTGTGTTTTTATCAAGAGTAAGATAGATTCAAATTATGTCCTCACAAATGGTACATATTATTTATATTTTTTAGTAAAATTTTGGATTGAGAGTAAGTTGTTTGGGCTAAGATCATTGGAGGCTTTGCAAAAAAGAAAAAGAAAAAAAAGAGAGTAAGTTACGAGGCATTAGAACTTATATTTTCTGATACCTAAGTTAATAAAGAGTTTAAGAAAAATGAAGTGAATACTTGATTAGAGATATTTTAACAGAGTAGCGATAAAAAATGTAACTGAATTTAGCTAACTTCAACTTAAATTTTGAGCTCAATTTTATTTTAAAATTTCGATTAGATTTTAATTCAATATAAATATAAAATATATAAGAATAAACTAAATTAAGTGATTCAGTTAATAAAAACAAATTTAGAATTTTTATATTTAGTTTTAATTTTAATTTCATATCATTCTTTTAATGAAATCCAAGTTTACTTAATCAAAATAAAAAAATTAATGTGTTCAAGGACTAATATAAAAAATTCAAAAATTAAAATGAAAAAATTATTAAATTTGGTATAATCTTACATGTTATATCATTATATTTTAATAAAATCTAAGGTTACGAATCAAGTTAGAAAAACTTGCTGTGTTCAAAGATTAAAAAGTTGAAAGACTAAAATAAATTTAAAAATAAAAATAAAAATAAAAAGATCAAAATTAAAAAAAAATCAAAACTTTTAGGTAATGGCACTCAATGTTATAATGTCGCATTAATCATGAATTAAATTACAAAAACACGTGGTATTTAAAGATTAATATGAATAAAAATGTTTAAAGACAAAAATAAAAAAAATTACTAATTTCAAATTAATCTTATAATGTCACATCGTATGGAATTCAAGTTTACGAATCAAGGACTAATATGAATAAAAAGTTTAAAGACTCAAGTGAAAAAGGTTATTAAATTTAAGGACTAAATATTAGTTTATCCCTTTAAATTTAACTTAACATTGAAGCATTCAAAATTATTTCCAATAATGTACAAACATAAAATATCTTATTTACACAGTAAAGAAACTTCCTTTCAATCCCCTTGGAAATTCGAAAGAAAAAAAAAACCAGTTCTTCACAAATGCCAAAGTCTTTTAAAGTTTAACTCAAATCATTTCACCCAATTAATCATCATCTTCATCCTCAAAATCCCCTTTGAAAATAGAGAAAACCCCAAAAAAGAAAATCTCTGCCCATCTCAAGGCCGTGTGCCTATCTCCCCAGTCCCAAATCTTCCTTTGAACCGCTTTTCCTATAATTATGTTATGATTTTAATAACAAAAGCAAAAACCTCAGCACTCTTTTGAATCCATTTCTCTTCCCCTTTGATCTCTTATTTTGAATTCGTTTAAGAATTCTGATATATATATATATATATATATACATGTGCGTGTAGTGTGGGAGTTGAATGTGTGAGCTTTGATGCGAGCCAACGGATGATTTCCTTCTGTTTCTAAACCCTAATTCTACTACTTTACCCAATGGCGATCGTCACAGGGGATCGCTACCTTGAGAAGCTGGTTAAATTTGTTGATGACCAGGCTGGGGCTTTGATCGAAGGGACCAAGGTATTGAAGCTTAACCCGGCAGGGCTTCACTACGTACAGTCACGGCTCGAGGCGTTGCAGGAACTCGAGAGGCTTTTAGCCGGAGCTCCAGTTGACTATCTACGGGCTTACGTGTCGGACCTTGGGGACCACCGGGCGCTTGAACAACTTCGTCGGATTCTGCGGCTGTTGACGACTCTGAAGGTGGTGTCTGCTTTGCCACCGCCTGCGCGTGATCCCACTCCTCTCTCTCTGTTGCCGTTTGGGAGATTGAAGGTTTTGGAACTTAGAGGCTGTGATTTGTCTACTTCAGCAGCTAAAGGGTTGCTTGAATTGAGGCATACTTTGGAAAAGATTGTTTGTCATAATTCAACTGTGAGTTTATTTGGGATGTTTTGCATTTATTAAACCAACGAACTAAGAATCAATTGCCCTTATTTTAGTTTATAGTATTATGAACTGTAATATACTATTCCTTCTTTTGGTCTCTTAATGACAGTTTAGTAATATTAATAGTAGGTGAAATGCTGCTAGAATTTCAGAATAATTCATGGGTTATGTTTGTTTTTCAAAATTATGTAGGATGCTCTGCGACATGTGTTTGCTAGTAGAATTGCTGAGATAAAGGGCTCTCCACAGTGGAACCGGTTGTCCTTTGTTTCTTGTGCATGCAATGGCTTGTTACTAATGGATGAGTCTTTGAACCTTCTTCCTGCTGTTGAAACGCTTGATTTAAGTCGAAACAGGTTTGCAAAGGTGGATAATCTTCGGAAATGTGTGAAGTTGAAGCACTTGGACCTTGGATTCAATCAACTGCGATCCATCTCATCATTTAGTGAGGTAAGTTACTTGGATTATTTACTAATGAAATTGTGACTTTGATTGTGACTTGATGCTCAAAAATTTATAAATGGATGTATGTATTTGGTATGGCATTATCAACTGCCTTGACTCTAGGTTTCTTTCACATAGTACTTTTGTTAAATTGACTGCTTTTTGCTGTGTTTTTACTTGTGCAATTGCCCATATGGCATCCATTTTGTCAGAGTTTCATTTTAGTACTTCCTGTTTTGCTTTAATCATTTTTGAAAGATTGTGGAGCTATTGACGAAAGAAGCTTGTTAGGTATTATTCATAAAAGAACTCATTAAGGAAATTATGAGTTCTACTTTAACACCAATTTTAGATTATTGGGAGGGTAGGTAAAGGAAAGGAAAGAATGGGGAAAGTTGGAAACCTGCATAAAAGAAAGGGGGCTTTTCAGTTAGCTAAGGTATTATATGTCTCTTTAAAGATTCAGTGGTCTGACATTCATTTAATTGTGTATGGAAAACTTTCTTAAACTTTTTTTTTTTTTATTACAAGGTCTTTGCCTTTATGTTTTGACCAAATATTTTGATATAGGAATTCTATTTGGGCCTACACATCATTGTTGATGAAAAATGCAGGTCTCCTGTCAAGTTGTTAAACTTGTTTTGAGGAACAATTCTCTAACGACGCTGCGTGGGATTGAAAATTTGAAGTCTCTTGAAGGGCTTGATGTTTCCTACAATATTATTTCCAATTTTTTAGAGTTGGAGTTCCTTGGAGGGCTCCCATCTCTTCGAAGCTTATGGCTTGAAGGGAATCCACTATGTTGTGCCCGATGGTATCGCGCACAAGTATTCAGCTACTTCAGTTGTCCTGAAAATGTAAGTTTTACAGGTATCTATTTGGAGATGGATGTTTTGGTTGTTGAACTTCTGTGCTTCTTTGGTAAAACATTTTATATTTTTATTTTCTATCTTGTTTTCCTGCTATTCATACCGTTATTCATTGTTCTATTATATGGTTGACTAGTTGAAATTAGATGACAAAGCAATCAGCACCAGAGAGTATTGGAAGAGGAAGATTATTGTTGCCAGCAGACAGAAGCGACCTTCCAGCTTTGGATTCTACTCTCCTGCAAAAGGTGCAGAAGGAGAGGAGGGTATCAACAAAAAGAGGGTGCGTAAAGCTTTACTAATTCTCAAATTTGTATGTTTTTTTAACTTTGCAGTCATCCATCCTCCATCTCCTTGTGGTGAAATTTTGGCACACTGATTAGTCTTTTGGATGCATTTGATGCAATGTTGGTTGTTCATGTACTTCATAATTTATTATAACTTGTTTATGATTGTTAATAGGTGGTTATCTTTTTAATTTATTGCAGAGAAAGGCGTCTCGACTTGCTTTGATTGAGAATGAACAACATAGTACTTACATCTGTTCTGATCAAGATTCTTTGTCATGCGGTAATGAAATGCGAAGTGGAGAAGAGAACATCATATCTGAGGATGAGGCTGAAATAGTTGATTTGATGCAAAGAGTAGAACAATTGAAGAAAGAGCGTTCTATTCTTTGGTTGCGAGAGTTCAAGGACTGGATGGATCATGCTTCTGAGAATTTTGCTGATGATGATAATTTTAATGTGGCTATGTTACATCCTGGGAAAGAAAATTATAAGAAAGGTGGGAAAAGCGAGAGGCATCTTAGTGAAGGTTCTAGATATGTTTCAGATTCTGTTCAAGCTTCAGGAGATGAAAGTAGTATGAACATTTTGGAATCTGATAATTCTTTTGCAGATACGTCTGGCAGTGTGAATGCCAACAGATATTTTGACCCTATTTTTTCGTCAGGTATTACTGGTGGGTTCACTTTACCAGGCTTGAGAACAATGGATGTAAAACACGAGTATCAGAAATCTTACTTGCACGATGAGGCCAGTAGCGGATCCATTTTAGCTGAGAGTTCTCATCGTAATATTTTTGCCCTTGACGAAAGTAATAGAATGGTTCAAAATGCCGTAGTATCACATTTGAATACTGTTGGTATTATGACCAAGTCTAATTCTTCATCTGCTAACCCTGGATCGCCACCTCATTATCAGAAGGACCTTCTGCACCGTCGTCATAATTTGGTGGAAGAAATTCTGCAGTTATCAGCAGAGTCATATTCAGCAGCATCATCTGACAGTGATACAAGCTGCAGTGAAGATGATTACTCTGAAGCTGGGATACCTGTCCAGGAATATCCCAATGGGAGCACTGAAGGGCATTCTCCATTGCATTCTTTTGCACATACTTATTATGAAAAAGGAAATAACACTTCACATGGGAGTCAAAATGGCATTGGCATAATTGATTCATGCACTGAACAAACCCTCAGGATCAACAAAATTGTAAGTATGAACCAATCCCTGCAACCATACAGTAAGTTAGATACAGGTTCTAATTATCCAGAGATATCTTCTTTTGTGAACCAAGAGGCTGATTGGTTTGAAAAGAGAAAAAGCGGAAGGAAACCAAAAAGAAGAGTGATTTCACTGTTGGAAGAGAATAGCTGTCAACAGGTACCACAAGAATCAAACGGCACCTTGGAGGTTAGTAGGGTTGATATTGAAGAAATCAAAGGGAAGCGCTCTTTAAATGGTAGTGATCATAAAAAAGGTTTTGATAAAAACCAGATTAAAAAAGCTATTTCAATACCACAAGTTGATAATGCTGTGAGATATTCTGGTGCTGAGTGCTCTTCTCAGGGGAAGAACGATTTTATTGAGGACTATTTCAATAAAAATGTTGCTGATTTGACAGTTCATGAGGCTTGTAGGTCATACATGCGTTGCGATTGCATGGTTGACCAACCTTTTTGTGGAGAACGGTAAGTACTGCCAAAAAAAGGAAAAAGGGTTTTACTTTGTTGTGATGAGGCCTTTCCAGTCTCCTGCTAGGGAATTCAAAATCATATTAGTGGCGATAGATTGACACTACTTTGATAATGAGTTTCAATGCACAATAGCATCTAATATTATTGTCTTACGAAGGCATTTTTTGTGAAGTTGTGTCAATCAATTACCATTTTATATTCTTTTTGCATTTGTATTTGCCCTTCATGTATTTTAGTGAACCTATTTCTCTGAGGAAATTTTCTCTCTTTTTGGTGCTAATCTTCGTGGTTTTCTAATGTGTTTTAGGCTAGATTTTTCTAGGTCATTTCTTGGATGCCTGTAGTAAAATAGAAGTGTTTACATTGGGTACTTGTGCAAATCATTGATCTTATTTGCTTGTTATGGTTTTGGAGTGTTTCTATATTAGCTATGATTTGTCATAAACCCGCACCAACCAGGTCATTCTTGTAAATTGAGGTCTTGGCATTCTAAATAATTCCTTGCTTTCCCTGTTTCTGCAGAGAAGTAGCTCTAGTATTGAGCAGTGAGGAGAAGTTATATGTGCTGCTTGTTGGCGTCACATTTGATGGATCAGGTTGGATTATGAAGTAGTCATTTGTTGATAGTCTTTTCAGTGTTTGTTGACAAAATTTCTTGTGCGGATTGCCAAATTTCATTATGGTGTGCACTTTGATTTCTTTGCAGAGAGTATCTTGGATTTATTAGGTTCCCATAGGGTTGAAGATATAAGAGAGGTTTTAGTTGGTCTGAGTCTTCAGGTTGTGAGGTTAGTGATTTATAACTTCAATGGAAGTTAAGAAACTAATCGTTCCTCTATAACCGTATATTTTCTATTGTTGAATAGGGTGTATGTCAAAGGGAATGTAGCATACTTGTTCATAACAAGGAGCATCGAGAAATCAAGTCAATTACTTTACATGTTGAAAGCTTCTGATTCATCCACACCAAATGATAAATGTTCTTTAAGAAGGTGATTTCAATACTCTTTTACTTAACCATGAAACTTAATGCTTAAAATACCAGCCGTATGTGTCTCTGTGTGTTTATGTGACATAAATACTTTTCTGGACATCCATCCTAAAATGAATTTCATACTATGAAGTAGCGACACTTCTGTCAGGAGTATTCAAGTGTCGAACATGTGTCCGACATGAACACCACTCCAATGTGGCAAAATATGTTGGACACGTGATGGCACATAAAATGCCTAGGTGCATAATAAAGTTTTTCTTTTCCCTCTCAAATGGAATCAACATTGAATGGAACCTTGTATTTTATGGAACTCATGTTCTACCCATATTATGTGTCCATGTCTGTGTTTCCTAGATTTCATATTAGTGTTGGTTTATTTATCTCTGTGTTCAAATATTTTTCCTTACCTATGTCTCAATGAATGTGGATAAGTTGCATGCACTGCTCCAAAAACAACTCTAGATCAACAATCTTACAACGAATGGGACGTGGATTATAATAATGATTAGTTTTGACTTCAATAACTGCCATACAACGTACATTTTCTTTGTCATGATAGATTGAGGTTTGGAAATTTAAATGGCAGTTTGGAGCAGGTTCAGGCTGAGTTGTTTGAGAAACAAATTTGTGGGGGTTTAAAATTAAGCATTTTCCAATATTCCATGGTGCTTTTCTGGCAAGGTGGCCATGAAGGTATGTTCAATGAATTTTATCCTGTTATGATTTGTTTTATTTAATTTACTTGTCATCTCTATAATGTTACTAATAATTTTGTGTGGAACGGGAAGGATTGAAAAGTTCTGTTCTTTCAAATCCTGATGAACTTTTGGTTGCTCTTAACATGAAACTTTAGATGAATGGGATTGGTTGACTTGACTTGGTGTTTGTTTGAAAATGTCAATAGGAAGATGTCAACAGGTTGTATTTGCCGATAAGATTCTATTGCGGAGTCTGTGTTTCCGTGTTTGTTTGTCCAGAACCCTTGACTAATTTGTAGGAGGTCTCATATGTTTCCTTCTCCGGGGGCTAAAAGTAAAATGCTTTCAGTTTGTGAGAAAGTATGTTCATAGTTTATGATGTTGGGATATCTTTTGGTTATAACTTCTGCATGAATATCATTGTCTTGCTTGCATAGTATCTTGGTTGTGAATGCTGATACCTTTGTTCTTGTGTATACATACATGCATTCAGACAAAAAGGTGGTTGTATGAGGTAAAAGTACCATGGAGGCCTCTGTATTAGGAGTCATATTACATTTTCCCTCCTTTAATGGCAAATTATTCCTTGTACATTCTATCAAAAAGCAAATTGGTCATTTCTGTTAAAAATTTCATCCATTTCTACTATTAAAAATTGGTGTTGCTATTAGAATAACTTGACAATTTTATGTGGTGTGCTATGTATACCTCATTTTGACATACAAGAACCAATTTTTAACAGTAGAAATAGATGGAATTTTTATCATAAGGACCAATTTACTCTTTGATTTAATATAGAGGGAATAATTTACCCATTTTTTAGTAGAGGCGGCAAAATGCTATCCGACTCCTAGTACAAAGGCCTCCATGGTACTTTTACCAGTTGTATGATTATATTTAGCAGTTCATATTCTTTGGATTATATGACAACACTTGATTATCAACTATTCATCTAGCATTCTTAAGCTCCCACTTGCATGCGAATGCAAAGGTATATACACATGAACCTTGGACTTGATAATGCTTAATCTTATTTTGTGTGAAAACTGGACAGAGGAACCGTGGTTTTCAAGATCATTGTTTGTTATCGGAGGACATGTGCTTGTGTGCGTTGAAGACATCTTTCAGTTTAGTTCTCTCCTAAACAATGCATGTTCCAGTCCATATTTCTCCCTTGATTCAAGCTGCAACATCGCAGGCATATCAGAGATGGTAACCTTTCTGTTATTTTTGTCTTGCATTCTGCAACCAATGGTTATAATTGCATGTAGAAGATGACCATATTTTTTGGTTTATACTTTATACATTCCGTGAGAATAATTATTTTCCCTATTAGATGTTCATTAAGACGTTTATAAGCCATTCAAAATAGACAGCAACATCTCCTGTAAAAGTACCAATAGAGGCTCTTATATTAGGAGTCAGATTGCATTTTGTCCCCTCTACTAAAAAATAGCAGTTTAGTCCTTATACATTAGATGAAAGAGCAAACTATCCTTCTATTAAAAATTTCATCTATTTCTACTATTAATAATTGGTCCCGCAGACGTACACATGACACACTACAAGTCACTGTTTGGTTCTTCTGTTAGCCATGCTATTATTTAATAATAGAAATGGATGGAACTTTCTTGCTCATTGATTTAATGTACATAGACTAATTTACCTATTTTTTGAGTAGAGGGGGCAAAATGCAATCTGATACCTAGTACAAGGGCTTCCAGGGTATTTTTACCCAAAATCTCCTTTTCTGTTGTTTCTAAAATCCATGTAGAAAGTGGGATTATATGTACCATGACATACACAATTTCCTTTTTCGTTTTACTTACCATCGATGTTGAGTCTAGGAAAGGAAATTGTTAATCCGGTTTGTACTTTTTAGGTCATCGAGCAAGGAGAGACGTGTTGTATAACATTGGCCATTAAGTCCAGCACATCGAAAGCCGGTTCATCGACCAAAACGCAAAAAAGGGCCGGTCTGAGTAGTAAGAAGTGGAAACTGAAGTGGTTCTCTCAAGAAAGTCTATCCCAATTTGTGGCATTAGTGAAGGCAATCCATCTAGGGATGACATTATCTCCATTGCTTGTAAGATATAAATCATGAGTGTCTTTTTAGTGTTATTTTATTTTTATTTTTTTCCTTTCATGTTCCATATTCATTTCATTCTTTTAATTGGGTGCTTTCATTTGTGTGAGATTTTTGTTTGTGGTTGGTCATGGTGTGTTTGTGTGCGCCAAAGTTCATGACTTTGTGCTAGTATTCTTTGATTTGTATTCTTTTTAGAAGTGAAAAAAATTTCACATGTACAGGTATAGTACAGTGTGTAGATTTAGCCAATCAAATTTATGGATGTTGAGAATTTTTTAGTCGCATCATATTTAGTCTTGCCAAATTTCTGCATATTTTGATTAAGAGTATGTTCTCTTGGGTGTTTGCCCAAGATGTACAAGTATTTGCTTGGAAAGTTCTTTCTAATGGTATTGTAAAGATTAAATATATCATTTGTTACCTGAATTAGACATTTCTTTTTCTAATTTGGTACTTAGACACTTTTTTTCCTTTATAATTTGGTACCCGAGTGTTTCTTAGTCGAATATGATACCTGTATTTGGTAGAGATCAATACATTTTGATACCTAAAGATAACAGTGATATTTTTTTATATACAAATATGCAAAAAAGGGAATTGAAGTTTTCCTAACTTTTCCCTAAATGAAGTCTTAGATTAAGATAAAATCATGAAAACAAACAACAAAATTCGAAATTTAAGTTCACATAAATTCAATATCATTTTCTTAAATTTGATTATATGAACAAATTGAATTACGTATTAGATTTATATAATGTTGTCAATTGTGTCTCTGGTGGTGTAATGATAAAAGATAATCATTAAAATGAAATTTTAGTTTAGGGTTTAGATTTGATCCCTAAACATTACCTGTCCCTCGTATCAAAATAATAAAAATATATATTTTCAAATTCGATCTAGCTTGCAAAATCTTGTTTATTTTATTCCATTTAAAACTTTATTATTCTTTATCAAATAATCTAACTTTATTATCTAAAATTTTGTAATATAGGATAATATTACTTTTATGATTATCACCTAACAATATTAATAAATTATTATATAAATATCAATTTAATAATATAATTAATAATAAAGGGTATTTTCATTAATTCATAAGTCTTTTGAAATTATGTTTTATATAAATTATAGTTGAAACCAATGTTTTATAATTGGATTGATGTTTGAACCGGTTAAACTACCAATTTCCAATCCGACTACCGGTTCAATATTAAAAATAAAAGAAATGAAAAAATAAAACAATAAAATATAATTTGAAAAATAAAAATTATAAGGCCCATTTCTATCCATTTGAACCAGATGATGCTTTTTAACCTAATATAATATGGCCCAATATAAATTGATCAATTTTTTTCTTTACTTCTTTTTTCTATTCTCTCCCTCTTCACTTTGATTTGTCGTTCTCCCCATCTTGCACTTTTATCCGGTGGCGATACCAACTTGAGACGGCGGCCGAAACAAAGGGTCACCTTCAGTTGAGAGAAGTGAAGAACAGAACATTGGTTTAAACTTCCCAAAAACAGAGGAATCGAGAAAAAAAAAACACAAGTTCTTAGG